>NC_064257.1:25941346-26569615 GCF_003254725.2 Canis lupus dingo | reverse complement strand
GGTATTGCATTAAACTTGTATATCAATTTTGAGAGAATTTACATATTTACTATGTTAGTCTTCCAAACCATGAACATGGTAGTTATGTCTGTTTATGTATTTCGATCTTTTTTGATTGTTTTCATCAGCACTTTATATTTTTCAGCATAAAAGTACTATCAATGTTTTGTAGATTCCTTGGGATTTTCAATATAGACAACCAGAATGTCTGCAAATACGGAAAATTTCTTTCTTTATTTCCAATATTTATGCTTTATATTTCCTTTTCTTTCCTTATTGCACTAGCTAGAACTTTCAGTACTCTGCTCACTCTTTTTTTTTTTTTTTTTTTTTTTATTTATGATGGTCAGAGAGAGAGAGAGAGGCAGAGACACAGGCAGAGGGAGAAGCAGGCTCCATGCACCGGGAGCCCGACGTGGGATTCGATCCCGGGTCTCCAGGATCGCGCCCTGAGCCAAAGGCAGGCGCTAAACCGCTGCGCCACCCAGGGTTCCCTCTCTGCTTACTCTTAAAAGTATGAGAACGGGCATTCTTGTTTCTGATCTTAAGACAAAAGCATTCAGTCTTTCATTGATAAGTAATACCAACTGTATGTTTTTTGCAGATGATTTTTATCAAATCATAAATAAAATTTAATTTCATTCCTAGTTGGGGTTTTTTGGGGCAATTTTTAAATTACAAATGCCTTTTCTTTCTTTTTTCTTTTTTACAAATGCCTTTTCTGAATCGATTGATATAATCATGATTTTTTTCTTTAGCCTGTGGTTATGGTATATTGCATTATTGATTTTTGAATACTGAACCAGCCTTGTACACCTAGAACAAAGCCCATTTGGTCATGATATATAATTCCTGTGATATATTACTGAGTTCTGTTTTCTAATATTGTATTGAGGAATTTTGTGCCCATATTTATAAGGGATATAGATTTATAGGTTTTGGTATTCTTTTTCCTTGGTACTGTCTTCAGAGTATCAGAGTAATACTAGTTTCATTAGATGAATTGTGCAGTGTTCCACTATCTTCTATTATGTAGGAGAGATTGTACGGAGCAGGTGTTAATTCTTTAAATGTTTACTAGGATTCCCCAGTGAAACCAGCTAGGCTTAGAGATTTCTTTAGTGAGAATTTTAAATAATGTTCATTTAAGTTCCTTAACAGATGTGGAGCTATTACATGATCTGTTTGATATTGGGTAAGTTGTGGGAGTTTGTATTTTTCAAGAAATTTGTACATTTCATCTAGGTTGTTAATTTATGTGTGTAGAGTGTTTGCTATTATTACCTTATGATCATTTTGATGTCTGTGAGTTTTGTTGTGATAATCCCTGGTGCATTTCTGACATACAAATGCCTAAAATACAAGACTGACCACATGGAACTTTACAAAAGGATGACTAAATGTGTCTTTCAAGGTTAATATTTATCTTATGCTTAAAAGAAAATCACTGCATGGATTTAAAAATCTGAACAGCACCCCTTTTGCATAGGTCTAGCCCTGTTGTGAACAATTCCTTGGACAATGTTTTAAATTTCAGTAGTTAAATATTTATACTTTTGGTTAAATTCAATGCATTTAACAGAAATTGAATACTTCAATAATTGAATAATTTGACAAATTGAATAATTTGTCTCCCCCACAGGCAAATATTTCAGTTTTCTATTGATACATAACAAATATTCTCCACCACTGTTGGTTTTTTTTTTTTTTTTTTTTTTTTTAGTAGGTTCAAAACAAATGGTGTGAACCATTTTAAAATGGTTTATTGAGCCCCTGTACCCTCTGTTGCCTTTCTGGTATTGTAATAATTTAAAACAATGATGAGTTATTATTTCTTATTATTCTGTGTGTGGCTGGGCTGTGGGTACCTCATCAGCTCCAGTTGGTATGGTTAGCAATTGGACTGGGACTAGAATGTCAGTGCCTTTGTTCTTATGCCTAAGGCTTCAGCTAAATGCCTGGAACAATTGGTGGCTGGCTAAGGTGCTCCCTCTCTTTCCATGTAGGATTTCTAGCAGGGCAGATAGACTTTTCTATATAGTGTCTGAATTCCAAAAGGATGAAAACTGAAACTGTCAGGCTTCTTTAGGCCTAGCCTTGGAACTTGCCCTGTCACTTCTTTTGGCCTTCCCCTGGTCAAAGCAAGTTCAGGTAATTCCAGAATTCAAATTCAAGTTCAAGTGCAGCCTAGAATTAAGAGAACGGGAAATAGATTCCACTTCCTGATGGGTAGAATAGCAAACATGTACAGCATTGGGAGGAATTGTAAATGTTCTTTTTGTAAACAATCTACTATGGGAAATAACTAAGAAAGATCATACTTGACATTTTATGATGATAACGACTAAAACATGTTTATTGCCTCCAAATTCATTTTTCATGACATAACTCAAAAATATAGATAAATGGAGTGTAATGTTATACACCTATCGTCAGCTAATAATAGCTCCTAAAATAGGTCTATCTACTAAGTCTTGGTACTTGTGAATGTTACCTTATTTAGAAAAAGAGTCTTGACAGACATAATCCTCTGATGAAGAGATTATTCTGATATATCCAGATGGGCCCTATATCACCATGTCCATATATGAAAGAGTCAAAGGAATATCAGATACACACAGATGAGGAGGAGGGACTGGAGTTAGAGATGGGAGGGATGTGGCTCTAAGTGAAGACCTGCTGGCAGCCTCCCGAAACTAGAAAAGGCAAGGAACAGATTGTCTCCTAGGTCCTCTTGAGGGAGAGACCTGACCACACCTTGATTCTCGTTTATTAAAAATTATTTTGGATCTCTGGTTTCCAGAGCCTTGAAAAAATTCATTTGTGCAATGTGAAACCACTAAATTTAAAGTTATTTGTTACAGAATTCTTAGGAAATGAATACAATGTCTAAACCTGAGGTGTTCTCATTATATTAACAAAATTTTAAGAATTTAAAAGAATTTCTTGTCTATTTTAAAAATGTTTAAAGGACTTCCTGAAATACTTTGTTAAGGGACGCCTGGGTGGCTCAGCGGTTGAGTGTCTGCCTTCGGCCCAGGGCGTGATCCTGGAGACCCTTGATCGAGTCCCGCTTCCGGCTCCCAGCCTGGAGCCTGCTTCTCCCTCTGCCTGTGTCTCTGCCTCTCTCTCTTTCTCTCTGTCTCTCATGAGTAAATATATAAAGTCTTAAAAAAAAAAAAAAGAAATACTTTAAGATTTTGAATCTCTTAGTTCAATCTCTTGGTTCATAGAAGTCAACGAAAGATACATCTCACTTTATGGATATTACTTTATAATTATAATTTTGAAATAATTGCAAGTTCATAGGAAGGTACAAAGGGAAGTCCTGTGCACTCTCCACCTAGCCTCTCTCATTTTACAATCTTATATAGATATACAGTACAATATCAAAACCAGCATATTGATATTGGTGTAATCCAGAGTTTTTCAGATTATGCAGTTATTTTCTCTGCCTATGTGTGTATATGGGTATAGTTCTTTGTAGTTTTATCAAATGTGTAGTTTCATGTAATCCTTAACCATAATGAACATACTAAACTGTACCATCTCACGAGATTCCCTTGTCCATTATAGCACACTCACCTGCCCTTCCCTACCCTAACTCCTAGCAACCACTGTTCTGTGGTTCATCTATATCATTATGTTATTTCACAAATGTTCTATAAATGGAATTATGCAATATGCATCCCTGTGAAATTGGCTTTTTTCCCCATGTGGCATCATTTCCTTGAGGTTCGTCCAAGTTATTGCAAGTATCAATAATTCTTTCCTTTTTTATTGCTGATATTACATGATATGGAGGAAATACAACTTGTTTTACCAATCACCCCCTGAAAGACATTCAGTTTCAGGCTATTGTAAGTAAAGTTGGTATGAACACTTATGTATAAGTTCCTGCTTGAAAATAAGTTTTTATTTTTCTGGGATTTATGTCTAAGAGTGCAAATTGGTGGTCAGTGTAATAACTCTGTTATTAGTGCTAAAAGGAACTACCAGCTGTATTTTTAGAGTGGCTGTACTATTTTATATTTCTACCAGAAATATATGATTGATCTAGTTTTTTTTCATCCTCACCAACTTTTGTTGTCTTTACTTTTTAAGACTTGTTTTTAAAAACATGTTAGTCATCCTCATAGGCGTGTTATAGTCTACCTTTTTTGGGTAAAATATATAAAGTGTAAATTGTGACATTGTATTGTCATTTGTAAAAAAAAAATTCTCCTTTTGATTGACTCTGTGAATTCTATTATTTTTTTTTCTCAATGCAAACATTTTATGTGAAGGGGATATAATTTGCAAAAGAAATGTTTAGGTTGAATTTTATATTGTTGAAGTTTTAGATGTGTTATTTTTTTCTTGAGTCTTGCTATATGGTTTAACATTTTGTTTTTATTCAGACAGCCTTTATTTTTTTACCCTATATGTTAGAATTAGAAAAATGTTTCATTTGAATCTACTATAAAGTTCAGATTCACTGTTCATAATTGGTTCATATTTGAAGAAAATTTTATTCAGTAAAATTTATAATTGTCCAAGTCAGGGAGATAATTTGGTGTACTTCTAGTTCTTTATTATAGAATATTAAACTTTTGGCATGTACCAATAATTAGCCAGCGCAAGCATGTCTATTTGAATCCTTTCTCATCTCTAAGATGCAAGTGCCTGTCTGTTTTTTTAGGTCTTTGCATATTTTCACTGGAAATGTTAATTAGAATTTAAAACAGTTTCAAAAGAAGTTGTAACAATAGTTTAAGAACTAAGAAGTCTTGAAAGATAGAATGAGAATTGCACAATATTTTAATTACATAGTGAAAATATTAGCAAGATTAATTAAGACAAAGCAGAGAAAACACCTATTGTCAATACCAGGAATAAAAAATGTGATATGACTACAAATCCTACAACTATTAAAAAAACTACGGCATATTATGAACTGCTTTCCACAAACAAAATTTGACAATTTAAGTGAAATGTGTTTGAAAACACAACTTACTAAAACTAATATAAGAAAAAAGGAAATTCAGTAGCTGTATATCAATGACACAAAGTGCATTTTTTAATAAATTGTATTTTTAATTAAACATATTCTCTGAAAGAAAACTCCAGGCCCAGATGGCTTCATTGGTGAGTGCTGCCAAACATTTAAGGAAGAAATAAAACTAATTCTACATGTATTTTCTCAGAAAATAAATGAGAGACCGTTTTAAAATTCCATATATGAGTCCACCAAAACCAGAGAAGCAAAATACAAGAAAAAATTATATATTCACGTTCCTATGAATAATGCTGAAAAAATCCTTATCAAGATATTAGCAAATTGATTCCAGTAATATATTAAAAAGGTAATACATCTCGATCAGTGGCATTTATTTCATAATGAAAGATTAGTCTAAAATACAAAATCAATTGATGTTATATTGTGTATCAGTAGATTAAGAAGTTATATGATTGGCTCACCTGGGTGGCTCAGTCGGTTAACCATCTGCCTTTGGTCCAGATCATGATCCTGGAATCCTGGGATTGAGTCCCAGGATTCAGCCCAGGTCATCAGCATCATCTGTGTTCCCTGCTCAGCGGGAGGTCTGCTTCTCCCTTTCCCTATGCTCCTCCCCGCTCATGCTCACTAGCTTTCTCTCGCTCTTTTACTCCCTCTCTCAAATAGATAAAACCTCTAAAAAAAAAAAAAAAAAAAAAGAAATGTTATATGATTATCTCAATAAAGGTAGAAAATTATGTGCCAAATTCAACAATTAATCAGAATTAAAAAAAAATAAGACCCTCTCTGAACTAGGAATAAAAAGAAACTTCCCTAAACTGACAAAAGACAACTATGAAAAAAATCCATAGCTAATATTGTACTTAGTAAAATAGTGAGTATGTTCCCATTAGCATCAGGGCATTGATGAAGGTGTCTCTCTTAACACTCCTATTCAAAATTTTAGTGGATGCCCAAGCCAGTAGGTAAGTCAAGAAAAAGAAATGAAAGGTAAACAATTAGAGAGAGCTTAAACTTTATTTACCTTTGACGTACTGTGTATATAAAAATCCTAAAACACCATAAGCTCAAATTATCAATGTTGCACAATAGGAAGCTTGTGTTAAAAAAATCAACTTTTTTTTTTTTTTCCAGAGAGAAGTTAGAGAGATAGAAGTAAATGAAGAGATATACCAAGTTCATAGATTAGAAAGCTCAAATTGTTAAGATATCAATGCTCTCCAAATGGATTTATAGAATCAATACAATCCTAGTTAAAATTCTAGCAGGCTCTTTCTTTGGGGTAGAAATTAACAAGCTAACTTCAAAACTTATCTGAAAAGGCAAGGAAACAATCTCAAAAAAGAAAAAAAATTAAAAAGATTAGGGTTGAGAAGCACTGAGTTAGAAATTTATTATGTTGATTTAAAAATGTTTTGAATCTAGTTTTAAGTTCTTCAAAATAGATTTTTTTCTGAAAACTTGCATATGAAGACAATTAAAGCAATACAAAAATGGGAGAATGAGAAAAATGTAAATATAAGTCCAAATTAAGTAATGTAATGTTCCCAACATTTTAAAGTGTATGTTAAGTCCTTTTACAGTAAATGAATGGAAAGATACCAATTGTTTTACATTGATTGGAGCCATGTTATTTAGGATTCTTTGTTTGCAAGCTGCAGAAATTGATGCCTGGCTAGGAGGCAAAAATAAAATAAATATTGGCAAGGTTCGGGCTCAAAGGAACAATGGGGTGCTTGGCACTGAGATGGAAAAGGGCAAGAATGAAAACAGTTCTTAAAGCTAGGAACCAGAATCCATGACTACGGTGGTAGTAGTTAGAGCCTGGGCATAATACCTTTGGAATTGAGTGAGATGCCAACCTTTTGATCTCTTTGTTCCCGTCCTCAGGATTCAGAATCCAGGGAGGGGAGTGCTAACTGGACAAGTGTAGAAGATTATTTGCAAAGAAAGTGGCAGTGGTTTTCTTTTCTCTCTACTCATATGTTTTGGAATTTGATTTTGTTGCTCCTTCCATCAAAAGGTAGAGGTTAGCCCCTCTAATCAACCTGGACTTAGCTGTGTGACTTGCTTTGGGCCATGAAACATGAGCAGATGCTACACAGAGGATTCACTGGCACTTGCATGTTGGGCTTCTTTTGGCTAGAGTTAGAACTGAGCTTATAATGTGAACAAGTTGAAGCTAGCATTTTGGAGAGATTACATTTGGAAGAATCAAAGTGCTCTGGCTGGGCAGCCCGGGTGGCTTAGTGGTTTAGCGCCGCCTTCAGCCCAGGGCATGATCCTGGGGCCCCGGGATCGAGTCCCATATCGGGCTCCCTGCATGGAGCCTGCTTCTTCTTCTGCCTGTGTCTCTGCCTCTCTCTCTGTTTCTCTCATGAATAAATAAATAAAATAAAAAAAGAAAGAAAGAAAAGCTCTACTTATAAAAAACAAAAAACAACAACAAAAAAAGTGCTCTGGCTGATAGGCTGCCTCCTGCCAGAATGTGAGTGAGACCATCCTAGACCATCCTTCCCCACTTGAGTTGATAGATGACTATAGTGGAGACGTGACCTGAGTCAAGACCAGCAAAACAACTGATCGTGTAAGCCTAGTTCAAATTGCAAACACACAGAATCATAAGCAAATAAGACATTTGTTTGCTAAGCCACTAAATTTTGAGGTAACTTATACAGCAACAAAAAAATGGCATTTGGAAAAAAAAGTGATGTTAAAATGATTTGAACATATGGCATTGGCTCTAGACTTACATTATCCTTAATAATTTGCAATAAGCCAGTTATAACAGAATACAGCTATAAGAGGGATGATAATCATAATAACAAAAGAAGACATATATTGAGTTCTTTCGATGTGTTGGCATTTATCCAAGCACTTTATTATTATATAACAAAGTAACTTAGCCAAGGTCATAAAACCATAAGTGATAGAGCTAGGATTTGAACTCCGTCTGTTTCTAGAAACTAAATATAAGTGTTTGGCATCAATATATGTCTTTTCACAGCAAGAAATGTTAATTTCTACAAGATCTCAATAAAAATAAACAAGAAGGATTATATGAAAGTGTGAAGAGATTGGGGTCATTATCTTTTTTTTTTTTTTGACTATGTGTTTTATAGTTAGACAGTATCCTAAATTGCTTCCTGATATGAAATATGAGGATATTCTCATGCTTTTATTTCTTTCTAATCTTCTCCTGTTTCAATTCCTGATTTTATTTTCTGAATTTTAATTTATATTTTTCATCTAAACATAATTCATATAGATTTTAAAGCTTATTTTCTGTTTAAATTAGTGTTCACTTCTATCTATTAACATGACTTCTCTGTTAATGAGGTCTTTACCTTTTTTCTCTCTTGGCCAAATTTCATGATCATGTAACCTGTTTATCTACCTCCCCAAGAGGGATCATCAGATCTCTTACAGACAAGAATATTTGCCTGTGGCTTTTATAATTGGAATACAAAATACTTGAGTATAAAAATCGGAGATTGAGTGTTTTTTTCCTCTTAATTTTTTTTTAGCAGTTATGAAACATACTGAGAAGTCTTTTTATTCCCCCTTTCTACTTCTGCTTGAAATCCCTAGGAATCTTTATCCCAGTATTTTTAGGGTCGACACCTCTGTATTACTACTTTTTGAAAATATGAATCTGAGCAAAACTTTTGTTAATTTATCTTTCAGTATTTTGTGTTATATTAATTCTGTTTTCTTGCCTTCCTTTCAGAGGCTGCATAAAGCCAAAAGGAAAGATATAAATTGAGTTTCTGAATGAATTTGTAAAAAACAATTTTTTAAAGTTTGTTGGATCACCTTTATCTGACCTGTTTCCATTAGCTTTTCTCTGAATTACTTTAAGATATTTGACTCTTTTCATTCTTTTTGAGAAGCTTCCATAAGTCTTCTCCACGTCTATGGATGTACTTGTGGCAGCCTTTATTTGTTTTTAATGTACCTTTTATCCCTATACTGAATTTCCCATCTCTTATCTGTATTCAGTATTCATCTATTTAACTTTTTTCTTCCCAATCATTTTTTATATATTTTCTTTGAGTTTTTAAAAGTTCTTTTAATATTTATTTATTTAAAAAATTTATTTATCCATTCATAAGAGACACAGAGAAAGAGAGGCAGAGACATAGGCAAAGGGAGAAGCAGGCTCCGTGCAGGGAGCCCGATGAGGGACTTGATCCCGGGACCCTGGGGATCACGCCCTGAGCCTAAGGCAGATGCTCAACAGTTGAGCCACCCAGGTGTCTGATTTTTTTTTTTTTTTCCAAAAGGAACTTCGTTTTATCTTTATTTTGTTGAATCTCTGAGTTTTCTTAAGTAATATACTTGAAACTCTAGAGCACTCTGTTTCCTGATATATATTTTCTACATTTGTTTCTTCCCCTGTCAACTACTCCCACTCCCATCTCCCTGGTTCTATATAAAACCCTATCATTCTTGGTAATTACTTATTTTTAAATGGGTAGAGTTCTATCTTGTCATACTATTTGATAAAGAAATTAGTGCCATACAAATGGAGTCTATATCAAGTGGTCTGAAGAACTCCATATTTTCAATTCAAATTTATTCTCCGAAACAGTGGTTGTCAAATTTTTTCAATACAGTCAGTAAATATTTTAAACTTTGCAGTCTGTACAAATTGACTCTGCTGTTGCAGCACAAAATTAGCTATAGAAAAATATGTAAATGTGTGGGTATGGCTATGTTCCAATATAAATTTATTTATAAAATCACACAATGGGTTGTAGTTGACCCACGGGTAATATTTTGTTGACCTCGATCTTGAATATCTGTTGCTCAGGGGTAGATGGGAGGCCTTTACCAGGTAATGATGTAGACTGCCAATGAAACTCCTAAGTGCAGTCAAAGTGCAGTAGATGATAGCTTCTTTCTATTGCATGAATGGCTGGTGCTAACTTGGCAGAGGCTGTGCAGTTACTTGAAACTGATTATCCTACTGCCCATGACCTGCAGATTGCTGACACTTTATGACCTTCCACCTCACCTCCTTCCTGGACATTCCTGCTTCATTTCTTTTCCCAGATGTAGCAATGATCAATATACTTTTTGGCAATAGTCAGCCTCGCTTTTCATTCTCTTTTTAACCTATATTTATGGTCTACTTTTATGAACTAAGTTCTTCAAGTAAGCTTTTGGCGTGATAAAACATGTTATCTTTTAGAAAAGTTGGGTCTTAAAGATGTGAAAATAATTTGGCTTCCAATTATTGTCTTATATACAATGGATTTTACAAATGCATTCAGAAACTCAGTTTATATCTTTACTCTTGGCTTTATGAAGCCTCTGAAAGGAAAGTCTCTGACTCAATAAATCTAGGGCCTTAGGATAAAAAAAAATCAAAAACCCAAAAAACAACCAAACGTGTAATAGTGCAGAATACTTATAGTTATCATACAATATTAATGTGTCCTACTTTTTGGAGCTCATTCATTGGACAGATAAGTTTAAACCTTGAGAATGCGAGATGAGTAAGATAAAATCATTTTCTAAGCAGAGTTTATGGTCTAGTGAAGAAGAGAGCACGAAATAAATGCAACAACTTTAGCTTCCTTTTAAAATATGTTTAATTTTATAAACGTTGCCCAGGATTATTGTATTATATAATCTGTATATATAGATATGTTTTATATATTAAATATATTGCAGGCATTTATATTATATCATTGTATTTCAATTTTGTTTACACTTGACATTGATTTTTTTTCATGGAAGATATGATCTTTGGGTTGTTTGATAGAAAATTTTATTTTATTTTTTTTAAGATTTGTTGACTTATTTCAGAAAGAGAGCACAGGGGGAAAGGGACAGAGGGAATCTTAAGCAGACTCTATGTGGAGTATGGAGCCCCATGTGGGGCTCGATCTCACTACCCTGAGATCAGGACCTGAGCCAAAACCCAGAGTTTAACTGACTGTGCCATCCAGGGGCCCCAGTCTGATAGAAACTTTTTTTTTAATTTTTATTTATTTATGATAGAGAGAGTGAGAGAGAGAGAGAGGCAGAGACATAGGCAGAGGGAGAAGCAGGCTCCATGCACCGGGAGCCCGATGTGGGATTCGATCCCGGATCTCCAGGATCGCGCCCTGGGCCGAAGGCAGGCGCCAAACCGCTGCGCCACCCAGGGATCCCTGATAGAAACTTTTAAATGTAAACTTTGCCAAAGGATAGCATATGTACATTTGTATAATTATTCATTAAATGTGTAAAAAAAATATTCAGCAGTGTCCAAAATTGTTTTTTCATTTTGATTTTTTTGTGTATTTTTTTTCTGCAAAGACTAGATATTTATAGAAGAAATTCTACAAGTTGTGAGACAATGAATTTGGGGGAGGCTCATGAGTGAACCCTGTCTTTTAAATTTTTTTCTCCTGAAATTGTGGATGTCTTCACCCTAATAATATTTCTAAACTTTGATGTATTCCTTATCTTTCTATTTATATGGAAAAAGCAAAAAGAATAGCTAACAACCTTACTTTATTGAGAAAACTAAGGTTAAGAATTATTCTATTACTATAAGTTATACAACTAATAAATGAAAGAACTAGAAGTCTCAAGTTTGTTAGATTAGAGCCAATGCTTTTATCTATGTATCAGTTAAATTACTGTGCTAATAACTTATCTTTAGATAATTCAACAAGTGTAGATCTTTACATAATTCATGTCTCACAAGTCTCATAGTTTCCTATATGTCAGATTGTTTTCTTCCAGCAAAAAATATGTGGAAAATTAGCTTATTTCAGTTTTTCAGTGGTTCTATTTATTCATTTACTCCCCTAATATTTACTGATCTCTCAGAGAAAAGAAAGCAAATCAAACAGACATAATCCACAACCTCTTGAAACTATTTCCACATCAAAAACTTGGTGATGTCTTTACAATAGTCACTATAAAAAGTTGCTCATTTATCCTAGAGATGTGTCTATTATTTAAATATTTTCTTTTTTTTTAATAAATTTATTTTTTATTGGTGTTCAATTTACCAACATACAGAATAACACCCAGTGCTCATCCCGTCAAGTGCCCCCCTCAGTGCCCGTCACCCATTCCCCCCCACCCTATTTAAATATTTTCAATGGTAGTTTTTCAGAATTTCCTTCACAGTCTAACTCTTAATCCTCACTAAATCCAAAATGAGGGTTTGCTGTTATTTTAATTTGGAAAGAACTAAACACCTCCAAACCTAAAGGCAACAAATAAGTTACATGGTCAAGTTAATGAGTTCCTGTTTTTCTTTATCATTGAGTCACCAAGCACCCTGTCTTGTTCATTAAGATTATGAATTAAATTATGATGGGCTAATTCTCTGACTTTGAATGTAAATCTAACACAGTTCTATCAAAGAATTCCATTATTTTTCTAGAAATAAAAGACAAAATTCTTGGTAGATTATTTCTAAAGCCTCCCAACCCAGCTTTAAAGAGAAACATTCATATATTCAATCACTTTTTATTTTTATTTTTTTAAAGATTTATTTATTTATTCATGAGAGAGAGGGAGAGAGAGAGGCAGAGACACGGGCAGAGGGAGAAGCAGGCTTCATGCAGGGAGCCCGACGTAGGACTTGATCCTGGGACTCCAGGATCATGCCCTGGGCCAAAGGCAGAGGCTCAACTGCTGAGCCACCCTGGCTGCCCAATCACTTTTTAAAATTGACAATGTCATTGGTTTATAAATACACCCTATACACTTACTTGGTTTGTATTTGAACAGAGAAAAGGATATGAGATATAATGTAAAAAGAAATAAAGGGAAAAATGTCAAGTGGTGGCAGTGTGTCTTTTGGGTCATTTGAGAGAATGTTTACACAAATAATGATAGTTACCACCTCTTGCATCTGTTTATGCTATTCCTTACATTTGGTGTGGCCTCACTCCATCCCTGCCCAACTATAATGCCACTTTTGTTCAACATTCCTGATGTCTCCTATCTTAATGGTGTTGGGTAATATAAATTATATAATGTAGTGTAATTATTTGGGAGGTGCCTTTCTCCCTGTTAGATAAAAGCTCCTTTAAAGTAGATATCATATGATTCATTACTGTTTATATCTCTGTATTTTATCCATATTACAATTAATATCAAGTGAGTGAATGATAAATATGCGTATAGAAGAGATTCTGTATAAGACACTTACCAGGATGGCATGTAATTGTAATTCTGTAAGGAATAAAATAAGGGATGTGCGTTAGAGAGGTAAAAAAGGAAGAATTAAGAGAGAGAGTCACAAAATTTTAATTACTAGCAAATAGCATAGTTTTGCATTGGAGTATACCTGAGATCAAATTAGATTTTGCAAGAAGGAAGAAGTTAGTTAAAAGAAAGTGTGTCTGAAGCACATGTGTACTTTACAATTTTTCCACTTCTGGTAATTATTAAGCTCTGAAGGGACAAGGGCAATCAGATGTCTTATACTTTACAGAAAGAGTTATCATAAAAATTATTAATAAAGAGTCTTCAGTATTTTAAATATTTTCCCCCATTAATATTATTGTTTTTCAACTTAAAATTTTACAGGTATCCATTGGATATTGGACATACAGACCCAGGATTCATTAAGACTCTGTCACCTTGAACCAAGGATTTATATGATACCTTCCTCCATCTTTTATTCATATTAATTAACATATTTCAAAAAAGAATTAACAAATTTACCATAAGGATATTTTTTAAAAATAATAGTAGTAATACCCACACTTTCCAATGCCGAAGAATAGCAAGGTGGTAAAAAGAGAATTAGATGATGAAGTTATTGAGTCTGTCAAAGACCTTCTTTCCAATGAAGACTCAGCTGATGATGCTTTTAAGAAGAGTGAACTGATTGTTGATGTTCAGGAAGAGAAAGATATCGATGTTGAAGAAGAATCCGAAGTCGAAGATGAAAGACCAGCTTGGAATAGCAAGCTACAATACATCTTGGCCCAAGTTGGATATTCTGTAGGTTTAGGAAATGTGTGGCGATTCCCATACCTATGTCAGAAGAATGGAGGTGGTAAGTTTTGGGTTTTTTAAATTTTTTTATTTTTTGTTTTTGTTGTTGTTAAGTGACACATTGCTGAGTAAATTACAACTGCCTATCTCAAGTAGCCCACGTTGTTGCTGCAGTCTCATTATTTCAGAAACTATGAATTCCATTGTAAAGCCAGGGAGACTCCTTTGTTGAAAGTGAGCGCAACTCTGTTTTCAGATTAGGTTTCCATAGGAGCTAATGGCTTATTATGAATACTCAAAGATTACTTAAGGGTAGTACATTCTCAAATTCTTTCTGTGGGTGCTATTAAACATCACTAAATTCCTGACCTTTCTAACAAACGTTAGAGGCATCCCTTATGCCTGTCAGTTACTCTTCGGAGAAAAACCTAAAGTTTCTCATATAAGAGAGTACTGGTGAAAGAAGTCAGAAAGAATGTTCTCTCCACAATTTATTAATTCTGAATTTTGAATTATTTCACTTTTCAAAAGAAAATTACATATAATTTACAATAATTATGGTGTTCAAATGCTGCCCAGAATTTTGTAGATCCCAGTAGAAGGGATTTAATCATATAATTAATGTAATACCAGACATTCTTCATCCTTAGATATTATATATATTTGGTTTCTAATGCTACAGTATTTGGGGGGCAAAGTTTAGTTTCAAAGAAAACTTTAAGGAAATTAGCATCCTTAATATAATTTCATTTTTCTTTTTAAGATTTTATTTATTTATCTGAGGGAGGGTGGAGGGAGAGGGAGAGAGAGCATGAGCAGGGGATTGGGGCAGAAGGAGAGATCCAAGCAGTGTCCCCACTGAGCAGGGAGCTTGACAAAGTAGGACTCCATCCCAGGACCCTGGGATCATGACGCTTAACCACCTGAGCCACCAAGGCACCTCCATCCTTAATTTTAAACAAATATATCTCCATCAACATAATATCCTACCTTTTTGTATTTGTGTACATACTCAGTAAGGGTTGTTTAACAAAAATTATCTTACAGATCAATTTAAAAAGTATATACAAAGGAATGTATTGTTCATGTTGGGATACAAGTTCTTTTTTTTTTTTTTTTTAAGATTTTATTTATTTATTCATGAGAGACACCGAGAGAGGGAGAGAGGCAGAGACACAGGCAGAGGGAGAAGCAGGCTCCATGCAGGGAGCCTGACATGGGACTCGATCCCAGGTCTCCAGGATCACGCCCTGGGCTGAAGGCAGGCGCTAACCGCTGAGCCACCAAGGCTGCCCTGCAAGTGCTATAGTACATCAAAGTCAAGTAATGTCAACTAACATTTGAGTTGAAACTTTATTGCATGGCGACTATTAAAATAAATGTGGTTAAAAACCAAATATTATATTAGCTGCATATCAGCGCACAAAGGGTAGAAAGAATGTTTTGGGATTTGATTCCAGTTTGTGATAGTTTTGTTGATTGGATGAAAATATGGTATTTATACTTGATGTACAAATCAAATGAAATAATAAAATCATATGTGAAATTTCTTTTTTCGATTATAAGATAAAAAGCTAAGGTGTTCTGATAACAAGATATATTTAAGATCTTGCTTAGTTAATTCAGCTAGGCACATAACAACTGGTGTAGAAATAGTTGCCCGTTGGACAAATCTGCCTGAGAGGTAATTATCAATGTAGTGAGTCCATGATACACTGCACAGCACGCCACTGAAACTGTAAGCTCCTTAGCTAGTCATTAACACCACATATGCATTATTTGTCAAATAAGTTATACTTGTTTGACTTGACTAGTTATTATACTACCTGCTTTTTGTTTTTCATGAGCCATCCCATTTGCCAAGACTAGCAGAAGATGAATTCTGATCTTTAAGCCTTTCATCTTGTGAGCCTCACTCGCCACACTGTTGAGAAAGAAGGCTGTCTTGGCTAGTCATGTTGCTTTCCATTTAATACCATTTTTGTTTTGGCAGAGAACTCAAAGGATTTCATATTTAGAAATTAGTATAAGAAATAGTGAAAGGGATTATAGGGGAAAGGAGGGAAAATGAATGGGAAATATTAGAGAGGGTGACAAAACACGATAGACTCCTCTAACTCTGGGTAAAGCACAAAGGGTAGTGGAAGGGGAGGCGGGCGGGGGATGGGGTAACTGGGTGACCGACACTGAGAGGGGCACTTGATGGGACGAGCACTGGATGCTATACTATATGTTGGCAAATCTAACTCCAATTAAATAAAAATAGAAATTAGTTATTAGAAACATGTGCTCCTCCTCCTTATCTTCAAATGCAAAAAGAGTCAAAATGCTGTTCCTACTATTGTTTCCTTTGTTCTAATCACAAATACTAGACAGTGATATTACAAAATGCCAATGGACTTTATCGTCTCTAAATGACTGCCAGGGTACAAAAGGCTATACCCAACATGCAGTGTAGTGTTGAGCTTTTGGGATATTTGAGTAGTGTATTCGGCTGTCTAGTCAAACAGCCTCAGACAACCTGAATCTCACTCATTTGTCACTTGAGGCACTTCATGAATAATAGAACTAAAAAGTAACAGACCCAACATAAGATGATTTGTCTGAAGATATTAAACTTAAAGAACAATGGTGATGCTTAATAAGTAGTGTAATATAGAAGCTTCCAGCTCAGGTTTTTTTTTTTTTTAAATTATTTATTTTATTTGTTTTATTTTTATTTTTTAATTTAATTTTATTATTTTTAATGTGTGTATATATATATATACACATTAAATATATATATTAAAAAATATATATATTTTATTTTACCAGCTCAGGTTTTGAAGTCAATTTGGCCTTGAAGCCTGGCTCTTTCCCACACTAGCCATGTGACCTTTTTTACAAGTTAGCTTACTTTTTCTAGTTTAGTTCCTGCATCTGTAAAATGATGATAATGATACTCACCCCATTGGATTCTTGTAAGGAATACATGGATAACTATGCGTATCAGGCTTAGAAATGTGCCTGGCAAATAGTAAATGCTCAGTTTTGTCTTAGTTATGATGTTTCTATTTATTTAATTTATTTAGTTATAACTATTATTAATATGGGGGTAATGTGAGTAATGTGAGTTAGAAGTATCTAATAGCATGTCATGCACACATAACTGAGGAAAGATTACCAAGGAGTCCAGTTTTAATTCATTTTCCCTGTCATTCACACATACACAAACTCATCCACATTCCAGGATTAGGTGCATGTGTTAAAATGCACTTTCAGTCCTTTGGGAAACATTTTAAGGTCATTAGCACCTGAATGTTACTAATCATTTTAGTATTAGATACTTGATAATTCTGTTTTATGAGCTCACACATCCATGCTTTACATTATATATCCATTTGTAGAATCAACTCAAGTCCAAAAGACTGCAAATCAGTCATAAGAAAGTAGAGATTTTCTATGGACCACAGTATTAGGGAAATTCTTGTATATGGTCATAATTTCAGAGGTGTACAAAGATACTGAGATAAATCTCAGAATCTATTCAATCTATTCAAAGCCATCAAACACTTCTTTTTTAAAATATGGGAGAATACAACAAATGGCCTCTTATGGCATTGACACCATCAATTGCATGATTGCCTTGATAGTATCTGATTGGACAAAGCTCCAGATAGGAAATTTGAATGTAGGAAGTTCATTCTAGAGGTTATTTAATGAATAGTTTGCATATGTGTTCTTATATAGAAATGAATACGTTTCACATTTAACTTTATCAGTTAATAAAGCCTGATACTAACATTGTGAAACTATTTTAAAATAACTGGTCATATGTTTTAATTCGAGGTTTAGCTATAATTTTCTTAAGTATGAAAATCTTACCACAAGGATAATATACATTTGCACATGTATTTTCAATAGGTATTAAGTATCTTAGTTTCTCACTCAACTTCACTGCCCCTTCACAGAATTTTGAAAAATAAAAAATTCCTTTTGGGGTGCTTGGGTGGCGATACACTAATTTTGAATTAGTGTATAGAATCAGTTGGTTAAGCTTCTGACTTGATTTTGACTCAGATTATGATCTCAGGGTTGTGAGATTGAGCCCCATGACAGGCTCTACACTAGGCATGGATCCTGCTTAAGATTCTCTCCCTCCTTCTCTCTTTGCCCCTCCCCTGCCCTTAGCCTATGTGCCCACATTCTCTCTCTCTCTCTTAAAAAAAAAGGGAAACAAAAATTCCTGAAATATACTTTTTAAATGAAGTATTTATGAGAAAAAATGATATTTGTCTGATGTAAAAGTTCTTTTTCTTTTCCTATTTTTTTTTTCCTTTTCAGTCTAAGCTGCTATTTCTTCTTCCCTGTTGTTATTTAGGGGAAAAAAGTCAGCTTTAATACTATAAAATTTCATTCATTCTAATTAAACTGATTTGGAATGCATGTTTAGTTGAGTTTGAATGAGATTTAATAAATTACTTCATGAGCATCATATGAATAAGAATTCCAGGAGTTTGTGAAGCCTACTTGAGAAAATAATTAACTTTGAGAAATCAATTATTTTTATGGAAAATGAAGATCTACCCTTCCAATAAAATGAAACTAAAACTTTACATTCTTACTTTTACAATAATTATTTTTTTTTATCAGAAACTCTTTGTAGCTGTCAAATCCAGGTTTCAAATACTAGAAGGTTTAAAATGATGAAATTGCATATTCTTTCAAGTCCTTTATAATTATACTATAATAGAAGTTCAAATACAGTCTTTTATGAGATATTCAAAATTAGTGTATTCTCTACTGTGACTTTTGAAAATATGATCTATTTCATTTGTTCTTGTCTTTGTAGGTGCATATCTTTTGCCATATTTAATACTGCTTCTGGTAATAGGTATTCCCCTTTTTTTCCTGGAACTTGCTGTGGGTCAAAGAATCCGGCGAGGAAGCATTGGTGTGTGGAATTACATAAGCCCTAAACTGGGTGGCATTGGATTTGCAAGTTGTGTAGTAAGTTTCCTGGTATGGTATATGTTATATAATTTTTACAGGGTTTGTTATTGTATAGTTTGCATTTAAATGAAACCCTTGAGTGTGTATTTCTATTCAACTCTTAACTGTGTTAAAAAAAACACGATTAGTTTGCACTAATACACTATCGAAGCTGTAAATATTAATATAGTTCAATCTTGATAATGCATGTTCCTAAGACCTAAGAGAGACATCTTCTTAGAAAAGATAATGTGTTTCAAATAAAAATGAAATGGGGAGGATTTTTTAACATGTTAAATGGGCCTTTATGCATTTCATCTCATTTCAAAGGAAGGGGCATAGGAAGCATAATGTAATCGCACTATTTTGTTTTGCAGGTGTGCTTTTTTGTGGGTCTCTACTACAATGTCATCATTGGCTGGAGTTTGTTCTATTTTTCTCAATCTTTTCAGCAGCCTCTACCTTGGGATCAATGTCCTTTGGTGAAAAATGCTTCACACACTTGTAAGACATGTATCATATCATACAGTGTTTTTTGTATTTTTTTTTTTTGTATATAAAGATCATAAAGTTGCTAAGGACATGATATTTTGAGATTTTTTTTCTTTTCTGAAAATAATGTAGAAAAATCTTGCAAAATTATCCTAGCAAGCTTTCTTCACTTTTAGGATTGGCATACTTAAAGCAAAGACCTTTGGCACCATCTAATTTTACTAGCTCTTCCCAAGTTATTTTATCATGCCCCACGACATTATGGTAAAATATTACAACCCTTCAGTTGTTAACTTTGACAATTTTTTATTTTGTACACCTTTCTTGATGCCTAATATTTTGATTAAAATAAATAAAATACAACTTCTGGCTATAAAACGAGTAAGTTATGGAGATGAAAAGTACAGCATAAGGAAGATGGTCAATAATACTGTAATAATTATATGGTGACACATGGTAACTAACTACACCTATTGTGGTGAGCATTGTGTCATGTACAGAATTGTAGAATCATTATATTGTACATCAAAATGAATAACATTGTATGTCAACTATACTTCAGTCACACAAATTTTTTTTAAAAGGACCTACAGGTAGTCATAAAGGAGAAAAAAAATAAAAGTAACATAAAAATTAGGGCAAAAAGAATTAGGATTGAAGTAATTGTTTTTATATCTTTAGTTCTGTTTAGTTTTGTTTAGTTTTTCAATCATTTATGTTTAAATTCTAGAACGTAAACAAAGGACAAGTCCCTCTAGTAGTGATGTCCAGTAAACATCAAATGCAACACATATATGTAGTCTAAAATTTACTACTAGCCACACTGAAACAAGTAAGAAATAGGTGAACTATTTTTTCCAAAATATTAACATTTCAACAAATAATTAATAGAAAAATTATTAATGCCCTAATTTACATTGTTTAATTGCACTACGTCTCTAAAATCTTCTGGTATTTTGTATTTATAGTACATGCCACTTTAGACTAGCTTTATTTCAAAAGTCACATCTGACCAGCAGCTAGCATATTTGACAGCTCTGTCCCAGGAAGTCAGTCAGATAATTCTGGGCATTGAAGGGGCTATAAACCTGATGTGTTTTAACTACTTTGATAAAAAGCTTACATATTCCTATTTCAGCGATGTGTAATAAAAAATATCAACAAGAATACATGTCTGTGGATTTTTCACAATTTTGCACAGTTGAGTTTTCATGGTGAACTTAAATGCTTCTGTAGAATAGTGTACTTTTCTATGAAATATTAAGAACTGATTTACAGGTTTACTGGGAGCAGAACAATAACCTAATTACTCTTCCTACTCTGAATTTCTTTCCATAGTTGTAGAGCCAGAATGTGAAAAAAGTTCTGCCACCACCTATTACTGGTACAGAGAAACCCTGAATATTTCCAGTTCCATTTCTGAAAGTGGGGGCTTAAACTGGAAGATGACCGTCTGCTTGCTGGCTGCCTGGGTTGTGGTTTGCTTGGCTATGATCAAAGGCATTCAATCTTCTGGAAAAGTTAGTATGTTAGAGTCCCTCCTGACTCTGCTCCTCACCACTCCTGCGTGTGATGCCCGCCTCAAGCTCTGCTATAAATGTCTGTGGGCAAACTACAAGTATCGTGTCATTCTAGGTAGTTAAATAAAGATTGGTGGAAAGTAGTGCTTTTGAAAGTGTGTTTAAAGAAAGAACATAAGTAAGGACGTGTTTTGTAGTGAAATCTAAAGTCACTTATAATCTTTCCTTGTTTCACCCAAGACATTTTTTGAAATTTTGTGTCATTCCCTAAAAGACCTTCATTTTTGCTGTTCATTCCCTTGACCCTTAGTTCACCAAAGATGAGGGTGAGACATAAATAACAGGACAGTGAGTCATACAGATCAGGGGATGAGCGCCTCATACTCAGACTTGAGAGTGCAGCCCTGCTCTGTTCTGAGGCTGTAGAGCTGGGTCTGAGGCAGCTGGCAAGGGCCTGGGGGTTAGCTCAGCTGGGGGACAGGTGGTGGGGTGGGCAGGGAGGCCACTCTAATGTGAGGCTTTGCAGGTGAGAGAGAGGAATTCACACTTTATTGCAACTGTATGAAAAAATCCCTGGAGTGTGTTAAGTAGGAATAAGATAACATGAGCGGTAGCCTGGAAACTAGGAGAATATTACCAGTAGTGTAGGGCTGCTTCTAGATGTTTGACTTCAGCACCTAGATGGATGGTGGGGCTATTTGCTGAGACAGAGACAGGTAGGGACATCTTTGCGGGAAAGTCAGAAGCTCTTTTCTGGACCTGAAAAGTTTTAGAGACCTGTTAGGCTTCCACGTGGAGATGTCAAGGAAGCAGTAAACGTCTGGTCAGGACAATTTCTTTTCCACAAGAAACATTCACTTAACTTTAAACTGAACACTAGTGAAGCAGAAAGTAAAACCTTGACATTAATTAGAGTCTGAGGAGACTTAACAGGGGCTGCCCTCTACTTCAGAAGCTTTACAGAATTATAATGGAATTTTGATTAATGAAGAAAAAAAAAAAAAGGACTTGTTTTTACTGTTGCTGTGACCTAAAACAATAAAAGTAGAAATTTGTTAGGGAGATGGTAGCCATTATTTCTCTTAAAGATTGCTTGTTTTGTGAACTATAAGAAACACTATTCAAGTTACATCATACCTGTGGACTATTTTAAAGGAGTGTAAGGGAGATTCCCTATTTCTTATTATATCTCAAATGGGACCTTAAATAAGTCACATTGCATTAAGACTAATAAGCCATTCTAGTATGATGGTTATACAAGGTATTAATAGTACTATTAATCATGCTACAAAAACGGAGACTGTCCAAGTATAGAACAGAACACATAATCTTAACTATAGAAAGGAATATGGTTGTTAATATGTCTCACCTATATTTATTTTTTTCTTTGTAGGTCATGTATTTTAGTTCTCTTTTCCCATATGTGGTACTTATATGCTTCCTAGTCAGAGTGCTCCTTTTAAATGGTTCAATTGATGGCATCCGCCACATGTTTACCCCTAAGGTATGTATTGCATTTCTATTTATGGCTTATGATTGTAAAATCATTTTGTTTACTGTTAAAATGTTCCCACAGTTAGATTTAAGGGATAATTGTCCTAAACATATGTATACCAACCTTTTAAATTACAGCTGTTACATTAAACAGCCTAGAAAAACCAGGGCTTTTATATATCTATAACTATATCCATCTATTTCTAATTTTAAATGTTCCATTTTAGTTCTAGAGTAAGGCAGTCACTATGTGAACTTTAAAAATTCCCCTTTTTATAGTAAACTAACTTCTAATTTTTTACACTGTTAAATTTGGGACTTTTTAATCTTTTTTTTTTTTAAAGATTTTATTTATTTATTTGAAAGAGAGAGAATGCAAGCAGGGGGAGGTGCAGAGGGAGGAGCAGAGGGAGCAGGACAAGCAGACTCCATGCTGAGAATGGAGCCCACCACAGGGCTCAATCCCACAACCCTGAGATGATGACCTGAGCCAAAATGAAGAGTCCAACACGTAACCAACTGATCCACTTGGGCACCCAAGGACTTTTCTGTCTCTTCTCTACTTTCTTCTCTATGTCAGTGGTTCTTAACCTTTTGTAATTGACCCCTTTGGAAACAGAAAACCCCAAAACGATAATAACATCTTCTTACCAGAGAAACATAATGAACATATTAATTTGTTTAACATCTCAGAAGGTTGACAGATCATCTAAAATTCATGAATCCAGGCAAAGAAGGCTTCTGTACTCTAAATCCTGTCTCCTCAGAGAATATCAGTGTTCTTGTTTTGAGGTTTTGTACCTCCTAGAATAATATTTATAGTGGTGAGTTTGGGAATTTTTGTAACCTTTATAAATGCATTTACATTTCAGTAAAATTCTCATTCGGGTCAATAGAAGGCTCAGAATTTATGTTCTCTGATTCATCTTAGAATTGAACTCAATACTGAGTTTGAGGATTAATTATTATTATTATTAATTATTTAATTAATCCTGTGGACTTGATATAGTGATTTGTTAGGAAACAAAAACAAGTTTTGAGGTGCATATGCATTTTAGTTATTCAATGAAATGAAATTAACACTTTGTTATTAGTTTGCTAACACTATCATAGGTAAACATGGAGTTATAAAGATAAAATTTCAAAATTAGTTCAGAATTGGAAGTTATCTGAAGAGTGAATGAGCAGCCAGCATCCTGCTGCAGGATTTGGGCAGAAATTATCTTCCTTGGAATTCTTTGTCACTCCTGGCAGCTGCCCTGATACTATGTAAAAGACACTTTGTTCTTTGGGTATCAGGTTCCAGCTTGGTATTCATTCTCTAAGTAGCAAAAATTCTGCCATTGGTATCTGATTTTCTTGACTAATTCAAGAGTCCTGGTTAGCATGTAGAGTTGTTGGAACTCCCCAGTGAATACCTAGTTAAGATTTATAGATTCCAGTTGCATTACAATTTAAATCAGCTTCAAATGGGCCATATTTACTGACCAAAAATATTAATCTTGTAATATTTTTAAAAAGATTTCTGAGAAAAAGATTCTGAGCTTCGAATAACAACCTTTGGTTTGAACTTCTTTATATAAGTTGGCAATTGCCCATGACAAAATTCTAAATATTTGATTTAAATAGAAATCTTGGAATTAAACTACTTTGGTATGACATTTTTACTTGGCTCTGAATTTAAAACTGGCGTTATTGACATTATAAACAAGACGAGGAATCACTATTAAAATATAGCTAACTCTTCAGGTCACTTTTCATTGACTGTAGATAAAATTCTGTATTAGGTCACTGCAAGGTATGTCAGTTAATATAATAATGATTCGTTGTCAATTACTTTTTAATTTACGTTGTTCATCCCAGGAGAAAGTAAAGAGTACCAACTATTCCCAAAACAGTGAATGGAGATTTAGTTCTGGACTTGGAAGTAAACTGAATGTCTTTAGTAAATAGGCATTGCCTGCCATCTAGTGGGTAAAGTAGAGACAGATAGTCGGGTGTATTCATCTTCAGTGTTAATGACAGGATGATAATGTAGCAAAGATTAATAAACAATATGCACATTTTAATTAAATCTTAATAAATTATAGATCTGTATTTTTTAAATGTTTTTAAGATATTTATTTATTCATGAGAGATGAGAGAGAGAGAGAGAGAGAGAGAGAGAGGCAGAGACACAGGCAGAGGGAGAAGTAGGCTCCATGCAGGGAGCCTGAGGTGGGACTCGATCCCGGGTCTCCAGGATCATGCCCTGGGTCTAAGGCAGGTGCTAAACTTCTGAGCCACCCCAGTATCCCAATAAATTATAGATCTAATCACGATCTATAAGCTTCATCAGAATATTGTACCTATATCCTATTTCAATAGTAATAGCAAAAATTAATTGGACAATAAATCCTCATATTTGAGAAAATCTGCATTTTGGAATCTACTTTGGTTCATATTCCGACTCTTCCCAGAACTGCCATGTAACCTTAGTCAGGATACTTAACCTTTTTAAGATTCAGATAATAGCAAGCAATAAATTTCATGGATTGTCCTGAAGATTGAATGACATAATCCATACAAAGTGCTTATCAATGTTCCTACCAATACAGTCCATGTATGTCAATAGTTATTGAGCTCTTAGGGTTTGGTAGGGAATATGACAGAGTGGTATATGCCTTGTTACTCCCATCTTCGGTCGAAGAAGCTGAAACTGAGGGAGGGCAGCCACTTACTCTAGATTGCACTATTTTTGGATTATTAAATGGCAAAATCAGGGTCTGAAACTGACTGTGGAACTCATGTTCTTAGCCACATTTGACGTTGCTCCCAATGAAGGCAATTTCATTGCAATAGTAAAAGGAGATAAAATACCAACTTAAACACTGTTATTATTGAAATCAAATTTAACTCTTTATTGACATCTGTGTCAGATATGGCTAATATTAATTGTTCCGTTTAAAAGATTTAATTAGGGATCCCTGGGTGGCGCAGTGGTTTGGCGCCTGCCTTTGGCCCAGGGCGCGATCCTGGAGACCCGGGATCGAGTCCCACATCGGGCTCCCGGTGCATGGAGCCTGCTTCTCCCTCTGCCTGTGTCTCTGCCTCTCTCTCTCTCTCTCTCTCTGTGACTATCATAAATAAATAAAAATTTAAAAAAAAATTTAAAAGATTTGATTAAAAATAAATAAATAAAAGATTTGATTATACACAGTGATAATTGCCCCAGAAGCATAGCAGAGTTACTTGAAATAGATGTTCAGCACAGGTTCAGAACTTTAGAATATTGGCTCTGAAAGGGTCTCTGAGATGATGTAGTTGAATTGCTTCAATTTTCAGAGAGGCTTTCAGGAAACTTTTGAAAGAAATACATATGTAAATATGCAAAGTACAAATAGTCAACTCTCCGAAGTTTATAATCTGCTTATTATCTGCCCTATTAGACTACCACAAGAAGACACAAAACTCAAGGTATTAGTTAAATCATTAGACTATGTTGGTAGTTAATTTATTTTGCTTTGTAAAGAAAACAAAGACTTAGGTAAGAGATGATTGAAGATAGTTAATTTCAAATACTCCTTTTGATTTGTCTTAAAAATAACCTAAAAATTTCTGTAATGTAGAAATGTAGAAAATGTAGAAAATCTCTATGTGAGTAAAATCTCCATCTACACACTTGATTGTCTATGGTTTTTCTTATTCATATTTCTTGTTTCACTGCTAAGTGAAAACTTTGTTATTCTACTAAGAACAGATTATTCCTCCAGTTTAAATAACCTTTGGGTGCATAAATATCATTATGATGTATTTAAATGATAGAACTAATTCCATGTAGATTATTCTGAAATACTATTTTGCAGCTGACTTCTCTTATGTTTAATTTTAAACAGCTTGAAATGATGATGGAGCCCAGGGTCTGGAGAGAAGCTGCTACTCAGGTGTTCTTTGCCTTAGGTCTGGGATTTGGTGGTGTCATCGCCTTTTCAAGTTACAACAAAAGAGACAACAACTGCCACTTTGATGCTGTCCTGGTGTCCTTCGTTAATTTTTTTACATCTGTCCTGGCAACACTGGTTGTGTTTGCAGTTCTGGGCTTTAAAGCAAATGTTATAAATGAGAAATGCATAACAGAGTATGGATATTAATTTCCTTTAACTTTTGATGACATAATTATATACAAAGTATACCCCCAAACCCAAAAGTCTTCATTCATCATGTTGTTCTATTTTTCAGAAACTCGAAAATTATCATAAAACTTTTGAAAATGGGCAACATTAGTCAGGATATTATTCCTCATCATATCAACCTTTCAGCTGTTACTGCAGAAGATTATCGTTTAGTTTATGATATCATTCAAAAAGTGAAAGAAGAAGAATTTCCTGCTCTTCATCTCAATTCCTGTAAAATTGAAGATGAACTAAATAAAGTGAGTAGGCTCTGTTTAAGCAATACAGTAATTATCATTCAGTGAAATTTGCATTATCTGTAAGACTTCTTTTAGGAAAATGACCCTTAAAATGCCAGCAGAAGATTATGCTCTTTCAAAACTCACATTTTTTATTTCGGAGAACATACTTTCTTTTTTTCTAAGTTTTTATCTTAGTTGTTAACTTGTAGAATTTAGGGAATGAAACAAGCAAAGGGAAAAAAATAAGACAGAGAGAAATCCAAAGAACATACTTTTTAAAATTACATAGGTTTGCTTTACTTTAAAAAGCAATCTCATTGATTAAGCCACAAAAATTAAAACTATGGGGGATGGGATCCCTGGGTGGCTCAGTGGTTTGGCACCTGCCTTTGGCCCAGGGAGTGATCTTGGAGTCCTGGGATCAAGTCCCACGTCGGGCTCCCTGCATGGAGCCTGCTTCTCCCTCTGCCTGTGTCTCTCCCTCTCTCTCTCTCTCTCTCTCTCTGTGTCTCATGAATAAATAAATAAAATCTTAAAAAAATTAAAACTATGAATATAAATTGACTTTCATCATAGAAAATGAAATTAGATACTTTTCCCGGTATAATATTTAATACAAAATTTGAATTATGACTGTCATTTATTTATTGCATGATTGTTTGGACACATAATTGATATTTAGCCATTTATGTTTAACAAGTCATGATTAAGTCCTTTCCTTTAGCTACTGTCATTTATTTTAAGAAACATGAAACATGTGAATATTAATAAGTATCATTGTGTTTGTTGCCCTTCCCTGTATTGCCAAAAAAGGAAAATGTAATGGAGAATTTGACCATTAATCCCTCTCAGTAAGATAGCTAACACTACACATGAGACTAAACATAAAGAATGATGTGCAGGAAGTTCTGGATGGAGCCATCATTTACATAAAAATCTTGAGCTCTGTAAAGAAAGATTTAATTACTAAGTTACCCTTAAAAGTTTTTGCTTTTGCTTTTTTCCTTTTTTAATTCTGGCCTGTTGTTTTTATGAGGTAACACAATCAACTTTTGTTCAGAGGCAGTTTCTTAGGAGACAGCATGATATCAGCCTATTTCCAGAAACCCCCAAGCATTATTCAGTTTTCCCTCCCCTATGTAACTGATATATTTAGCCATCCGGTAATATTGCTCAGTACTAATGTTGCTAATTTATGTATTTTACAGGCAGTTCAGGGAACTGGCTTAGCTTTCATTGCCTTTACAGAAGCAATGACACATTTCCCTGCATCCCCCTTCTGGTCAGTGATGTTCTTCTTCATGCTGGTAAACCTAGGGATTGGCAGCATGTTTGGGACCATTGAAGGGATCATCACACCCATTGTGGACACTTTCAAAGCGAGGAAAGAAATTCTTACTGGTGAGTTTTTAAGTGTTTGTCTTTTCATTGAACTGGCACAGGCCATTTTACTCTTGGTGAGAGGTCAGAGATGGAAATAGGAAAGTGTTTTATTAATGCCCATTCATGAATATGTGTTATTATTATTTGTTATTTTATTTATATGTTTATATACAATGCAAATGATAGATTTAATGTAGATTATACTATTAGTGATTACTTATTATATTACTTTTTATTAATAATAGTATCACTATCATCAATTACTGGCACTAGAATAAAGTCATAGAATGTTCATGTATAATTTTTAAGTGAGACAAGTAATTATTTTTAAAAGTTGAGATCCAGTATTCCTTTTCCAAAAAAGTGCATAGTTGAAATTGATAAACCTAAATTCAGTTCATATAAAATATCTCTTGTAGCCTGCTAGTAGTTAATATCTCTGAGTAGGAAAGAAAATAAAATAATTTGTCAATATTGATGGTTATTAATAAGTAAAGTCTGTAAGCAATTTTTAAAGTACGAGTTTTGTACTGCATCATCTTTGCATTTGAAGGATTTAAAGGATGTAAGAGAAATTATAAGAGATACAGGAGATACAGAAGAGCTTTGTCTCCAAAAATAATAGTACCAGTAACTAAAACCAAGTTGGGCACATAAGACTTACACCATGTAATATACTGATAGATAACATAGTACCCTAATAGCATCTTAACATGTTACAAGAATCAAGAAGCTGCAAGGTTCACCTAAATATATACTGGAACTATCAGTGAAAGAGATGGCAGTTGAATTGGAAAGGGAAAAGGTCTTCTAGGTAGTCAGAGGATAGCTTTAGTAATAGCTCTTTTTTTTTTCTTTTTTTTAGTAATAGCTTTAGCTTAGCATATATAAACAGAGATAAAGGGAATAGTTAAGGAAGCCAGACAGACCAGAGTCCAGACCAGAGTCCAACAGTGTTTTAAGTAATGCAAAAACAAATTGGAAAAAAATATGATATTGAATGCTGGGCAATAATATATAAGCTCCTCAAAGTTCTTTTTTTTTTTTTTTTTTTGCTCTGGAAGATTAGTAATAGCTTGTGTGTAAATAATTCTCAAATATGTATCTTTATCGCTCACTGCTCTGTTAAGTTTGTGTGTATGTATGTAAAACAGTTTCAAAAGTTTGTTAAATACTTTCGTCTCAACATCCTCAACTCAGCTGAACCTAAATGAGAAACTTCCTTATCATCTCCCACAAGGCAGCCTCTTCTTCTGAAGTTTCTATTCCGTTCAAGGCTATCAATATCCTTCTTGATGCGTGTACTAAATAACATCTTTGTTGCTTTCCTCATGCTTACCCCATGTCTAAACCCTTCTGTAGTAAGAGGGCTTGAAAAATTAAGGGAAAAGCAACAGTGTAGAAGGAAAAAACACACAGGGTATTATTTGGTGAACCCACTGGAGAACCTGTTTGGTGCTGCGCAGAGGGGAATGTCCTCTGTTTTTCTGTTACCTGTCTTTCGGGATCATACCTATATTTAAAGTCATATTTCACCTTGATGAACTGTTCCTCCATCATCTTTGCCAGATGTGCTTTTGTCTTCTCTGACAGTATGGTAGGACTTAGATAAGTAAATTACTTATGATCTTTTCCAATCAAATCTGCAGCACCTACAATACGCTTTCTTCATATTTACTATGTAACATGGTGGAAGTTGGTGCTCTGCTACTTCCATCCTGAGACTCTGAGTACTGCAGTACTGTGACAAGCATTTAAATATTTCCATATGTGATAGGCCCCAAGTAAAGTTACTTTGCCTTCCCTACATTATATGTTGACATATACTATTCACTTATGTGTGATGTAACTCACACTACTAGTTTAAGAGGTGGAGGAGATGACTTCACTTAACCCATGCTTAGTGGAGATTGTCAGGGGAACCCCCATGTGAGTGAACCCAAGGATGTTGTTTTCTCCCCTCCTGAACTGAAGTACCTGCTTTACTACTCTTTTTTTAAAAAGATTTTATTTATTTATTTATGAGAGAGAGAGACAGAGAGAGAGAGAGGCAGAGGGAAAAGCAGGCTCCATGCAGGGAGCCCGATGTGGGACTTGATCCCGGGACTCCAGGATCACGCTCTGGGCCAAAGGCAGGTGCTAAACCACTGAGCCACCCAGGGATCCCCTCTGCTTTACCACTTTTACTCACCTCTGCTAACAGGTGGTTGAGGAATAGAACACAGTCATCTTTTGTATTTGACAACATCTCAACTGAAGTGCGTGAGAGAATAGAGTCTAACATAAATATAGGAATATTATATGGATTCCAGAAATCTCTTTAAGCTTGTACATTAACAGTAGCTGGTCAAAAGTTACTGTCTACAGTGATTCATATTAAATCTGGGGCTAAGTCCAAGTCACTAACTGCCCATGTATTATATTCCAAAGTATCAGGAAAAGTGTTGCCTCTTTTTATCATTGACAGGTTATAAAAGTGAAGACAACATTGTTTGAATGTAAGAATTCATAATTAAATTTAAAAGACTTGACTGAATAAAAGCTTAGTTTTTGAATCTATTTCTTTTGTACAGTTGTCTGTTGTCTTCTGGCATTTTGTATTGGCCTGATATTTGTGCAACGCTCTGGAAATTACTTCGTTACAATGTTTGATGATTATTCTGCTACGCTGCCTCTGCTAATTATAGTTATTTTGGAGAATATTGCTGTATCCTTTGTTTATGGCATAGATAAGTAAGTATATTTGCTTTTATGCATTCATTTTTCAACTCTATTTTGGAAAAAACAATTGTCAATGTCTATTTCATCTATATGCGGAGGGAAATGAGTAGAGGGAAAAATTCTTTGCAGCAAAGTCAGATCTTTTGCAGGCTCTTCTTCATTCAGTCCTTTTAATAAAGTATAGTCTCCTATTAGGTGATTAGCTAGAATTGTGTAGGCAGTAAGATAATCTAGGATTCTGGAGCTTTGATTTAATCCTAGTTATCAAATAGTAACTGCCAGGATCTGGGGAGTAGTGGCTATGGTCCAAAACCTTGTTATCTTAGGTTATTATTGCCCACATTTCACATTTCTCAGGCTTATGAGACATCACCTGGACCAGCTCATCACCTACCTGGGCGGAGGCAAACCTGGGGTCCATAGCTGTCTCTGCTGAGCTTTAAAGCCTATCTTCCCAATTACTTTACTAATCTGTTTTGTGGGAGGAATTTTATTTTACTATGCTACATAATGCCTTATTTATTATGCTACATAATGTCCTAAGTAGCAGGTCAGTTTTGGAAAATGATATATCTTGCTCTGGAGGCGTATGTGGCATTTGCTCTGCACAAACTTCATATTCATGCGGAGTCACTATTTGAATTGCTAGACGCCTAAGCCTCTAGATTATATGCCTGCTAGATGTGGAAAGTATATATACTTGGCATGAAATGAGGCATTAACGTAATCTCAGAAGAAAAAGGTTACCGGAGGTTTTGTACAATATTTTTTTAAAGTTGTTGTCTTTAGCTAACATATGGACTTCAGCAAGCTTATTAGAGGTCTGTGTAAAGTAGGGGTGAGTATGTTGCACGAAGACCAGAGTGCTCTTAAACAATGTAGGGAATATTATTGGCCTTGAAAGAGTTTCATGACAACGCTTAGAGAATGTTTTTATTAGTGTTAAACCCTCCAGGTAAGGAAGGGCGGGGGACCTACTTTTAATAATCATCTACTATATGTCAATAGTAGTGATAGCTGTCTGGCATGCATTAAATAAAATAAAAATAAAATACCCTGTGGTAACTAATATTATCCATATTACAGGTGGAAAATTGGCCTTACTTGAACAGGAGAATCAGTATATTAGCTATAGAGCCAGGACTGTTATTTAGACCTTAAATGCAAAATTAGCTTTCTCTATACTCTACCCCCAACTCCTAACTTGCACTGTGTTGGAATAGGATATCATTATTGGGCTGATCTTTGGATCGATAAGATCATAATTTCGACTTCCATTTATATAGTTTGTCATTTACAATAGGCATAGTACAAAATTCTCTTTTTAGTAGTTAGTGTCCCTAAATAATAATAGTTAATAACAGCAGGAGAAATGATACCATGACTAATAGTAGTCATTAACCTGATATCTATTAAATTTCTACTATATGTGCACCTGTTAAATTCCTACTGTATGTGAGGTAGTGTGCTCTGCATACATTGCCCACGAGCCTAACAATAACCTTCTAAGATAGAAATCTCTTTCTTAAAAATGCCAAAAAATGCTCTGCCATCTTTTAGTGTATATCTTAGTGTCTAAAAATGCAGGAAAATTCATTTCAATGGAATGTGGTTAAATCTTTGGGAAAAAAATTTTTTAAAAGGAAAGGAGCAGAATAAATCCCTATAGATAACAAAAGCATACAAGCAAAATAGATGAAAAACTAACTACATTTCAAAATGAGTTGAAATAAATTTTCCAAAAAGAAAAAGAATAGCATTTATCAGTTGTTTAAAAATCAAGAAATATGATAATTAGAGAAAAGGAAGATTTGAAAACAGGTAGTAGAACTCAGGAAGTAATTGTGAATAATAATATTCAGAAATGATGATCAAATTAAAAAGAACACAAAAGCAATAAGCACCATATCTAGTTCTACAAGAATTAGAAGGAATACTTTTTTTTAAAATCAGGAAGAAATAACAAAGGGGCTAAGGAAAAGAATAGGGACAAGTATTAAACAAAGATGACTCCACATGTGTAATGTGTACAATAAAGTCCTCTAAAAGCAGTGGCCAGAATAATACTAAACCTGTAATTCAAGAAACTTGCCTAAAATAAGAGACAACCTAAATGTTGAAGGGGCACATGACATATTTAGAAAAATAGACGTAATGGCCAAAACAGGATATAGTCTAGGCTCTTACTTTAAGACAAAAAACAAACAAAAGAAGAAGAAGAAAAAGAAAGCCATCTGGGCAAAAACAATAACCAACAAGCCAGTCAAAGTTGTTTATAAGAGAAAAATCTGATAGTCAACAAATTTCCTGTAACAATATTATGAGTTAAAATATTTACAATCTCAAGGAAGGAAAACCTAAGCCACAAATTTTTATTTTATTTTACTTTTATTTTATTTTATTTTATTTTATTTTATTTATTTATTTATTTATTTATTTATTTATTTATTTATTTATTTATTTATTTATTTTTAAAAAGATTTTACTTGTTTATTCATCACACACACACACACACACACACACAGAGGCAGAGACACAGACAGAGGGAGAAGCAGGCTTCACGCAGGGAGCCCGACGTGGGACTCGATCCTAGGACTCTAGGATCACACCCTGAGCTGAAGGCAGACGCTCAACCGCTGAGCCACCCAGACGTCCAAGCCACAGATTTTTTTTTTTTCCACAGATTTTTTAAACCAGTAAAACGCACATTCAAGTATAGTGACTATATAGCCAATTATGAACAAGAACTTAGGGGGAATATAGTTACTGTGATCTCTCTTTGAAGAATCTACTAGATAACCATCTTAACACAAACAAAACTCTACAGAAACATTGGTACGAGCACTGCTGGGTGAGCGTTAATTATCGCTAGATAAATGTCAAGGGATGTAGACTACTATGTGATGATTATATGCTTTGGCAGTTTAACATCATATACCTAACAGGGTGAACTCTATTTCACATAAATGATACTGTGATAACCTTACTTAAAACAACAACCCAAGTCTAATGGTTACCAGGTCTAAGTGGTAATTTATAGGAAATAAGAGGATCAGTTACACGTGTGAAGCAACACTGTGTAGATGCAATCAGCAAAATCCAGACTGTGAGATTACTATGAGATAGAGCGTCCAGCTGATTGAACAAAAAATTGGAAGAAATAAAAAGAAGTAGGAAGAACCTGGAGAAGAAAAATGGGTTTGAGAAACACATCAGCCAGTTGCAATGTGTGGACCTTCTTTCAATTCAGACTATGAAAAGAAGTGAAAGATTAGGTTATATAATTAGGTTAGATTATGTGAAAGATTAGGTTATATAAACACTGATTGGCTATTGGATGATATTAAATATTGCTAAGTAAAAAAAGAGATCAGGAATTTTTAATGTATTGCAGACAATATATTTATAGAATAGAAAGTCATCAATGAGGACTTTTCAGGAATTGGTTTAAGAGGGCCTTTGCTAAAAAAAAAAATAGAGGGCTTTTGCTACACAAAATATAAATGTTTCTAATTAATAGTCATCCCCCAATACAATTTTTGATTCAGCATAAAATATCACAGGGTATCATAGCTAAACCTTTGTCAAACTGTTGATATAATGCACCTTTTTAAAATATAGGAATATTAACGTGAGGCATATTTAAATGCTTTCTTTTTATTTAGGTTTATGGAAGACCTGAAGGACATGCTGGGCTTTGCTCCCAACAGATATTACTACTATATGTGGAAATACATTTCTCCCCTGATGCTATTTTCACTGCTAATGGCGAGCGTTGTGAATATGGGCTTAAGTCCCCCTGGCTATAATGCATGGGTTGAAGAGAAGGTAAAATACACATTAAGGAAATTAGATGAAAAATATATGTAAAACATTATTTTAGGGGTTTTTGTCTTTTGCTTTCTTCACAGTGTATTTTGCTGTTTAGTGAATGATGTTGTTTCTATGCCAGGATCTTGAGATTTGTCTTTTGTTTGGCCCCAAACATGTATGGTTTTGTTACACATTGTAGGTTTTTTTAATACCCGAGAAATGCTGACTTGGTCCTCACTAAAGTATCTGTGTTTATGTCACCATAGGTGACCCAATAATTATGGGGGCCTTTGATTCTAGAAAACGTATTGCCCAAACCTCCAGGAATATTTTTATATAAATGTATCATATCATATCCCAGATACTGTGTAACAAGAAAATATGAATTAGCCATTGAAGATATAATCGAAATAAATATTGAAGGAAAGTTTTGTTATCAGCGCTTTATATTAGCAATGGCTGTTTCACTGTCTGTTTTCAAGGTGCATTAGCCACATAACAATAAAGATACATGTTAATTGTCATAAAATCAGAAGGCTTGTTTTTCAGAGATACCTCTGACCTTTAACTATCCCGTGGTCAATACTCTATATAACAACAACTAAGTTCATGACTGGGGCATTCACAAGTCTGTGAACCCTTACTAATACCCTTGGGGCCAGAGGTGCTTTAAAACTTAGATTTTCAGATTTTATTTTTAGTTTTTTTAAAAGATTTTTATTCATGAGAGACACAGAGAGAGGCAGAGAAGCAGGCTCTATACAGGGAGCCCAACATGGGACTGGATCCTGGGTCTCCAGGATCAGGCCCTGGGCTGAAGGTGGCGCTAAACCGCTGGGCCACCCGGGTTGCCCAGATTTTCAGATTTTAGAAAGGCAGTGTGGCACATGTAACTTAACGACTGAGAGTAATGCTGATTTATTATTTCTCAGGGTTCTGCAGGTGAGCTGCATGGTTCTTCTCTAGGGCTTACCTGAGCTAACTCATACAGTTGATTAAACTTGAAGAGCTGGTCTCTCTATGTAATCTTTCATTCTTGGCTTCTTTCTAGCATAATGGACTCAGGGCAGCATCCTAAGAAACAGGCAGAAATTGCAAGGCCAGTAAAGCATAGCCTTGGAAGTTGATTGATGTCACTTCCACAGCCATTTTGTTGGTCAAAGCATGTCACAAGACTCTTTGCCTACAGACCTGAGAAAAATGCAGTTTTTTTTTTTTTTTCACATACTTGCAAGAAGATTATCAATGATGATTTTTTTTTTTTTTTTTTTTTTTTTTTTTGGCTTTCACAGGCATCTGAAGAATTTCTAAGCTATCCAACATGGGGACTGGTTGTCTGTATCTTGCTGATGGTCCTGGCAATACTGCCCATCCCAGCTGTCTTTATCATTCGTCGCTGCAACGTGATAGACAATAGTTCTGGTAATTTAGCATCTGTGACCTATAAGAGAGGAAGGGTTCTGAAAGAGCCTGTAAACTTAGAGGGAGATGACGCAAGCCTCATTCATGGAAAGATATCCAGCGAGATGTCATCTCCAAGTTTTGGTAAAAATATTTATCGAAAACAGAGTGGATCACCAACTCTGGACACTGCTCCCAATGGACGATATGGAATCGGGTACTTGATGGCAGACATGCCAGATATGCCAGAATCTGACTTGTAGCTGGGAGGAAAACATCAGTGGGTTCCAGTTGGTTCATTTTTATCAATGAACATTGGCTCTACTAAGAGAAGCATTAGGCTTCATTTATCAGAGGGCGATCTCAGGTGTTCCTTGGCTGTGATCTTTAATCCTTAAGTATATGTAACTTCAACTAGAGCATTCCTTCGGATTCTTTGGTTTACATTTGCGCAGAAAGGAGTTACAGACAAAGCCGATAGTGACTGAGGTCCATGTGTGTCAGAATTTTTAAAAATACTTTTGGTGTTTTTTTCAAACATTTCTAACTCAAAACAAAACAAAAAACAGATGTTACCTCAGTTTCTGATAATTTCTGGTTTAATAGTATTGGCAATCCAAGAATGGTATGATTTAAAATTTATAAGTTTGCCTTCAGGGTAATGCCCAGTATTACAATGAGCAGTTCTGTAAGTTGGTGCCTCTAAGCACATTTCCATGAATATATTGCGTCGGTAGGCTGTACTTATTTTGGTAGCACTGATACCTTCTTAGGCAATTAACTGAAGAAAACTGCAAAATATTTTCTTATGTAATGGCTGTATAGAGCAATAGTATCAAAGAATAAGGAGGCACTAATGCTGGATGACAGTTTAGATTTAGAGGTGACTGGGGATCATGTGTGTGACGGTTGTATATTTTGTGTAAAATATATGTGTGAAAATGATCTAAGAACGAGTCACTCAGCACTCTCAAGAATTATGCAGATTCTGCATTTTCCTATGCCGTGTGCCTAAAAACCTACTTGATATTTATTGTGGTTTCAAGATTACTCATAGTATATTTATATATACTTGCAATGTATATAGATGTATATTATACATCTACGTACTGATTTGAAAACTTGAAGCAAGATGGCATTTTATTTCATATCTTTCTGTTTTGCTTCTGTTTTATGCAAATATAAATCCTTTTTTAAGTGATTGTTAAGATTGTATGGCATTACATTTTAAGCTGCAAATAAATGAAGTTAAACATGATGCTTGTTCTCCATACTGATTTTTCTTGAACTGGATTATCCTGCATTTCAGTCAGCGCTTAGGCATTTCGTAATACTTAATCCTTGCATTCCAAGAGGGATTCATAGGTTGATTAATAGAGTTACCCCACTTCAGAGACAAAGGAAAAATAGTGTACTATGGTTAAATGGCGTCCTAATGTAGTCTCATGATTCTTGAAAAAGTAATCTCCTAGGAGACCATGGGTGCAGTTGACTGTTTGCGGGGTCAGTACTGTCTCCGAAGTGTGAGAAATTATGATTACTTTTTTTAATGAAACTGTTGCATCTCTGAAAGTGGATAAAGTATAGCTCCACTGAGTGCCATCTCACTAAAAGGCTTCTATTAATAACTGTTTTGCTGCTATCTTAGTCATGTTTAAATAATCGCAATGAATACAACAGCAAAATGGGGGAGGTAGTACAAACACCAGACCCATCAATGTCTTTTTGGCCCAATATGTTTGGTCTGCTAGACCTATGTTATCAGACTGCCTCACAGCATTTAAAATATAATTCCACTGGTGACTAAAACTTGTGATTTTTGTTTTTACACACTCATTAATATTATATTTTATATCACTTTAAAATTTAAAAATATTCATTGGCAGGCAATATATGTACATTTTACAGAACTCAAAATTTTTAACAATGCAATATAGAGTAAACTTCCCTCCCAACACTTCTCCTAGCCACCCAGTTCCATCCTTAAAGGCAACCACCATTACCGGTTTCTTATGTATCCTTTTGGAGATGCTCTATGCATACACATCTAGTGTTCTGCCTTCTGGATCTTACTTATTTCTATGAATAGTTTATTCTGGACAGTGTTTCATGTGAAGGCACATCTGCCTCATTATTTCAGAAGTTGAAGGAATATATCTTAGTTTTGGGTTGAAGCAATATTTTTATAGGCTTCCCCAATATTGAGAAGTTTGTAGCAAACACTGACTTTGTCTGCTGGCCTGTAGCTATCACGACTATGCACTGTCAGAGGGCACCATCCCTCTTTGCCCACTCTCTTGCCATGGCGTCTTAATCTACAGATTGGATACCTGCCTTCCAATGGTGAATAGATGTCCTCCCTTCTATTTACACAGTAAAGTGCAGGGATGCTGTACGATGGAAGAGAATCCAAACTGTTTCTAGTACCCTCACTTGGCAGATGAGGCAACTAGACAGTGAAAAGAACAGGATGGCCTCTCCTTTCTGCTTCTTTTATTCAGTCAGTTCTTCAGCTGTTAGTGTATTTACGCATTTGCTTCCCTTTCACTGAGCATCTCTTCACCAAGAATCTACCCTATTCTTAGTACTAAGCCAAAGCACTATTGTAATTAGTGTGAACTATCCATTTTTTACTCTGTTTTCTTCTCTTTGTCAGGGAGACCCCTTTCCTGCTCTTTCCCAGATGTGTAGTATTTAATCAGTAAACAGTAGTGCATATGAGCTATACCTGTTTTCGTAGTACTTTTACACCACTTTTGTAAACTCTGGCCTAAATTGTACCTGGATATAACACCGTCAAGTATTGTCTACCCTCAAATGGAAAGAAGCTGGGGAGTGTGAAAGTAGGGCTAACAGAGTATTCACAGTGGGTAAAAGGGAAGAAGTACTTGGTATTAGGTGTTAGAATCATAAGGAGGAAGTCTAGCAGTTTGGTGCAATGAAATCATGGGATGTAATCTTATGAAAGTATTTTTTGCATTTCCATGTGTTTATGTGTATGTGCATTTTTTAAAAGAAGAAGGTACTTTCATTATTGAATTTTTAGTTGGGCAAGTGATCCCAGAAAACTTAAGATTAAGAGGTAAAGTGTTTCTTAACTATAATTATGCTTTAGAGTTACTTGTGACCTTTTTAGAGACATATTTCTGACCTATTAAATGTGAATTCTTTTAGGATTGGATGCAGGACATGACTGGCTTTTTTTTTTTAAAACTTATTCTAATGTGCATTCTTGGTTAGGAACCGTGGGTATGAAGGAGATGAAAAGGACAAGTAAATGTGAATTCTAATTGTCTTCAATCAAGCAGAATGAAAATGAAGATGCTATAACTGTGATAACTGGAGAGGAAAATAATTTAGGTGGATAGAAGTTGGAAATCATAATCTAAAAAATGCTTTGAAGAGTAAAATATTTCTCCTTTGAATTTATTCTGGTCACTGTTGCCTGAACACTCCCCCCAAAGATCCATATCTATGTTCATTGTATATGAATTAAATCAATACCAATTATATGGATTTTCCCATAAATGTTAGTTGTAAATCTCTTGAGCCGTAAAGTTTTGATGGAAAACACATAAAACTCTAGAAAACTATTGGAAATATTAAAGATAACACTTTCCATAAGCTAGTCATTACTGAGCATAGCATATTTTACTTTCATAACTAACACTGAAATAAAGTGTTTCATATGTTGTTTTGCCTCAAATGACTGACTTTAAAATTGGCTTATTGTCTCCTTATTTGGCCATATGTTCACATCTAAAACACTGCCTAGAGAATGCCTATCATGCAAAGGTAAGAAGAGAAAAAAAGGCTGGGACGATATCTTGTCCTGAATTCAATGACCTTTGGATTCTGCTATTGCTTTAACACACCTGTCATTCTCAAAATCATCCTCAGAATACACACAGAGACCACCACCATGACCATCAATAACAACAACAACAACAAAAAAAACCGACTTGATTTAAAAAAAATATTTTTTTGAAAGAGCGAGAGGGAGAGGGAACAAGCACAAGTGGGGCAGAGATGGGGTGTATGTAGAGGCAGAGGGAGAAGCAGACTTTCTGCTGAGTAGGGAGTCCCATGTGGGACTCTATCCCAGGACCCTGGAATTATGACCTGAGCCAAAAGCAGATGCTTAACTGACTGAGCCACCCACGTACTTCCAAAAACACCTGATTTATACGAATAGCAAAAAACAAGCCCTGTGGTACCCATGCAATGCTGCGTGTGGTGCCATGTAAATACAAAGAACCCTGTAGATTAATAGTGGTACCCAGCTGCTATTCTTTCTCCCCATTTGCCTCTTCAGAATATATTCATATGTTGTATAGGAAGGAAGATCACAATTTTAGAAGAGAGTGGCATTTATGTGTCTGAGAATACAATTTTCTTGAGAAAAAGCCATTAAATAGTTGCAAAAATATGTCATTTTACTGTTCTTTAAAGGGATGCTTATACAAAGCAAAAAAGCAGAACACAGTACTTTAATGTACGCCAATTTGAAAAGATTGAGTAAAGCTTAACATGGTAGCAATGTGGCATTCATTTGATCTGCTTATCACTGGCGTTCACCCACATTATTGACCAGGTCAACAGAATTCATGCATGCAGGTGCCTGGCCTATATTCATTTTCCCTAGAAAAACAGCATCTCTGTTTTGTCAGGATTATGCTTTTTTCCCTCTTCATTTTAAAGTTTTACTTTAATTTGAATAAATATTAAAAGGATCAATCTGAAAACACTTGGGGTCAGTTAAGTCAATATCTGGCACAATTGAACAAAGAAGACACCCTGTCCGAGCAAGAGGGGATCTGGATGGCCCCCTTTCTCTCTGCTTAACTAATCAAATCGAAGTTTATTCATTATATAGTTTTTATTTTTTTACTTTTTCCTTATATAGTTTTTAAATACAATTTTTTGGTACAACCAACCATTCAGTTCAGCGTTTTATAAATAATCATATGAGGGTGAATCATCTCAAACCTTTTTTTCTGGGTTGCTGTATGAAGTAATGCAATATCGATGCAGACGACCAAACTAACCAACCAGTCATTTCAAATAAGAACCTCTAATCCCTATTTCCTTAGCCAAGTGAGGTCACTGATAAACTGGATTCTAAGACTTAGATTCAATAGAATTAAGTCTAATTATTTACATAATGCACTTTATCATGATGTGGAATTTATGATCTATTTTATGTTTTTACTATTTAACTTGTAACTCATAATCATTAAAAATAGAGGGCATTTTCTCATCCAAAACTCACTCTTAATTTTTTCCCACTTCTTTTTTTTATTTTTATTTTTTTAATAATAAATTTATTTTTTATTGGTGTTCAATTTTTTTCCCACTTCTTGATAAAATATTTATATTCAAACGAATCCCAATCCAAACAAGCAGATTAAGCTGCCTTCCTCTTGAATTTTTACAGATAAATTACAATAGGAAAAGAGCACACCCCTTTTGCCATCACTTTATGGTTAATTTACCTTCTGTATTGTTTTAGAAAACACAGTAGTCTATATCCTAAACTTGAATTTTTCAGTTTTTAGGTTTTTGCATTTCTAACTGTTCCAAATAAGGCTTTTTAAAACTGATTCTCTATTTTTAGGCAGAGTAAGCAAAAACGCCTTTAGAATGGGAGAGACAGAAGCATCACATTTTTTTTTTTTGTATTCTTATCACAAAAGTAAACTTTCTAATGCAGATAGTGCTGACAATCGCTAGTTCAGAGATTTTGCCACTATTAAATGAAAAAGTACCTGGAATTTCACAAGTAGTTAGTCTCAGAGGAATTGAATGCCTGTGTATGATTAAGGCACAAGCGTTTCTTCATTATGATCAAATAATTTCAGGGAATGTCAAGGGCATAAAGGAAGTTCTTGTAATGGGGAGAAAATATTTTTGGCACGAAACAGTCCTGTTTCTGAATAAAAACAATGCTGATAATTATTTGACAACAGTCTGAAAAGAGTTCTGAATCTCTGTCTTTACATCACTGTCTCAGTCATCAGAGAGGAAAGTAATTGATCTGTGAATGAGTCTTTGTCTTTTAATAGGGGGGAAAAAAAGTATCGCCTATGTGATATCATTAAAGAAAGAGAATCAGCCGCTCTGGTCTGTTCAGAGAAAGCAGGGAGATATTTCCAGCAGAAGAGCTTCCTGGTGTGCCCTAGATGAATGAACAGGCTGTAGGACTTCCCTTGCTCTTCCCAGGCGGTGATGCTCGCCACTGATCAGCCAGGCATGGCAGCCGTGTCTGCTCTTATTGATTAACTCTCAAGGCTGACTTGGAGCCTTGTGCTGTCCAGGTTTCAGATTTGTCCAGCTGGTTCCACACAAAGGAAATACTGGGAGCTGTCGCATTAGAATGTAGCCCCAACAGCAGCCCCGTCTTAAAACCTTGCATGGCAACTAATTGCAAGCAGGGTTATTGACTAGCATGGCCTATGGAAATTCTGGAAGCAGCTCCCACATGTCACTCATGTTTTATGAAGCACAACATTTCTTAGGTAATGTGGATTGGAAAGTCTAGAGACTCAGCTACTGAAAATTAGAGTTCAAAATGTTGAAAGAGAGAAGGGCTAACATTCCAGGTAAGAGCTCTGATATGGAGGCCTGGGCAACTAGGTATAGAGGACTTACCTATTGCATCCCTTTATGAACACCACTTAAGCGGGGTATTTACAGGTATTCATTGACTTACAAAAGGGCTACATCCTAATAAACTGGTTGTGAGTTGAAAATGTCATGTCAAAAATGTATCTAACCCCCTCAACATCATAGGCAGGCCCAGCCCTACTGACACTGCTCAGAACACTTACATTAGCCTACAGTTGGGCAAAATCATCTAACACAGTCTACTTTATAATAAAGTATTGAATGTCTTGTGTAGTTTACTGAACACTGAAAGTGAAAAACAGCATGGTTGTAGGCGTACAGAGTGGTTGTGGGTGGTTGTTTACCCCCATGATCATGTGGCTGCCCACTGCCTAGCATCGCAGGGACAACATGATGTCATACATCACTAGCCTGGAAAAAGCTCAAAAGTAGAAGTACGGTTTCTACTGAATGCATACGGCTTTTGCATCATCATAAAGTCAAAGCCATCATAATTTGAACCCACATAAGTCAAACCATCATTAAGCCAGGGACAATCTGTACTGTTTTCACTGAGCCTTAAAGCCAACCAGGTTTTCCTCAGGTCTTTCCTCCTACTTGTCAAGTTTGCAGCTCTACTGTCCTTCCTGCTCTCTTCTATCCTCTTTTCCTTAACACTTACCCATCAGTCAGGGAATAAATAATTAGAAAAGTTTTAGGTTATTTATTTATTTATTTATTTATTTATTTATTTATTTATTTATTAAGTTTTAGGCTTCAGCTCCACTCCCAGGAGCAGCTATCGTTTGTTAGCAAATACAGTATTTTTTTTTTTTTTAAGTAGTCTCCATGCCCAGCTCAGAGCGCAACGTGGGGCTAAACTCATGATCCTAAGATCAAGACCTGAGCTGAGACCAAGAATTGGGTGCTTAGCTGACTGAGCCACTCAGGTGCCCTTACCAGCAAGTACAGTCTTATTTAGCATTTTAAGATTTTACTTATTTATTCACGAGAAACACACAGAGAGGCAGAGACATAGGCAGAGGGAAAAGCAGGCTTGAGCCTGATGTGGGACTGGATCCTGGAACTCCCAGGATCGTTCCCTGAGCTGAAGGCAGATGCTTAGCCACTGAGCCACCCAAATGTCCTGCAAGGACAGTCTTCAATCAGTTCACACCTTTAATCCACAGTGTCTGGGAGGCAGTAGATAGGACTTCTTTTCAACTCCACTGCCACCCCCTTCTATCCAACTAAAGGAGCTTCCCTTTTTTTTTTTTTTCTGTTTTTAGGTTGAGTAACATTTTGTTAAAAAATGAATTCCAAGTTTACAAGAGGCTATATGCAAATTATATACATAATAAGAGAGAACACTTTGGTCCTGGAGTCAGATTTATTTTTTTTCTTATCACCAGTTCTACTACTTATTACTACATAACTCCACAACTCATCAAGCCAATCTGCACTTAGGTTCCCTTATCTTTAAAGTGGGATTGATAATAGTATCTACCACATGTAGTTATGAAAATTAAAGACGATAATGAGATGCAATGTGCAGCACAGTTGCTGGCCCAGATGAAGCAATCATTATATTCAGGCATTCTTCAAAGGCTGAAGATGATCCTTACGAACTTGAGGCTTTTGAGAATCCCTAAAAATCAAGCCATATATTAAGTATTTCCCTATTTTTCCTGTGTGTAATACTAGTCCTTGAGATGCCAAGGCAAATTAAGCCTGTTTGTTTAGACATGGCCAACGCATTACATACTTCTGTTCCACTCCAAATACATTTCCCAAGCCTATGCCATGTGTAAATGCAGCCACATTGGAGATACAGGGTAAATTATAAGATCCAACCAATGAATGCAGAGCTGGAGATGGAAGATGTGGCCTAAAAATTGAGTCAGAATCTAAAAAATTGGGAGCTAAGTATCAAAGGGAAAAATGATGTGTGAGGGATCAACATTTTGTGAGTGGGGATACCAAAATCCCCTTCAAACAGGAGTAGCAATGGTTTTTTTCTGTTGGCTTAAAACCAGATCAGTGCCAACCCTCCCTGCCTTCTTTCAGCATAAATACAGCCAGATGACAGATACACGTATGGAGAGCAAGATGGATGGTGGAGGTGACAGACTCAGATACTTCAAGTTAAACAAATTTTATAATCTAGAGAGCAAGAGGGAATGTTAGGGACTGGACTACATGTCTAAATTGATTCAAAATGGTTAAAAAGCAGACAAACAAGGATTCAGATGTGATAATGAAATACCACGTGTCTGGGGGCCAGATTCTTCACACAGCCTGCCAGTTTATCACCACACTCATGCACAATATCTCATCTGTGTCCAGCTAAACTCTTGAGAATCATCTGGCCAGGGAATATTTCTTCAAACACTATTATCTTGGCAAGCTAAGAAGACACTAGACTTATGAAACCTTACAAGTGCTTGGATAATTGCATTTCCCTAAATAGCCATATAGAAAATTCAGGGAGGGGAAAATACTCTGTGAAAATGGCTTGCAAAATATAATGATGGCTTTCTCTCCCAAGGCAGCTGCCTATCACTTGGTGAATTCTGTAGTGCTCTGTTGGGCTCCTGGTATGAAGGCTGCATGAAGGAAGAAGTAGGAGGGAGAATATATTCATTTTCCAGAGCTGCCAAAACAAAGTACCACAGACGAGGTGGCTTAGAGTAACAGAAATGCATTCTCTCACAGATCTGGAAGCTCCAACTCTGAAGGTTCTAGAGAAGAGTCTGTCCCATGCCTTTTCCTTGGTTCTGGTGGTGTTGGGCAATGCTGGGTGCTCCTGGACAAAGATGCATCACTGTAATATCTGTCTTCTCCATCACATGGTGTTCCCCCTTAATACGTCTCTGTATCTTCTCTTCCTATAAGAACACCAGTCCTATTGGATTAGGGCCCACCCTGATTCAGGAAGACCTCCTCTTAATTTGATTTGATCTTTGAAAACCTTATTTCTAAATAAGGTCACATTTATAGGCGCCAGGGGTTAGTACTTCAACATATATTTTTGGGAGACGCAATTTAACCCACCACAGAGAAGGTTGAGCTGTGTTCATTTATGTTCAGCTTCCCTGGTGAAATATAAATCTAACACTGTTATGAGTAATAATAGAATATAGATTTTACTGTTTTCCTTCATATTTCTGGAGGAAAATTCAGAAAACTGAAACAGTTAACTGTGTATTTCTGGTCTGATCACTCTCTCAAAAATCCTTCTAAGGCCCTATATTTCTTTTAGGATAAATTACAAACTGCTTCAGATGGTAGATCTGATTTTTCATAAGTTTCTTTCTTACCACCGGCTCATCTTTTTCCTAGCACGTTCCACACCCCACTCATATACGATCACTATATTTATGCTTCTTTGAATGTTCTAAATTCCTTCTAGCCCATTACTTTGCACATATTGTTGTATGTGTCCAGATTGCTCTCCATTCCTCCCCATTCCTCCCTTTGTCTTTGGCTAGAATCTACATATCTTTCAGTTCTCAGTTTAGAAAACATTTTCCTTTGTGGATTTGTTTGCCCTGTTTATGTACTCTGCTTACCCTTGGAACAGCGCTCATGACATTATATTCAAATTCTCTGTTTCCCACATTAGCTTCTAAATTCCCCAAGGTTAGATGTTTGTTTTATTCAAAATTATATTTCCTGGAGTCACATAGTGCTTGGCACAGACTCAACAGGCACATTTTTTTTTTCTTTTTAAAGGAAAGAGGAATAGGAGAGAAGTAGACATTGAAAGAGGAAGAAGCATTAGAGGAGAATAAACATATATCTGAATGCCACACTCTATTAAATAGGATCAACTAGTTGACCCATTCAATTTGTTCAAACTCATTAAAATGATCTAAACAGAGATGAGCTGACAATCTCTGGGTTCTTTTCAGGGATCATTGATAAATGTATCAGATCTTTATATAACTTATCTCAATCATAGAGAACCAGTAGAGTTTTGGAGTTCAACACAGGGAACAAGTGTGCCAGGGTTTAAATGCCAGCTCTGCTACTTAGTACCCAAGTGACCTTGAGTAATTCACATCTCCTTACCTCCTTTTCCTCACTTGTAAATTAGGGATGATAATGAGTGATAGTGAGTTATATATTTAGGAATGCTTTGTATCTAGAACAATGCATATCAAAAAGTACGCAGTGATAATTATTACTTTCAACATTTTCTTATTTTATCTAGTTTTTCCACCTGGATGGCTAGTAAGCAATCTTAACCAGCCAGCGTCTAAACATTAAAATAAGTATTTTCAGCCACCCTCAGAATTAGATGGGGAAATATTATACTTCAGTTTTCCATTAAATATAATACTATAATTCTGATACAAATTCGAAGGACACTTTGTGAAAAGGAAATTTGTAGAAATTTGACATTGATTAGTTCAAGGGGGAAAAATTATAAAAATAAAGTTTTTAAAATGTGTTGTGGCCAGGAAATTAATAAACTAAATGAATAGAATAGAGCATAATGAATTGAATCATATTTTAAAAATATTTTTTATTTCTACTTCAAAAGAGTAAAATCACTGGCTGTCATTCAAGTATATTCCATAAGAGGGCAGTAGCACATTTCCATATCAATAGGTTTTCAAATATTTTCATTCATATTATGTCCAAGTAAATTGACAGTAATAATTGGTGCTTTTGAAGGTGTATATTTATGTAAAAATCTTACCTTTTATGGGTTAAAGCTTTATATTTTGTACCTCTTTTACCTTGTAAATTTAAAAGAAAAAAATTTAATTCTATGTAAAAATAAAACCTTTTTAAAAATGTAAAAAGATTAACAAATGGATTCTTAAAAACAAAATACAAATAAACAATAATTAAAAAATCTTGTTTTCCTAAATAAAAGCAAATCATCAAGAAAATTGACATAATGTATTGATATCCCAATAACAATTCTGGGTGCTAATAAATATTTGGAAAACACTTTTTAAAGGTAAAATATAAGAAAAAGAGTTTATTTACTTAATGTGTGTGTATTAGTGTGTAGAATGCCATGAATCATTGAAAATAAATAGTACCTCTTTGTAATAGATAGCCTAGCAAAATAAACTTATTCACATTATTTTGTATAATGTGCTGACAGGTATGTAGCATTGATGTAGATTTATAAATTTATAATGCTTCTTTAATAGCTAGTTTAGTGGTAGCTGTGTAGGATATGATTTGGGGGTTACATATTCTTGAAGAACACAAATCTGGAGTGTTAATGCTAATATTAAGAAGAATTGAACTTGGTGTTAGTAACAATACTACCCAAAATATATTGCAGCAACAAAAACTAACATTTTTTGACTAAGGGTTTGCTACATGCCACATAAAGCTCACAGCAGTATTTTATATTTCTGATCTCATTTATTTTTCACGATGTCTATATGAATTAGCCATCTTAATGCTATGATCACCGTTTTATAATTGTGGATTAAAATCCGTTGCCCAAGTTCACAATACAGGTAAGTGTTAGAACCAGGTCTCCAGGAGCCTGAGACTTTAACCAGTTCGCTGGAATAAAGCATCAGAGATTTGACACATTTTTTTTTAAATAAGAGATTATGAAAACTAGATAGGTGACCTTTTTATACTTTTACTGATGACCAGTGTGTCCCTGTGTGAAAAGGACTGGTGGCATTTGAGTTAAGACCTAAGAATGATACTGAAGTGGTTAAAAGACATGGTGAGATTCCCTCCTTCTTTCTCTCCCCCCCCCACGTCGCCCGCCCCCCCCCCCCGCCCCATTTCCCTTTCATAGACATTGAGCTTATGCCAAGCCTGCTGGAGGATTGGTAAATACAATATAAGGAGGAGGAGAAAATAAGCTTATAAATACAGGATAATGGGAATAAAGTTCCATGCTATTAAAAATGAAGTTACCAGCATAGAAAGGGAGGCTGGAATTGTAGGTAGCAGTGTGAAGTGAGGATTTAAAAAAATACATTGTAGAGAAGTAGGTGTAGAAATAGTTTTAGATGCATATATGTATATATACACATATATATGTATGTACACATATATGTGCATGTGTGTATATACACATGAATTTCCCAATAGTCTCCACTGACCAGCCAATGAATAATGATGTTCCAATTGAAAAGAGCACAACTAGCACCCAGACCCTGGTTTATAAATACTATTCTCCATTAAAATGAACCAGAGGATCTTGAAGAAGTGGCTGATTCCAAGGATTGAGCAGGGCAAAAGCAAGATGAGCTCAGGACAACATGTTGGGCTAGGAACAGGAGGTGCTCCAAGAATGATGTAGATGAGTCAGAAGGATACAGCAATCCCTTTGAAGAGGCTTCCAGTGACCAGATAGTGGAGAATTTGAGTGTCAAAACAAATATCAATAGTAATAATTGTCAACATTTTGAGTAACACAGAAATTCAAATTGCATATATACAAAAAAATTATGTATTAAATTGAAGGGACAAGTTTTTTTTTTTTTTAAGATTTTATTTATTTATTCGTGAGAGAGAGAGAGGCAGAGACACAGGCAGAGGGAGAAGCAGGCTCCATGCAGGGAGCCCGACGTGGGACTCGATCCTGGGACTCCAGGATCACACCCTGAGCTGAAGGCAGGTGCTAAACCACTGAGCCACCCAGGGATCCCCAACAAGTTCTTTAAGTAGAATGCTAACTACTATGTGTGAAAGGAATGCTGGAATTGGAGCATCAGCATTTGGCAATCATACAAATAATTCATATGAGAATCATAAATAGATACAAACATTAATGAGGAATGAGATATTTATAGAATCTCAAAGCACTCTTCTACAAAATAATTAAAGTTATTATTAATAAATACATTAAGTAATGAACTCTATAATGGAGAAATCTGTCACTATCTGAACCAAATTGTAAAAGCTAGCATCATCAGGAATACAATTGGCCATGGTGTACTTTCTAATACAATGTATTAAGGAGAACACAAATCAGTATAAAACATTGTACGAAGTAGCTGGCCTGCATTCATTAAACCTGTCAAAGACATGAAATACAAGGAGAGCCTGAGGAACTGTTCCAGATTTGGAGAGTCTAATGAGACATGTCCATTAAGTATATCATAACATTCTGGATTGGATCTCAGTCCTTTACAGTGTATTAGTAGGATAATCAGTGAAATTTGAATGGGGTTTGTGAATTAGATGGTAATATTTAATCAATTTTAGTCAATGGTAATTTCCCGATTGTAATGACTTTACTATGCTTATGAAAGCGAGTGCTCTAATCTACAGAAAAAGGCATATGGAAGCTCTTAATACTATCCAGCAACTTTTATGTAAATTTGAAATTACTTCAAAAGAAAAAGTAAACAAAAACAACAACAACAAAAACCCACCAAAAACCACTAGGAAATAATTTACCAGGGAGGAAGAAAAGCAAATGCCAGACACTAGAGCAGAGAAGGGAGGTAAAGACAGGAGGGCAGGATGGCCGAGTGTGCTGAGGGAAAGCATGTGGTATGTACCAGGTAAGGCTCGGCAATTATGCAGAAGTTCTGTCTTGCAAGACTATGCTGGACAGAGGCATTTGGGTTTTATCATAAAAGAAAGACGAAGCCCTGAAAGTGTATCATAGGTAATTGTCATGATCTGATTTGTGTTTTAAAACCATACTCTGTGCTGAGTGTGAATTGGGTTGTTGATGGCAGGGTGGGAGGAGAAGTGTAGAAGCAGGAGTAAGGAGGCAGGTCTGTGGGAGATGATGATTGTCTACCCTATGTGACTGTAAGGTTGACGAAAAAGGAGTAGATTTTAGGTTAATATTTTGGATTTGGAAGCTACAGCTACAGGCTCATCTATTGAATGGAAGGATTAAGAATGACCCTAGGGTTCTCTGTAAAATAGGGAGCATGTAAATTACACTCTTTGGTAGGTCTCAAAGTATGTGCATAGCCTAGGGTCTTGCATACAGGAAATATTCCTGTGTGTTTCATATGTTTACTGATAATTTTATATCACTTGAAAATAATCAGAAAGGTAGACGTAATTATAGAATAATGCCTCAATAGCAAATGTTTTATGAAGAAATTATACAGGCTTTTTACCTTGAAAATTTTTTAAGTGCTAATGTAAGCTATCGATATGATTGCCTCTATTATTCTGTGACATTTTATGTCATTTGATAACAATTCCATAATGGTTCAGAACGCCCACCCATTAGTTGCTACTTGATGGTTCCTAGAATTACAATATGGTAGCATTAAAAGTACTTATTGAAATGACTAATAAAAAAAATACTGTGTTTCAGTATTTTCTGACAAATGATTATCTGATCCATCTCTAAGGATGCAGGTACTAGAAATCTGCATGAATTTCAAAGATTAATCAACAAATATTGATCTCTGCTTCCTTCTTTTGTGCCTCTTTGTGCTTCATCCATTTCTATCACATGGTTTATGTGGACAGAAATGTAGAATAGAATGGTATATCAGTCAGAGGTCATTCTAGATTAATGTGACACAGAAAAGACATTTAAATGGATAACTGGAGATTTTCTAAATGACTAGGGTATGGAGGGCAGAAAAAGCACTTCCAGGAAATAGAGAAATAATGGTAGAACTGGAAAATCATCACCCATGATCTCAGCTGCTGATAGTACTCATGTGGGTTATTTTCAGGAGTACTCCTGGAAGCCTCTGGAAGCTCCCATTAATGATCCTAAAGGAATAGAACACTGATTTGGTAATAAGAAAAATTCCAATGGCTGCTGAAAATACTCTTCATCTGCTGCTCCTACTGATGCCCACATACCTATTTGCAGCTGCCGTAGAATATTCCCTTTTTTTCACCTCCACCTCCCAGCTGATGAAGAAGTCTGGGAAGTATGGCTTTTGGCTTTCTTGCCCAGTAAGTAGCCTTTGGGGGAGGTTTGAAGGACGAACGGTGCTGAGAATCAGTAAATGATATGTATCACAGGTGGATTGATGTTTCTTTGAGCTCAATATTCAAATTAATGGCTTGTTATTTTTCCACACCTGCTATTAAAGTCAGTTAAAAGTGAATGTTTTGTTTGTAGTTCTCCAGAATCCCTTAAATCAATACAATGAAAAAGCAAAATGAGGAACTAGGGAATATCTAATCAGGATTACTCAGATTTTTATCATGATGGCAGTTAATTTAGTCACTTTTTTGTTATACTTTGGCACACATTTATGGGGAACAAACAACGAAATGTCAAACTCGAAGCCATTAATGAATCTGATAATTCAGTTCCAAGAAGAGCACTTGGTTTAATGACAATTTAGATAATTAACTTGGTAGATAAATTTTATTCAGTTGCCAGATATTTATCGAGCACTTAAATGTATCTGAAACTCTATTAGGTTTTGGAGACACAAAATTTAATAGGCAATGATCTTTATCTATTACACATTCCCAATGCCCTTTACTTAATGTCGGATCTCAGCTGGTTGAAGTTCTCTAGCTGCTAGTGACCTAAATGTTTGTTTCTGAAGGGTCTGAGTCATGAGTGGACCTGCCTCATTTGTCTGTTTTTCCTAGTTTGTTTGTTTTGCTTGATTATTTGTTTGTTTTGCTCTAATTTTCAATTATCTTTACTGATTGGAATGGAAGCAACGAAAAGTAACCCTGGAAAAGCCCAGAGATTCCAGAGAAAGTTCTCTTTCCTCCCCTGTATAACGGCAACCACAATTTCTTAGTTAGGATCCATCTCCTGGCCAGTATACTACCCTCTACCTCTTTCTTGAAGGGCATGGGGAGTGCAAACTGGCCAGGTTTCAACTTCCAGGACTACGAAAGCAGTGGTGAATTGGAGCAGGTGGAGATGGACTCTCAAGAATTGATTATGTGTGCCATTTCTCACTTTATATTCAGTGACACAACCTTGGAAGCTTGAAATCAGCCTTTGGAAGTATTTTTGCCACAGTAATCAGGAAATATAACAAGACAGAGCCTGTAGAGTTTACCATTTCAGGACTTACTACAAAGCAAGTTCTATAGCAGCCGTGCCTGTTTTCCTTAGCATGTTGTGTGTGCACACTAATCACCTTGCCTCCCATTCTTTTTTTTTTATTCTTTTTTTAAATTCTTTTTTTAAAATAAATTTATTTTTTATTGGTGTTCAATTTGCCAGCATATAGAATAACACCCAGTGCTCATCCCGTCAAGTGCCCCCCTCAGTGCCCGTCACCCAGTCACCCCCACTCCCCACCCACCTCCCCTTCCACTACCCCTAGTTCATTTCCCAGAGTTAGGAGTCTTTCATGTTCTGTCTCCCTTTCTGATATTTCCCACTCATTTTTTCTCCTTTCTCCTTTATTCCCTTTCACTATTTTTTATATTCCCCAAATGAATGAGACCATATAATCTTTGTCCTTCTCCGATTGAGTTATTTCACTCAGTATAATACCCTCCAGTTCCATCCACGTCGAAGCAAATGGTGGGTATTTGTCAGTTCTAATGGCTGAGGAATATTCCATTGTATACATAGACCACATCTTCTTTATCCATTCATCATTCGATGGACACCGAGGCTCCTTCCACAGTTTGGATATTGTGGCCATGGCTGCTATAAACATTGGGGTGCAGGTGTCCCGGCGTTTCATTGCATCTGTATCTTTGGGGTAAATCCCCAGCAGTGCAATTGCTGGGTCGTATATTGCCTCTCATTCTTATTCTTATCTTTCTTATTTTATTAAGGATTGTGTGGCTAACTTTATGATATGGTTTTTAGATTATGGAATATACAGGTAAGAACAGAATATGGGGAGTAATTACGATATCCAGTGGTAGTTGCTATGACCAATTGGATTTGTGTCACCCTTTTTAGAGAGTAGATGAGAACATCTTTATTGTATACAAGATAATGAATACTTTTAGGTGAGAGCATAACATTGTTATTGTAGTTATGTGGTGTTCTGGTGTATGGTGAGAGGGTATACAGGTGATGAGTAGCAGAAGGAATTCACCATACTGTAATCAATCTATTTTCTCTCATCTCCAAACCCATCCTTTCATTTTGTGCTCTGGGATGGCTGGCTGTTTCTGGCAGTGCTTCCACAGCAATAGCTTCTCAGTTTGGGAACAGAACTTAATTCAAGATTTTAGCTTTTTTTTTTTTTTTTAACCTATTTCCCAAAACAGTTTCATTACATCTCCTCAGAAGTACAAGTTCCAGCGGAATAGAGCTCTTCCCTTAGAAATCTGGGCTCCATCCTTGCAAAGCACTGGCTCTGAGATCCTGCTGTGCCAAGTGTCAGTCAGCCAGGCAGTATCTTCTATTGCAGGCCAGGGGTTCTAGATCTGCTGAGACCCTCCACCAGGCCAGATGCACTATTTATTTTTTAAGAGGACTGAGAGCTCTACAGAAATTCTTCTCCAAGATTCTAGGTTCTAATCCTTTCAACCTCTTCCCCTTCCCCCGACCTAATAATGGTAGCTGCTATTGTTGATAGTGCTGCTATTAACATTGGGGTTCATGTGCCCTTTGAATGCCTTTTATTTATTTATTTTTAAATATTTTATTTATGAGAGAGAGAGAGATTGAGAGAGAGAGAGAGAGAGAGAGGCAGAGACACAGGCAGAGGGAAAAGCAGGCTCCATGCAGAGCCTGACGTGGGACTCGATCCTGAGTCTCCAGGCTTAGGCCCCAGGCTGAAGGCGGCACTAAACCACTGAGCCACCTGAGCTGCCCTTGAATGCCTTTAAAAAAAAAAAAAAAACAACTTTTGAGCTGCCCAAATCTCTTCAACCAATTCTCTATATTAAATTCTATTACATTAATAAGTGTGGCTTCTGTTTTCTTAAATATACTTTTGTTAATGACACTTGCCATCAACCAATGCATCTAGAAAAATTTTGGAAGTACAGAGTGGAACATATTTGCTTATTCCACTCCATGATTCTTCACAGTTGCAAGACGGAAGATCAAGTTATTGTACATATCTATACATCTTTCTGTTGCACATGTTTAGGCCCCTAGGAGTCTTAGACAGTGGCACAGACAACAGTGATCAAAAAGAAGAAGAAAGATATCTGTGATAGAATAAATAGTTCAACATAATCAAGCTTTATGGGATAGAAAAAGAAAATGATTATGGAAATGAAGGCATTGGAGAAGCAGATGACTAAAGAAAGGAGACAAAGAGATGGAAATAGATAAAATGGGGATTTAACAAAAAAGACAATGATTCCTATATTTCAATTTGGGGGAACAATTCTAAAGCTATTATGAAGGCCAATATAAAATAAACATGAAAAGACATTTTGCCATACTGCCGTATGTTAGCACCATCACTTCATGAAGAAAAAAATTTTAATACAAATGATGGATTAAAATACTATCAAAATCAAAGTCAGTCCTTCCTTTGAAATGACAGTACCTTATCACTCAAAATAGACATGAAGAGACATATTACAGACACTCCTCATAGATCATTCTTCTCTACGATATTTGGGAACAAAAGTAGCTATATGTTTGGCTAACTAGATTAGTTGAAAGCAGACTTCTTTCATGTTCCTTCTCAATTCTCCTACTTCTAAAGTGACTACCACTATTGCAACTTCTTTGCTGATTATGGTTGAAAATTTCTGGATCATTGACCTCCCTAGAAAGATGCTACAATTGCCTCTAAGACATATTGATATGCAAAAGGTCAAACTTTGTTGTGCTATATCTTTGTGGTCCTCATTAAAGGCTACATGTTTATAAGACTCTACTGAAAAATCGGAGGTAACTAGGAAATTTAAGCATAGAAGAAAAAATATGAAACTGCACAGTGACTATGGCTTCTATAGTATAATGTGGAAAAAAAGTACTGTAATAGGATCATTGTTTTAGAGAGGGTTAAAATCAAAGATAGTAATATTTCCTGGGATAAAAGACAATGAATTTTTAAATTATGTAGTTTTTAAGTACATGCAAGGAGAATAAAAGGATAAAATAAACACTCACATATTCCATTCACCCAAATTGAATATTTTGAAGGATTGACTTATCTTGCTTGTTTTAGTCTACAACTCTTTTCTGCAGTATTTTATTTATTTATTTATTTATTTATTTATTTATTTATTTATTTGAGAAAAAGAGCAGGAGGAGGAGGGGCAGAGGGAGAGAATCTCAAGCAGACTTCTTGCTGAGCATGGAGTCTAATGCAGGGCTCATCCCAGGACCCTGAGGTCATGACCTGAGCTGAAATCACAAGTCAGATGTTTAACCAACTAAGCTACCCAGGGCCAGTTTTCCAGGAGTATTTTAAAGCCAATTTCAGCCATTATATAATTTTAGTTTTGTTTTTAATAGAAACTTTAGACAGAGGCAGAGACCAATCCACTGTGCTTCTATAATTTACCCTTCCTCCCACTATACACACATATACATAGTTTATTAAACACATTCAGGTTCTATTCCCTATGTTTCAGCCCTTAGCCTTAATACAAATGAGTCTTTCTCTTCCTCCTCCTTTTCTAAAACTCTGAGGAGTTCTAGGCTTTCCATAGTGGGTTTTTGCTTACAACCAAGCGACAGTTACAAAATATAGAGAGATTTTGGCCGCTTTTATTACTTCTTGGGCAAAAACAATGGGTCATGATAAAAGGGAATCATAATTCTATCACCTCATTTGAGATAGGGTTAGTGAACAGGTGATTCCTTTCTGTTCTCCAAAAACATTAAAATAGCAAGCAATCAATACCTGTCGCTTGTATTATTCTCAATGTACCTTCTTCTGCAAAAGTTTATGCAGATATTAAGGTCAATTGTCAGCAATCAAAAGACGAATCCCAGCTATATTGTGAGAAGAGGGAAAAAATATATTTTCTTTTATGATGAGTGTTAGGAATTCCCCCATACTCTTATAAATTATTTAACCAAGGGATTTCCAAAGCATCTGGTCCCTTGTGGACTGACTCTCAGGACCTAGCCATGCTCTACTGTTTCAAAGCCTGCTTGCTTGTCCACCTCCTGGGAAATATGCCCCTTTAAGTTACCAGAGTTCCATTTCCTCTACCTTAGAAAACTCCATCCATAATTGTAGAGTTGAATCTCATTCTAAAATGAGTTTTGCCCCTCCATTAGCACAGGCTGACATGTGGTTGTTAACGGATAATTCATGTAAAATGTTTCCATAGCCACAAACCCACACCTGACAAATAAATTCAGGATCATTATAGTCCAGGTTCATATTAAATATATGATATTCTTTGCAGGGTGCTTCTCCTATCATGCAGATGCTAACATGTTCTCACTCACACCCATGCCCCTCCTCCCAATTACAGAGGGCTATGGATCAATGGGAAATAGTGCTAATTGATGTGCACTTTTCAAGTCTCGGTCCCTTGTGGATACCTTCTTCTACAAGAACTCCTTTAGGAAGAAAAAAAATACCCTAGATTAGACAGAAGCAGATTGGTGCAGATGAATGGAGTAGGATAAGGATTCATTATCTTCCTGTCCATAGCAATGGGCAGCAATGGACCTAACAATGGACCGACCCCCGCAGTGGGTCAATAAAAAGGAAAAGGAGAGGGTGAGCACTCAGTTACACACATACTCATGCATTATCCTTATTTTCCCACCTTACTGTGGATCAGAGAAGACTACATCTTAGATCGACAGAAGTACGAAAGGTTCGCCCTTAGTATTAAAATTAGATGTGCGATAGTATGACGTTAATTCATGACCATGAAAGTCTTTAATAAATATTAGTTTATGCCTTTATAATAATAGTTTTCAAACTTGACTGTGATTAAAATTACTTAGGAGGCTTATGTTTAAATCGCAGCTTTCTGGGCCCCAGAAATTCGGATTCAAGAAGTCTGAGAGGAACACAGTGATCAGTATAATTTTTAACCAATATCTCTGGGGATCTGGATGCAAATGATTTTCATTCACTGTGAGAAATATTTTGTCCCAGAGTGTAAACATATAAAATCAACTTCAGTAATTGAGAGAAGAAAATGATGTAGTGAGTATGTATCATGTTCTGCTAACTCAGATGCACGAATTACTTCACTTTACCTCATACTCTCAGGGCTAGCACATGTGAAACACCCCATGGTCCAAAGGATCTTGCTCCCTTAGATCCACTGAACAGTGGATCTTTAGCTTATTCGCTACCCCCACAAAGACCCTTTCCTTGCTTCTGTTCTTCCTCAAAACTTAGGTATTTTTTTAAAAGACTTTATTTATTTATTTTGAGAGAGAGAGAGAAGTAAAGAGAGAGCAGGTGCAGGGAGAAGAAGAGAGGGAGGTTGAAAGGAAGAGCAGACTCTGAGCTCTGCAGAGCCTGACTCAGAGCTCCATCCCCACCTCCCACAAGCAGAGGTCCAGACCTGAGCCAAAACCAGGAGGGACACTTAACAGATTAAGCCCCCCAGATCCCCCAAGCCTTAAGTCTTTAAACTCCCAATAAACTAAAATTTCTGTGTGAGATGAGTAGGGCAGATTGGCTACAAACAATTTTTGGTTTGCTTCTGAGGCAGAGGAGCCCAAAGTTATAACTAGATAAAGAGGAATTAACAAGAATAAAAATGCATAACCTATCGAATCACTAAATTATCTTGTCCCCTGAGAAAATTTACTGGTATTGATATTTTTGATGATTATGACAGCATTCAGACCATCCACAATTCCCATTGGCATATTAATTTTTTTTTCTAATTATGGAAGCAATTCATATACATTATACAGAAATTTGGGAAATACTGAAAAATCATAAAAGTAAATCATTCATAATTCCAGCAACCAGAAAATAATCTAGAAAAATTGTTAATAAGCTTTTTGTAAGCATCCCTAAAATCTCTACACCAAACACTTTATTTCTTTGTTTCCTAAGCAGAATCCTGAAATAACCATACATGAAGCAATCTCATAGGAAAAACCAGTAAAAATAAATATGACATAATGGAGTGTGGAAAATAATAATTGCAGAGATATTTACTTGAGGTTTTCTTCTTGCCTGAAATCATTCCTTTTGCCACAAGACACTGGCATGAGTGCCCAGTTGCACTTAGTGGTCACTATGGTTGATCTCGGAGATAATAAATGGTTTAAAGCAAGTTAAATAGTTCATAGAAAAAATGTAATTTATCTAAATTTTCAAGTAAAGACAGCACTCAGGTACAATATTGGTAGGTTTCTAGGCAGTTGTTACATATTATCTGTTTTTGTTGTTGTTGTTATTGGTGGTGGTTTGTTTTCTCCTTGACCTGATCCTGTACATTTGATCTTTTGGCACAGATACTACATTATATGTAGACTAGTCCCACCCAAGGCTATTGAGGAGTTTAAAATTTTTCTCCATTTCTAGGAACTTTACTGATTCAGAATCTCTAGCGATTAACTTTTTGAATTCTGCATTTTTATTAAATAACATGAGTAATTCCAGTGTGTGGCCAAGTTTGAGAACTACTGAAATAGGGCAAAAGAAGTGGTTTTCACTAAGTTATTTTCCTTTAAAAATAGTTCTTCAAGGGATGCCTGGGTGGCTCAGTGTGTTAAGAGTCTGCCTTCAGCTCAGATCATGATCCCTGAGGTCCTGGGATAGAGCCCCCCCTTGCATTGGGCTCCCTGCTCAGTGGGGAGTCTGCTTCTCCCTCTGCAATCCCCCCCACTTGTGCTCTCTGGCTGTATCTCTCTGTCAAATAAATAAACAAAATCTTTAAAAAAATTAAAATAGTCTTCAACATATTTGAACTTCCTTTCAGAATCTTTTTCCACAGATGACATCCTCTTGATTGCAAGTGACTCAGTCAAATGTGTGTATTTCTGGTCTTGCAGTAGCTTTATTTTGAAGAAAGATTTGATAATAGCATTTAGAACTGATAAAAATAGGTAATCATTAATTAGTCCCTTTTCTTTCCAATTTCCTTGCAACCTAAGAAAAGAGATACTACCCATGCTTTTCTTTTACCGAGGTAGTTCAGAAAAAAATTTTGCCTAAATTATTCAAACTACCTTAGTACCATATTGAAAACTGCTCATTTTATTCTAATTTCTGTTATTATGATGTGTATTAGGCTTTCTGGTGGTTTTAGTTAAAATAAGAACAGTTTAATTTAACTATAATAAACAATCTCTGTAACTCTAAAAATGGAAGAATTTGTGGCATTTCCTTTTGAATCTTTGCCAATAGATCAAATTACAGATAATATGCATCTTTTTATCTTTTCATGCCCTTATACCACTGGGTCTTTGGAAGATGTAGAAGGTGCTGGACAAAGGAGTTAATTCAGGATTGTGCACATTCTAATGAAAAATGAGTTAATAAATGGTTAAAGAGTCTGTTTTTCTGAGGCAATCCTAAGGTTTCACCCTAAATTCACAGAACTATAGTGTAGCTGAAATGAAATATTGTCTATAAAAACTCTCTACAAGGACAGAAAAATTTATTAATTGTTTTCAAGAAATGCTTTTTACATGTGGTATATTTTATGTGAAAAAGTTTTAAATCAAGTTTGCCTTTAGAAGGTACGGGCCAGTTTTAAAAATTTGTAACAGCATTCTTATGTTTCTTGCAAGATAATTTATGTACTTTGCTCTCCTGAATCAGTTACTTATTTTGATGATTTATGGCTCAATTAACAATCTTTCATCATTAGAGGTGACCCTACCAACAAGCGATAGCCTTTAGTGTACCATATAGAATTGGGTGATTTAACAAATCAGCCTTGCCCTTTTTCAACTGAAATTTCTCCCTTGTCATAAAATGTGGACTCTAAATGACGAAGAAACACCTTCATTTTCAAAATTAAATATCAAATAGACTAACCAGTTTTTCAACCGGCTGTCAGTGCAGAAACAAATGTGAGGCATTGGGAATGGCCTTAGTTCATTGTTAACCATGGCCAATATCACAGGAGGCTACTTCTGCAATATTCTTACTCTCAGATGTGGTGTTAAATATGGAATTATAAGTCCTGTTTGCCATGAACCTAAAGAAAAAGATATTCTCTGATATATTTTTTTCATCCCTTGATGGTCGTTTTGAGGTTCGTGAGATATCACTGTGACAGCTGTGGACATTAGTGGGGATAAGTATATATGGTTTTGATGTTTATTTATTTTTGCTGAATATGTCACTGCAATTAACATAGCATATATAGAAATATATACATAAGAATATATGTATATATATATGTATATATATATATATATAAAATGAAGAAACCCTAAATACCTTTCCTTCAATTCATTTGTTTAATTTAAAATATTTTATTTCAATTATAGGCTGTTGTTTATTCTTAAAAACATAGGTGAGAAAAATTCCGAATGTGTAAGTACAATACTTTGCATTTAATGTAAAGAGAGAAAAGGACAAAATGAAAAGAATTTACGTTGTTCACCAGATCCTGAGAAATATACTCCCTAAATATTTTTCCTGTATGAATTTGATCATTTTCTAATTTCAAACATGCAAAAGAGCCCACTCATACTTCCAAGCTTGAAGAGAAAAAACCGATTTCAAGAAAGCTTCAGAGAAACTTTTAAAAAATGTTTCACCAATGAATTAACAAATAATTATGTAATTATGATATCAAATTGCATAGAATTAGTGTGATAGATTTCTGGCCATGTAACTATTTTTTTTTCACATAAACTATTTAACAAATTGTTTCCAGATTATAAAAATAATGTGAGAAAGGATAATAGATTTACATAAGACTTTCCATGAAGTGTTTCTATTGGGGAGATTATTTTATTTTATTGGCTTACATTTCCTTCCATCTAAGAAACAGGTTTGAATACTTGGGCAAACATACTCAGACTATGTGAGAAAAAATTGATTTAAAGAAGTGTATCTTGAACTTGAATGTCCAACGAATCTCCTGAGAAGTTTGTTAAAATATAACTCTTGATTCCACAGTTATCTGATGAGGTCTGAGATTCTGCGTATCTAATATGCTCCCAGATAATGCTCTTAATCCTCAAACTACGGTCTGAGTAGCTAGGATTTAAAAAGCAGTGGATCCTATACCTGAGTGTCGAAGTCACCTTGGGAGGTTTTCAACCAAGAGAGGCCAGGGTCATAGCCCAAATCCTCACCTAAGTGAGCCTTTGACATGTGTACAGTTAATAAGCTCCACCAGTGATTCTGAGTCTCAGCCAGAGTGCTGAACCACTGACTTAGAGGGATGCCTTTCTCTGCTGAGAGTGCGCATGGGCACAGGTGTGTGTTGGGAGGAGTGTGGATGGGGATTTGGAATGAAAGTTTTTAAGAAGTCAAGAGAGAGAAGGTGAATTTCATTCTGAGCAGCTGCATCTCTTGCTTTCAGAGCTTTTTTTTCTTCCCAGAGAAGCACTTGTGAGGCAAAATCAATTTGATACATAGTCACAGCCTCATTATTCATAAGGAAGTGCAAAGATTCGTAAATCATCTCCTAATTCTCTGCCCTCTCCAAATCTTCTCTTGTCATACTGGCTCCCTTGCTATTTCTTGCCATTTTTCCCCTAAACAAACCACCCCCCAAATTTTGCACTAGCTGTTTTCTCAGCCCGGAATACTCTTACCCCAAATACCCGATGGCAGATCTTTTACTTTTTTCAAGTACTTGGTCAAATACTGTCTCCTCAATAAGTCTTCCTGACCACCCTACTCAAATGACAACTTCCTACCAGCTCCTCTGATCCACTTTATTTACATTACTTTTCTATAGCACATACCACATTCTATCATATGACTTATTTATTATGTTGCTGCTCATTTCTTGGTTCTCACCCCTCTTCTCCACCATCACTGTAAGATAGTGCCAGACTGCTGGAAAATTTCTATCCCATAGTATGTGTTTCATAATTAAATAAATGCTTATTAATTCAAGTATCACTTGAGAGAGATCTGTAACTGTTCCAGTAAAAGAAGCCCTCATCTTCAAACTTCTATCCTCAACACTCTATTACAGTAGCCTATCACATTTCTTTATTTTACATTCCTCATTTCCTTTCTCTTTATCAATCTCTCCCCCCACACACATACACAATTTTTGTTTTTGAGTTTATTAGAATATACATTTTTTAAGGATAGTGTAGTTTTTCAGAGGTATGTACTAAGCAAACATAACACCTCCTAGCACAGGTAATAAATATTTGTTGACTCTTTAAATAATATAATTTGGGGGAGTTTAAAGATATTTTAGCTTTTCTGCATTGCTATAATGTAACGAATGATTTCTATTTTATGTTTCTCTGGAGAGAAAAACATTGCCCAACATTGATGGCTGAGTTAGTGCTCTTTTCTCCAAGTGAGCAAGGGCAAACAAATCAGACATTTATTCCCAACATTTATGCTATTATCTTTTCCCAAGCAAGTTTAGAGTATGGTTGTGTCTAATGGGTTGGCTTGTCAAAAAACATCCAGGTATTCAGATTCCTCCTCTCCCACCATCCATTTTTTTCTCTCCAAAAGATGTATATCCAGAGTTCTGCTTATGAGGAACTTGTACTGCAGAAAGTCTGGCTCTGCTCAAGGCAAATTCACACAGCTGGCTAAAATAATCATATGATGGGATGCTGTTTTTGTACTTAGATATACTTGTAGTCTATCAAGAGCTCACTATTTCATAGTTGTTTACTTTTGATCCAATGAGGTCTATATTTTCCATTATATAGCATTTCCGCAACCCCATAGCTCAAGAGGTTGCCCTTACTGACATGGCCTACATGAGGCATTGATGCACGGTTTTGCTAAACAGACTGGAAACTGGTGTTTCTATGTTGTTTTCTGACCTAGGTCATCCAGTTGTGTTTATTTATTTACATAGTTTGTGGCACAGGAGACCATGCTCAAAGGATCCAAAGATAAATGTGCACTTGTTGTTTCTGTTGATTCAGCTACAAAAACAAGTAGGTATAGGAAAGAAAAGAGGCTCCAATTTCAACTTCAAAACCTCATCGTATCGTGTTCTAAAATTACAGTAATGATTAAATCAAAGTAGTCATTTCAGAGTTGACAAGAGCTAAATACAGGCCATTTTGGGTCTCTTGCTAAGTCTCTTGCCAAACATGTACTATTTACTTTATTCAGTCATTCATCTATTAATTCACTCAAGAATTATTATTGAATCCTGCAATGTACACAATGTTGTGTAAGGCACTTAGTGACATATTTTCAACAATCCTAGTTATGTAAATATGAAAAAAAAATCCAGAAGAGAAAAAAAATTGAAGTAATGATTGAAGTAATGGATTTAAAATCTTCCATAAGAATACTCTCTCTTTCTTTCAAAATAGACCTTGCTGGTCCATTAAACAATTGTCTAAGTGATTAGTTCCTAGAGAATAGAAAGGGATCAATCTTCAAGCAAATTCTCATTACTAAGAAATATTTTCACTGTTTTCTGAGTGGTGATGGTGCTCGGGTGCTTCTCCCTGAGTAAAACTAACCTTAATATAAGGTCTTTAAAAATATCATATTAGCTGCTGAGAGCCAAGCAGAAGTTGGAGTTTTGTGGAGCAGGTTTCTGGTTCTCACTATCATTTTGCACTGTTAGCATTCAGGGCCTTCCATCAGAGTTCTAGAAGTCCTGGAATGGTGGAGAGAGTATCATACACAAACATAATTTTACTGTATCCTAATGACTTTTAAACATGTACCTAAGTCAATTTTGCAGATGAAAAACTCACTTATAATTACTTGAGACTAGAACCTTCCTGTATGTTACATATAAACAAAAAAATTTGTTTTTGTTATTTTAATTTGCATTGAATTTGTAGAAGTGGAATTATTATAAAAAAATCAAGGGAAAATTATACACTATTCTGTTTTGGAGTTTACCAAGAGTATGTCATACTGTGTGGGATAAAATAATAATAATAATAAGTCCAGTAATAATATTTAAGATAATATAAACAGTACAGGTCAACATCTGTGGTCACGAGTCCACTGTTAATCTACATTCAGTCTCAACTCATCCACTACTTCATATCATTTAACGTGGACGTCCATACTATGTAGCATTAACACAGAGAAAGAAAGCAGAGTTTTATTATACATTTTGATTATAAATTATTTTATTTTTACTTTTCAAATGCTGAAATTCACACATTAGATTATTTTTTATAGGCAAGTAGTTATTTATCTATGAATTTAATTTCAGAAAAAATGGGGTATTAGAAAATTATAAAAAGAATTTTGTACATATCTGAAAAACTTGAAAACTATAGTAGAGTCAAAAATATTTTTAAAAGTTACATTTTTTTTGTTTATTTTTATTTTTATTTTATTTTTTTAAAGTTACATTTATTTTTAATTAAAATTATTTGAAAGTCCACATCCTGCTATACATAAAATCTGGTAAGGAATAGATAAAATATATACAGGTATGGTAATAAATTATGACAAAATACAGTATGTGGCATCATAAAGAAGAAAAAAAGGCTGGTAAGAGAAGAAGCAGGCCTTGACAGATGAGTAGAGTTAACCAGCAAAGCTGGGAAGAAGATGAGGGAACATGAGGAAAGGTCACACATAAGACAAAATAAAGGACATATTTAGAAAAAGGTAAATGGTCCCAATTTTGGAGGGAAGTTACCTTGGTAGATAAACATTCTTAATTCATTTGCTGTTGGGATCCGTGGGTGGTTCAGTGTTTGAGCGTCTGCCTTCAGTTCAGGTCGTGATCCTGAAGTCCTGGGATCGAGTCCCACATCAAGCTCCCTGCATGGAGCCTGCTTCTCCCTCTGCCTGTGTCTCTGCCTCTCTCTGTGTGTCCCTCATGAATAAATAAATAACATCTTAAAAAATTATTTAGTGTGAAGTTTCTTGAAGAACACAAATCATAGACAGGAATAACATTTGGAGTTTCTCATTAGGAAAGAAATGAATGAATGAAAAGGAAAAGATTGAGAAAAGCCTACCAGAAACAAGTTACACCAAAGCCAATAGAACTAAACTAAGTGGAAAATGAGCACATTATCATATTTTTAAAATTTAAGACAATTTGCATATTTTTAAAACATAGAAATAATTGGATTGCATTTTAAATAATTGCATATGATTCAAATTCCAGACCAATGGGATGAGTAGCAGCCCCTATATTTCAATTCAGTATCTACTGGATTTGTGACTAGACTCAAAACATATTTCTGAAACCCCAATTCATCTGGCTTCCATCACCCTGGTCTGGACTATGTAGAGGCTATGAGACAGTCTGGCTGACCCAACAGAAACCATCTATGATCTGGCCACATTTATAAGAGTTGAGTCATTAGTGGTGAGAGTACAGACTTGGAGGCTGTGGGAGGCAGGATAATGTCCCTGCAGAAATGTTGATGTCCTAAACCCCAGAACTTGTGAAGATGTTACGTGGCAAAGGAGAAATAAGGTTGCAGACAGAAATAAGGTTGCTAATCGACTGGCTTGAAACTAGTGAGATTATTCTGGGGTTTCCAGGTGAGCCCAGTATAATCACAGAGGCCCTTATATCAGAAAAGGAAGGGAGAGAAGATAGAATTAGAAGCTGTGGTCAAGGCTCAGGTTGGATGAGATGTGATGTGGGAAAGACTGGAGACTAATCTGGACCCAGAATGTTTGGGTTTAAATCTGAGAAATGCCCCCACAGTAACTGTGGGACTTTGGACAAGTTGCTAAACTTCTCTTTTCCTCCATTTCTCATCTATAAAATAGAGATGATGGGGGGGGGGGGTGCCTGGGTGGCTCAGTCGGTTAAGCGTCTGCCTTTGGCTCATGATCTCAGGCAAGAACTATTTTTGTTCACTGTTGTATCCCTCACATCTACAGTTGTGCCTAGAATAGAGTGGAACTCAACCGATATTTGCAAACCGATTAATAAATATATTAATCCAGTTAACGTTGGAGCTTTTACATTACCTTGTTTCCAAATTTCAACACAATTTCTTTAGCATCAGATTGCCATAGTCCAAGGGTCTGCTAAATTGATCCATGAAATCCCTCCCCGCCCATCACTGATTCCTGTGTTACTGCTGCTGCTTTATGCTCTCTTGGCCTCTTCACTTTGAGCTCTGCTTTTACTTGACTGTAATTGCTATGCACTGCACTCTACATCTGCCATTTAATAAGCTATGCTTTACTTTTTGACCACCTGGTCTCCTAAAATCTGTCAGGCTTCATGATTTTCCTTTTATCTTTGCCACCAGGTTAATAAGGCTCAGAGGCTATGCATTAACCATTGGGCAGTCGATTGGGATTGGCCAGTGCTTACCCAAACACACACTGGGACATCCATTTCCAGACTTCCACAATCTGTACTACCTGCATTTTTGTTATCAACTCAAAGGGATATTTTACCTCACACTGCTAGCTTAGAGGAGGGTGGATAAATTTCCACATAGAGTTCTACAAGGAACAGCTTCTCCTCAGATAAATCACTATTGGTTTTCTAGTCTCTTTCAGCATTTCATCTTCAAGGTGAAGGAGAATGACCATAAACTTTGGGTCCAACATGATGAATTAGAACTCAAGCTCTAGCAGGTGTTAGATCAGGCCATTTGAGCTTATCTTCATTGGAACTGAAAGCGTTTTCTTGGGCTGGATCTGCTTCTCTCACCCCCACTTTCCATCTCCCTTTACTAGTTAATTCTTGATGATGGTTTGCTTTTCAGCTCAATCATCATTTATTCCTGAATATCATCCCTAAATGTCCAACTTTGGTCAGTTAACCCTTTATATATCTCACGTGGCCTGTGTCAGCTTGCCTATTTGTGGGTTTACTTGATTGGTATCTCTTCCTCAGCTATGAAGCTTCACTCACTATTGTATTTGAGCACAAATAACAAATAATAAAAACAAAGTAGATATGAAGAACTATTAGTTTTCTTTATTTTCCATTCTATCACAGAACTTATCATGATGTGTAAATACACCTTGTCTGATTCCTCTTCTTTTTTTTTTTTTTTTTAATTTTTATTTATTTATGATAGTCACAGAGAGAGAAAGAGAGGCAGAGACACAGGCAGAGGGAGAAGCAGGCTCCATGCACCAGGAGCCCGATGTGGGATTCGATCCCGGGTCTCCAGGATCGCGCCCTGGGCCAAAGGCAGGCGCCAAACCGCTGCGCCACCCAGGGATCCCTGATTCCTCTTCTAAACTATAAATTTGGGGAGCACAGACTCTGGTTCTATTTCCTAAGAGTTAGTGTAGTTCTACAAACATTACAGGCACTCAAAACCATTTGTTAAATGACTGGCTAAACGAAATTTATGGATTTCCCTCAGTAAATGTCCTTTGCTAACACCAAAATTTTTACCAAGTACCTCCTCAGTCTATTCAAGAGAAACATTTACTTCCCTCCCTCTTCACTCTGTTGAGGTTCCCATGGCTGTTGCTTCTAAGGCTCCTTAGAACCCTGGGGAATGTTGGGCTTAGAGAAGCCTCTCTACATCTTAGATCTTAACATGAATTTCCCAGCTCCTAATTAAACCCTACCATCAAGCAAGCCTACTTTGAAACTTGCCTTCTATTATTTTTTAAAAGTTGAGACATTCTTCCCAGACATTCTTCAGGCTTCCTCCTCAGCGATTCAAAGCACAGGAACTGCTTGTTCTTTTTTATTTTGCCAGGTACATAATAGGCTCACAAATTATTTCATTGAATAAATAGATGAAGGACCCATACATAACCACGAAAATAGAACCCAAAATAGTCACTAGACAGAGAACCAAATGGAATTAGAATTTCATCAATCATTATATAGATTAGAGAAGCCTAACACTACTTTAGTTATGGTCAGTTCCAGGCAATAATACATTTGCTATGGGTTGGGAAAATCATAAATTGAATCTAAACACACAGGATTTTTATTTAGTCATATCCATCAGTGTATGGAGTAGGTATTAAATAGAATTTCTGAATCCCTGGTCAAGGTTAAATATTTCATTTAACAAGGCTTCCAAATGCATAGAAAAGATAACTTGCTATAAAATTCAACATATAATGACAGTTACACAAGTTACATACAAGCAGGATTACCCAAATTTATTGTGAATTATTTTTAGAACAGAAAATCATGTGAGAATATTATTAATAACATTTTTGAAGAAAGCATATGTACCCACTCTTTTTAAAAATTTTAATATATTTCATTAAAATTCAATTAAATAATATATAGTGTATTATTAGCTTCAGAGGTAGAGTTCAGTGATTCATTGGTTGTACATAATACCCAGTACTCATTACGTCACATGCCCTCCTTAATGCCCATCACCCAGTTACCCCATCCCCTACCCAACTCCTTTGAACAACCCTAAATTTGTTTCTTATAGTTGAGTCTATTTTTGTCTCCCTTTCTGTTTTTCATATTATTTTATTTTTCTCTCCCTTCCTCTATGATCTGTTTTATTTCTTAAGTTCCACATATAAGTGAAATCATATGATAATTGCCTTTCTCTGATTGACTTTTTTGTTAGCATAATACCTACTAGTTCCATCCACGTCAAAACCACAATGAGATACCACCTCACACCAGTCAGAATGGCTAAAATTAACAAGTCGGGAAATCACATATGTTGGCAAGGATGCTAAAAAGGGGAACCCTGTTACACTGCTGGTGAGAAGGCAAGCTAGTATAGCCACTCTGGAAAACAGTATGGAGATTCCTCAAAAAGTTGAAAATAGAGCTACCCTATGACTCAGTAATTGCACTACTGGGTATTTTCCCAAGAGATACAAACATAGTGATCTGAAGGGGCACCTGCACCCCAATGTTTTCAGCAGCAATGTCCACAATAGGCAAACTATGAAAAGAGGCCAGATGTCCATCGACAGACGAATGGATAAAGAAGATGTGATATATATACACAATGGAATATCACTCAGCCATCAAAAATCAAAATTTACCATTTGTAGCAACTTGGATATATACCCACTCTTAATAATATCTTTAGTCACAGATTTTCAAGTTTTTAATTTTTTGGTTGTTAAAAAAGTTCTGTTTTCCTTTTCTCAGTGCAAGCACAAAACATGAAACCAATAATCTTTAAGGATTGACTAATCTCTTTTGATTTTTAAAAAGATTTACTTATTTGAGAGAGAGAGAGAGAGAGAGAGAGAGAGAGGATGAGTGGGAGGGCAGAGGGAGAGGGACAGAAAATTTCAAGTAGACTTCATGCCGAGCATGGGGCCCAATGTGGGACTTGGCAGGAGACCCAGACCCTGAGATCACGACCTGAGCTGAAGCTGAATCAAATACTTAACAGACAGTACTAACCAGGCTCCCCAATCTTTTTTGATTTTTTTTAAATCTAAAGCTAGTCACTGGGGGGATCCCTGGGTGGCGCAGCGGTTTGGCACCTGCCTTTGGCCAGGGGCGCGATCCTGGACCCCGGGATCGAGTCCCACGTCGGGCTCCTGGTGCATGGAGCCTGCTTCTCCCTCTGCCTATGTCTCTGCCTCTCTCTCTCTCTGTGTGACTATCGTAAATAAATAAAAAAAAATTAAAGCTAGTCACTCAAGTGTGTACTTTGAGGAAATGGAATATAAAGGAAATGTGCTTACTGTTATCATCAAAGATGAAGAGTCACAGGGTTCTAAAATATATAATTCAGGTGAAACTTTGAAGAAGCAAAAGACACAGATAAAGGCATGAGATATTAAGTTCCTCTTCTCCTTACCTCTCTAGAGGAGAAATAACAGAAAAGTTGCAAAATCTTGTTCTTCTGGATTACCTGTAGAGAAACAAGAAAGTAATGTTGCAATGATAAGCATTGGACAGTCTCTGGGGTGAGTCATTCTGGAATCTGTATCCTAGAAAAATGGCTCTAAAGGATTGGAAATGAAAAAGTGACACACAGAACTTACCTTTCCTTTCTACTTTACCTCCATCCTGAAATTTTAATCCAGTAGCCTTTACATGACTTCTAGGCAGATGTATTTTGAAAACAAAACAAAACCTCCCTTGATTCTGTTATTTCTCCACTCTTATCCTTCTCCCTCTTGGTTTCAAAGATCACATGCCAATAAGACGAGAAACGATTGATAAGAAAATAATAATTCGTAATAGTCATAATTTTAAATTTCAATCCCCCTTGTTTGTATATTATATACAAATAATTGTAACAGTTATAATACAGGAAGCACTGCTGTAAGAATTTTACACACACTAACTTTACAATAAACCTATAAGATAACATTACTATTCCCATCATATAGGTAAAAAGCTTTGACATAAGGAAGTTAATTTGCTGAAGCATTTGGAGACAGGATTTGAACTGAAAATGTCTGGCCTCAGAACTTATCATCTTTAGCAGCATAGAATACTCTATAGATATATAGCATATGCAATAATATTGGTTAGTCTAGTTATTAATTAAAATGCAGAGACTTTTTCTAATTTTCAAGTAACAATGATAATATTTCGGCTACTATAAAAGAAAGAAAATAAAGAGAAAATACAATTACTTTCATTTTGTTTTTGGAAGTTTTTATCCTATAATTTTTCTTTGCTATATTGTTCTTATCTAAAAATCATACTGAAGAATGAAGCTAAATCATTTATTACATAGTTTATCTACTTTAGGTAATGGAATCCAGGGCAAGTCCATAAATCAGATGTAGACAGTAGTTAGTTGGAAATTTTAAGAGCATATAAATGCCAGGATTTTGTGTGTATGTGTGTGTGTGTAAGAACCAAATCTCTCTGTAGGTCTTTCAAAATGGAACACTTTTTTTTATTGTTTTTATTATTTGATTAGGGTTATTCATTTTTATAAATTTAAGATTGAAAATTCCATTCATTCTCTTAGGATTAGAAATGAAGCCTTCTTTAACATCATAGGCTTAAAAAAAAAATCACAGTATATTTTAACTTCATTCCAAATCTATCTAAACAACAAGTTCTTATAGAAAAAAGAACAAACAAGAGTCTGTTTTTTATTTAAGTTATATACATGAGACCAGGGAAATCAATATGCTATAATAAAGATGAAGTTTGGAAAACAATGAATTGTCAAATGGTATACTTTCCTCTTTCTAGTGAGAGCATATCTTTACATTGTCAACTTCCAACTTGTATTTTTTGGAAGTGGTATATTTCAAGCACCATTTATTTCAACTTGCTACAGACCATTTACCTTAAATTTCATTTGGTGGATATCTTTTAAGCTTATATTCTAGCCAATTTAGTCCTAATTATTTTTTTCCAAATTTAACTACAGTTAGCTATCTGTTTAAGAACTTGTATCAACTGGACTTCACATTCAAGTGCCCTGTGATGGGCCTTTACTTTGTGATAAATGTGTTCTGTAATGTTCTTTCCCCCTTGTAACTTGAATTTGACTTCACTGTGGCAAAGCTGGTTCTTATTTGGTTTTCATTTATTTGCATTTCATTATTTTTACCTTTTAAACTTTTTAATCTCATTCTTTCCTGTTTTCTAATCCTTTCCAAATGCCAGTCTTAATTTAAAAAAGAAAAAGCCACTTGTGTTTTTTTCTTATGTTGGTACTTTTTCTGTTTTTCTGCATCTATTATTTTTCAGCTTTAAAAAATTTTTAGTAACCCTTCTTTGTATATATTCTTGCTTGCACAGCTGGACACCCAGAAAAATTGTTTGATGGAATTGCTGCAAAAACTAATCCAAAGCAACTTTTGCATAATATGTTAAAGCACTCAGATACTTATTTAGCTATATTTGGCTAAGTTTTGGTAAAATTGATACAGATGTGATTGATAGGTTCACTCTTATTCAGATATTTTGACACTAGTTATATAAATCAATAATGGTGGGGGAATTGGAAGATGTTAAAGAGCACAGACTTGCAGCTAGAAGAGTAAGTTCTGAGGTGTAATGGGCAGGATAGTGATAACAATCACTAAACCATATTATAGACTTCAAAATTACTAAGATAACAGATCAATAATTTCATATCAAATTACTATGTTGTACACCTGAAGCTAATATAATATTGCATGTCAACTACACTTCAGTAAAAAATAACTAATAATGGCAGATTAAGTGGCTTTTGTATTGTTTATTGATTTTCTTGTAATCATATTCCATTATTTCCTTGTTAAATTTATAGCAGTTACACATTTATAGACAAAGGGCTTAAGGGTATCATTTTGGATTTAGAATTATTAGAGAAACAAAAAAGAACAATTTCAGTCATAATTTTTGATAAGTTTAGTATCTTGTTTTGAGGCTTTGGCCCTTAACAAAATGGTTATCTTTCAGGTAACTGAGAAGTTTTTAAGGTAACATAAAACCTACTTATCAGGCATGTGAAATATGTCCATTTCCAAGAAAGAAATGAACAAAGAATAGTTTTGTTTTATGGATTTTTCACATATTTGGCAAAAATTTATCAAACTAAACAAAGCAAAACAAAAAACCAATATTATATCTTTTTTTTTCTAAAACAACTTTGATCTTTCCACTACTAGTTCACATCCTGTTAACCTAGTCTTTTCTATTAGATTTATGAAAAATGGAGTAAATTATTAACAAACTTATTGTAAAATTACACTGTACTACAATGTGTTTTCTTGGTGGAAGAAATTAATTACATACAAATGTATGTAAAAAATGAATGTATGACTTCCACGTCAGCTATGATGGTATAGCTTCTGTTGGACCAAATATACCACAGGTAATAACCGTAAACCCTGGAGGAAAATGTATAAAACAATTATCTGAGGGTGGAGAACAGATGAAAGTAGGTAGATACTGAAAAAGAGGGGACACTTGGAAAAAGAGAATGACACTGGGTGTCATTTTTTTCTTTTTATATCTTTTACCTGAAGGGCGGGTCCAAGACTATGCATGTGGTCAGTTACAACTGACAAAAAACGCTCTGTCTTGCTGTGTTGGAGGAAAGAACAGGGTTTGAGCCAAACTTACTGGAAAGCTAGGTGAAATCCTAGGAAAAGAAAAGTCAGAGAGAGGGACTGAAGTTCTGTGTACAAACTCTGCCAACATGTCAATTGACCCCCGAGTATGCCTGCATGGGAAAGACTCCAAGCAGCCCAGAAAAGGCCAATAAACTGATCCGAGATTTAATCTATCTTCCACTAAAAGGTAAATAAGAATTTGCAGTTTGGATGGTCAAGTCCCTTGTTAAAAAGCAGAACAAAGCAAAACATAAAAAACTTTGAGGAATATAAAAGGCAGAACTTCTACAATGTGTCATTCATAATGTCCAAGTTACAATCTGAAAATACTTACCATGTAATGAATCACAAAATAACATGAGGAGGGAGATTCTTCACAACTTTTGGCTAGGTAGGCTAAGCTTTGTTAGGATATTAAAAAACAACAAAATATAAACAAAATATAAAAGAATAAGATGAAAAATTAGACCTGATCAAATAAAACTTGTTTTTTTTTAAATATGTTATTAAAGAAATGCAAATATAAGCTACAGATGTGGAAAAATATTTGAAATATTTGTAAAATTCATATCTGACAAAGGGCTGGTATCCAGAAAATATGAGATCTTCAACAATTCAAAAATAAAAAGATAAACAATATAATATAAATTAGCAAAAAATGTTAGTAGATACTTCACAAATAAAACATAGGAATGAACAATAATCACATGAAAAAAGTATATAATATACTTGGTTATCATGAAAAATCAGACTAACACTACAGAGAGATACCACAACATATGACCTGAATGGCTAAAATTAGAAAGACTGACAATAATGATTATCAGCAAGATTTTGGAGAAACTGGAACTCTGAGATATTGTTGGTGGGAGTTTAAAATGTTACAATTATTTTGGAAATTAACTGTTTGTTTATTGAAAACCAAACACATATTTACTCATGATCCAGAAATTCCAATCCCAGGTATTTAGCCAACAGAGTTAATTGCATGTTTACAACAACAACAACAACAACAACAACAAAACACCTGTAAGAATATGTAGAGCTGTTATATTTATAATAACCTAAACTTTCTGGAACCGTTCCAAGTAATAGTAAGAGAATAATAAACCGTGATATATTTATAAATTGCATGTTACTCAGTAATAAAAAGATTGAACTCTCAATATATGTGGCAACATGGGTGAATTTCAAAAACTGCGTAAAAGAAATTGCACAGAAGAATAAATACCGTGTGATTACATTTTTTTTTTATTGATTTAAGGTTATTTATTTATTTGGGGGAGAGAGAGAGAGTGAGAGAGTGGAGGAAGGGGCAGAGTGAGGGAGAGAATCCCAAGCAGATCCACCACAGGGAGCCTGCCGCAACGATCAATCCCTCCACCCTGAAATCATGACCTAAGCTGAAAACAAGAGTCACTTAACTGTGCCACCTCATTGCCCCTGCATGATTACATTTATAAGAGATTCTAGAATAGGAAAAAATAAGTTCAAATTACTATGTGTCTCTGGAGAGTTGGTGCTGCATTGACTTACTGTAAAGAGACATGAGAGAACTTTCTAGGTTGTGGTAATATTCCATATCTTGATTGAATTTCGCAAGTATATTGCAATATACACTAAATGTTTATGCATATCATTGCTTATAAATTTTATCTCGAAAGAAAGAAAGCTTAAACTCTAGGTAACTACATCCTCCCTGAAGTCTTAAAAATACATGTACTGATGTCTGCTACTAATTTTGTAAGTGCAACAAAAATAACATAGGTTGATAGAGAGATGAATTGATTAACAAATATGTGTTGAGGCACGTGTAATAAAATATTAGTTATATCACCTGGTACTAGGTATATGGGTATATAATGCAACAGTCTTTTAACTTTTCTGTATGTTATAACTTTTTATTATAATATGTCAGAAAAAAAGAAATGAATGTAGAATATGTTTTATTTTACTTAGTTGTTTTAAACATACTTCAGCCTAATGAATGCACTATTGTCATTATTCTTGGTAATACAACAAGACTAGAAAAAATTGATATTTTCATCAATAAACATTTAAGTACTATTTGAAGGTGGCATGAGAGTCCTTGATCTATTAAGATAAAAAAGATCCCAGTATAAAAACATGTAGAATGATGTCTGCAGCTTGAAAGAAAATTCTGAATAATTGTTGAGAACCCTTTAAAAAATGTGACATCGTGGATATTACTAATAGCATAGAGGCTGTATTGTATAGAAAAAAAATAGACATCAATCTATCTGAGTTGAAAAGGATTTCTGCAAAGTGAGACTTGATCCAAGGACATTTCAAGAATATGTGATAAAGACTATGAGAAAGTATAAAATAAGAATTCTACTTGCTAAAGTTATGATTTTCTTTCTTAGTGATATATAATATAATGGTGCATCTTATGTCAGATGACATTTTAGAGTTAATGAAATATGGTACTTATGAGTTCCTACTATGTTCTAGACACCATGCTCTTAATAAAACACAATCCCTGCCATTGACAAGTGCAAATTGGGGGCAGGGAATATACCAGGTACATAGATACAATCAATAATATACTTGTGCCTTGTGAGTCCACCCTGTAGTAACATAACCTTACCTGGTCTCGCTGGGAAAATTTCCAAGAAGAAATGGCATATACTTAGTAATGAAGAGTGATTATCAATTCGCCTAGTTGAGAAGACTGGAAGACGGGAAATGGCCGAGTAACAAATAAGCAGAAAGCATAAAAACATAAAGACATGAAGGAACAAAGTTCTTAAAAGGTGGTGAAAGCTTTCTTATGTGAAGCCTAAGAGTTGTGGGAAGTAGTGTACCAGAAAGGAAAGTTAACTTAACTTTTATAATATGTCCAATGTCATGGTAAGTGTGCTACTATTAATAGGCCAAATGTTCCCAACTGTGGAGTTGGACGATCCCCATCATGGTGAAGAACAGATTTAAAAAAAACAAAAACAAAAACAAAAAACAAAACAAAACTATTCTCAGGGCAGCTGGGGGAATCAGTTAGGTTAAACAAGTCTGATTCTTGACCCCAGCTCAGGTCTTGATATCAGGGTCATGAGGCATTAGGCATGGAGACTATTCTCTTAGTTAGTTTTTATAGCCAAATGATATATTATCCCATTGCTTTTTATTTTTTAGGCACAAACAACAGTTTCCTACAAGTAATCAGTCAAGTCCTTGAGAGTTACTCACATTGGTATTCATACATTGAAATTACAGTAGCACTAGAGTTTCCGAGAACAAAAATCCAATACTCTTCCGTACATAAAGCTACCAATTGATTGTCGTCAGCACTCTACATTTTCCAGGACACAGGCATATATAAAAGCAGAGGGTTGTCATTTCCACAGATTGAAGAAAGATTGTGTCCATTTGTCTGTTGGACGTCTCCTTTTCACTGACTAATGTGTTTTCACTCTAGGCACTCGCATCTCAAGTTTTCAGTCTGTCTAACATCAATTTGTGATGATTTAGTTACTTTGTCTTAAGTTCTAGGTCCAGAAGAGACATGTGGATCAGACCAGGCCACACAGAACAGCACAGTGTGCTGGTCACATTGACGGGTTCAGGATGCTTTTAAAACAATTTGACAGGGACAGGCCTGGACTTCTGTCAATGCACCTTGCTGGCATAACTGTGCCTTTCATTGTCTTGAGGTCTTTTATGGCTACAAGTGGTAAAAAAATTAATAGAAAAGTAAATCATTCATGTCCATAAAAATATACGTGAATTTTGTCAGGTGGCATGAAATGGATTATTGCCCTGTGGTTATTGAACAGTTCTGCATTCTGAAAAATTCATTTTAGCATTCTTGATTATCTATATGCTGACATGTTCTTTGAATTGATTGTAACGTCTTATTTATTTCATTAGCAGATGAGAAAAAGAAATCTTTGACATTTTATTTTATATGGTAGTGAAATTTACATTTCAAGAATATTTTCTTTTGGCACTATCAGAAAAAGAAATCTTTGACATTTTATTTTATATGGTAGTGAAATTTACATTTCAAGAATATTTTCTTTTGGCACTATCAATTGCTTGACAATAATTCTATTATTTTTATGAGAACAATAATCTTTGATCCCACCAAATATCTGTTCTAATTTGGACTGAAAAGCTGTCATCTTGGAATTTTAATTTTTTTCTTTGAATTGGTTGGGTTTGTTCATTTTTATGGGGTGGGGGCAGGTAACCACTGATTTTAGTTTCTTGTTTTGGTGCATTATCTTAACTGAAAATGAGATTAAATACATTATTTGTCAGAAAAAAAAGTATTTTCATCTGCTAAATTGGTAGTTTTACCAAATAGACTATTCTGGTTCAAAATTCATTTTCCCTCTGCTCTGATGTCCTCATCCATCTGGTATTGTACTGAGAAGGATAAAGTCAATTTGATTCTCATTCCTTTATGGCAAGCATTTACTTTTTTTCTCTTTTTGATGGCTTATAGGATTCTCTATGCTTGTTTTATATCCTGAAATTTCATTATGATGTATCTTTTATTCACCCTTCTTGGCACTATATGGACCCTTAAATTCTTTAGTCTTGCAATATTCTTAAGTCTGGGATATTTTCTTCAATTATTCTTGATAGTTTTCCCTATTGTATCAATTCTTTCTTTTTAGAATTTATTATTCCCAAATTGTTGCTTTAAAGTAATATCCTGTTGCTGTTTTATGAGAACAAAATATTCTGGCCTGAACATCCCTGAGGATACTCGATTTTTTAAAAAGTTGTCTTTGTTCCCTGAAATGTCGATATTGTGTAGTGTGAATTGCTGTATTGTTTTTGTCCTCTCATACTTCTGATTTTCTTCATATGTCTAATGATTTTTAATACTTTCATCAAGTTTTAGAAAAACTTAAGTTGATTTTTCTTGGTGACTGGCATGCATTTCCTTTGTGTGTAGGTATATGCCATTCTATTTTCTCTGGAGTTCTTTTCTTCCAGAAGATTGGGACTTCCTGAGAATATATGAATATCGTGTGCTGTTCTACTTGTGGGCTTCCCTCTAGGCCATGCAATGCAGAGCTGGCCTTTAATGTGGTGCAGACCCAAACCAGATTGGGGAAGCTTTGCCCTGAAGCATGAATACCCTGTTGTGATTTTTCCTCAGTGCTTTGTCCCATTTCTTCAGAAAATACTTAGTTCTTTTTGACTGAAAGCAAATGGTTAGCTTGTACCTAGGAAACAAGATGATATAATTGATGGATTAGAGAAGAAGAATAAGTAGAAACACCTCTTGCCTTTTAAACATGCTTTCAGTTCACTCTCTTATTTCTTGATTTCTTCTTCTACTTCTCCAATGATCTCAAGCTCAGAGTTCTTTCAGGGTGACAGATTGACTCTTGTTTTTTCTAAATATCCTTTCTGTACTTTCTTTGTGCCTTCATTCACTCCATTAAATTGTTAATAAGATTCTTTTTTGCTTTTATTTCCCAGATTTAAAAAAAAGAAATCTCCCAGTTCTACTGATGACTCCTTACTTTCTTTTTACTATGATAGAAGTTATAGAACTAGTCTCTATCTATACAGAAGAGGGAGTCACCTTCACAGTGGATAAATAACTTGCTCAAGGTTATCATGAAGGTCATCTATGCCTTCTTAATTGCTTCTGATATTTTCCTTTTGGGAGCTGTTCCCTTAACCAGTTGGAGTTGTCAGTATGGTATTTGGGTCTATGCTACACACCATTCATGTCTTCTAACTATTGTGATTAGCTTCAAAGAAGAACATGCAAAAAGTTCCATGCCCATTAGAATCATTCACAAGAAATATTTTTCCCTGAGCTGTAGGAATAGTGTTGGCCTGGAGAAACCAGTCGCTATCTTTGATGGCACGAGGAGTGAAACTGTCTGAAAATAAGAACAGTATAGAAGGAAGAAAAGCTGGAGAATGGAGCAAGACTGAGTTCTGGTGACTTTGTGTCCTTGGATACATTTTGTCTCTTCCAGTTATAGGAGTCCATGAATTCTCTTTCTCTGTAAGATACCATAAGTTGAATTTTGTCATTGGTGTCATGTTAGCTTTGATTAATGCAGGTATGCAGTAGGAAATAAGCATTATGACTCAGGTAACTTGACTGAAGAACCTGTATTCTCATTCACCGCTGGATACAGCTTCCCCCGCACAGGTAAAGGCTAAATAAAAGAGAAGAATCAGGAAAGCTGATTTCTTGAACCAGCTTGTTGAATATGAATATAGACTCAAATGAGGCAAAAAGAAGCCTTCTAACTACTTGATTTATCCATATTTTTTTTAACGCACCCAAGATACTCATTTCTGCAACTCAACCTAATAAAAACAAAACAAAACAAAACAAAACAAAAAACCTAGGATTCAAAGTAGTTATGCATTCCACTGCTGGGTACAGATGATTTGATGGAAAGCAGCTAAACACTTGTCTAGTAGCAGAGTATTCCCATAGGGAAGCTGTAGTGGAAAATCAAAAATCATTCTGTGATATATTCCTGGGCATGGATATATCGATGCACATTTGCCCTCCATTGATTCAATTTAACACTATAATGAAAATATTTCTAGCTAACTATAATAACTTGGGAAAAAAAGGGAAGATTTAGTATCTTACCATGAAATAAATATGTAAATGTTTGGCAGTAGTCTATCTCAGTATATTGAAGGGTAATGAAAACTATATGTAAAGTCTCTAACTTTAAGTTTCTTTAGACTTTTCCTCATTTATTGACACAGAACATTACAAATAAGAAGAAAAATGTACACAAATGCCTTTGATATCAGTAGGAAAAAAGAAAACTAAAACCTAATGATAAATGAAGTAAACTTTCTGTAGGGAGCAATTGATTTCTTAACTGTAGACATACAGCAAAATCAGAGCAAGATACTTTCTTAGACCTTTGAAGGTATTAGATTTTGGCATGGAAGATATCTCCTGGAGAAATATACCATTAAATTAGCTAAGTCACCAAGAGAAAGAAAATTAATTTTCAAAAGTTCCTGCGAACTAAGGGAGCAAACTAACCATTAACTCTGCCCCAACCTAGGAAACTGAACTACTATATTGGAAAATTGCTTCTGCTTTACTGACTTAGAATAAATGTTTGTATAATTATATGTAGCTCAAGTTATTGCAAATTAATGCTCTAGGTTCATGCTCAATTTATATGACTGAGTCTTATTTCATATTGTGCAATAAAATTCTCATTTGATTCCTCATCAAGTTTAAAGATGTTCTAGCTTAGAGCAAATGTAAAACTCACATTGTCAAAAGCTGAGCCCATCTGTCACCACCGGAGGTCATCTGGTTTCATTATTTATTCTGCTGGAATGTGGAGGCAAAAATGAATGTTTCTGGGACTTAAAATGTTCCATATATATATTTATGGTTGGAACCATATTTATAGTTTTTCATTGTTTTTACATTAAAACACAACCTTAATGCTAGTAACAAAAGGGTCTCTTCTCTCTGAAGTACAGATGTATCTTTTTATATTTCCAGAAAAAGAAGTTAAATCAAAGAGGTATCAAGAGGAAATATGGCACATGATCCAAAATTTTGTTTTCTTCTTTGATTTTTCCCTTTAAAGAGGCTTTATTATTAAATAAAACATCCCCCTCCATCCACTCTATTCCTTTTTTTCAAACTCATGTGATGACTCTGTAGAATTAAAAATATAGTTTGTAAGCTAGGCTTCAGTAAATGGCTGCATTATTGGATGACTATAGTTTTGTGTATTCATTAATTTATGAATATGTCACAATGAAATATATCCTAGGTCATATATAGTCATCAAATGTTGGCATTTCTGTGGTGACTTTCCATGATGGCAGTGACGGCATTTAAACTTACAAGTTTAGAAATTTTTCTGGGATAGCATTTACTAAGCAAGTCTAAGATAGCCATGAAAGGACATTAATCTTACTCCACAAGTGAAGTGTAAAAGAAATATTACTTTGTATATACCATTAAATCAATTTAGATTTATCTCAGAGTTGCACTTCTCCTATGCTGGATGAGAATTTCATCCCAGTCATTTTAAGGGTATCCTTTTCAACTTTAACTCAGAAATCAGGAGATCTAGACACTACCTCCAAAATGAGATAATGGCTTGTAAGCTCCTGTTTACTCTTTACTACTAATATCCTTTTTCTCTAAGTCTTCAGTGTTCTTTTGATGTCCAGCAGTGCCGTGTTTTGTGCTGGTGAGGGATATAGGAATCTTTGCATCCAGGTTCTATTTATTCCTTTCGGATAAAACCACTTTTGTTTTCAAAAGCTGTCACTACTTCCAGTCTTATCCTATGTGGCTTGGATAAAGCTAATTTTATCTTCAAGACCCATAAATATACACATTATCTCAGTCTGGGCAATCAGTACAGCACATTCCTCTGGTTTATAGTGATTGGTTCATAAATGAACATAGGACACGCTCAGGGTAAATGAAATACATGAAAAGCTTTATTTGGAGCAAAAAGCCTAAGAGAATTTCATTCTTTCCCTTAAAATATGAAGTTCAGAGCCCGTACAGTTTGGAGCTGCTTAAGCTATTTTAAAACCAAGAGAAGAGAACTTACTGAACAACAGCACTGATGTTACTGCGAATAGAACTGAAAGAGAATGGGGAACTGAATCCTGGGACATTATTTAAACTAATAATAATACCTAAACTTTTCTGTCATGTAAGCTCATAGATTGTCTTTCTGTTCAAGATCTGGATCTTTCTGTAACAGATACAGCGCCTCCGTAGATATGTCATACAACCATTCCTTAAAGATTAAGTCACCTCCCCTGGTCCAGCATGGAGCAGTCCTTAGATAACCATTACCTGTGGAAATTAGAATCTTTTCCTCCATTCCATAATCCGTTTTTCTCTGCCTCTTTGATTCTTAAAGACTCCCTTTCTTCCAAACTTTCCCCCTATCATCTAACATAACCTTTTTTACTGGCTTAGGGCCCAGAGATTTTGAGCTGGCTTTTCTCCTGGAATTAGATCGAACACATTAGGGAATGGTGAAGATGTTGTGGACCTCATAATTTTAACTATGTCAACACTTCTGTTGGCCTGTTTCAGCCCCCACTTTTTCAGGAACAGAAATAAAATTTTTAATTCACATGACAAAAAAAGTATCTATCGTATCACTTTACTTCTGAATCTTTATACTCCACCAAAAATCCCTAGACTTTTACAAGTCTGGCTATTTACTTTGGTGGAAGACAGTAAAGCTGACAGAGAAAACAAGAAAAGGAAGAACAGTAGATATTACTGTTTCAATAAATTATCTTCATGCATTGCTCTGGGATGCCAACTAACTAATTTATAATAGGAAACTTTTACTGACATAATTGAATATTTAGTGGTTATGTGTAATTTTCTCACAGCTAAGAAGGTCAACCTATATATTGATCTAAACAGGTCAATCTAGGAGCACTTGGGTGGTTCAGTTGGTTAAGCGTCCAACTCTTGATTTCGGTTCAGGTCATGAGCTCAGGGTTGTGAGATCAAGCTCAGGGTTGTGAGATCAAGATCTGTGCTCAGCAGGGAGTTTGCTTCTCTCCCTCCCCTCTAGCCCCAACTCACTCTCTCTCAAATAAATAAATATTTTTTTAAAAATAAAAATAATAAAAAGGTGGGTCAACCTCCCTGATTTCTTGTGCCAACATTCAACTCATCAAAGGCTTCCACCTTCGGATAAGGATTATTGCAGAAAAATTTCCAAGACATAGGAATAGTTAATTATCAGTTCCAAAACAGCAGAGAGAATGTTTTAAATAAGGACTCTAAAAAGATTAGAGAACAATTTATGCCACAAATGCCCTTTTGAAGACCTATGGTTCTTGGAGACCAAATAAGGGTCATCTTGGCAAGAAGGAGGTGACAATGACAGAGGAGGAAGGGAGACATCTGTTTCTTCCCTCTGCAGCCCCTTCTTTTTCTCTCCATATTAGTTTGATGAGACTGTCATAGCAAAGTACCACAGACTGGGTGACTTAAACATTTAGTTTTTGGGGATGCTTGGCTGGCTCAGTTGGCAGAGCATGTGACTTTTGATTTTGAGGTTATGAGTTTGAGTCCCACATGGGGTGTGGAGATTACTTTACTAAATAAAACTTTAAAAACAAAACAAAACATTTATTTTCTCATAGTCCTGGAGGCTAGAAGTCTATCCAGATGTCTGTGTCTGCAGGGCTGATTTCTTCTGAAGCCTTTCTCCTTAACTTGCAGAAGATAGCCATCTTCTTTTGTCTTCATAGGGTCTTTCTTCTGTGGGTGTGCACATCTGTGTCCAAATTTCTTCTTCTTTAAAAACAACAGTCATGCTGGATTAGGACCTGTCCCAAAGACTTTAACTTAATTACCTCTTTAAAGATTTTATTTCCAAATATGATTAAGTTCTGAGGAACCAGGGGTGAGGACTTCAACATACGAATGCGGGGAGGGTGGGGGGTTACTGTTTAGCTTATAACACCTTTTACTCTTTGCCTCATTTGGCCTCATTCGTTATGGCACAAACTCCAAACCTCAATCCTGGGCTTTCTCATTATATTCTCTATAGCTAGTTTTAAATTTAAAAAGCTGGACAATGGAATGTCCAGCCTTATTATGACTTTCCTTTTACTTCTAGTACTTGCTGATTGATCAGATTCAATATTCTCCCATTCTCACTCCATTTCCCCACATTTGTTATTGACACATTACTCTTAAAGCCTCATTAATACTTTGTATCTGGATAAACTCAAGATCCTTACATGTTTCAAACAGGATTTTCTTTGACCGCTAATATGGAAGTGGAAGAAATTGTGTATATTTTATTTAATCAGTGTAGCTTCTTGAACCAATAAAGCCACAGTTTATGGAGGAAGTATAAAATCAAATAAAGACTCAACTGTATCTTTCTGAAGTCAATCTATTTGTCGAACAAGTGCTCTACTAATCTTTCCAATTAACTTGTGGCTGCTGATGACATTGCATTTCTAGTGTCACTAGAGATGATAAGTGATCAGACGCCAGGGGAATTGCTGCCAAAATAGCATTCATTCTTTGATGGTAAATATCACCTTAATATTATATGGCTGACTCTTTTTCTTTTCTTAGAATTCTTTAGCAACATATTAAAAAAGTACAGTGAAGGGGTTGCTTACTATTTGTGAAGTAGGGGAAAATGTGTCTGAAAATACAACATGTAGAAAAGGGTGTTACTCAAAGGGACAATTTGAGCAGATCTTCAAAATTAATAACAAAATTTTCTGGTCGCGAGTCAGTTAATAGCATAGTATTATAAGTGAGGCCAAATTTTTTAGGAGAAAGGAAACAATTTTGTATGATGTTTAAAATGCTGTCCACAATAATTTAATTATGCCTCCATGCGTCACCTCTACCCTGTTACATTCATGTTCTAATAAAAACTGTAATTATTTATTGAAAGGTAATATGCACTTTACAAGCACTTCACATACATTATTTAATAAAACTCCTACATAGGTAGAATGTGATAGGTATTATTATTACACTAATTTTAAAGATGGAAATAAAAACAAGGTTTGAGGAGTTTAATAGCCTGACCAAAGTTGCATGCTAGTAAGTGGCAGTAACTAAATTTGAAGCCAGTGTGCTTGTCTTTAGAGCCTGAGCTCTAAACATCATCTTGTTGCCTATTAAGTTTTATTTGGTACCTTAGCACAGCTGTATTTTAAAAAATTAGCTCCTGTGTAAATGGAATGTTTCTTAATAGAATGACATGTAATATTTGCAAGAACTCATTATACTGTAACCTAGTCCAAAATTAACAGCCCTTAACAATGCATTACACCATAGTGTCAAAAATAAATGATAATTTTCTAGTGCAAATGCTTTGTATTTTGCTCTGCTTTTTAAATTTTCACCTGAATGAAAAACAATGCATAGCTTTTTTTTTTTTTTTTTTTAAGTTGTCTATTAACAAGGTGTTGTGGTGACTGGGGTTTCAAAACAGTCTTACCACTTTTCCAGCAAAAAGGTTCAAACAAGTTATACACAACTCTGTAGGAGCCAATAAATGTTCTATTATCATAAGATATAACATTTGAGAATCTTACAGTTTACATGTAATTCTCAATCTCAAGGTGTTGATTGCTTTTCTAATAATGAAAAAGGGGAAAATATTTTTAATTAGAAGACCGTAATGGGTTTCCTAAAAGAAAGCAGACAAGATCTTAGAGAGCTCATTGTTGATAATTACCATATGCCAACTGCTACTACATATTCAAGTATGGAATATAAATTTGTGCTGCTGGTGAACTTCTCATGACTTAAAGAGCTGATCCTCCAATGCCAACTGCCTTTAAATTCTGGTTAATAAAAATATATCATTTTTTGTCTCATTCACTCAAAATCTGTCCTGCTGTTGATTTCAGGACACAAACAGATATTCTAGTAAGTCCTGCTATCAATATCACATTTATTTTCAACTTGAGCTAATTCAAAGTGTAACTTCATTGAGGATAATTTCAGGCAGTGAAAAGGGGAGTATCTGAAGATGCGTGTCCTCACTCTACTAGCCATGCCAAGGGGTGATGAACTGCACATAGGGTGAACTGCTCCCATCTGTGGAGTGGGTGATTTACTCTTCTCTCAAATAAATTTCCATGGACCCAGTAAAGTTAAACTGGCGAGGAAGTCTATTGAAGACTATAACAATAGGTGTTCAAGACTACTACAACAGAGGGTAGACTCAATTGAACTCCATTCAAACAAAAGATCAGGGAATTTTTTAAAAATTTTTTTATTTTAAGATTTTGTTTATTTATTTATTCATGAGAGAGAGAGAGAGAAAGAGAGAGAGGTAGAGACATAGGCAGAGGGGGAAGCAGGCTCCATGCAGGGAGCCCGACGTGGGACTCCATCCAGGGTCTCCAGGATCACACCCTGGGCTGAAGGCAGTGCTAAACCACTGAGCAGCTCGGGCTGCCCAAGGCCAGGAAGTTTTTAAGTGCAAGGATGAGCTAGTGGAAAAATATTGGAAGACATTAGTGAATAAGGTCAATGTAATTAGGCCATCAGTGTTTGCTAACTGGTGCTTATAAAAATTAGGCTTCTGGGGCATCTGGATGGCTTAGTCAGCTAGGAGTCCAACTCCTGATTTAGGCTCAAGTCATGAGATGGAGCGCCACCCCCCCCGCCCCCGGGCTCTGGGATGGATGTAGGCCTGCTTAGATTCTCTCTTCCTCTCTCTGCCTATTCCCCCACCACAAGCTCACATGCTTATATTCTCTCTTTCTCTCAAAAAAAAAAAAAAATAGGTTTTTACTATCCTACAGAGACTGGGATATAGAGGCCCTGTCTTTCTTGATGATTACATTTCAAAGGGATGGCTCTCAAGTTCTTGACAAACACATTGTTGGATTGTAGAAGATTTGTATCTGAAAGAGGCAGAGGAAAAATGTATAATTTACCAGTATTCTAAAGTAAATGCTCTAAGAAAAGGGAGGTCAGGGGCTTATGGTCAAGAAACAAACTCTAAAGTTTTGTCAAACTAAAGGAAATATTAAGTGGATTTTGGTCACTTTTGGGGCTTTATATTATCCACCCAGATCTTTTCATTGTTTTTCTGTATCAAAACAGTGCATGAGGAAAGACCACAACCGATGCCCATGGAAAGTTTCATGGTTTAGTCCTGAAAGTGGCATAATTCACTTTTGCTATTATTTCCTTGGCTAAATCTCAGACACATGGCCACATTCAACTGAAAACGGGTCTGGGAAAATACCGGTAGCTGTGTGCCCAAGAAGAACATGAAACTAGTTTGATAAACAGTAAAGAAATCTCTGCCAGTGTAAGACAAACATCTAATATATAATTAATTATGCAATTGAATTATCTTACACATTGTTTCTTTATAGACATTTATCATGTTGCTTTGTTTTAATGTTTAGTTTCTACACAGGAGCATAAGGCCCTTGAGGGCTGTGCTTTTGTCTCTTCTATTTTTGTTTTCTTAGATCCAAGAAAAATGTCATGCACATAGAAAGCATGCTGCCCAGCAAATATTTCGTAGATGAATCATTGCTGGTGAGAGGTGATATTTTTGAGATGACTGCGAAGGTTGCTGCCTTTAATCACACTTCACTCTACCACTTATATTCCCTAAAATATTTAAAGTTAGTATTACTTGTATAAATTCCAGTTGACAAGTGATGGAATATGTAGTCAACCAATCTTCTTATTTTGGAATGATTTACACTGACTTATTTAGACATGATTTTTAAAAAGAAAATCATTTTATAGCTCAGTCAAAATTATTTTTAAAGCTTAATTGAATTTTTATTTTGATCATTTTAATTATTTTCTTTCCATCATTTTTCACTAAACTAATGGCAATACATTAAGAAAATGTAGTCTTCTGTTTATTTTCTTAAGCAGGCACACCCATACTGATTCATGATCCTACACTCTGAATTTCTTAATTAAATAGCATCTGTCACATTTTTCTGCAATATGAGTCACTAGAAAACATCCTTAGTGAGAGCCAGAATTAAATAAGTCTATCATCAGAATTCATAGGCAAAGAAAAAGAGACAAATATAAGACCCCTGATATGCTCAAATGTATAGGATATCCTGGGGTGGGAATTTAGTCATTATTTCATACTTTCCATGTGGCATGATCAAGCCTATCTCAGAATCAAATTCCAACTGTATTTCTATGACAGATTGTATGCATCATTCATTTTGTCATTCTAAATGCAATCTGATTGATTATTTAACATAATATCTATAACAAAGTATTAGTATTTTAATTCTTTTGATGACAATTTTTCATTAGAAAAATTAAAATTTTAGGCACTCCATATTTTGACAATTGCATAATACATTGGGTCATTATCTTATCATAAATAACACATTTTCATACTTATGACAATTCATTTTCAAATATCTACATGTAAATAATTTTCAGAATCAATTTTATAGGGCTTTATTCTTTTAATTTTTATATTGAGTTAATTCCATTGTATATCCCATATGGGCAATTCGTTGCCAAGGTAGAAAGTAATAAATCTAGACAAATAGTTGGAATCTATGCTTTTAATCTATTTCTCTTTCCCCCTTGTCACATAATTTAGAAAATATTTATATCCTAAAAATAATTTTCATTTATATTATATTTGAAAATATATTACTCTTTTAAAATATATCTAAATATTTGTTTTAATAATCCCAGGGCTAAATAAATCAGGCAGTTAACATTTCCATTTTACAGATGAGAGAATGGAAGACCAAGGGATTCAGAAACATGATTGAAATAGCATAGTCAGTATGCTAGATTGTGTTTTCTAAGATGGCTGTAACAAGGTCTTCCGTTCCACTTGCTCTTCTTACACAAGTGCAAGTGTCTGTGTTCTTACACAAGTGCCTATGTTCTTACACATGCTCTTCTTACACAAGTATAAATGTCTATGTTCACTCCATCCCACATGCTTTTCTTATATAAGTGCAAGTATCTATGTTCACTCCTCCTGAACCTGGGGAGACTCTGGGCTATAGTGGGATTGAAGCTATGTGACTTCTGAGATTAGGTTATAAAAGATAATATCCCTTCTTCTGATGCTTGCGACTCACCTACCATGCTGGGAGGGGAAGCTTAAGTCTTGCTAAAAGGCCTTCTGTGGATGTTATGGCCAACAGCTAGCATCAATCAACAGACCCATGAAGAAAGAAGTGTTTGTGATTACTCCATCCTCAGCTACCATCTGAGAACAAGTATTTGAGAAATTCCAAATGAGAGCTCAATCAGCCCCTAGAGCTGGGAGCAGATAAGTGATGCAATGATCACTGTTGTTTTAAATCACTAAATGTTGGCATATATTCTGTGGGAACAGTTAAGTGGAAGAGCTAGTAAATGTAACTGAGACTATAACCAAAATCTTCTGATTACTTTTTTAACCTCTTGTGATCTTTTTAGTATGCTACACTGGGTAGTGATGCAGGATCGTTGGGCCCAATGGTTGAGAAATAATTCTTGAGATGTTTTACAGTGCAAAAAAGATCTGCTTGTTATATCACAGGGACAGGACCCGTGGGTGGAAAGAGCTGCATTGTGATTGTGAGGAGTGACTGATTACATAGGGTTTTCTATCCTATGGAGGAGAAGGTGACATTAGGGCTCCAGGAAATTGAGTCTATGGGTTCCTGGAGGTCTGGCTAGTATTAAGATTGTGTTTTTCTTGTAAATCATTAAGACAGTTACAAACTATAGTGGAGTTTCATGTCCTACATGACTGCAATCTATCAGTTGACCATTTATTTTCCCCCTGCTTTTGTTCTTAGGCAGTTACTAGTGTCTGAGGAAGGACATAGATATAAATATAGATATATAAATATATATCCATCCCAGATTTTATATATATATATATATATATATATATATATATATATATCTCCCACCTTAAGTTGAATAGGGGGGTAGGAGGTGGGATGGTGGGGATAGGGGTGAATGTGAAGCTCCTGTTTTGCCCTCAGCTTGCTTTTTGCCCTCTCATCAGGTAAGATGCCAAGAACTACATAAGAAAAGTCAGGTAAAAAGTGAAAAACTCAATTCTGTAATTATGTATGACTTTGGATATTAACTAAACTCATTGTAGTGATCATTTTGCAATTTATACAGATACTGAACCATTATGTTGTACACCTAAAATTTACATAATATTGAATATCCAAATATACCCCATTTTTTAAAAAAATGAAAAATTCAGATACCCATCAGAAAGTTTTATTACACTTTTCACAACTTCACAACCAAATGATATAAATCATTCATGTAGTGAAGGATGAAGCTGGAGCTTTTTCTCAGTTCTTGTAGTGACAATTGATGACTATGGGCAAATCATTTCACTTCTGTTTAGCATTAAAATCAAACACTATGGCACACCTCTGACTATCCTCTCAGGCAAGACCTTTACAAGACCTTTACCAGAAAATTAACTGGGGGGCACCTGGGCTCAGTAGGTTAAGTGTCTGCCTTTGATTCAGGTCATGATCCCAGGGTCCTGGACTCAAGTCCTACATGGGGCTCCTGGCTCAGCAGGGAATCTGCTTCTCCTGGGATTCGGGATGTGGGACTTTCTCTCTCTCTCTCTTTCCCTCTCAAATAAATAAAGAAAATCTTCTAAAAAATTAACTGAAGACAACTCTGACATGCTTTTGAAATACTCAATTTTTGCAGCAGCTTCAGAAGGACTATAGTGGCCCAGAGAACAGTCCTTTATTTTGTGTTCCAATTGCATGCTAATTAGCAAAAAACCTCAAAACAAGACAACGAAACCACAAACAAAGCAAACTAAAACAAACAAAGAAACCCCAAACTAAGATGTACTTATGGCTATGGAGACTCAGTAAAATTCTTAGGAGTTTATAAATTATATTTTTATTCTCATTATTTCAATCTGTTATAAATTTAACCTAAGGAATCAAATCTTTAATTAAAAAATCCTACTCCGTAATGGTATAAATATTTGTTGTTTCCAAGTAAAAATATCTCAAGTATAATTTACACACTTACTGGACTTAATACATTTTAAAATCATTAAGGCTCAGTCATGTTTGGGGTATAGTTTTAAACCAAAAAAAGGCAGTACTAGAAGAAAATAAATTCAAGGTTCACTGACATTTAGTTTGAATGGAAACCAAAGATCTGATTCTATGCACAAGATGTGTGCTAAATTATGTTGGTGGGTACCTAGATCTGCTTCCATGAGAGGCTTCTTCTACCCAACAAAATAGATAATAACCATGATTCTACATGCTGGCTTGCATTTCTTCCAGAGAGAGAGAGAGAGAGAGAGAGAGAGAGAGAGATTCGTGGTGACCTCCATGAATGAATGACACAAAATATTCTTTTATTTATGTTTTAAGGATTTTATATTTATTTGAGAGAGAGAGAGAGAGAGAACAAGCAGGGGGAGAGGCAGAAGCAGACTCCCTGCTGAGCAGGGATTCCTGATGTGGGGCTTCCCAGAAAAGAAGGAAAAAATCCAAAGAAGTGAGCAGATTGGCAGCTTATGCATCATTTTAACAGAACACGCTGAATTATGGAGACGTGACTAGCCAAAGGAAAGAGAGTTTGGGCTTCTAGGGCCAGCACGTCCTAGGAAGGTGACTATAAGGCACACAGGGGGACTCATGGGGGATACAGTTTATTTTAGTAAGGTCTGTTTCTGCAGACTCCTCTTGGCATCTACCCTTTGTCTTTGGTGATTGAGGGCTTGCTTCTCTTGGTACAGGGAGGGCACCTCTCTAAGGGAAAATATACAGCCTGCCTCAGGGAGATAGGGGGATGATGGAGAGCTTGGCCTGCAGCTGCTGCCTCTCAATTGCCTTCAGCTCAAAAGAATCAATACGCCAAAGTGGCATATTTTGGGGTGACACATTCTGATTCCTTTCACCTGGTTTATCTACTTATTACTCTTTTAGCATGTATTGATTCTTTAATTTTGTCATCATTCCATTGTGTGACTCCTCTGGAATCAATGCAAACTGCCATGGGGGGGACCTCTGTGTCGGTCCTGGCGGCTTCTGTATTGACAGTTCTTAAAACAGCATAAATGCCCGCTGCAGTGATTTATACATCCCTCTGTTTCTTTCTCCTACCCATCTGAACATTTCCCTTGATTTTTTCAAGCTCTGTTGTTTTCTCTCTTCTTTGCAAAGATAAAGATATTGAAGGAACAGACTAGACTGTCAGGGGCAATCATTTTCATAGGGTATAACTTTGACAGAAAAAAAATTGAATATCATCTCGAACATCTTAAAGGCCACATAATATTATAATTAAGACTGCAAGTTCTAGAGCTCCATTACCTGCTTTGAGTCCTGTTGTCACCATTTTTTAGGGGTATATCTTGGGCAGATTGTTTAATCCACTTGAAACTCCAATCTTGTACCTTTAAAGTGAGATGATCGGGTACCTGGGTGGCTCAGTTGGTTAAGCTTCTGCCTTCAGCTCAGGTCATGGTCCCAGGGACCTGGGATCAGACTGAGCCCTATATTGAGCATCCAGCTCAGTGGGGAGTCTGCTTCCCCTCCCCCTGCAATGCTCTCTCATTTTATCTCAAATAAATAAATAAAATCTTAAAAAAAATAAAGTGAGATGATAATAGTTTCTGCCTTGTAGAGGTGGTCATAATGATTAAATCAATCAATATATTACTTCTAAAAGTAAAGCTGTTGAAAGATTGCCTGACAGTCAATAAATATTAGTTTTCGTTTCCTTTTAGAGAAATTATTAACAGTTTCAAAAGGAGTACAGAGCACTGGATGGACAATTTAGCTAAACTGATGTGAAATTTAGCAACCGATCTGCTGAAAATAACAATAGCTTACACTTAGGTAGTGCATGTGAGATTGTTTCTGGTAGTGCTCTGATTGCCTTAAAATGTGTTAACCTCCTATAATTCTCCTACCAGTGTCCTGAAGAAGCTACTAACATTGTCGCCATTTTAACATTGTGGAATCAGAGACACAGATCATATGAATAAGAAGTGACAGACCCAGAATTTGAACCTTGGTCGATAGAACTCTAGAGTTCTTGTTCTTAAACAGTAGGTCATACCACTCTTTCAAACCAACCAACCCAAAAAACCTCTCTTCAATCAATATGGATTGTGGAACTATAACTGATGAATTACTTATTGTTTAATATTTCATATGAAGATTTCTAGTTTATATTCAGTGAAAATATGTTTAGCATTTTTCCTCCCACCTATTACAGGTGTATCATTTAATAAGTATATATAGGTCATTAATAATTTATAAAGAGAAAAATATTAAAATTTACCATTAAATTGTTTCTTCAAGCCATAGAAGATGTAAAATAATAGAAAACTATTTAGCGTTCATTGGAATTTGTAATAATTTCCAGTTTATTTGACATATAATATTTCTATTTAAAATGTTCTCAGATCAGAGTAAGGTTAGATGCAATTTAGTATATCCAAATATGTAAGTGCCTTGTATATAATAGGTACTCTTAATAGTATGAGTTTTTCAGGAAAATTCTCTTTCTTGGAGAATCCCTCTTTGCATCTACTCCTTTGGAAGAAGACTATCTCCCTTTATTTGCCAGTTTCCATTAAATTACCCTAAGCTTGTGAACCTAACTAAAAGTAGGCTCATGTATATACAAAAGCAGGCTTATATAATTTGCTTATCATATGGCTGTCTGGATTTTATAAAGACTATACTAAAGAAGGAATGTAACTGGAGATTTTACAATAATGTGAAAGGACCTAGTGGGCAGTGTTTGCTTTGAGAGTTCAACCTCAAAGTCATAGAACTATGTTTCAATTATCCAATTATAAATAAAAAGAAAACTAATCCCTCTCTCCTCCCTCCCACCCCCTGTACAGCCTGAGGTTATAGGATCACACTCCTCATTATGTGATGCTGCTGTTGCACCTGTTCCACTTACTGATTCACCCGATTTTCCTCAGTGATGTCCATTCTTCCACCAATATGCAGCATACTCGGTTGTTTCAGTTATCTCTTTCTCTGCAACAAACAATTCCAAAATGTAGTGACTTAAAATAACAACTTTACTTAATCCAAGATTCTGTAGTCAGAAATTTGGGCAGGGAAGGATAAGAATAACTAATTTTACTCCATGATGTTGGATATCTCAGGTGGGCCACCTTGAATGGGTGGGGGCTGGCTGCTGTAGCTCAGTTGAGGCCAGATGTTTAGGGATTTCGTGTTTGTGATATAGCTGGGTTCTTCCATTCTGCTACATAGGACCTCTCCATGTAGCTAGTGTGTACTTCCTTGTAGAAAGGTGGTCTTACAATCACAAGGGGGTGGGCATTACATGAGGGCTAAACCCGATGTGTACGTGCCTAGCAAGTTTCTGCTTGTGTCACACTCTCTAATGTCCCTTTGACCAAAGCAAGTTACATAGCTGACTCCAGAGTCAATGTGAGGAGACTGTATAAGGCTGTGAAAACTGGAAGGCATGGATCTGTGGCAGCAACCAATATAACTGTGTACCTCAGTCCATCCTTTGAAGTCTAATAATTCACAGCCCTTCCATATCCAAAATACATTCTTTCCATCCCAAGACCCTCAATATCATAGTTCTGTATGGTATCAATATTGTCCTCGCTCCTGGTTACCAGGCAGTGGCTCTCATCTGAATCAGGTTCAGGTACACATGAGGATCCTTGGACATAGTTTCTTGGGGGGCAGCTACTTAGGTGTGAATTCTTCTCAGTTCAGGCATCTGTAAGCTAAAAGGGGAAGTTTTCTAAAATAAAAAAAATTAAATTAAAAAAGGGAAGCTTTATGCCTCTATACACCCCACATTTAGTGATGAAACAGTGATAGGAAGACTGCAGCACACACTCCTATTTAAAAAAAAGAAAAGTGGGAGAACATACAAAATATGGCAGTCGCGGGTCCATGGTACTTCTGAAATCATCCTGTTCCATATTGTCAGGTGACTATCATTCAGGAGGTAGAAAATTGTCCTTGACTAGAGGCCGGTTCTGCTCCATTGAGTGATTCTTCTGGGGTTTTTTCCTTCTCTTTGAGTCTGTCTTTGTTTTTCATAGGAAATGATATACATATGAAAGTCTGCTTCCTAGCCCCAAGGTCAATTCCACGTTTTAGGTTTTTGTTGTGGCACCACTACACTCTGGTATTAATTTCTCTTAAAGTTTTCTATTGTCACAAACTGTATGACCCCAAAGCAAAGCTTAGTCTATCAAAGCAAGAAATATTTTTTAAAGATTTTATTTATTTATTCATGAGAGAGAGAGAGAGAGAGGCAGAGATGCAGGCAGAGGGAGAAGCAGACTCTACACAGGGAGCCCAATGTGGGACTCGATCCCAGGACCCCGGGATCACGACCTGAGCCAAAGGCAGATGCTCAATCGCTGAGCCACCCAGGAGTCTCTGAAGCAAGAAATACTTGCTTTGTCAAGTTCAGAATTCTGTGGGTCAGAATTTCAGACAAGGAACAGTAGAGACAGTATCTGCTTTATAATGTCTGTGGCCTAAACTGCTAAGGCTTGAGTGGCGAGAGCTGATGGAAAAAGATTCACTGGAACATACATCTGGGGCCTGGGATCTGGAGCCTGGATGTCCATTTGATTCCCTGGTTCTTCTTCATGGGCTTTTCCATGTGGCTAGCTTGATTTTTCTCATAGTGGTCCCAGAGATCCAAGAGGTAATATCTCAAGAGGACAAATTCTGTACAAGCACTTACCAAGGCTCTGCTTGCATCACACTTATTAATGTCCCACTGGTATGCAAACCACATGGCCAACCTCAAAGTCACCATGGATGAGAAACAAGAGTATAAATAAGTGTGGTTTATTGGAAAACACCAATGAAACAGTTCACTCTACCTACCTGAGCAACCATCAAAACCATCAAAAGCTGAATTGAATTGTGCTTTTTACCCACATCTTGAAGATAAAGAACATGTCAATTCACCTCATGTACCAGAAGTTTGTTAACTCGATTCAAATAGGGCTCAATTAATATTTATTGGATAAGCTGAATGCCTAAAATTACATTAGCATTTCTAAGATGTGAGCTGCAAATTCAATCTTGGAAGAAGCAAAAAAAGGGTTTCCCAATTGAATTCTACAGTAAATTGGTTATATTATTTCCCATTCTGTTTTTCTCTGTATATACACCTTTTATGATGCAACTTTTATTAAGAAATGTTTTTATCAAGAGGTGGAATCTATTTGTCTATCCCTTGAATCTTTGCTGCACTTGTGACTTACTTTGGCCAATAGAATACAGCGGATGTGATATTTTGTCATTTCTAAGTGCAGGCTCAGCAGCATGTTTTCAATCTCCCTTCTATAATCTACCTCTATTAGGACACCGAGCTCAGGTTTCCTTGCTGGAGAATGAAAGACATGAAGCAGAGTTAAGTTGCCTCAGCTGAGCACACTAGACTAGATAGTGTCTAGATAGTCTCTCATTGCTGATGAGAAGCATGGTGAGCTCAGAGATCAATAGAGCACAGTCAGAATGAGCAGAATTGTTTAAAAATCCATAGATTCAAAGTTTTTGGGGTGGTTTGTTTTACATTAATAGATTACTGAAACAAATATCCTAAGAATTTACAACACGGATAAACTGTAATATTAACTATAAGAAAAGAAACTAGAGATTCAAAACAGCAGTTAAAAAAAAACATGATGCCAGCAGGCCAAGTCTGAGGACTCAGATGGGGTCCTGTGGGACCAGCCAAAGGGTCCCTGGCTGTGCGTAGAATGGAGATCAAACACAAACCAGCAGGAGGTAAAAGTAGTTTATTGAAGATATAGAGAAAGCAGATAACAGACAATGTCCGGGAGACTCAGAAAAGAAAGGAAGGAGTCTCCTCTTTGCTTGGGGTCTGAGAGTTTTTGCTAAAGATGGTGGTCTGGTGTACACGTCCACTCAGACTTCCAGGAACTTGGAAGAACAAAGACTGCTCAGGTATTATTGGAGCCAGGGGACCTTGGCATTGAGATGTCTAGTGCCAGTGGTAAGGAATACACATATGATAGCTTTGTCTGGTTGTTCTTACCTAGTCCTTCCTTAGCTACTATCTATCCTAGATAAATCATTGACTCCTTGTCCCTTACAAGGGGAGCATATGCAATTCACATTCTGAGGCATGTGTAGAGTGGTGTGAGGGTTCAGGTCCTAACAAGAATAGAAGCAGGAAAAGGAGAAAAAAAAAAAAAACCCAGATTTTTATGGAGTCCTTCAGTTTCTCTGTCTCAAACATAATTCTGCTTGGTCAACTTTCCTCAACTTGGCTACAGAACTTCAACAGTCCTTCCTTGTTTTTGTTTTGTTTTGTTTAAATATATGAAAGGCTACCTTTCTGCTGTAATAGTCTATAGAGCACACTTTGGAAACTTCTGTGGAATTCAAAGAAATATAACATTGAAAAGATAATCTATCAGATGATATAAAGTAATGACCAGTTTTTAGGGTTTCCACTTGCTTTGCAATGACTAATTTAATTAGATTGAACTTGGTCAGGTTTATTGTATGTCTTTTCTTAAAGTAATTATTTTCTCCCTTTCCTGTTTTTGCTACAGATGCCTTCAATTCTCAAAGTTTTGATACAAAAAATTTTAAAAGGCCATTTTATGCCAGACGTATGTGAGGATTAATCATTCACACCGAGCCATGTATACATATCTGGTTAAAGTGTTCGATGGCAGATGAATTATGGGTCAATATTAACTTATACATATAAAAAGTTCTCAAAATGTTTCACAAAACTGAAAAGATAAGAAACTAAGCAAATGGAATAGAAAATAATACTTTAGAATACTTAGTTGAGGGTTACAGTGCACACTTAAATTTTCTTGTCATGTAAAAAATAACCGCTATGTTCTTTTAATATATAACACCTCCTGTACCTTTAGTGAATGCTGAGATGAAATCTTAACGATTTTACAATAATTTATAGGGTAAAAATATGAATAAAAGCACTGATTTTTAAATTTAAAGAACTTTAAGATACTAATATCCAGTTAAATTTTACAATGAGAATTTAAAAATGGGTTTATTCTTGTAGGTTCTCTTTAAAATGCTCATCTTTGCCATTTTTCTGGGAAGCTATCAGGCTTTTCATAGATTTGCAATTTATGATCTCTTGATTTTGCAAGATTGTAGAGTTATAATTTTGATTTTGGGTCAAGAGTCAGGTCTTAAATAATTGGACAATAAATGATTAAAGTAAATGTAGACAGATAGTTATGAAGAAAATTAAAACCTCTTGGCAGAAGTTTATCACTCTTAGCAGAATAATAATATTTGATATAACCATTAACTCCCAATTTAGTTTTTATTAAGTATTAATGCCTATGCCTCTAAGTTGTGCCAATATACTGGGATTTTTTCACTGATTAAAGGAAAGGTAAATTGAGAATTCTCTAACACTTTGAAATCTACATTTAATGATTAGTGAGTTGGTAGTCATTCAGTTGAATAATAATAATAGATCCCAAATCTAGAAACTTATTCCTAAGTATAATTAGAGATATGTTGAAGTATTTACATATAAGAATAGGTATACATTGTTATTTATAACACTCAATAAAATAAATAGGCATCACAAAAGTCAGATTTATAGTCACACATTCTTAGAATGGAATGCTGTGTATCCTAAAACCCAGTTTTCAAGTAATGTTAAATGGCACGTGGAAATTATGACTGTACACTATTAAGAGATAAAGGAAGACAATAAAGCAATATAATGCTAGAAGTTTAATTTTTTTAATTTTTATTTATTTATTTACTTATTTATTTATTTATTTATGATAGTCACACAGAGAGAGAGAGAGAGAGAGGCAGAGACACAGGCAGAGGGAGAAGCAGGCTCCATGCGCCGGGAGCCCGATGTGGGATTCGATCCTGGGTCTCCAGGATCGCGCCCTGGGCCAAAGGCAAGCGCTAAACCGCTGCGCCACCCAGGGATCCCTAGAAGTTTAATTTTTAGGTTGAAACTTAATCACATTCATAGAATGGATGCTGGATGTATACTCAATGTTTAACAGGATGGATGATGCATTAGAAGCTCTTTTCAATTTTGTTTATTTATACCTTCCTTTATTATATATATTTTCTTCAAAAAATTGTATCTTTATAATAATCACAATATGTTATTTATTGAAGAGTGATTGGAAATCAGGGCCATGTACTAAAATGATAAATTGGTGTGTTTAGTGTCTAGGAATATAAAAAATAAATTGCATTTTTTTTTTTTATCTAGCCACTTGCTAATGTTAACACATTTTCTGTGCAGGTAAACTCTGACAGGGGAAACTTTGTATTTGCCAGTATAAACTCTTTGATTAAAAGAGACTGCACTCCCATATTTTGTATCATTAATGCTTCATTAATTTGTTTAATTATGCATTAATTTAAGAATTTTCAAACACTTACCAAGTGCTTTAATTTTAGGTGCGATGGATACAGCAGCAGCATAGAGGACATAAATCCTTACCTATCTTTAGTGAACTTACATTCATGTAACAGAATAAAAAATATTGACTTCTGGAACATTTCTGTGCAGATTTATCAATTTGGATTAATCAAAGAATGAATCCTTTTCATTTGTGATAAAGTAGTTACCACAAATATGTATGATGCTACTTCATGGAACACTGTGGAGTGTATCAAAGTTCAGTCATGACACACATCTGGCATAGTGGATAATGGTGTGGATCTAGACCCAGACTGCCTCTGTTTGCAAGGTGTTTGTTAGTATATAAATTCTGGCCTAAATTTGATTCCTTGCTTTACTTTAGTTTTCGCATTTGTACAATGAAGGAATTATGGTATTTACCTCATAGAGTTCTAGTGAGGATTGAAGCAGTCAACACATGCAAAGTGCTTAGGATGGTAGTTGGCAGGTATCAAATACAATTTAGTTACTGACTTCATTCATTTGACTTTAAACTTCTTTATTACAGAAATGCTCTTAGTCTGAGCTCCTTTTTCAAGATCTATGTCACTGCTTTACTGTAAGACCATCATTCCATTGGTTAGAGACACTGTTAGATCCCTAACTGATGTTCAGGGATCTAAACTGATTGTCTTCTTCTGGAAAAAGTCATATTTTGTTGAATGTAATTAGACAGGTGTATTCTATGTATGTGTGGCTGTATGAATTATTGTCAGTCTGGAAAGCGCTTAAGTGATTTGTTAAGTATTTCTGACTTTACATATGTTGAGAAATGTACAATAGAAGACATCATGAATTCGATACATAATACATGAATAGAGATTGCATTGTAAATTTTTTTTTGCATTGTAAAATTGATACTGGTGATGGTTTCCTTTTTATTTTCACTTTTATATATTTTGTAACTTATGAAGTTAATAATATTGTGATATATAAGAACACTTACTTATTTTTGAGTCAAAATATTAGTGAATTTGACCTTGTGGCATTAATTACTATATATACACCAACCACTTCTTTGTCTCCAATCAGTATCTCCTTCTTCTCTCCCAAGAACCAACATTGTATGTTTAAATCTCGCACTTCATAGGCCCATCAGTTACCTCAAATGTAATATATTCAGAACTGTCTTTCTTCAAATCTATTTTCAAAGTGAATAGATAGCACATAATTCACCTTGTATTACAAGCTAGAACCTTGAAAGTCATCACAAACTCTCTGCCCTTGCAATTTTTTTCATGCGATTCCTTAAATCATAAATGACATCTTTATGATCTAACTAACATCTAACTTCTTCTGTTACCTAATTTTGTCTGCCTGTGCTCCTCTTTCTTGGACTTTTGTCAACCTGGGATTGGTGTTTCTTCTACCTTTAGTGCCATTTTTTTTTTTTTTCAAAATTCCTCAATGACTCCTCATTATCTACAAAATCAAATAAAAATTCCTTGGCGTAGTCTCCAAGGCCATTTAAGATTAAAGACCTTCTTTCTTATCCTGTTTTATATCTTAATTTTACAAGTTTTCTGTTTATACTTCAGAAATATTAAATAGTTTTTGCCTTTTAAACATGCTACACATTCCCTGGTCTTTTTTTTTTTTTTTTTTTTTTAAACATTGCTCTACAGTTCTTCCTGCTAGAGATATCTTTTTCCTTATTATTTTTGGAAGTTTCCAATCATTTATCAAAAGTGAGCTCCAATATTACCTCCTGAATATTATCTATTCTACTAAGTTGGCAATGTTGCCAATGTATCTTGTACGTACTCCCCCTCACCACATGTGATTTATCACTTAATATTGTATAAATATATATGTACATTTCCACACTAGACTTGGGAGTGAGGACCATACTTCTATATCCATGTATCAACAGAGTTTATATTCCAGACCCTGGTATACATATTCAATTCCAAGCTGCCTTTCTAAAGTGTGTTAGGGAAGGAAGATGTTAAACTCCCTAACTGATTCCTTATACATACTTTGCCAGAATTCCAATGAGACTTATCTTGAGGAAGCTCTTTTGGCACTTTCTGGTAAACTACACACCAGCTTTGCAACCATTGTGAAGATTACAATGGCAAACTGAACAAAACAATAAAGGAAGGCATGCATATTTACGCACATAAATATATCTATTCACACTAAAATTTGCTTTGCAACTCTTGCATTTAAAAACAAAATCCTGCAGAAGATAAATATATTCAGGATTTTGATGGGGTTATGGCTCTCCTGGCTCTCTATATAACTTTCTGATTTGGGTAACCTTTGCTAGTGATAATGCTGAAAGACCTGTCAGCACTGACTCTCAATATTGAATCCCTTAAACCCGCTGGAAAGTTAGGACTTTTAGCAATGCAGCTGAGTCAGCTCAAAAGCTTGTGGTCAACCCAGTTCTCTTGGGAATTGCTGCTTTTATTGAGATAGTGTTGGTGTCCACTGAAGTCAAAACTATTTTGATTTTTGTTATTTTATTAGTAAATCTTAACTGCAAGGAACTGAGGAAGTACTTTGGAAGTAAAAATCAGTGACTTTGAATATTTAAAATCATAGTAAAATAAATAGTTGCAAGACTTACATAAAAATGTTACTTATGTTGAGTGACATGAAGATGGAATTGATGGAGGCCTGAGTACGGATTTATTGAATGAACAATAGCACATTAATCATGAAGTATTATAATTAAATGGAATTGTTACTTAATAACTATTCTAGTTTTGATAGATCTACTTAAATTAAGCATTTTCTCCTATGATTATTTGTAGCTCTACTTTTTCTTCTCATGTAAAAATAGTTTTGATGTTTTTTTTTTTTTACCAAAACTCTTTATAGTGAAGTGATCATGTCTTAAAAGACAAAACAGCATTCACTCACTTTTTATAATGATAAATATACATTCTAATAATGTCTTATAGCTGTTGAGAATTAGACTGAGAGCCTCCTGAATCAAGTCATTATAAATTATTTATCCCAAAGATGAGTCTAGAATATTTTCTGTCAAACTGTTCCATTGCTTACATTTCTTCCTTTTAAAGTATTTTATAGACTGAAGTGTTTAGGGAATTGCTGGGAAATAAATACATTGGTTTTTTTTCAAGCATTGTTCACAAATGCTTTGTTGATTAAATGGAATCCCTGTTAAATGAATAAAAATAACTCATTGACAAATCTCAACTTTGAATAGAATCCCAAATTATTCCTTTAGTCTTTTGAAAGATTAGGTATTTGGAAAGTTCTTATTCTGGAAATTAAAAATGATAGGATTAGGGTAGAATTTTTGTACTCCATTTTTTTTTTACAAAAACCTTACTCACCTGACTGGCTAAGAGACACATTGCCTTTTTCCCTTCATAAAAGATCATCATCATTGTCTTTAACAACATCCATAAACCAAGTCCAATGGAGGGCACTGAGCATGAAGGGGATAAGATACATTGTTTATAATTTACCTAGAGTTACATTTCTCTTTATATTTAGTATAATTGTGGTATCCATTGTGTATAAACTCAGTTATTTGGTAATTGTTCAGTAAGTATACTGTGTAACATATTCCAAGTCTAGTTTTATAACTGTCTCTGACAAGGGTTATCAGATAATATTCCTTTTACTATCAAATGCTAAGAAGCACCAACCCATCCATCTCATGCAACTTCTATTATTAAGATTTAATGGATTTGTATTAATTACTAAAAATAAAATATAACTGTAGAAAATTCTTCTAACATGAAATGGTTTCTCTTCAGTGTAATCTGTTAATTCTTCTGATGTTTCATTTCATGGAATCTTCTTCACTATGCATCATAATTTGCTTACTGTTATAGAATTTGGTTAATGGATAGTCACATTAGTAATAGCTTACCCTGTCTCTATTTGGCTTTTACTTCAAAACATCATAACCTTTAAAATAACAAGCATTCCCTCCTCTAAGCAACAAAGAAATGGCCATTTAGGACATACATTTTCTAAATATCTATCCATACTAATATCCTGAGGGTTTCTTTACTTTCGTATTCTGTTAAAAGCACACATAAATATTTGACAATGCCTTAAGTCCTGTTAGAGACTGGAGAGTAATTACTCAGTTAATAAGCATACATATATGAGATCTAACCAATGGCATATAAGGTTTTGATACAAATTTTTAATTTCCTCTTAACAATACATTTGAATGGAGAAAATAACTTTCATATCCTACTTTCCTTCTTTAGAGGTTTAATTTTTACCAGTGTTGCTGTCACAGCCAGAAATAGTATTTTTAGGAGACTTTCCCCATGCTTGGTCCTCTCTGTCTACCCTCTTAGTCAATTCCCTTGAGTGTCAGTGTATTTCTTCTGTATTTCATTAATAACATTGTCTTGTGTGATCTACTGAAAGACGTTCATCTCTTCATACAAAGGATATGTAGAGACATCTTATTATCATATTCTTGTCAGGCTTTTCTTCCCCTCCTTTTTGCTAACCCTCCAATACTTTAGCCATTATAATTTGTGATCTGAATGACAATCCCGTTACTGCCACTAATCTGCATTACACAGAATGTTGAATTGTCAAAACAGACAAACATATAATAGATCTCTCACATCAAAGCTGACTCATGTTTATTGCTTAGTTTCCTAAGGTTACCTTTAATAAATTACCACAAACTGGGTTGCTTAAAACAACAGAAATTTAGTCTCTCAGAGTTCTAAAGGCTAGAGGTCTGAAATCAGCATTTAAAGGGCATCCTCTTTCAAAAGGCTTTAGGGAAGGTTCAGTTACACACCTTTCTCTTAGCATCTGGTATTGTCAGTGATCCTTAACATCCCTAGGTTTGCAGCTGAATAATGACAATTACTGCTTCCGTCATCACATAGCATTCTCTCCCTTGGTCTTTACATCATCTTATAGACACCTGTCATTGTATTATGGGCCCATCCTATTCCAGTAAGACCTCATCTTAAGCTTTTACTTCCACAATGATTGTATTTCCAAATCTATTTACGCTCGGTAGTATTGGATGTTAGGACCCCAACATATCTTTCTGGTGGACACAACTCAAGCTGTAATACATATCAAATAATACAAACAAAAACCAAACATAGCTTCTCCATTCTTTCTGGAGGGATCTCCAAACTCATCAGGCATAACTTTTTAATAATCTCTTTTGCCATAGGAGGGCATGGTATAATTTCAGAATAACAAATGAATGCTATCAATGCCTATAGTATATCTAAACTCAGAAGATGTTTAAGTTTGGAGATTTTTAGGTTTCGTGCTTGGTAAGTCATTCAGGGTTAGGGAGACTGTGTTACCATCCATTTTCCAGCCAGGTATATCTCAATTGATAAATTCGAGACTTCTTTTCTTTTCTTTTCTTTTTAAGAGAGAGAGAGAGAGAGAAAGGAGGGGGGTAGCAAGTAGGAGGAGAGGGAGAGAGAGAATCTTAAGCAAGCTCCAAGCACAACACAGAGCCTGATGTGGATCTTGATCTCACAATCCTGAAATCATGATCTGAGCAGAAATCAAGAGTTGGACACTTAACCGACTGAGTAACTCAGCACCACCACCATCCCTTTTTTTCAGATATATTTTCAACAGTCATTCTAGTCTAAACATAGCCTGCTAAGTACTCTTAGATGAGAACTCATCCAGGTATCTCCCATGTAGTAAAGTATCATTAGCATATTTACTCTGGTTTATGGCTCTGGTTTATGTCAACACTACCTCAGGTGTACCTTGGAAGGAGAAAGTGTATTATCAACCTTCCATGTGATAAATAGATTTGAAGATGGCTCCAATGATCCCATCTCCAGTTATCCATATCTTTGTATAGTTCCTTCTTACATTGTATTAGGATTGGTCTGTTTGACCAACAGAATACAAAAGAAGTCATTATAAGTGACTTTTAGAGACTGGGCCATAAAAGACAGTATGGCTTCTGTCACATGCCTGATGCCATGTCATATAAATATTCAAACTCTTTATGGTCAACACCTGAGGCCTTTTTCTGATATCCAGCAAGAACTGAGCTTTCCGCCAGCAAGCCTATGGGTGAGCCATCTTCCAGGCAGATTTTCCAGCTCCAGTCAAGCCTTGTGGTGATAACAGTTGTTGGAGAGGAAAAAGTTTTCTTTACCCTGTAAAATTCTTCTTGCTGGTGTAACAATTAAATTCACACGAGACAGATTGCAAGAGAAAGTCATATTTATTTATGTAGGTACAGGGAATCCACCTAAACATGAGATTCCAAAAACTCAGGCAAAAGTGAGGCCTATATGTCATCCTGAACTAATGAGAAGGTGGTAGAGGCCTGGGACTTTAAAGGAGGGGAAGTAATTTCCAGAAATATGAAAAAGTAAATGTTTGGTAAAAAAATGTTTGCTAGGCCACACAGAAAGGATGGGACCTAGGGAGAAATTTTAACAGACTTTGCTAGGTCTGTTAAAATTGATATCGTGGGATCCCTGGGTGGCGCAATGGTTTAGCGCCTGCCTTTGGCCCAGGGCGCGATCCTGGAGACCCGGGATCGAATCCCATGTCGGGCTCCCGGTGCATGGAGCCTGCTTCTCCCTCTGCCTATGTCTCTGCCCCTCTCTCTCTCTCTCTCTCTCTGTGACTATCATAAATAAATAAAAAAAATTAAAAAAAATTGATATCGTAATGTGGTTGTCTATGATGATAGCCCTTTTCCTGGAGCTGGTCCTCTTTCTAAACCCTTTTAGGCAATAAGAGGGACGGTCAAAGTTTCTTCCTGAGTCATCTGGACCTTGATTGTTTTCAGCTAGATATAACCTGCATGCTGAAGTGGCACTTCTTAGGCAGCCTGCCCTTGGCCTCTACACAGCCCTAATCTTAATTGCAGTCTCATGGGAGACTCTGAGTCTGAACTATTTAGTTAAGCCACATCTCAATCCCTGACCCACAGATATTACAATAATAAATGTTGCTTTAAGCTGCTAAATTTGTCGTAGTTTTTTGTGCAGCAATATATAACCTATACACTTTATTATCCTCTCAATATTTTATAAAACTTTTCCCTAATTTTATATGTGTTGGGAATCTGTCTCTCTACTTCCAGAGTGCATTTTAAAATTTATAAGAAATTCTCAGGCTTCATAGCTATAATTGAAAAATGCCTCCTCTAGCTTCTTATTGCTTTGGGAAGACCTCTGTCTCTGTACTTATGACCCTTCAATTTTTGTGTCTATTTTCTGAGCACTATACTGTCTGGCTAACTGCCTCTGAATTTGGCCTGAGTAACTTTGTGTTTCATATGGGTTAATGAGACTAACAAGTTACTCAAGATTTTTTATTTTATTTTATTTTATTATTTTATTTTATTTTATTTTATTATTTTATTTTGTTTTATGGGGTAAGTAGGGAAATACAGAAGAAATTCCTGAATGGTGCTGGAAATATGAGTGGTTTTCTTCATTTGGAAGAAACAGGAACATCATGTACTTCCTGTATTTGTGTTCTTAAATATGCCCTGGGTTCAGTTGTTATGAGGTGTTACTTTTTAATAATTTTATATTCAATATTTATGCCATTTCCATGTACATATAGTCTAACTAAAAAACTAATATGCTTACTCATTTCTCAATTTCCTTTGGGAATTAACACATATGAATAATGCTTACTTGGTAATTCCTCAGAGGTGCACCTTTTAGGACTACTAGCCTATCGACGCACCAGGTCTTTCTAATTTCTGTGCCCTAGCTTTAGAGTCATTAGGGATGCTCTCTTCATTTAAGATTAAAATAAATCTTTTGATATAAAGAAAGAAGATTCTAAATTCAGAAAAAAATAAAGCCAGGGGTATTCATATGAAGAAACTCTTATTTTTAAAGAGATGACAATTTATATTAGATACTTATTCCATAGCTCACATTTTGAGTTTAAAATTCTGCACCAGTTTAACCTGGTCTCATTGGAATTGTTCTTTCCATTATGCAGTTTTCATTATATCTTCCATTAGTGAAGAAAAGCAATGACCCAAAGAATCCATGTGTCTAAGACATATAATTTCAGAAAGCAGCAACTACATCATTGATTTTTCCCTCCCAAATGATGTGCGGTTAAAGAGAGAAGAGGATATAGAGATTTGCTATAAAATAAGATCATGTTTCTGCAATATGAAACAATTTGATCTCAGGTTTCCACTGAATATAGCTTATTCATTTTAAAACAAATTTACTCCAACAACACCCTGCTCTCAATCAGTCTATTTCTCTATCTTTTCCTCTCTATCTCCCTCTCCCTTTGGCAGCAGTTTTGTTTTTTCATACCTATACATTGTTTATTTTTATCAACAGGAGGGAGGTTTCTTCTTCAAATCCTATGGTTCGTTCCCTCAGTTCATAGATTCTTTCAGTTTCCCTAAAACCAGCCTTTTTTCCCCCCTGTGTTCATCTCTTTTTTTATATAAAAAAAGAAACCAACACAGTACAAGCTTTCTATTATCCAATTTCTTCCCTTAGGGTTGTAACATAATATCAGCTTCTAAGCTACCTCAGGTATCAGAGTTTACTGAATGCTTTGCCTCTGAATGACATCGAGCACCATCTTCCCAGTCTTTGGTAACAGTTGCCTATGACCAAGTGACCACTAAATCAATCTAGTTTGTAAGCTTTTGTTCTGTAGCACCAAACTTATAAGTACCAATTTCTAGGTAGTCAAAATGAGCGAGGTTAAGCTGTGGCAAAGAATCCTCAAGTCCTGGTAGCTACACATACACACACACACAGGCACACAACTTTATTTCTTGCTCATTGTAGGCCAATAGGGTCTCCGTTCATTATTGTCACTCAAGGGCTCAGGCCGAGAGAAGCTTCTCTCTTAATGATTCATGACAATTACCATAGTGATAGGAAGGAAATATAGTGAACCAAACACTACTCCTAGAAATTTTCTTCCAAAGTGGGGCATTTTCTTTCTGCTTACATTTCATTTGCAAAAGCAAGTCATATAGGTGGGCATATCTACAAAGAAGTCAGAGAAATGCAAATCTACTATGTGGCAGGAAGAAGGAAATCTGAAAATACTTGGTGAAAGCATTTAAAAAAAAATTCAAAACTGTGAACACATTGTTTTAAGGAGTTTTTGACTTTGTTCTAAATTCTAAGTTAAAGCATGTAAAGAATGTTAAACAGATGTGTCAAATTATCTGAAGCATTTTTCTAATACAATTCTTTTAATATACTAATGTATAACATAAAGTGTAATATCTTCTCCTTATTCTAAAATATAACATATATACAGTTGACCACATATGACAGCTGACCACACAGGCATGACACAGAAACCATGGGACCATCATCTATGATGTATTCCCTCTGAGACACAAGGGAAGCAATCTCCATTATCTGGGCTTCCCCAAGTGATGTAGCAGAAGGAAGAGAATAAATTAATCATATACTGGTTTGAGAGATGCAGCCATATAATATGCCCAGTTTATTATCCTACATGGGTTGTCTATTGGTGGATGTAAGTATTTGTGAGGCACCAATTAAAGAAATAAAATAAAAGGCCTTTCTCTCATCAGGCTATTTTGGTGGCTGTTCTTGGTTGGGGCCATCCCAACCACCTAAGGCAGGAAGATGGTGGTCACGAAGAAAACAAAATGTCACTGGAGTCAATCAACTCTGGACTCTAACTCATTATGAAAAGTGGAAAATACCTGCTGGGGTACAAGTAGACTCTGAAAATGATCAAATATGGCAAAGCAAAAGTGGTCGTCCTCATCAACAACTACCCAGCCTGAGGAAATCTGAAGTAGAACCTATATCATGTTGGCCAAAACTGGTGTCCATCAGTCCAGTAGCAATGATATTGAATTGGGCACAGTATGTGGGAAATACTACAGAGTATGCATCCTGGCTATCATTGATCCAGGAGATTGTGATAGAAGCATTAGAAGCATCTAAGAAGTAAATCACGCAAAAATTTTTCTTTATGTATTTTTATTTTTAAAAAGATTTTATTTATTTATTCATGAGAGACAGAGAGAGAGGCAGAGACACAGGCAGAGGGAGAATCAGGCTCCATGCAGGGAGCCTGATGTGGGACTCGATCCCAGGACTCCAGGATCACACCCTGAGCCGAAGGCAGATGCTCAACCGCTGAGCCACCCCGGTGTAACAAAAGTTTTCTTTAATTAAACAGGCCAGAGCTTGTTTTTTTTTTTTTTTTTTTTTTTTTTTTTTTAAAAAAAGAAAACAAAGGAAACAGTTTGGCATAGGGCTAAAATCACACTCACTTATAGGTATCCCTGAATTGAGTATCTTTCCCTATTGAAAAGATATTTTCCCATAAGCTTATAACATGAATTAGCAGAAATGCCAGGAAGCTAAATGTTCTATCTTAAGAATAGAGAAAGCTACAATTGTTTTTTCTTGCTTCTGTTTGTTTCATTTCAAATATTCTATTTTAGTGTGTAGATGTCAACATTGCTCTTTTCATGGCTTTGTGGGAGAAGCTAGTGGTTAAGGCCATTTATTTGGTCAAGAAAGAGCCTATATCATAGTCTAGGGGTCAGAAGATCCAGATTTAAATATTCCCAGTCACCAAATAGTTGCTTAGTGACTATAAATGAGTGGAACGACTCATCTGCTGTGTGATATGGACTGCAGCCAGTCTACCAGCTGGGGTTAATTTGGGCTGTTCTTGAACACAGAGACTTCAGTGTGCTGCTGAGGTCTACAGTTGTGGGTTTAAATGCCACTGATTAATTGTGAACGTTCAGCAAGCTATGCTATTTAATTTCTCTTGATAACTATCAACTGAAAAGTTTGATTGCTTATCATTTATGACACTACGATTCATGTCCTATGAACATTTTACATAAATAACTCTATAAGAAATATATCCATTTTTGCAGAAGAGGGGATTAAGATGTACTAAAGGTAAGTTATCTGTTCAAGGCCACAGCCTCAGCAAATTTTAGAGATCTGATTAAATTGAATCAAATCTGACACCAATGTCTTTGTTATCAACCACCACACTAAAAATAGTCTCTTTTTCTTTTGTCGAAAATGGGAGAAATAATTGTTAGCAGGAGAAAGCCAGATTATATTGGAAATATGTTTGAGAAAAGTGAGGATATATGGCGAATACACTGAATGGAGTAATTGCTTAGTGAATATTAGTAAATATATTAGTAAATAGTGAATTCTTAGTAAATATTTAGAAACTGCGTTTAGGTGTGAAGAGTCCACAAAAAGGGGCTATGTTGGGGTACATGGCCCTTCCGTGCAGTAGCTACTTTGTGCTTCTGGAGGAGTTGATCAAACTAAAGCAAGCATTCAGGCTTGACAGAAAAAAGATGTGTGGCATATATTTAGGGCTCCATCCACATGGGATATTAACATTTATGTTTAATACTTTCATTCATCCTTTGGAACAGACCTGCTTTCCAGACCCTCCCATCATTAAATGTGAGGGAGCTGATATAATTGGTGGGATGGAGTTTGGGGGAAGATGGCCTCAGTGACTGAGAGAAAAATTCACATTTTGACCTCACTACCTGCATTGGATTATGACAACATCATGCAGTTTTCTCTCGGAGAACATCCTATCTATGCAATTGCCTTGATCCTATATGAGAAAAACTCCAATCAAAGAAACTCACTAAACCACTGAAATTCACTAACCCTCACTAACTTATTATCCTGGACTCTATAGTAAACACATAAAATTCTAATGGTCTGCCAACCAGTCAAGAAAGCAGAGACTGATTTCCTGTCAAGCCTAGGTAAGTGGATGAAATAACAAACTTTAGTCAGGAGTAGAATTAAAATATGCAATTCCAATTTAGAGAACATTTCCATTAATGACTTAGAGGGACTTTTCTTTATGAATGATGATATATTTAACTCCTCTTCCTAGTTAAGATAAAAATACATAATTAAGATGCAAAATTGCCTCACTAGAAAAGTTGCTGTTATATTCAAAGCATGCACTTTATATAGTAATTGTTTTGATCTAAAAGCTGAGAGAACTTTCTTGCTTCCAATCTTATCCCAAAATATTACGTCCTTCAACCAATAGGCACTTATCATATAAAAAGTAATGGTCATAGAGAGGAACTCCCCAAAAGTCATATAAAACAAACCTTGATCTTAACCATTTCTGCCTTTTAAAGAGCCAAAAGAGGTAGTGATTGCATAATTCAGATCAGTGAAAGAAATAAACATATGTTTACTGCTCTCTTCCTATCACAGAGCCTGAGTGTGCGAAGGGATAGGTCTGACATTTTAAAGTGTTTGCCAGTGTAGAATGGTAAGCACTGGCCCCCGGTGTGTGGTTTAAGAGAACACATTAGTGAGTCTTTAGATCTGCAAAGGCAGGACTACACTTAGTTACAGGAGGTGAAGAGCTAGATTTCTCTGAGTAAGTGAGAGAATTAAGTGTGTGTGCATGTAACACATCTAGTCAACAGAACAAACCTAGAAGAAAGGGAGATAGAGAGCAGAAAGGAACAAGTGCTGAGCACCAGGACATAGAGTTGAAGCCCATTCACAAGATGAGGTAACAAGACATTTCCTATTGTGAGGTGGCCAGAATTCTAAAAAAAAATTAAAACAAAACAGAACAAAACAAACAAACAAAATACTTCTTAAAATAGCATTTTTGCTATGGGAAATATCAAACATAGACAAACTATAGAGAATGGTTTAATGATCTCGCTGTACCTATCACCCAGCTTCAGTAATTATGTATCAGTGACCAATCTTGTTTTCTCTGTAACACTGCAAATGTTCCATTCCTCCCTCCTCCTAGATCTTTTTGAATCAAATTCCAGTCATCATAAAATTTAATTTGTAAATATTTTAGTTAATTCTAAATGTTATAACTTTTAAAAATTCACTGTGGTAACATTATTATCCCATCAACATAATAATATAATAAATAATAATAATAAATAATAAATTCTCAAAATTATTGAATAACCAATTGGTGTTTACCTTTTCCCAATTGTTTAATAATTTCACCTTTTAAAAGTCTAAGATTGGTTGTATGTCCCAAATCTCACATCTTTTCATCCCTTTCTCTGTATCTTTTCTCTTATCTATTTGTTGAAGACACTGGGTCATTTTTCCTTAGAGTTCATCACACACCAGGTTTTGCTGATTGTATATCTGTGGTGTTATCTAATACACATCTTGTTCTATTTGCCATAAATTGAAAGTTGGATACAGGGATTTCATGAGATATAGTTTCAATATTTTTGCCAGGAATAGTTCATAAGTAATATTGTGTTTTTCTGTCAGGAAACAATTATTCTGACTTCCCTTTTTTTTTTTAATCTGAGTGGGCATTAATATATTCATTTCCTATGTCCACTATTCAATTAGAGGTTGCAAACTGGTGATATTCCAATTCTATCATTACTTCTTAATTTATTATCAGGGATATTTCTATAAAGAGAAATTCAGAAAACTTTTAAGAGCTGTCATTGTGAATCTTCAATTTTTTTTTTGTACATTTAATAGATTCAATGATATTTAAAGAATTTAGTGTCAGTGACATTCTTGCAAAGGAGAGCAAGGAAAGTGTACCATGTTCTGTCTTTGCACAATAGGAACCTAATAGGAGGGATAGTAAAGTGATCCATAATTAATGTTTCAGAAAAAAGGAAGAGCTTGGAGACAAAAAAGACTAATGAAAATTTAAGCCAAACTTACAATTCCTCTAAGAAACTAAAAGGGCAACAAATGCAGTATGTTTTTGATGTAGCAACATTTGAAATGTAAAGGACATGATATCTTGGTAAGGAAGTCCAACATCAAGAATATTTCCCCAAAGCTTAACTGTTGACATGAACTTTTACATTTTTAGATCACAGTGCTAATTTATATTTACAATTAAAATCCTCAAGCCATATACTAATAAACCTTTGTTAGTTAATTCATTAAGTCATACAACAAATATGCTAAGTATTTAGCATAATAACCAGGTATCCCTTCATCTCTCTACCTTACTTTAAATGTATCAACATTAAAATGCTCACAAGTTGCTTATTGATATTAGCTATTTTCTGCCTTTGGAGAAATTCATTCATACCTTTGATACTTTGAAAATACCATTGATCCTTTCAGCTATGACAGGAAAGCAGAAAATGAAGAAAGGACAAGTTTCTTTCCAACTTGGTTGTTTCAATTAAAAGGCTATAGTAAGGGATGCCTGGGTGGCTCAGTGGTTGTTGAGTTGTCTGCATTTGGCTCAGGGCATGAGAATCGAGTCCAACATCGGGCTCCCTGCATGGAGCCTGCTTTTCCCTCTGCCTGTGACTCTGCCTCTCTGTGTCTCTCATGAATAAATAAATAAAACATTTTTTTAAATATATTTTTTAAAAACACTCTAGTAAAAGATTTTGAGAAGTGGGATTTTATGTGAGTACAGGTTGCCCTGGTTTTTGGAAAACTCACCTTAACATCATTTTGCTTTCACTAAAGACCCACATGGCTACCTGTTTTCACTAATTGAAAGAAATCCAAAGAGGATTTTAGCTTTTACAAAAGAACAAAACAAAACAAAGCAGTGAGTATAGTGTTCAGCATTTGTTTTGCAGTGAGGTGTTCTAGCGGCAGCGCACAACAGGAGCAGTAGGAATGGCTCCGTCAAGCTCCTTCTCCAGGAGCAACCTGGCATCAGGCTGCCACAATTCTGAAGTGTGTCTGTGAACATCTATGCTTTGTCTCAACTTATTTTATGCATCCAGTAGCAAGATATGTCCTAGGGTTTCAGAAAAGCCTAAGAGAGATTATCTTTGGGGTCTAGGAATGCTAAAATATGTTCCATATTAATTAATAGTAATGGCTTCTCTTCATTTTGCACAATTTCAGTTTATGAAAGGTTTCTTAAGAAAGCTCTACTTTTGGATAGTGAGGGAACCCTGCACATGTATATTCAACTTATTTTTTTTTCACATTTTCCTTGAGAAGACACATGCCCATAAAAATAATATGAGGTCTGTGTCTTTGGGCCTATGGCAGTAAAACTTTCAGTATCATCCTAAGGGATCATGTCCCTCTTGCAATTTAGTTTATGGAGAAAATGGAGTGATTACATGGGGAAAAAGGGACTATAATCTCTTTACAGCTCAGCTTAACACTTTATTTGTAATGGGGTCTCTGAGTCAGAGGAAAGATAAACTTCTTTAGCTTATTCTTTTCCCTTCACCCTGTGTTGTTACATCCTCCAGGAAAATTGAAGTCTCCATGACTGCTGAAAGATGGGGCAATCTATGTCTATTTTCATTCAAGTAGTAAATTCCTTACCCAAAATTTTGTCACTAGATACCATTTTATACACGGTGCTATTATTGGTTCAAGCCCTTCTTCCCATCACTGATCACATTGTATTTTGCCATGTGTCTGCCAAAAGATAAAGTAAAATACCATCAATTTATTCACTCAAATATTTGAGTATCTACTATGTGACAAGTCCTTACTAAGACTGATGCCTTTCCTCGAGGGCTTATAAAGTGCAGTCTGTGGTGCTTAATATCAAGAATAAGATGTAGAAAAACAAAAATAAATGTATGAGAAAGATATTTATCCATGATGAGGAAGTAACCAGATGAAGAATGGGAGTAGGAAGAGGCAGGCCATTCTAGGTAGAGCCAGGGGCATGTACAAATTCACAAAGTCACAAACAAGTCAGAGGAGCACAGACATTCTTGCTCAGGCACCCCACACCATAGTCATTCGCAATACTGCAATGCTTCCTTCTTATACGAATACAGGAATTTAATAAATTGCAACCAGAAAGGATGAGACCACATGGATTGGGCTCTTCCATTCCCAACAGACAATTCATAGAATTTCCAAGTGGATGAATCAGAAAGCATGATACATGACACAGTACTTATATCTTGTGCTATATCATAAGAAATATTATATGCTGGTTAGTTTTCATATATCTATGAAAGAAATTTAATATTATTATATTCTCCATCATCTTAGGTGTAAAAGAGGGAGGGATGTCACCTTGTCAAGGAGAAACACAATGACAAGCTTATGACTATGAAGCTCTCTATGGGTAAGTCTCCTTCTGTCTACCATCATAAAAAGTGGGTCACCTCACTTCCCGGAAATATGAAAGGTCTACTGTTAGTTGAGAAAACAATGTCCATAAGTAATATTTAATCATATGATATCTTGTATCCTGAGTACAGAATAAAGGAACATTAAAAACAACCAAACAAAAATTTCTGAATGATGTCTGTCTCATGCTGTCCTGAACTTTTGACTCGTGCCTTAAAATAAAAATAAAAACAGAGGACAGCCCATTAACTAATCAGTATCCTATAAAGTTAAGGGTTTCTCCTTGATCTTTGGCCTAAAAAACATTCATGCAATTGCATTTGTCCAGTATTACTTAAAATGTAGGGTGTTTCGAAGGAGAAATGAAATACTTAAGGGACACCCAAAGGGAGAGGTCTGGTAGGCAGTTTTAAGTTTCTATTTCTATTACATCTCTGAGGCAGGATGTGGGGAAAGAGGTGAGTCCACTTTGGGGATCAAGAAGATTAATCACACAGCTTGAAAGAGTTGGATTTGGGCCTCCTACAAAGCCCCATGCCTCCAGAATCTATCCTCTCAGTCATTTTTCTATACTCTTACCCTAGAGGAGGTAGCCAGATGGAAAGGTTTGCTGCTGCAGTTAAGATAACATACATGGTCGGTATATGGTTTTAAGAAATTTAGAAACATAAAACATTTAGCATTGAGTGACATCCTTTAATATGCAATAATTAAAGTTATCACCTCTTTTTCTTTTTGAAATACATTTAAGTTCCCTCTATTTATGTGTATATATATATATATATTTTTTTTTGCATTAGAGGTGTTGGTATATATACTGCTGTGTATTTTTTTGTTTATGTGCCATAAGAGTCTATTTCTGCTATAGTTAGGGTCAGATATTACAGATTTTATCGCAGTTCCCCAAAGAGTAGCAGCAGATAGAGAACATCAGAAGAATTCATAAATTATTACATATTATAGCTTCCAAGGCAGTAAAGTCCACAGAAGTTTAAAGTTAAGTGTGCCTATGTTATGTGCGTGACAAATTTATAAAGCTGATCAAATTAATATGTGCTTGCTTGGCTAGCTTCATCTATGCCTTGCGACATACAGGTTTAATCTTTAAAGCAACAGATATACAATGGCTGGAAACTGATCTTATGAGCAATTAGAGACTGAGAAGATGTTTACTTGCTTTGAAGCAGTGATGTGTAAATGGGTCTCCCTTTATTCCAACAATACTTAATAAAGACCTAATATGTGCCAAGCCTTGTTCTAAGTGCTAGAAATAGAGCAACAAATATTAAGGATTAAATCTCAACTCTGTGGAGTTAACACTTGCAGGAGACAAGCACTAAAGCTTATAGTCAATATAGAAGTCACATTTTTAGGAAAAAAAATAGAACTTAAATTTTATCATAAAGTTATGTCACAGAGAAGAGTGAATTATAGACACAAACTAAGAAACAGAAAACAGACCATATTGAATTTTCTTAGAGGTATTTGGATGAGTAAGAAATAGCCCTTACACAAACAAAACAAAACAAAACAAAACAAAACAAAACAAAACAAAACAAACAAAAAACCAAACCAAAACAAAAAAATAGCCCTTACTTTGAAGCACTTACAGTCTAATGAGATCAAATGAGACAGACACATAAACAGTTTCTAAACTTGTTTGATAAATTTTACCCTAGGTGTAGTTTGCTCAGACCTGTGAGCCCATGTCAATAGAAATATACCATACTTCATATTAACTAGCAAGTGGTATCTTACAGATTATTTATAATATTTTTAATAAATAGTTAAACTGAACTTTAAGGAAATATATACACTGCCATTTTTCTGTATTTCAAATGAATAAAATAAAGTATATCCATAGGTGCTGAGAGAAACTACCAAATTCACCTTCAGAAGGAAGTGGTCTAGTTTTAAATGTATTTGGTCATGACTTTTGTCACATGGCCCACATTCATGGAAGGAGCTTGTTGCATAAAATGGGATATTTGACTCCAAAGCAACAAGTTTATAGTATATGTAGTGCCCTACAGAATATCCTAAAATGAGATGACTTTTGCAATAAGGTTAATTGTGACTAACTGAATCTAACTCAGTAATTTGAATTTGAGATGCAAAGAGACTCAATTAGTAATTGAGGTAGAAGCATAAACAGCAATGCTAATCTGCAGATGCCAAGAGACAAAAACAGCCATGAGTAAGCGGAAGCTGTGAATAAGTGACTTTTGAAAGACTATCATCATAGAGAGGATATGGTTGATTTGCAGTAATAGGAGAAATAGAAACAGGAATTGGTTAACTTTGAGTCAACTTTATGGTGAGGTTACGTGTATTCAGATTAACAGAGTGTCTGCTTGAGGGCCAAAGATAGAACCCAGTCCCCAGAACCATCTAAGTCCTGAGTGACTCATTTTTTGAACTATACTCCAGTCTTCTGAAACCAGACGATACTTGCTGTTTTTTTTTTTCCATGAAGTCTGGTAGGATAGCTTTTCCCAATTCCAGTGAGGTACCAGTCTTTTGTATTACTTGAACATATTTATTTAAAACAAACAAATAAAGCAACAACAAATATATAAAATATATTTATATAAAAATATTTACCTATCTATATATTTTTTATGTTAAGGGCATAAGAATGTCTCTGTTCTTTGAAATTAGAACTACTGAAAAAATTGATATTATAGCTCAGTCTAACAGTGAACAAAAATGAAACACAGAAAAGAATCTGTAGAAATTGGGTGAGGAAGAAAAGAGGGACCTGGAGCTACAATGGAAAGAGCTACTTTTATTGATGGATGACTATATGACAGGTTGTACTGCAAAGCCATTTATGTATTATCTCATGGAGGTTTTATAGAAGACTTTAAATAATTAGAAAAATATTTATGCCACATTTTTATTGATGAGAAAATGAGGAGAGAATGGTTAAGCAACACTGCAGATGAAACAACTTATATTTAGAAGGCCCATTTAACCTCATGTTCTTCTTTTTCTACCATATAAACCTGCCTCTCTGAAAGAAGAGACTTCTTTCTCCCCAGGCTTTTTCACTATTTTTTTTTTTAAATGAGAAAGGGAATGCAGAGGAATAGATGAGAATTTTTCTTATGGATTTTCCTAATGATTATGCTTCACCGTTTAATAACTTGCAGGTGGTTCTCATTCTATAACTTGAGTTTAACCATTATCAACAAAATATATATATTTTAAAGATTTTTGCTTATTTACTCATGAGAGACACACAGAGAAAGGCAGAGACATAGGCAGAAGGAGAAGCAGGCTCCCTACAGGGAGCATGACGTGGGACTTGATCCCAGGACTCTGGGATCGTGCCCTGAGCCACCCAGCCTCTCCAAGGTTTTGCTCCCTGCATGGAGCCTGTTCCTCCCTCTGCCTGTGTCTCTGCCTCTCTCTCTCTAGCTGTGTCTCTATGAATAAATAAATAAAATCTTTAAAAAAAATAAAAAATAAATAATACTGCACTGATAAAAGAAATATTCACCCCAGAGCAATCAATTTATTTGGTGACTGATGGATATTATCTGATACCTGGACAATAGATATAACCATTTTACAAGTGATGGCATCTAAGTTTCTCTCTGCTAGAAAGGCAATGTTTATCAATTTCTAAAGGACTGAATTGCTTTGAAGATGTATAGTTTGTTTACCAAAAAAAAAAAAAAAAAAAAAGCTATGGGATCCCTGGGTGGCTCAGTGGTTAAGCATCTGCCTTTGGCTCAGGGTATGATCCTGGAGTCCCAGGATCCAGTCCCACATCGGGCTCCCTGCATGGAGCCTGCTTCTCCCTCTGCCTGTGTCTCTGCCTCTCTCTCTCTCTCTGTGTCTTTCATGAATAAATAAAATTAAAACAAAACAAAACAAAAAAACAAAACAAAACAAAAACTAGGTAAATTTCAGGTACACGTGTTAGGATAGTTCTCAGTATTTCCTTCTGGTAGAAACAAAAGGGATCATTTTTTACTAAAATATGTTATAATGCAATGTTAAGGTAGTTTGACTTAAGTTGAGAAATGTGCCATGACACATTCTGCTCATTAACTAATATTTTTTTTTCTTTTGCCTTCCCATTTTTATGCTAACAAAAATAAATTTTTATAGGCAAATCATCTATTTTAAACCGATATACTTTTAAAATGTTGAAGAGAGACTAAGAGGATTAAAAATTAAAGACAAGAAAGACCACAGGCCACATACCTGAGTTTTTAAGGCTTGGTGTTTTGTTTTATTTAGCTTGTTTTTTTCTTTTCCCCTTCCTAACAGCAGTAAAAAGATGCAAAAACAGGAGGAGAATGAGGGAAGGTGGTGAATCGAAGGAAATGGATTTTATTATGTTTTGTTTTCATGACAAATAATAGATCTATTGATACTTTCTCAGTATTTCCTTCTGGTAGAAACAAAAGCAATAATTTTTGAGGGCCAAAGGGACTCAGGTGGAGTTTTTTTGGTTCTACCTTAGTTCAGGAAGATACATAACTACAAAAACCATGGGCTTGGTGTGGTAGGCTGGGAGGAGCTTGGTAAGGCCTCTTTGTTTGAATTACTCTCTATGTCCCATTGTTTCTTCAGGACCTGACAAATATTTCTTTACCAAACATTTGCTCTTCCCATCTTCCTGTGAATTATCTCCCTCCCCTTAAAAGTCCCAGACTCCTATTCCAGTTCTCCTAAACTCATGATGGCACAGAAACAAGGAGATTCATATTTTGGGGTCAATATTACAAAACTAAAATTTGTTTTTCTCCTCTTAGTCCATCTTATGTCAATTTCATTATTACACTAGCCAAAGGACTTAGAAGAGAAGAAGGGAAAAAAGATTCCCTCCCACCCCCCACTAGAAAAATGAAATGCTTAAACTGAGACCACAAATTAAAGTTGATAGTAACACATAAATTCTAGCTCAGGGGGTAGAGATCCCATTCATGAAAATGATTATATAATCCTACATGGTAAAAGGCAAATAAACCATGATGCCCTGATGATTAAAAAACAAACAAAACTACTCATAGTAGACTTCAACTTGAGTACCAATAACAATGCGTGCAGATATATTCAGCACCTGCAATATTCCACATGCTTTTCATGATTTATTTTAGCCAGCTTTCACAATGACTTCTACAAGAAGTCATTGCTCTTCCCATTGTATTGCCCCCTTACACACAATAGATACCTGCTAGATAGTGAGAAGCAGGATAAAATAAGATGCTCCCACACCCTGCTCTCAGGGTTTGCAGTGAGTAGAATGCACAGACCAGTAAATATAGAATGCCAGGATGGGATGATGAAGGCCGTAGGGGTTGGGACCTTTGTGTAAGACCTGGTAGCCAAAAGGAGAAGCAAGGAGAAACGTGTGAGTGCAATTATTTATTCCAGACACAGAAGACGTGTGAAAAAGCCCAGAGAAAAGACCATGCCTGGGGTGTTTTAAGGTATCAATAGGTCTATTATTATTTGCCATGAAACAAAACAAAACAAAATAAAATCCATTTCCTTCCATTCACCTTCCCTCATTCTCCTTCTGCTTTTGCATCTTTTTACTGCTGTTAGGAAGGGGAAAAGAAAAGAAAAGAAAACAAAACAAAAAACAAGCTAAATAAAACAAAAACACCAACCCTTAAAAACTCAGGTATGTGGCCTGTGGTCTTTCTTGTCTTTATTTTTTAATCCTCTTAGTCTCTCTTCAACATTTTAAATTGATCTTCTGTCCAGAAGATCTTCAGATCTTCTTCTGAAATTGTTCCCATCATGGTCACTAACGTTGATGCTGCAAACCCACTGTCTTTCTTTGTCCTCACTGAGTGACCTATTGCCTAACCACTCCTGCCTTCTTAGAAGTCTCGTCCCTTGGGTTTCTAAGATAACACAGACTCATTGGCTGCTCTGTCTTAGCCTGCTTTTGATAAAGCTTCCTCCTCTTCCCTAAGTCTCATGCCCCAGACTCCGTTTTTTGGCCTCTGGCAATAGTTTCTTCCTAGGTGGCCTTAATCAGTCTTAAACTTTAACACTCATCTTTAAGCAAATGATTTCCTAAATTCATACAACTTTTCCTGAAAACTGAGTTCCAGACTTGTATATCTGTTTACCAGTGGTCTTAAAAAGATCAAGACCTATTTGTCTCTCATCCATATTAAAAATGAATTCTCAGTAACCCAGGTCCTGGATATTACACACTAATTACTTTGGTGACCCAGTGTTCAGAACTTAGTCTGCTTTCCTTCCAGTAGGAAAATGTAGTCTTTTTTTGAGGCAGCTACATACCCAGCTAAAAATCAACTAGTTCTGCAAGGAAGGAAAAAGGAAAGAACAGATATTAGAGAAAGCTAACAGTATCTGACACTTCTAGTAAACAGTAAGAAAAGTAACATTTGTACTATAAATGCAATAAGCACCAAGCTCTGGCACATATATTTTATATTATCCCTAGTATTTAATAGCCAGGGTAGTAATTTCTGTCTTTTATATGTACTTCTTTCTCTTTGCCAGGCGTTGTTGTATGAACTTTTTCTGTAGTAAGTTATTTAAACTTCATAACAAATTTACAAAGTAGGTATTACCGAGTTCGGTTTTATAGATAAGAACTCCAGTAGCTGGTCTGGCAAAGATAGTCTCACCTGGATCAATAGGAGGGTACATGTATCGTGTAAGAAGAGATTTGAAATTTTCCAAGTACAGGATTCTACTGTGAGGCAGGTGGAAGTCAGGGAGAATTTCTATACTAATAGTTTAATATCCAATCACATATATATAAGAATGTAAGCCTCAGTGGATTTAAATAGTTAGCTTCAAATCATGAAGCAAGTAAGTAGAGCTGGAATGTTGACACAGCTTTCTTCACCTCAAAGGGGTATGCTTTTTTTTTTTTTTTTGGTGATGTGTTTATATTATAGACTGAATTATGTTCTGCAAAAGTTTATGTGTTAAAGTGCTAGCCCCCAGTATCTCAGAATGTAACTGTCTTTGGAGATAAGGCTGTACAAGAGATAATTAAGTTAGAATGAGACTCTCAGGATGAGTCCTAATCTAATCTAATTTATGTCCCTGTAAGAAGAGGGGATGACGATTTATGGAGAGGCACCAGCGGGGTGTGTGCACAGAGAAAAGGCCATGAGGATACAGCAAGAAAATGGCATTCTGCAAGCAGGAAGAGGCTTGGAGAGAGACAAAACCTGCTGACACCTTGATCTTGGACTTCTAGCCTCCAGAACCATGGGAAAAGGAGTTTTTGTTGTTTATGCTATCTAGCCTATGATTTAAATAGGTTGAAGAAGGGCTACGATTTGTTATAACAGATCTAGCAAACCAATACAGTATGCATTGTCCTTTCTTACTTCTCAACTTGTGAAATCAGGTAAAATATTTTTTCAATTTGATTTATTTAGTATTTTATGTAGGATGATTTTCTTTAAATAAAAACTTTAAAACCTATGTACTTTTTAAAGCATATATAAAGGATCCTACTACTCATGCTTCCTCTAGCTTGGAAGAGTTCTATGGATTTGTTGTGGAGTTGCATTTCTATGACATGAAGAATGTTCAAATGCACACTTTTGGCATCTATTTTATATGCCTATAGTAACTGCAGAGAAACAAAAATGGACAAAATCAAGGAGAATTCAGAGAACATTTCTAAATAAAAGAAAATAAAATTTTACTCAGACACAATCTAGCATTCTCCATAACTATCCAGATTAGTACACAAACAATATGAAGATTAATGCATTTTTCAAAAGAAAAGTACTCATACATGTCATTTATTTTGCTTTCCTGCCTATTTCATTTCTGCTTTGGCTTGTAGTTTTGCTCTGACTGTGAACCTAAAAATCCTCACCTTACTGAGTGAGGCTTAATTGCCTCTTGCAGTTAAGATTAATTACCTATTTAATACCTGAGAAGATGAACCCCTGCTGCTAAGTTTTATGATTTCTTCCCCTGCCATAACATCATACCCTCCTCTGGGGGCATGGATAATTAAGCCCTTAACAAACTGCCTTATTATAACCTATTTCAACTAGCACCTTATTTTTCCCTCCTTTTAAATCAAAGTTTATTCTCACTGGGATTTTTTTCTAGGTATGTGTGTATTGGCATAGGAGAGGTCATTATCTTTCCCTTTCGGGTAAAACAGTTCTCTACTCTACTATGGTCGAAAGAGCTGCTTTTTGTTTCCTATTGATGTTAGCCAGCCAAGACGGAATTTCCTCTGAACAAATGTATGTGGTCCACCGTAGGCCCACGATCAAATTTCAAATGCTGCCCACCTAGCGTGCATCTCTCTATGTTCTCCCGTTTTTGGCAACTCATAAATTTATTCAGCCACCAACAACGAGACAATATAAATGTAGCTCTTTTAAGTACCAGGCAATTTGCTAGGGATTAAAACCCAAGGATGATTGAGAGATTACTTCTAACCTTGAGCAGTTTATAATATTTAGCAAAAAATACTAACACATAATCTCTCTGTATACAATCCTTAAACAGCTTTGATGGGATATAACTTTTCCATTATGAATGGACAGTGCCCACCCTGTTCCATTTCTTGTGACACAAGAGATTTCTCCAAATCAGACAAGATATTTCTCCAATCAGAGCCAGGCATTTGGTATCTATTGTTTGAGATGAAGGCCATTACTGTAGAAAAGCAAGGAAAAGGCAATTAAATTTCAATAGTCTAGACTTTTGGAGAAGTAGCAAGAATTCAGGTCAGAGGAGAGAAATTCTGAAGAATGAACAATGATAAAAGATCATGCCTGACCTAGGATGGAAGGAAAGCAGGTGCCAATGGACAGCTCTGGTACTGGGGAGAGTTGGGTTAAAACTGAAACTTAAATACAACGGTTGCAAAGACCAGAGCAGAGAGAGCAGGCCAGAAGCTCCCCAGCCTCCACAGAAGCATCCACAGAAGATAGCATCAGTTGGACAGGCAACTGTGCCCTTCTCCTTCACCCCAATTTTAAGTGATAGCCTTCCATTACTAATATTAGATGCCTTCTCAAGTTCAGACAACAAGAAAACTACATATAGGATAGAATAATTTGATTAGAAACTTACTTAATGACCATGAACACATACAACAGATCTTCAGTATTTGGAATTTAAGCACTCATAGCTTTGCACGTAGACTCTCCGATGACTAACAATTTGGAAACTTGTCCAAGCCCAATTTTGAATCACATTGTAGTGTTGGGTTTGCAGACAGGGAGAATGATTTTGAAGTGGATTCTGAGTCAAGATATGAGGCTAAATTGCTTTTTGTTGAGAACAGCTGGGCCAGGCCATAACAGCAGGGGGGACTGGGAGACAGAGGGGACAGTCATGTTCCAGGAAGCAGGATGGCATTAGAGGCATCAGATTGAGAAGTAGAGGCAGAAGAGGAGTTAGGTTAGGAATCCACTTTATAATCTCCATAGCTTCCACATTTCAACTCAGTTTTATTAATAACAACAGTGATCACGTTCTAAATGCTCTGAATATTATGTGAATTCCTCTTCATAACAACTCTACGTGTTTGGTAAGATTGCAATATTCATTTTACACGTGAGAGCATTTAAGTAAAGAGAAGTTAGTGGCATTTCCAAGGTAGAGGGAGACTGGCAACAGTCTGACTCTCGAGTCTGAGTTCTTCACCATTATTCATTTAATTACTTTTTTTCAGTTATATTTTATAGCACCTCATAGGGCAACGGTGATGCTACTTGTCAGGTGAGGGATTTCTGAATATATTCTTCAATATTTCAAATGTCCAGCATATTTTACTCTGTTTCTGAACCAGAGGTTCCTCCAGAAACCAACTCTGAAATCAGGACTAAAGTACACCAGGTAGGGCAGCGGGACCATGAGACCATTGAAGGGACAATGGTCAATAGACCACTCCTGACTGTACCTGAATCTCAGCAGAGAAGCCCTGGTGAAGGTGTAAAATGCATATCTCAAAATTATTTCCCTGAGGGGCAAGGGAGCCAGGGAATTTAGACCCTAACTCCTGTTCGTTGTTTGGCTGAGAACTTTATGTGTGTGGGGATGGGGTGGGGTTGGAGGTTCTTGGGTCTCTAGTTCTTCATGCCCTCTATGGAATAAACCGGAAGGAGGGTGCCGGGGTACTTGGAAGTGGTAAAGTCCAGAGGACGTAGGTGGGCCATCCATAGCTACAGTGTCATTATTGGTGAAGTAAAGCACCTTAGCCATTTAGAAAATAACAGTCACTAGCTATTTGCTACTTTTGGAACTAGATTTCTCAGTTGGTGAATAATAATTATAATAATATCAGCTGACATCTTTTGAGCTCTCAATAGCATGTGAGCTTTATTTCTAAGTGCATTAAAGGTATTAATGCATTTAATCCTCATTTCAACACTGTGAAATAGATACCATTATTATCTGTATTTTACAAGGAATGGTCTAAATTTACCTAGCTAATAAACGGTAGAGCAGAGTTGGGAATCTAGCAGCTGGGCTTCTGAGCCCTACTCTCAACCCACAGCTGTTCTAACATTTGCACTCTCTTCTCACTGGCCATTTACTAGATTTACTTACTCAAGTGCACTTAGGATGAGAAGAAAGATGCAAAGATTCCGATAAAATACATTCCCCTGTCTTTCCGGCAATTTCCCCCAGGGCCTTGCAACTTGGAAGTAATCAGACAATCATTTGATCAGGACATTGCTTTTTTGAAATAGCATCAATTACAGAATAATGCAGATGCCCTTTAAGGGAAATATACTACTACTTAGTCTTTTATTCTACAAATTAGTTTGAGCACCAAAAATGGAAGTATTTGTAAGAAATAAAAAAGATAGGGGATCCCTGGGTGGCGCAGAGGTTTACCGCCTGCCTTTGGCCTGGGGCGCGATCTTGGAGACCCGGGATCGAATCCCACGTCAGGCTCCCGGTGCATGGAGCCTGCTTCTCCCTCTGCCTATGTCTCTGCCTCTCTCTCTCTCTCTCTCTCTCTCTGTGACTATCATAAATAAATAAAAATTAAAAAAAAAGAAATAAAAAAGATAGAATGAATAAACTATGATTATTTCTATCATACTCTGTTAAATAATGAAATAGCTAAGGAAAAGCTGAAATATTCTATAATGCGACCTCAAGGTAATCATGTCTGGCTGACTAAAATAAGTGATACCTATTTAATTTGGCACACATGGACTCTCATGTCATTTTATTTTTGCTTTTTAAGAAACAATCAACTTTTATTTCTTGTTCTCTACACCTATCCTCTCCAGTAGGAGAGGATAACCCAGTATAGATTCCTTCATATTTCTCATTTCATCAAAATCATGGATTACATACATAATTAATTTATACACACATGTATATACATGGGAGTTCTTATTTTCCATCTTGTTGATACACAGTATTGTATCCAATTATTACCTTGTCAATGGATATTCAAATTATTTTAATCCCTTTCCTTACATTTTTGTTTGCTTTTTTTCTTCATTGTGTTTGTGTTTGTCTATTCGCTATTGAGCAAACTCTACTGAACAATCACCAGCAATGTCTGAGTAAATACTGTGCTAGGTTGAGACCTTTTCTTGTCACTAGCTATCACCCAAGGTGGGTCCCGTTATGTTCGCTACCAGTCTTGCTCTAGACTTGAGGACATTTTCTATAATATCACACAAGAACACTTATGAAAACTTTTAAATCAGAGTTCAACAAGAGGAGAAGGCCACAGATCTTTGATCCCCATTATTTCCCAGAGAGACTCCTGCCAAGACTGGAACAATTTGCTGACCATGCACACAGGGTATAGATGTTCCAAGAGAGGGCTCTAACTCACTGTTGCAATCTTGTCAGTGGATACATAAATATTCTAGTTCTTTCCAGGTAGATTTTCACTGTGAGATGTTTACACTCATTTAGGAAAACCAGCTGCCCAGCACCTGGAGGATTTGAATCCATCTGAAGTTTCTTTTGCCAGTGTTTGAAGGTGGCTACCAGTGCTGTGGGAAGCAGGGCTGAGTGCCCGCACTGTTTCACCATTAATCAGAATGAGCACCCAAAATCCCTTTTGAACATTTGCTGTTGTTTTTCGCACCTATTTTATTCATAGCATCTCATCCAGCCACAGGTGTTGCTGTTCTTTGAAACTTTTGTCTGTCAGATGAGCACAAACATGTTCCATTATCTTTTGCTACATAACAAACTACCCCAAAAGCCAGCAGCTTAAAATAAGGACAGCGTTTGCAGAGGAATAAGCAATGTGGTTAGGACTTGATAGGGATCGCTCATCTCTGCCGCATCCAACTTCAGTTGGGTTTGCTCAAAGGCTGTGGGCTGGAATCAACCGAAGCCTCCCTCGCTCACAATCTGGCAAGTTGATGGTGGTTGTTGGCTGAGACTTGAGCTGGGGCAGTGGCCAGAATACATGCATGTGGCTTTTCCAAGGGCTGTTCAGCTTCCTCAGAGCATGGTGGCTCCATTCCAAGGGCAAGCCTTCTAGGAGAGAAAGCTCAGCCTCCAGGAGACTCATTTAGCATCACTTCTACCTCATTTTATTCATTAGAAGTCAGTCTCTGAGGACAGTTTATATTCACGAAGAGCTAGACTCCACCTTCAAAGGAACTTCAAAGAACTGTCCATTATTTAAAAACTGTCACCATAGAAAGAGTGCATTGTCTCTTTAACTTTCATTTTTCTTATTACTTATTTTGAGCATTTTTTTGTTTGTTTGCTATTGCAGCATAACAAATTGCCACAAACTTCGCAGTTGAAAATAACACCCTTCTTATGGATTATGCACGTCAGAAGTTCAGGCATGGCTTCGAAGGATTCTCTGCTTAGGGTCTCAAAGGCTGAACTCAGAAGTTTTGGCTGGGTTGCAATCTCATCTGGAGGCTTGACTAAGGAAGGAGCTGTTTTCACGCCTCCTCTGGTTGTTGACAGAATTCATTTCCTTAAGGCCATATAATTTGTGTCCGCTTTTTTCCTCAAAACCAGCAATGGAGGGAGTTAGTCTTTAACTTCAGAGACGGTCTAGACTCTCTTAAGCTTATGTGATTTGGTCAGGTCCTGCCAGGATGAGTTTTCTTTTCATTAACTCACAGTCAACACCTTAAGAATCTTGCTTATGTATGAAAAATCTCTTTAACTTTACAATATTCTAATGGTTAAAAAAAGTCACAGGTTCCACTTATACCCAAGGAGAGGGGTGGGTATGAAGAATCAGGGGCTGTCTTAGAATTCTGATTAACATAGTGGACTTTTATGTATTTATTCTTTGTGAATCCTTTCTCTTTCCTTCTTTCTTTCTTTCTTTCTTTCTTTCTTTCTTTCTTTCTTTCTTTCTTTCTTTCTTTCTTTCCTATATAATTATCTCCTGACCAATTTGTAAAAGCTCTTTTTATACCATAGATACTACTCATTGTCTTTATTCTCCACCAAAGTCTTTTTCCCCCCAAATCTATTAATTTTATAGTTTTTTTTATCTTTGACTATGTTTATAGATTTTTTTATCCATAAAAAATCTTTAAATTTTTATCTCTTTCTTCTTGAATTAGTGATGTAAAAATTATCTGTCTAAATCTGTGTTAATATCATAGCAATTAGTCACATGACCTTTAAGTTTATAGTCCTACTAATTAAATTTAGGTAAAATTGAAAATTTAGTTCCTCAGTTCCAGTGACTACATGTCGTTAGAGGATACTGTGTTGGATAACAGATATATAAAATATTTCTATCTTTATCTAAAGTTCTACTAAGCTATGCTAATTTAATTGTTTTCTAATAAAGAACTCCTTAAGTTATTCTCATTTTTTCTTTTATTTTCTATTTATTAAATTTATATTTTAACTATTAATTTCACATTTTTGCCTTATTAGTTTTCCTTACTGATTTATTTGGTTTACTCTGTTTCTTTCTCAAATGTTTTGTGGGCTGAGTAAGAATTTCCTTTCTTCCTTATTTTCTTCTAGTAGTTATTTATTATTAAAGTGTTAGGTTGCACGTTTACTTTTGAGTTTAGTTTTTCCAAGTTTAAAAGTTTGACAATATAGTTTTCTGATGCAAGGATCATATGATATGCATTTCATTTTTAAATTGTTAAAATATGTTTATGATTTATTTTAAATTTTTCTAGATTAACAGATAACAGAGCAGTTGTTTTAAACATGTAAAATTTTCTTTGTGATACATAATCCCTCTATTATAAATATTCCATACTCATACCAAGAACAATGCATATATTTAACAATTATTTAACAATAATTAATAACTTAGTAACAAAAGCTAGATAGATTTAATAAATTTTAATATATTATTTAATTCATCTATCATTTTACTTATTTTACTTTTCTACTTTTCCAATTTGGAAAATTGTCTCTCAGTATAATTACATTGTTATAAAGGTCTTTTTAAAAATAATTTTTGCTTTATTTATTAGTTTTTATGTTATTTGATACATAAATGTCTACTGTATATCTAATTAGATGGCTGCATCATATTTTGATTTCTTCTTCTTCTTCTTATTATTATTATACTTAAATTCAACCTTGGCTTATATTTTTGTTGTTTTTACTTGCTTTTCATTGATTTATCTATTTTCCTTTGGTTTCATCCTTTTTATTATTTTGTTTTAAGTTGTTACTAGGTTTTTCTAGTGCAGAATCTAGACTTATTTTATTGTTGTTGTTGTTGTTTTGTAAACATAATATAACTGTCTTGAATTTCTTTGGTAATAATATGTATTAGGCAAATACATATTGTTATATTATAACATTATTATGTATTATATAAATATATACTATATGTGTTAAATAATAGTATTGTGTATATGTGTATGTGTATATGTATATATATTTTTCTTGTTCCTGCCTATGTCTCCTGCCTCTAAACCCCAATATTCTTTTAGTTATCTCCACATGTTTGTCCATATATAGTCATACATAGTCATGCATCACAGGCTACCATTTCAACCTTGCTGTCCTATTACAGTAATTATACTCAGCGAGCTTGCATGTGGCCTCTGCTATTCAGAGATTTAATAATCTCCATGGTTACTAAAGATTTCTATCCTATACAGCATTTTCTAATAATTAATTCTAGTCTACAAAAAAGGAAAATGATGACTGAACATGTTACCAATGCTGCCGTCTGCTCACAGTGCATTCCTTTTTGTCCCTTGATGACAAATCAGTCTCCTTAAGGAATAGATTGCTAGTAGAATTTATGGGCTTTCCTTCTAGATCCATCCTAGCATGCCCACTTCAGACATGACCACTTTTCTCCACGATCTGCCTTAGCAGTTCTGGCATCTTTTTTGCTTATTGTAGATAATCTTTTTCCAGGTGTCCAAGAGCCATCTCAACAACGTATTAGAATTGGTGGCTGGTGCCTAAGCCAGAGTTTAAACTCTCTCAAAAGAAGAGTTTCTCCATATCAACAAACTCCTTCTTCTTCACCTTGATAGTCTGTTCCCCCCACCCTCCTTAATTCAGTTCCCTCAGATCAGCTCCTAGTGATGATCCTCCTAGACCCTGCTGCTACATGCTAGGCCAGCATGGCAGCTCCTTGAAATGTAACAGTTCTCCCTTGGCAGGACACCCCCTTTCCTCCGGTTAGTTATGTTGTGATTTGACTTGTTAAACAGGAGGGATTCTGGGAGTAGAACTTGAAGAGGACAAATATTGCCTTTGAGGGCATCTGCCTCATTTGAGGATTCCACCCAGTCCTAAAGTAAGGAGGTATATGTCATCCTTTAGCATGAGCTATGTGCTACTTTTCTTGGCCTAGAAATTTCAGAATAATCTGGGCCCTTAAAGTTTTTCAGTTAATCTACCTTATGCTACTACCCCAAGTCTCAGGATTCCATTCTTTTTATAACTGAAATCCAAATTTCATGAAGAAAATTTGCCAAGATGAGTAATTAACCTTCTTCCAAATTTTGCTGTTCTTTAAATAAACCTCTATACCTGTTTCTCAACATGATAAGCCCTCCCATTATAGAAAATATTTTTTAAGATGTTGTTCAAATGTTTTTTGTTCAAATTTTATTTGAATTATTGGAATTAATATTTTATCAGCATGTGCCTGCCATTTTCTTTTCTCACAGTATTAGTGAATCAGTGTTGCTCTCCTATGCCTATCTAATTTCTCAATTAATATCACAGCTCTTATAGCTGTACTTCTCAAAGGCAAGAAATGTTATACCAAATATCAAATGCCAGTGCACCCTTTCCAACTGTAGTTTAGCCAAATTCACTGGAAGTGAAAAACCTTCACAATTGCAGTTTTACGGAATACCAGTGACTATCAATTTTCCACCTATTATTTGATATGGGGTCCTCAGACCAGCTGGTCACCATATGTTCAACTCCAGATCCCATCTTAGGGTTGGCTTCTTTAGGGATCACTCCTTAGGTCACTTCCTTAGAAACAGAGAGTAAGAGATTAAGGTGTCGGTGGCTTACTGAGTGAGTGCCATTCAGGAAAATCCTATAAGGGAATAAGGGAGGCAGGAGAGGGGAATGGATTAATTTGAGCAAGGATGTAAACTAATCTTGGTGTGACACACACAGGGAATGGGGGATATTCCTGAAAGTAAATTACACCACAGAGTTGTACCACCTTGAAGCTGAAAGGCCGATTTTGTATCTTTTTATTAGGCAGTAAATGAGGAAGGGTCATGTAACCATTACTCAGTTGTCTCCAAGCAAGTTGGTTCTTTTCAGCCAAGGACAATTCTTTTGAGAAGGTCACAATTAAAAGTCATTGGCCTCAGTATTCACAGCAACCTGAGTATCTAGATGAAGGGGATCTTGGTGAAGTACTAAGAACTTTTACCAAACGACTGCAGGACAGTCAAGAAGCAAATGTTGGCAAACTATGAGAGTGGAATAATTCAGACAGAACTGTCATAAAGAGAAGTTCATTAATGCCATTTTGAACATTTGATTGTAGACCTTAGGCACTTTAGTACTTATCATGGTAATTTCTGACTTCATCTTTTTTGGAGACCCACGATACGTTATGAATTTACTTACACACACAGAGCTACAAAAGAAATGTGAGAAATGATGATGTTTTAATGAACTTTATAAGAAATTGTCACCATTTCAAGATATCATGGAAAAATTCCAATAGAAGTCTTAATTACTACCCTATGCCAAAGAACACAAAAATCAATGTGATATCAATTTTTTTGAAAAAAACATCTTAAACACTGAGGAGGGAAAAATGTGAAACAATTTTACTGCATCTTTTTAATCAGTAAAATTGTAAAAATATTTCTGCTTTCTGAAGAATCAATTTTAGTTCTTTAATATATCATCACAAAGATAAATAATGGGAATAGTGAGACTAGATATTTAGTTTATGATCATGTTATAGCTTTGGAAAAGAATAGCAATCTTTGCAATTGAGTCTAAACAAATAATGATCATATATCACCATTACACAGTGTCACTTTACCTTATAATGGCAGTTAGTGTTGATTTTTTTCTGCTAAACTCACTTAGCAGTGGCTAGCCACAGATACTGAGTGTTGCAGAGCAACTTTTCTATATAAAACCTCGTTGGATGAGAGAGAGACTAACCAGACTTCAGTTAGGAATTTATTTTTGATCAAGTCATTATAAAATAGAGTGACCAATATCATACATGGTGAACATTAGTATGAGATAACATGAACTCAAAGCTCTCTTTTTTTCCCCACAGCTATTCAGTTTAAAGATGTATTTTTTTAAAGATGTATTTTTAAATATTGCCAGATTATACTCAATATGAAGAGAATACTTTTAGGAAAAAGTGGGAAACCCTCTTACCGTCAAATTTTTCGTGGGTTTTTACAAAAGAAGAGTCTTAAAAATGGCATTCAATGTCATGAGGATACATTTTCCATGCTCTTCAAAACCTTTTTTGTTGTGACAGAGTAGGGTATTATGATGATATCTTTAGGAAAACATTTTCTAAGATTTGCTTCCCAGTCCGATGTTTCACACGTTAGTATGGTTGGGTTTGTTTAATCAACTATTTTCAAGGGGAGCAAGGTTTAAGAAATGCTAGCTTGAATAAGATTAAATAGGTCATATTTACTGCAGAACCTCTGGGAGAATCTGAGATGCTCACATATACCATGAATCTCTAATTGAAAGAGAATTCTTTAAGCTCTTGGACCATAGAACCCATTTTCTTGGAGCACATCATGTGATGAATTCTGAGAAACATTTTTGAGAGAAGCTGCTTTAAGGCAAATACTACAATTCTTAAAAATCATTGTAATTTCATAAACAGTACTTCAAAAATGAGAATCAGTTAGGGTCTGATCAGGAGAGAGAACCATACAGTAATTTAAATGGAAAAACAATTAACATAAAGAATATTCAATCATGGGAGGGATTAGATTGACAGGCTGGTGAAATGTAAAGAGAATTGTGAAGAATATTCCCAAAGTCACGTGGGTGACTTTAAGTGTCTGACTCTTCATTTCAGCTCAGGCCATGAGAATGAGCCCAGCCTCCAACTCCTTGCTGGGTGTCAGCTTAAGATTCTCTCTCTCCTCCCTCTGCCTCTTTCCCTGCTCCCATGTGTGCTCTCTCTCTCTCTTAAAAAAAAAAAAAAAAGTGTCTCATGGAATCATTCTGCATTAAATTACCTGAGGAGGTTCTGGGCAAAGCTGCTGGCTGCTAAGTACTGCTGGATGCCATGCATGACAGGAATTGGGAGCTAGAGAAGTTATATATGCAAGTGCAATCGCCTGGTGCTAGAAAATCTGTGTATGCTCCCAGAGCTGGGCAATGGAGAGGCAGAGAAGCCATCCATGCCACAGCTCCTCAGTGCTAGAGGAGCCAAGTGTGCTGCATCAGCCTGCCAAGTGAGCACACCTGAACCAGGAAGGAAAAACCCTTTCTGCAAAGCTTGTCCTGCACCAGCTATTGACACAGCTTACTACCAACTGGAAAGGAAAAATATATTTAGAGAGCCACATCCGTTTTTACAGAGTATGCAAAAAGGGGCAAATTTCAAGATGAGAGGCATTAGGTTGATAACTGAATGGAATATTTAGATGAAAATTAACCCTTTTGTTCTTTTGTTGCTCTTTCTCTGTTTACTTTCATGGTATTCTACAGACACTAGGACTATGATTTGATCCAAAAAATATGGTTTTCTTGTTAAAAAAAAAAAGAGAAAAAACAGGAACAATCAGCAGTAATTAAGAACATTTGGATTGCTTTTCCAAAAAAAAAGTCTTGAAATGTTGCTTCTAGATTCAAGATAAATTGAGTATGAGTACTTTCAGCAACTAATTGCTGAATTCTCAGTTTGGCTGCAAGTAACAGGATAAACTACTAATAGTCACATAAATAAATAACTGTTGATTTTTCTCACATGAAACAAAATAAGTAGCATCAGGCATTAATTTGGGGTCAGCAACTTCAGAGCTGCCATAGTTGTGATCGTCTGGGCCTTTTCCTCATGCATGCCACTTGGTTATGTCATCTTCAGGAATTGTTTGCAACCAAAGCAAAAATGAGAAATAATATGAGAGCAGATAGGTCTGAGCCTTTTAAAAGCAAAGAGAAACTATTTTTCAGAAGCCCACAGCAGATTCATTAACCAAAACTATGTCAAACAGCTACTCTTCATCAGGATTTTGGCTGGGAAAGCAAATTATAAACAATGTCAGTCTCCACAGTGGAGCCTGCAAGGAAAATGGGGTTTTGGGATCTTCATTTATTAAGCCAGTGATGAGTATTTTCTTCACAAGAGTTTCTCTGAGGATTTAAATATATCACTAAAATAACTTAGCCAATAATTTTAAAAGGAAAACAATAAAAACAATGGGGAGGGAGGATTGGTCAGCAGGGTAATAGCCACTTCCACAGATGACTATGTCCTAATGCCTGGAACTTGTGACTATATTAGGTAATGTAGCAAAGGGGAATGAAGATGGCAGACGGAATTTAGGTTGTGAATCTGTTGACCTTAAAATAGAGAGACTATCCTGGATTATCCTGGTGGTCTTGGTGTAATCACAAGAGTCCTTATCAGAGGAAGAAGGAGGCAGCATAGAAGGATCAGATGACCTATCTATGAAAGAATGTCACTGGGGATGCAATGTTGCTGGCTTTGAAGATGGCGGAAGGGGCTCATAGCCAAGAAATGTGGTCAGCCTCTAGAAGCTGGAAAAAGCAAGGAAATAGATTCTCCCCTAGTGACTATAGAATGGAATGCAGTTCTGTCAACACCTTGATTTTAGCCCGGTGAGACCTGTGTTGGACTTCCTATCCACAAAACTGTGAGATAATAAGTTTCTGTAATTTTAAATCACCAAATATGTGACAATTTGTTAGAACAGCAATACAACACTAGGGAAAAATACAAAGTCAATACAACATTGGGGTAGACTGAATTTTAGGTTCTTCTTTGTGATGTTTTCCAGAAACATTCATTCATCAGATGGATTCAAAATTTAGATGTGGCCAGCTAAAATTATAGAATTTTATTAAATCCATGCATAATTATTTATTTTCTATTGGAGAATCACAATGAAGGTACAGGTATATATCATTGGATAAATAAGATATAAAAATCATACTTAGCTGACCCAAAGATATGTGGATATTTGTTATTGTTTTTTTCTTGATTTTTTAATCATAATGACAATCTACTTTTAGCATACAGACTGATATATCCAAAATGTTTAATAAGGAAGTTTAATATTAGTGGTAATGTTTTTAAAGTTATTTCCAGCTGTGATTCAGCATTAAAGAAAAAAAAAAAAAGACCTCAGTGGCAGATGTATTTACCATGCAGTTGTATACATTATTTTATAGACAACATTTCTCCAGATGCTGGGTAGCTTTGATGTTACATATGATAAAAAAATATTTGTAGTCTCTGAGACTCTCTGAACTATAATATTAAAAGAAGTAACATAACTATTAAATAACATGGACTGTTATAACTTCATATTGTACTTGTTCTTCTTACATTGAATAGGCCTGAAAATAAGTTTGCAATAAAAATATTTTAAATATTACATTCCCATAAAGGAACCTTTGTACATCTCAAGAAAAAAATTTAAAAATAGATCATATATACCTTACAGTATATATTTTAACTCTGTGCATGGTTGGGCTAGGGGACAATTTGAGTAAACTATTAAATATAGACTGTTAGTTAAAATTTTAGTTCAAATATCTTCTATAGTTCTTTATATAATTGATGGGATGTGAGCTGAAATTTGTACTAATGTGTTTTCTACACACACACACAGACACATATATATGTAAAAGTAGCAATAGTTCTACTATAAATCAAATAATGCTGAAAAACTTTATTAAATAAATGCACTGATATTTTTCAATTGTTTTATATAAGATTATGGCAATTAATTGGCATTATTTGTAGCTATTAATGATTATAGAACTTTTTCTTTTTGAAAGAATTACTTTTCAGTGATGATTGCTAGATACTTGTATTGTCAAATTTCATTTTGCTTTCTAATATTGCTTGTTTTCCTATGGACAAATCAATGTTCGAATGATCCCATGGATAAAGAGATACTTTGCCCTAGGAATAAAATGTTGAAAATATTTTCTAAAACCAGTTGAAGAAAGCACAGCACTCTGCTAAATAAGTGATGGTATGCTTTCACACACAGCTACCTCACATGCCCACATCCATTTGTGACTGGCTTGCTGGTCCTACTCCCATGCTGAAGCTGGTATTGTACTTATTTAAAATGGGGCTTGAGTGGAATGAAAACAAGAATGTAAGAAGGAAAAACTATTTCCTGACATGGAACTACCAATTTAGAGTCATGGATTTCTGCTCTATGCATGCTGAATCTTATATCCTGACATGCCAGGTTGATATTGAATGATTTTCCGTACAGGGCAAACCTCTAAGGAAAACTTTCACAATTAAAGAAGAAAGGCTTTACTGAGAAACAACCAATTTTTAAAAAGTAAAGTTGTTCATAGTCTTTTGATTTTAACCTTCTTTTATTTCCAGTGCTTGAATAGAATGTGTGCTATTCTAAATTGAATGCTATTTGTATTTCAGTTAATGTTTTAAAATCTGTTGCATTTGGCAAATGTAATATGCCCCTACCTATAATAAATATCTTGTTTTTTCTTAGTATCTCAGTTCAGTTTTAAGGAGAAAAAGAATCTCAAATTAAACTATTAACCTACTGTTACTTCTTCTCAACGGCACTTTTCTTTGTGTTTTGGTTTTCTCTGTTAAGAAAAATTACCCAAATTTGAAATATAGCAGGTGGATAGTCTTCCCTCCTTCCAAATCTTGCATATATTTTCAAGTTTTTAAAAATAGGTTCCTCCTCAATATTTTAAATTATATAAGAGAAAATACTTGTGTTTGACTTATTATTTAATATTTTACTTGAGCTCTGAAAACTGTTAACTCTAATATGTGAACTTTTTGATTTTGGTCTGATAGAAAAGATAACCAGTTTTCAGTCGGAGGACATTAGCTAGTCTTGTATCAAGTTGCAATTTTATCTTAGTATTCTGTTGTCTAACTATAAAAATACTTGGTTCTCAAATTCTCCTTTTAATTAATTTTATCATCTTACTGGTTACTGCTTGAATTTTAAAACTAAGTAGAGTTTTTGACAGATATTTAAAATTTGTATGAAAGACACACTTCAACTTTTCAAAAATATTTCTTAACAACTTTTTATTTAAAAAAAAAAAAGTTCCAAAGTTTACCCATTGAATAAGTTTTTCTAGCTCTTGGAATGTTAAGCATTACATTTTTGGATATAATCATGTCTTTATAAGTGCTGACCATAAAGTAAAAATCTTTATAGAAGCAAATGTACCAGGACTGCAGGCATAAAAATATTGTCAGAACCAGTTTGTCAGCCACCTAGTTTTTGATACATTATAGACCATTTTTATTTTTATTGTGGTAAAATACACATAACATAAAGCATCCTGTCATAATAATTTTTAATTGTACAGTTCAGTGGTAGGAAGTACATTCAATTGTTGTACAATCATCACCACCACCCATTTACAGAGTAGAGATATAGCTCATTTTAGACCCAGTTGCATTACCCTCTCATTTAATATACTCAGTTATAAATGAGTTTTGGTATTACTGAAAAATTAAAACCAATTTCAAATGTAACAAAATTTATTCAGGGAGTAAATCTCTAGTTTTGTTCTTCTTTAACGTACCAAAGGAAAAAAAAATGAAATGGAAATCACTGAAAACTGACCACTCTTTTACCCTAAAGGAAGTGGAAAACTTCCAGATTTCTCTTAGAATCATAGATGATCACTGAATTATTATTATTATTTTTTTGATCAATGAATTCTTAAAGTTAGCTCCCTCAGATGCACATGGGGAGGAATCCCTGCCCTTAGTGGCACTCTTTTCTTCCATCATTTCCAGTGATAACTTTATGGTTGTCCAGTTTCTACTCTTAGTCTTTCTTGAAGCTCCTTGTACAGCTGATTCCCAGGTTGCGGAAGTCCTTCCTAACTTTTGACCTTACATTTGCCATCCATCACTCTACTTCCCTCAAACATATTTCTCACTGAAGTGGGTATACACGTTTCATTTCTATTTCCATTAAAATTTTGCTAGGCTGCAAAGAAGAGATATACTCACACATCATAGAAGTTTAGCTTATAAGTTATTCTGACTTTCTTTTTTTTTTATTTATTTTTTTTTATTATTTTTTTTTTATTCTGACTTTCTTTACTTCTTATTATACATCCTTATTGTAGGCCCTCGGGAGGTGAGTGAATAGGTCCCCTGTCTACGTAAGTGTAACACTGTATTTTTATGAAAAGCTGGCAAACGTCATGTGGAACCCATGAGAGGAGTGAGCACAGTGATTCTGGATTTTCAAGGTGTATGAACTGGAAATGAATCAATAAAAAATAGAAAACATGGGGGCACTAGCATAAAGAAGCATCCGTGGCCAACTTGAGACTGAGGAATGAAGTTATTTTCTGTCAAAGAACTGCATGATCTGCATAGGGACCTGTGATATTAAATGCCAGTTTCACTTAGCCATGGAGGAAACAGATCAAAGGAGAAGCATCCCAAACTAACAGTCTCTGTCTCGGGTCTAGAAGTCAGAACCGAATTCTTTTTAGACACTAGCCCATAGCTTCTTTGACAGAAAGAGGAGGGAGGGGATCCCCGGGTGGCGCAGCGGTTTAGCGCCTGCCTTTGGCCCAGGGCGCGATCCTGGAGACCCGGGATCGAGTCCCACGTCGGGCATGGAGCCTGCTTCTCCCTCTGCCTGTGTCTCTGCCTCTCTCTCTCTCTGTGACTATCATAAATAAATTAAAAAAAAAATAAAAAAAAAGAAAGAGGAGGGAAATTTTGGGTTTCCTTCTCACAGGGTATGTGAGAGCCCACATGGGTACCTGAAAACAAATTGTACCCTGAGATTCACCGAGAAGCACATTCCAAACATGCAGTCTCATGCTCTGAAGACAATTCTGAAGGTTTGCATTTCTAGTAGTAGCCTTTGCATTATCATAGAAGGTTTTTTTTTTTTTTAAAGATTTTATTTATTTATTCATGAAAGACACACACAGAGAGAGAGACAGAGACAGAAACAGAGGGAGAAGCAGGCTCCATGCAGGGAGCCCGAAGTGGGACTCGATCCCGTGTCTCCAGGATCATACCCTGGGCTGAAGGCGGCACTAAACCACTGAGCCACCCAGGCTGCCCATCATTGAAGGTTTTAAGTGAATACTACTCACTTTTATACATGAGCTCTGGTATTTTTGCTAAAGCTTGTATAATATTTTAAAAGCATATCTGATTTTTATATCTATATTCACTTTTTTTTAATAATACCTTAATAATTTTTAATACTTTTTAAAACCTTTCTAGGACTTTCCTATGTTTCCTATGCTTATTTTCTGTATTAGGGGGCTTGAGATGACAAGGCAAAGAGGGGAAAGAACTAAAGAAAATGGAGAAAGGATTAAAATGGGGAAAGAGTGAATATAAAGGGAGCAAATCCCGGTATCTCAGGGATCTTCTCCCAACCTAGAATCTATTCTATTTTTTCAATTTTTAGTTTCCTGGTATTTTGTTGCCACAAATTTTTTTCTTCTAGATATTTCTGGTCTTTTTGCCCTTTTCTTTCCCTTATTTAAATATGATAATTCAGAACAGTCTATAGTTTAATATCATAGCCCAAAATATAAACCGTATTTTTTTTCTTTAAAAAAAATCCACATATTAAAAATGTTATTTTTATGACTTGGGGAAAAAAAAAAAAAAAACAAAACAAAACCTCATCCAGAATAATGAAGGCGAACAAAGGCCCAAGGAGCAGTCATCTTCCAGGGGCCATATGTGGCATCCTGATTACTGTATCAGCCCTGTTTCCAAAGTGGAAGGAGAGGCAGGTGGGCAGGCCCCGGGGCTGGCTGTCCTCTCCGGCTGACAGGGAAGCTGAGCTTCAGTGGTCCCTCTCTGATGGTTTACCCCCTCCCCAACCTGTGAAGACGACAGCTGGGATTAGCACAGGGTCCCCACCACTTCACACAGACATGCCCTCACAGGCAGATCCCAGGCTTGGCTAGTGGCTCTCAGGCTCACAGGGGCCGGTATGTACATGGGGCTGACTCACCCTCTTGGCATGCCAACACCCAGCATGCCCTCTGAGGCTGGCTGTACCATTACTGCATGCATACAATATCCATTTGACATCTGTCTGCTGTGTGCACCAGGCACCAGAACCTGGGGTGACTCCTACCACTTCCACCCCTGTGCCCACACAACATGGTGTGGGTCCCCGATGCCCAGCACAGTGCCTGGCACAGAAGAGGTGTCTGCAAGTGGCATCATGCCTTCTTCTCACCTCGTCCTGGTCCTTCTCACCCTGTATTTTACACTACAACTGCCTCTGGATCACTGGCCATCCCTACAAGCCCTGGGGTGCTCTTGTTGGCATGATGGGGATGTGGCTTCCTTCCTCTGGTTCCATGCTACCCATCCATATAGCTGCTGACGGGCTGGTGCAGACCCCTGTCCACTGGGTTGTTCTTCTTCTTCCAAAATACTGTCTGTGGCTCTGCCCTGGTCAGGATTTAATCACTTTGTGGCCACATGGCTCAGGTCCTACATCATGGCCTTAAACCGTATTTTTTAAATATTCCAAGTTTATCTGAAAATAGCCCTTAAGGAAGGGGGTAAGGAACACACTTTTCCATCTTTCTTGAGGTACTAGCCTTGCTTGTGTAACCAAAGGCAAAACACCTATGTAGTATATTCTAGACTAATGAGATGATATAAATAGAATTTCAAAAGTGTTGAGGAATTATTTTTGGAGATGTTAATTTCTTACATATACTTACAGATATAGTTTTTCAGTAATGGAGAGAATAAGGGACATAGTTAGAAACTGTGGCCAGTGATAGGCTGTGTGATTTTACAAACATTTTATTTTAAAGCTCAGGTTCCTTATCTTAACAAATGGAGACAATAAGGCAAATGATGGATTTAGGAGCTCAAACAAGATACTCGCATATCAAAAGGGATTATCCTATACGGAGGCTTAGACCTGTTTTCCATTAAGAATTTTCCCTAAGCGCTCCTGGCTTATTTACCCACTCTACCCTCCTCTTCTCAGAGTAGCGAAATGATGTTTAACTTCAGTTTGGGTAAGGATAATATATAATTAATAGCTATATTATGTGGTTGCAAGGGGAAACTTGCACTGGGATAAACAAAAGGGGATAAGTTTATGGGCAAAATTGATACAGAGAGTTCAAGGATTCTGACTTGTCAAAGAGAGTGGCTCTAAATTCTGGCAATGCTTTATTTAGGTTTCGGTTCTATGGGTTCTTGATAGCCAGAACAAGGAGCTCAAAAGAGAAGCAAAACTTAAAATTTGTATATAAGGGAAAAACAATTAGAACTATCAGTTATTGTTTTCATAGTCTGAATTAATTGAAAAAGCAGTCTTAAATGATCCTTTCTGAAGAACGACCTGTTGGGTCACTTTGCTCATTGTTGAGGTATGTGCCTATTTTTTTAATATAGATGAATGTCCCTATCTATTGCCTTGGCCTTAAACAGTGCTTGGAGATTTAACAGACATCAAGAGTGCATGCTTGGCTAAAGTAAAGATTCCAAGGAAAAGAGAAATCTTTTTACAGTCACAATTTTAAGGCCCTAAGGAGGCAGACAGTTACTTACCGCATTGTATCTTGCTTTCAGGGATGTCTGTGAAAGATTCTAATTCCAGGCCTAGAAGAGTGGCAGTAGATTGGTTGTCTTTAGTTTGACTCCTTCTAGATTAAAACCATGGACAGACTAATCTTGAAGTAAGGCTGAAAAATGATCACAATCATTTGTTTAGTGAACATTCATTGAGTCACAATCATGTACCAGGAATTGTTCTAGACACTTGATACATCAGTAAACAAAAGAAGAACCCCCCTTAAAAAAAAACACACAGAATTGACTTCTAAGTGGTATTAACATCCATGGTCAGAGAAATTGGGAGACATCTTTGCAAGACAGGCACTTATATGAAATAAGAATCTAAACATATTTGAGAAAAAAGACCATGAATATCAGTAAAATAAAAATCAAATAAATATTTTTTTGATATTCAAAAATGTGTCTAGTGTAGCAAAATACTTCAGGTAATGTTTGAGTGTATTGAAAATATAATTTAAAAACGGTTGGAATTAGGACTCCAAGGAAAGACACAGGAATGATGACACAAAGAAAATCAGGGGAGACAATGATCACTGGAGTCCAAGATGCGGCTAATATAATGAATGATGGGAAAATATCTCCTGATGTTGGAACAGTTGATGCTTTCGGCAGTCCCAGAACTCATAATTTCAAATCTCTCACTGTTGGGATTAAAAAAATGGGTTCTACTGTAAAATGCTGATTAAAAATATCTGGAACAAAAACCAAAAAGAGGCTCCCTGATTCGGAAAATTGTGCTCACTCTGGATGCATTAGGTAAGGAAAGAGGCAAAATTAAGTGGGTTTAACTGTACAAACCTGGCTGAGCCTTCCTGAAGCAAAGATAGGAATAAGAAGAAGAAGTAACATACTAGAGTTTTCTTCTGCTGCTGTAGAGAAAACCCACTCAGGGATGGAAACATTAAAACATTGAGGAAAAGATAACATGAGGACTGCCTGGCTGAGACATTGGCCTTCACTATTCCTCTGGTGGAACAGATTCACAATTTCCAACAGCATCTTCATTTAAGAATCTGAAGGTGATTCCCCAGAAGAAAGAAAAAATGAGAATGAAGTAGCCTCTTCCCCAGCAAGCAGTTCTGTTAATTCTGAGTTATTTAATGAACACGTATACACAAAAAGAATTCACCTTCAATTCAGCACTGAAATGCCAAAAGCAGAAAACTAAAAGGGGAAACCAATTAAAATATGTATATAGACCTCAAATTAGAACCAATAACTGGTGTTCCCTTACCCCTAAAGGTCTCAATTAGTTGAGAAAGCAATGGGATTTAAATGTCACCACCTGAGGGAAGATAAGACAGTTGTCCTTCTCCAAAAGTATGGTGTGGGCAGAGTATACAAATGAACTACTTTTGGGATATTTCTCTCAATAGATAGCTTCAAAGTGGTGGTGGATTCCATTCAATAAAGATGAACTGACATCCTGCTGAGGCTAAAGCCAAAATTTTCTCTGTCTACCCTCTATCTCCAAGATAGCAATGAGTCTGTGGCAACCCTACTTGTATTCTAGGAATAATATTTTGTTTTCTGGGGTGATTTTTTGCAGAAGGTACACATTGGATTATTTTTCTAAATTTGGTGGATGTTGAGCAGTACAGTGATAATCTTTTAAGGCTGACTAATGTTTTTAGACTCTTCAAGTGTTTGGCCCATGAAAGACTTGGCACTAAACTCATGTCAAAGAACCACAAACAATTGAAGAGAGAGAACACAGACTGCAGCTTCTGGGGAAAACCACAAGTCTATTTGGTTTTGAGAAACACTCTAGCTGAGACTCAGCAAAATACAAAATAGGACTGGGGGAGAATTTGGCCATCAAACTCTCGAAATTCATAGGGTAAAATAATTGAATATTTGACTTTAATTCCTTTTCATTTTAAAATAACAATCAATGTGAGTTTTGGTATTTAATTTCTCCTTGTGAATTTGGTAAGGGAAAGCGTCAGCATTTTTGTCATTGGGATGTCTTCATGAGGTTTATCTGAATGTTGTCACTTTGGTTTCATAATCTCAAGGCTATATTGGACAAAATAACCAGTCATAATTTGGAAGGGAAATGGAATAGGGAATGTATTTTTAGTCTCGAGTAAAAAGTGGCCTTCGGATGGTGTTTTTAAATTCTCTATTTTTATTCGTCTCAGAAACTTCTGAGGCCTAAACCTATGCCACCCACACTGGCTACCACCCACACTCGCTGTCTCCAGAAGACTGGATCAGTGTTCTGAGAAATCACTGATATCCTCTTCTAGGCTGTTGGATTTACTTCTGGTATACCATGACTTCATGGCTAAGCTCAAAGGATTAAGACAGCAAAATGATCTTATAGAGAAACGGCTTTTCCTTTACTACTAGCTTCTGTACAGAGAGAGTTCCCTAAATACTCTTGGCTTCTTTTCTTACTTTTTACTCTTCTTTTTAAAAATGAATAAAATTAGTAGGTGTACAGAAGATGAGTAAATTAACATCAGGGTTGAAACTTCTTATTTATTTATTTATTTATTTATTTATTTATTTATTTATTTATGAGAGAGCACAAGAGTGGAGGGAGAAGGGAGAGGGATAAGCAGACTCCCCACTGAGCAGGGAGCCCAACGCAACATGGGGCCCCATCCCAGCGTCTTAGGATCATGACCTGAGCCAAACGTAGCAGTTTAGCAACTTAACACTTACCCAACTGAGCCATCAGGTACTCCAGGGTTGAAATTTCTTGACTGAGTATAGATCATCTAGAAGTGACTATGTGAAGGGAATTTGCCGTCTCTCAAACTCCTTCCATCCTCACTCAGGCCAGTAAGAGTAGATCACTGGAAATGTCTCCTCAATTACGCTAAGGCCAAGACTGGTGGTTAGGGAAATGGTGATACTGGTTGACTGTCCTAATACACTTAAGAGTCATAAAGAGGATAAGCATCCACTTTCTAATATTTCCTTTTATCAATGTTATTAGGATGTAGGTAGGGAAGCAGGGTATGGGTTTTTGGGCTCCCTCAAGACCCTAACGTTTTATATGGAACTGTATGGAACTCAGGCCTGTGTGTACTCTACTTCTTTTCTACTATAAGATTTTCCCCAGTTAAACCTGTTACTTCTCATTGGGCTAGTGAGGTGTGTCTGCGACTCTCTTGCATGATAGATATCCACCCAGGAATTACAGAAATCCAGTTCACACACATATATTTTTACTGATGACGTTAATGGAATATCTGAGATGTGCCACTATCCAGAATCCTCTAGGCCACTGGGGAGCATCTTCCTTGTCTGTCACTCCTAATGATGGCCTCATGGGCCACATGGCCTAATGTATTAATCAGAGTGGCATAAGTTGAGGATGATAAAGACAAACAGAAAATGCCATTACTGAAAACAACAAAGTTAATTTCTAATACATGCCACATGTCTGTGACGGGCAGGCAAGGAGGTTATGCTTGTTACAGTTATCTAAAGATCCAAGCTGATGAAGTCTCTATTGTAGCACAACGATTCCAAAATTGCAGTCAGTGAGAAGCAAATGTGGTAAAACACATTGAAACCTTCAGACTAGATGTGGAACAGGTCACTTTCACTCACATTTCCTTGCCAACACAAGTCATATGGCCATTCTTGAGTTTAATAGGCTTGGATGTCTAATTCTCCAACTGGGAGAAGCACCATATATTTTAGTGTCCACATTTTTAGGGTCCTCACATCCTTTGATAGAGACCTCTGCCACTTCTGACACATAATCAGCCCTTTATTGCTTTTCTTCGTCATATTTCTCATGACGGTGGGGAAAATACCCTCCATCTTCTCTTGGGTCTTGCTTTTTTAACCAAAAAGAGATGCATTATGCTCTGAAACTTAACCACAGATCCTTTTCATTGCCGTTAATCTCCTCTGCAGACTTCCTTGCACATATTTGGCACATTCAGCTCTAGAAGTTTGTTGCCTTCTACCTTGGAATGTATTTAGGACTTGCAGTTTACTTCGGGCATTCAAGATTCACAGGAGAGAAGTTGTATGATTATCATCTCAAGCTACAGCTTAACATTGAGCAAATCGAATATTCACTTTAATTTAATCTTCTCTGTAGAATATCTCCATAGTCCCTTTTTGCACCATCTTATATTTCACTATTTAAAATTAACAGAATTTATAGTGAAATATTCAACCTGAAGTAATCAGAAGATGTCAGAATGCCATAATTCATAAAAATAAAAAGTGCTGGAAGCTCTCCGAGGAGAGAACTTAACTTGCATTAAGGCTTCAATATGTTTGGGAAAGAGTAGTCCACATTATGTTTAAACGTAGCCATTAGCAACACGGAGGGAAAAAGGAGAACTTTATTTCATCCCAATTATGCAAATCTTGAAATAAGCTTCCAAACACGTAGGAGCATCTTCAAGAAAACCTGAGATTGCATCTTTGTCAAAATGGTTTGAAGAATGTCAGAAAATTCATCCTTTTATAAATAACATTTGTAAAGACCCACAAAAGGGCTTTATTCTGAAGAATATGTAGTCTCCTTCATATTCAATAGTCTTGTTCTCCTACTATGAAGCTGCCAATTTTATACTATCTTTGTGAAGTGGATAAATGACCCTCCTGTGTCCAACCCATTCAACAGTTTGAAATTTGAGCCCTATTTCTAATGCCAAAGCACTAGCACATTAACCTGTTAGAATTGTTTTCTTCTTTTTCTTTAAGCTCCCTTGTAATCGTATTGCATAGAGGTAATGTGTCAATATCCCTCAAAGATCATTTTTTAAAGGCAGGAAATATGAAACACCACATAAAGATCAACCAAATAGAAAGAGTTTTGAGGTGGAAATCCAGCGAAAGCATAGCATTTGAAACTGATGTAATGTGAAGCTTACTCTTAAGCAAAATGATTTTAAAACTTCTTCTAAGTTTTCTCCCAGAATTTCTTTCACTTTTAAAATGCTCTATAAATGAGAAAACAAAAACTTCCACTTAAGAACCTGAAGGGATCTTATGTGTACTATTTGTTCCATACGTTTCCTCATTTGTGAGGAAAACGTTCCATCACTGGAAATCTGGACTGCTGGCAAAAACAAAGTTTAAAACTATGTTGGCAAAAAATAAAAATAAAACTATGTTGGCAGAAGAATTTTTCATGATACCTCTTAGATTGCAATAAAAAATAATGAAGATTCTAGTTATCAATTGCTAAAGAAATTATGATCCACAGGGCTTAAATAAATCCCCTATAAAATAAAATTTGGGATGAGTGAAAAACAAGTCCATTTAAAAAAAATCATTTATTTCCTCTACGTTCATTCCTGGGTTATATCACCCTCCTCCTTTGTTATAATGCTTATTGCTCTCAGGAGGTAATTACGCACTTGTATTAGGAAAAAAGAAAGATTGTGATTCATGACACCATTTTAAGACAGGCTTTCGATTTGAGGAGTATAAAAGAAAACAAGACGCTGTCCTTAAGAAGCTCACATTCAAACTGAGGAAATCAGTCTTTTTTGTTGTTGTTGTTGGCCAGAACAGAAGTTCTATTTTCTAATCTAAATCTAAGGTTGATGGGATCCCTGGGTGGCGCAGCGGTTTGGCGCCTGCCTTTGGCCCAGGGCGCGATCCTGGAGACCCGGATCGAATCCCACGTCGGGCTCCTGGAGCATGGAGCCTGCTTCTCCCTCTGCCTATGTCTCTGCCTCTCTCTCTCTCTCTCTCTCTCTCTGTGACTATCATAAATAAATAAAAAAAAAAGAAAGAAAAAAAATCTAAGGTTGAAATCATTGTAAAAATTAGCTACCTGGTTACTGCTAACACCTCTTTTAGTGCCCAGTTCTGTATTTGGTGAGGAAGTTTATTTCTCTGCTACCTTTGATAATTCTTTGGAAGTTGATTTTTATTTAAGTCCAAATTGTTTCATTATATTTACCTTTTTGATGCTAATTTAGTTTCAGAAATAGTACAGAAGGGATCCCTGGGTGGCTCAGTGGTTTGGCGCCTGCCTTTGGCCCAGGGCACGATCCTGGAGACCCGGGATCGAATCCCACGTCGGGCTCCCAGTGCATGGAGCTTGCTTCTCCCTCTGCCTATGTCTCTGCCTCTCTCTCTCTGACTATCATAAATAAATTAAAAAAAAAAAAAAGAAATAGTACAGAATAATCTCTCTTCAAATTTCTTTCTTTTCTTTTCCTTTTTTTTTTCTTATGGAGAGAGAGTAAGAGGAGGGGCAGAGGGAGAGAGAGAGAATCTTGAGCAGCTCCATCCTTGACGCAGGGCTGGATCTCAGGACCCTGAGCCCATGAACTGAGTGGAGCTGACTGAGCCACGTAGGCATCCCTCTATTTGCAAATTTCTTAAAACAAAAATATACCTCCATCCTTTCTTTTTTTTTAACTAAAGATTTTTGTTTACTTATTTGAAAGAGAGCGAGCTAGTAGAGGGAGGGAGAAAGGGGGAGAGAGAGAATCCTGAAGCAGACTCCCCTACTGAGCAGAGTCTGACAGGTGGCTTGGTCCCAGCCCCCTAAGACCATGACCTGAGCTGAAATCAGGAGTCTGCTGCATAACCAACTAGGCCACCCAGGAGCCCCAATGTACCCCATCCTTTATGCAATGATCATATATTTATATCTCCAACCCACAACTAGCCATATGGTTCTGGTGGTGCTTAGTTTATTCAATCATCCTATTATGCTATATTAAGGTTTTTTAAAAACTACTCTGGATGTCTTTTCAAAATACTTTCTTTAGATAGGAGATCCAAAATTAGATGAAGCCCTCTGAAGGCCGCAGAACACAAGGTGTTAATATATATATTCTCTATGTACTGTTAGCTTCTATTAAGCTTATGGCTAAATAAGCATCTCTATATTTTTCATTTAAACTACTGTATCTCCATCACGCTGCCTATGTAACTGGTTTTGAAGCCTATCGACTTTACGGCCATACTAAAACTTTTGTTAATTTCGACAACGTGATCATGCATAATAAATCCTTGAACCTGGAATCTATTCTATTTTCTTTTCTTCCCGGCCTTTTTTTCATCTGATCATTTCATCCTCCCCCCCCCCCCCCCCTTAGTTCTTAAAATTAGAAGTTTGGAATATATAAGCACTGTTGTTGGTGAGCAGGAATAATGGCTTAAATACATAGTTTTAAAGGTATTTGATGGTATTCAATAGATAAAGGTGGTCCTTTCAAATATCTCCACTTGTCTTGGACTGGGTGAGACTGTGAAGCTGCTTAAAGCTTACAGCTGTGGGAAGGGTGAGTTCTGATATCAGGGGCATGAGACTCACTGGTCTGGTCCAGTGAGTGCGAACAGACTGGGCGGAGATGGTGAACCTCCAGGACAACTGAGGCCTTGAATGATGTGATGATCCTATCTTAGCAAAAGGCTGCCGTGTGGAGGCCCTTCTTTGACAATTTGGAGGGAAATCCTGGGGAGGAGGGTGAAGAGCTCTGTTCCTGTTCTGCCCAGAAAGCTGTTCTCCAGATTTTAAGAGATCCTTTAGCTCTGATGAAGTGACAAGCCTGGAGTCAGAACAACAGACACCGAAGCTGTAAATGGCTGGCCTGGGGCCCTGGATGGCCAGGGTCTGGCTCCTTTGAAAGTTGAAGATCTTCTACGGAAGCATAATGAAAGCCAAGTTTTTGTCAAACCGTTATTAAAATTAGGAGTGGTGTAAGTCGAGTTCTTTTCGATTCTGTTTCATGCCCTATCTTCCTATATGTATATGCTGTGAAGCAGTGTTAAATTTACATTATATATATTTATGACACCTCTCTAAAAATACATTTACGAACTCGGAAAGCCATGTCTATTAAAGAAATCTGGAGTTTGATAATATTTTAAGCCTATCAAGTTAACACCACTCTCTAGTGTTAATTAAATCGCAGTGTATGGCAGTATGATTTCTCAAAGGGTGTAAGTAATTAAGGAATACAGGTTTATAGAGAACCTAAACATTACATCTGGGATTAACAAATTGGCCTGAGGAAGTAGTTAAAATCCTTTAAATAATTGCAATTTAGTTTTCTTCGTGAAAATATGTGCAAACTTAATTTGTCCTCTATCTTCCTTCTTTCTCGGGGACCAAGATTATGTATATTCACCACCTCCAAAAGAAAATTGCTGAAGAAATGTGGTTTAAGGAACTGTTTTCTGGAATGGTTAAGACTTTTGAGCTGGAAAAGAAGGTGGATATAGATGATCTGGTCCATTTTGTATTTCAGATGAAAAGAAAGTGAAGGCAAGAGAAGTGACTTGTACAAGATCTCGTAAAACAGATAATTACAGAGGGAGTGTTCATGGTTTCAGTCCAGTAACTGGCCCACTGAGGAATATGGAGATTTATCCAGAATATTTAACAACTACAGCAAAGGGCTTGCTGAGACTCCTAAAATGTTTGCAATAAAATATTCAAATTTGACACACTTAACTGTTTGATAAAATATGTTAGAAGGGTCCTCTGAGATTCAAAGGTTATACAGCAAGATGCCTGGAGGTTGAAGGCATCATGTGACAAGTCCCTGGATTGAATCCCAGGCTTAGTTAATTCGAAGTCACATGGAGTAACTTTTCTTTCAAGGATGGAGACACTATGGTGCTTCTCAGTTTTAATTTCTTTTTCCCAATGTGGCAAAGAATGACGGAAAACTATCAAGCAATCGAGGACCTACCAAGCATCCACTGAAAGACAGGGATGGGAAGTGAGAGCAGGAGTGATAGTTGAGAGGAAGAAAGTAGTTGATGCTACTCCTCAAAAGCTGTTCCCTTTGATGTAATTTTCCAGACATGATGCTCTGATGAGCATGTTAACAGCTGGATATTTTCCTCAAGATACGTGCTTTTATGAACTTAGTCTTTTTAGCTTTTTGATTAATCCCAAAATCTATATTGCAAAATAATCTAAAATGTAATTTCAGAACTTAAAAAAAAAACAAAAAAATCTTATATCCTGTCTTATATATATGGAGAGAGAGATGAAAAGAATATATGTAATTAGATGCCTACTGCCCATTTAGTCTTTTACTGGGAAACAAAAGAATAACTTCACCTATAGGGTGTTGCTAAAAATGTGGCCCCTAGTAAGGGCAGCTTAAGCACTGTTACATTGTTTAAAAAACAAATTTTCTGGTCCCAACCCAGATCTACTGATTCAGAATCTCTGGTCAACCAGGAACATATGTTTCAACAACCTTTCCATGTGATTCTTATGTATGCTCGAGTTTGAGAAGCACTGATACAGAGCATCTGACACTTTGGCCTCTGTAAGAACATATTTATCAGGGCCAGGAGATGAAAACAGGTATAAAATCAAGAATTCTATTGCTAGAAATAGTAATTTTATGAAATGAAAAAGATAAAACTGCTCTGTGAGATGTATTTCTGATGGCAACAAACATGAAAATACAATCTAATTAATTGGAGAAATATTTTTAAAAAGAAGCGGGTAGGGGTGCCTGGGTGGCTCAGTTTGTTGAGTGTCTGCCTTTGGCTCAGGTCGTGATCCCAGAGTCCCTGGATCAAGCCCCACGTCCAACTCCATGCTCAGTGGGGAGTCTGCTTCTCCCTCTGCCCCTCGCCCTGCTCTTACATGCTCTGTCTCTCAAATAAATAAATAAAATCTTAAAATGATATCTCTTTTTATTATTAAGAAAAAAGAAGCATGTTAATTACAGCATTAATTCATCTGGAAGGGAATTTAAGAGTATTAGTGTACGTTGCATTTAAATAAAACCTTTTTGGGGGCACTGGGTGGCTCAGTCGGTCAAGTGTCTGATTCTTGGTTTTGGCTCAGGTCATTGTCTCATGGGTCCTGGGGTTGAGCCCTGTTTATGGCTCCCTTCTCAGCTGGGTGTTGGCTTGAAAGAGTATCTCCCTCTGTCCCTCCTCCCACACTCTCTCTGTTTCTCTCTCTCAGATAAATAAATCTTTAAAAAAATAAAGCTTTTTTTTTCTACTAAAAGGATTTTCCTAATTACAGAGCAACAACAAATAAGGTCAAAATCTATTACTTTTAATTATAATTTTTCATATTTCAAAAATATTCATTTATATTAAAACGGCTTATTTTGATTTCAAAGTAAGCTATCACCTTTGCCATCTGTTCTAGTTTGTATCACTACACCTGACAATTTAGCGTGACTGTGATTCTTCAATTTAAATATGGCCCCTATGCCCCTTTCTTCTTTTCTGTAATAGGATTATAATGTAATTACATTTAGGTGAAATAATTTGGAAATGTTTCAAATATACTACCATCTGCTGTGGTATTTAATTCTAAAAAAAAACAAAAACAAAAAAACCCAAAACATAACTTTTATCAGTATAAGAATTTTTCACTACTAGGTTTTAAACACTGGTTACAAATATCTTTAAAGTACTTAATTCAAATAATCCTTAATACATAATCCAAGCTATTATCCGTTTGGTATAGAGTAACAGTCAAATACTATTTTCATTTATTGGAAGAACTCCAGTAAAAGTAACATTATTTGTATGGCTATCGGGCATGCCCCATGTTCATGCTGAGGAAGGATGAACACGTTTTGGACAGAGTTTCTGTTTGTTCTACGCAAGGACAGTCATTTTACCCTTGGCAGGACTTCAGTAGCACAGCTACAGGGCAGGAGAATTGTGCAGTTGCCTGTCCTTTTACAAAGTGATAACTCCTTTGAAAGCAGGGCTTAGGATGAAGATGAGGGTGACAGTGCCCTGTCTTTTCTCTTTAGCACTCTGCTGAATTGCTGCTCTGCTGCAACTTGCCTTTCTAATGTCAACTCCTTAGAAGTAGGAATAGACAAGGTTTGTGTACAAGTGATTTATTTAAAGGAAGCCTTGCGGTATAACCCAACAAAAGGGTGGGAGAGGCAGAACAGAGAAACAATGTACGTTTTTAAAAAATGGCATATTTTCAGGGAGAGCCTCATCCTGGGCCTGATCCTACAGGGCGTCTCGGGAGGGTAAATGATGTCTCAGAGTTTGTCATGTTCTAAAGCACAGGACTTGGACTTTCGCTTCTACACTAGTCAGTATTGGCTAAGGAGGACATAACTGGAGGGCAAGGGGTGCTTGGTGAAACTTCCAAACATTTCCAGTTGTTTGCATGCGTTGGTAGGCAAAGCTGCCTGAGCAGGTCAAAGAAATCTTCCAAAGACAGTTGCCAGGGTGAGCTTTTGGAAGCAATGGACGGGAGCTGGTGGTGGGACCCACAGAATCAGTTAAAGGGAATCAGGGGATCCGGGCAGGGCCCAGAGTATCTGCTACAGTGTCTTTATACCTGAATTCCAAAATATTGTGGCTGTTGCTTAAAGTAATATAGTGTTCAATATAACAAGGCATGTGCGCTTTTAATACATACTGAATCTAGTCTAAGACTACCAGGCTTCTCAGAGACATTCTAAAACACAAAGTAATTATTACATTTGAAATTAGTTTAATTAAATAGCTACAAAATGTAGACATTACTATTTAGCTTTTCTATTTTTCATAATAGATTGGCCCATGTGTTAATTTAAAGTTAACACCTCCTAACGGGAATATCTGTATCCATTTTGGATAATCAAAACTCTACAGTTGGAAGATTGCTTTTGCAAGTTTAAATCAGAACACTTAAAAAAAAGTTCTAATAAGCACCATGTAAAATGTAAATGATCTGTATAGCCAAGGTTATGGAAGAGTAATCAAAAAGCTTTAATAATAGAATATAGGCAAAAAAAAGTAAAAGTTATTGAGAACTATACTGCTCTTTTTTAATCACTAAACAAACTCAGTGATTTAGAAATGTATTTTGTAACTAAATGAAATACACACCCACACATATACACTGACAAGTTAATCTAAGGCTATCACCTTAATCTTTAAGCTTTATTTCTGCTATGGGGTGCCTGAGTGGCTCAGTGGGTTAATCTTCCGACTCTTGGTTTCAGCTCAGATCATGATCTCAGGGTTGTGAGATAGAGCCCAGCGTCAGGCTCTGTGCTCAGCGTGGAGTCTGCTTGACTTTCTTTACCCCCCTCCTGCTCTACTCCTCACCCTGATCACATGCTCTCTCATTCTCTCTGTAAATTAAATAAATAAAATCTTAAAAACAAACTTTGCGGGATGCCTGGGTGGCTCAGTGACTTGGGGGTTAAATGCTCAGAGATGCCTGAGCTTCTGACTTTGGCTCAGGCAGTGATCCCAGAGTTCTGGGATCAAGTCCCACATTGGGCTCCCCACAGGGAGCCTGCTTCTCCCTCCGTCTGTGTCTCTGCCTCTCTGGGTCTCTCATGAACAAATAAATAAAACAAAAACAAAAACAAACTTTGCTTCCAATTAGTTACTAAATTAAATTATATATAAGAAATATAAAATACATTAAAATATACAATATACAACAACTAAATATAAATATATACCTCACTGGATTGATTATATATATAAGACTTACCATTTATTTCATTTGTCAAGTTGCTAGGTATAGAATAACATTTTTGTCAATGGGTAATAGAATTCTAGAAATGAATTATATTATTTAGTGTTATCTTACAGATTGGAACTTGAGACATTGAGAAGTTAGAGACTTTCCAATATTACTCAGCTAACAGAATCAGACTAGAGTATAAATCTTGTAACATCTAGGTTTTTCAGTATGGCATTCTCTCATCAAAGTTTGCCTGTTAATGTGTTTTCCATATAGATAGAATTTTAGAAGGTAAACATTTGTTTCCTTCATTTTCATTTCTGAAACAAAGAGGTTCAATTCTTAAATTTGTAATATCACTGAAAGAACTCCACTGGCAGATTTTTTAATTTAAAAAATTGTATTTTTTAATGTATGCACATATTTCAAAAAGGTGCACATTAAAAATAAAGCTAGTTTCTTACCAATATAACTTGATGGTTTTTTTTTTTTAAGATTTTATCTATTTATTCATGAAAGACACAGATAGAGGCAGAGACACAGGCAGAGAGAGAAGTGGGCGCCAAAGGGAACCCAATGCGGGGCTTGATCCCAGGACCCCAGGATTATGACTCCAGCAGAAAGCAGATGCTCAACTTCTGAGCCACCAAGGGGGCACCTATGATCTTTCCATATCAGGACTTCTAAGTCTTCCTCATTCTTTTAAATCACTGCTTAGTATTCAATTGCATGAATGCACCAAAATTTCTTTACTTTGTCACCAGACAAGGATAAAAACCAACAAACAATGGAATTGAATAATTCTCTGAGTGGACAAATGCCCTGAGGACAATAACCAGAGAAAACTGATTTATCAATTGGTCTGTTAAAGAGATCACAGAGATGCAGAAGGAATGGGGCAGAAGAAGTTCGTATTCCAGAGAGGTCGGAATCACAGAGGTTTGCTGGTGGCAGCAGCTACTTTTCCTCTGATGTCATTAGCCCTTTATGGATAAGCAAGTATCTGAAGGTTAAAGTATTTTCCACACAGATGAAATATACTGAGGAGCAGATGACCTATGAGAAGGTGGTCATCAGTGTGGACATCTACTTAAAAAAAAAAAAAAAAACAGAAATAGAACCAATGTTGGACCCAGTCTCAGTCCAGTAATAAGTTATAGTCAACCAAAGATTACATAACAACTGGTAAAAAAAAGAAAATTTAAATTTTTTTTCCATCACATTTAAAGGTGATCTTAGAAGATTTTCTTTTTATTTATTTGAGAGAGAGAGGGATGCTTTGGTGGCTCAGCAGTTGAGCATCTGCCTTCAGCTCAGGGTGTGATCCCAGAGTCCCTGGATTGAGTCCCACGTAAGGCTCCCTGCATGGAGCCTGCTTCTCCCTCTACCTGTGTCTGCCTCTCTCTCTGGGTGAAAGCTTAAATGTCACACAACCCACAGTCTCTCATGAATAAATAAAATCTTTTAAAAAAGAGAAAGCACGAACAGGGGAGGAACATTGGGAGAAGCAGTCCCCCCACAGAGCAGGGAACTGGCTGAAGATGGGGGGCTCAATCCCAGGACCCCAGGATCATGATCTGAGTGGAAGGCAGACGCTTAACCAACTAAGCCACCCAGGTGCCCCTAAAGGTAATTTTTAAATTAAGGGACACGTGTTGTATTTATGGTGTTTTAATCAATAGTATATAAGTAAGATCTGTAATAAAAACTTAATCCAGAAGAAAACCTGAGCATTTCTGTGTCGTTGAAAAATATCAAATGTTGATTCACAATTTGCATTTGAGAAGCATGACAGGTAATCAATAAAGTATTTGCGGGCATCAAAACATGTTTTAGGATAATATTCTATTGGAGAAGTATACTGGAAATATGAGTTCAAGAGAAAATAATGTAAACGTTAAAAATGTTAAAAAGTAGACTTTTCATGCATTTAAAAATGTGTGATCATGGGAATAATGGGCACTAAGGAGGGCATTTGATGGGAAAAGCACTGAGTGTTATACTATATGTTGGCAAATTGAATTTAAATAAAAAAGTATAGGGATCCCTGGGTGGCGCAGCGGTTTGGCGCCTGCCTTTGGCCCAGGGCGCGATCCTGGAGACCCGGGATCGAATCCCACGTCAGGCTCCCAGTGCATGGAGCCTGCTTCTCCCTCTGCCTGTGTCTCTGCCTCTCTCTCTCTCTCTGTGACTATCATAAATAAATAAAAATTAAAAAAAAAAAATAAAATAAATAAAAAAGTATATAAAAAACATCTATGGTATTTGGTCCATTAAATTCACTTTTTAAAGTATTACAACTAACTTATATCAAAAAGTCAGTATTTACTACATGCAGCAATGACTTCCTTTGCTAGTATTTAGATTTATGAAATATTCTACGCAAAGTGTCTATGAGGAAATACATGCTTAAAAATTCCTTTAAGAAGTACTCACCTGAAAAAAGAGAAGCTGAGAACTCCTTCTTTAATAAATTTGGTATTATTCAACTAAATAGAATGGACTAAATTCTTAACATTTCCTCAGGATTTGGTATTTATTTGACTTAATTGGATTTCAGGAGTAATGTATAACCTGGAGGTTTGCAAATCCCATTTAAATTACTCTTTGGGTTTGTTTTTTAATGAAGGGTTTTGTCACGGGGGTAAAATCTTTTGCTTTTTAGACCTGAATTTGAATCTAATGTAATAATTATGGTAAGCTTTTCAGTGGAAGATTATTTATTGTCTTCCCAAACACAAAGCTGTGCTAGCTGGATTGCTGGTTTTTCTGCAAGTAATCTGCTCCTAGGCAGACTAAAAGAAGTAGTCAAAGAGAAGCTATATCTTTATTGCCAATCTTGCTCAATTCTGTGATTTTATTTAATGATAGGAAAAAAGGACTTTTGCATTAGGGTTTCTAGACCACTTTTATTTTTCTATATGAAATGCATTGGAAGCATTTGAGAGTTTAGAGACTGGCTCGGACAGCTGTTTCAGGCACTCAGTGTTAAGAAATCAGTGCTCAATAAAATAACAGGAATTGTTGCTAAGATTTAACTTGAAGAGTTAAGGGTCAATTTGTCCAAGGCAAATCTCTTACAGGCTGGCCTCCCAGAAAAGAGTTGAGCTCTTCCCAAGCTCCATGTTGAGGAGCAGTGGCCTGGTGCTTAAAGCAATCAATTTGGATTACTACAGGACGTGGATGCCAACACTCCCCTTTCATCCCGGACACGAGAAGAGACTTTCTTTTCCAACATCTAGCTTAAATGTCACACAGCCCAAATTTGAGGTCTCTCTCTACCAGAATCTGCCTTCTGATGTTGCTGGACCACACTGTTTAGTAGAGACCTGAATGTGCTTTTGCTCTTTTCCCTGAGCTTTTCTCCAATAAATGCTATTCCATCAGGCTCAATGTGTGTGACCCCCCTGGCTATGTGTCTTTTGTTCCCTCAACACCTATATTCAATTCATGTGCTGTAAATGCATATGCATGTGAGTGAAAGAGAAGACAATAGACCAATAAAAACATCCGAATTACAATGGTGATTATAATTCTTAATGTCTCAGCCTCAGAAAATGCATTTGTGAGATGCCACTTCATAGAGTTATTGAGAGGAATTAGTAAGATACCACTTGTAAATTCCTTACAAGAGTGCTCAGTGTTCATTCATTCATTTATTGATGTATTTATTCATTACTAACATTGGCTCAGTACCTATAATGAGCCAAGAAATTGTCCAAGTAAATACTAGCCATTATTGAGGCACCTGCATGGCTCAGTTGTTGGTTGATTCCAGCTCAGGTCTTGATCTCAGGGTCATGAGTTCAAGTCCAACGTTGGGGTCCACCCTGGGCGTGAAGCCTATTTAAAAAAAATACTAGCCATCGTTCTCAGTAAATACTAGTTTTTAATTCCTTAGCAGAGTTTTAAATATTACAGTTCTACTATTGAAGTTAATTTGTTACTTTTAAGGCTTGCCTGTGTGAAAATTAGCTATGGTTTTGTATTATTTATCATTTATTTAAATCTATTTAAGTATAACCTATGTGTGTGTACGTGTGTGCGTGTGTGTGCCAGTTAGTTTTAATATTTATTGTACTATATGGACAGTTGTCTAATTTTTTAAAATATTTTTTATTTATTCATTCATGAGAGACAGAGAGAGAGGCAGAGACACAGAGGGAGGAGCAGGCTTCATGCAGGGAAGCCGCTGTAGGACTCCATCCCAGGACTTGAGGATTATGCCCTGGGCCAAAGGCAGACGCTCAACTGCTGAGCCACCCAGGCACTCCAACAGTTGTCTAATATTGAAGGGCTTTAATTTACAACCTACATGCCAGACATCATTTGTATTTATTTGAAATATCATATATTTTCTTTATCTGTCTATCCATGGATATTTAGGTTATTTACATATCTTGGATATTCCAAATAATGCTGAAATGAACATGGGAGTGCAGATATCTCTGAGATCCTGATTTCACTTCCTTTGGATATATACCCAGAAGTAAGATTGTTGGATCATAGGTAGTTCTAATTTTTTTGAGAAAACTCCATGCTGTTTCCACAGCGGCTGTACTAACCGTAAGGGTTTTTTTTTTTTTTTCTTTTTGTTCTTTACAGCAAGAATGGGTATCAAATCAGCAATTCCTATTCCCTACAATTTCAAAAGAAAACAACGTTAATTCTACTGTCTATTAATTTGAGAAAAAGAATTAGTCTAAAATATTCTTTATTTGGATTCTAAAATGATTAGATGTATAGCAGTTGTGATTTACAGAGTTAAAGAGTACTCCACAAATTTATTTAATTACAGGAGTTCAACCAAAATGTACTAAATGTCTGCTCAGGCACTATCTTAGGTGCTGTGAATATAATTATTAGCATGGTTCTAACTTTGAAGAACTTCAACAGAAAAGCAAAAGCATAAACACCAAAATGTGATTCTGTGCAAACTTATCAAAGGCATAATAAAATGTAGAGAGCGAAAACACAAATGCAAAGAACTGAATTTAGAGAAACATGAGTTAATTCATCAGGCACATGGGACTTGAGAAGCACAGTTGTAGGAAGTGTCTCAGTCAGACTTTGTAGCATATGCAAAGATATGGAGACACGAAAGAGCATAAGAGGAACACAGGCAGGTTTGTGTGGCTCTTGCATAGATGTGAAGTAGGGTTTGCCAAGACTGGATGTTTTAGGGAAGGTGGGAAACATGAATAAGTGAAGATAGCTGGATGAAGACGATAACAAGTGGTGGAGGATGTGGCAAACTGGAAAGCATCTGAAGCATCCAAAAGGGGCAGACGATCAGCTCAAACACATGTGTTTGCCAGATGTGTCCTTTAAGCTACAAGTTAGAATCCTATGTGAAAGAGGTAGAGAGAGCAGTAGGGAGATTTCATCTGGGATGTATACAAATTTGAACTGTATCCTTTGGTCAGAGTTTCCCAGCCTCAGCACTATTGACTCTTTGGTCTGATAATTCTTTGCCACTGAGGGCTCTCTTGTGCATTCTAGAATGTTTAGCAGCCTCCTTGGCCTCTACCCATTAGATTCAAGTAACACTCCCTTCTTCCCCAGTGTGGCAACCAAAAATATCTCCAGACGTTGCCAAATGTTCCTTGGGAAGGAGAAATTGCTCCCCACTTGAGAACCACTGAGTTTCATAATCATGAAAGAGTTCCACGTAGCAGGGTTATAGGATGAGATTTAGTCTTTAGAGACAGAATTTTCGTGGCAGGACAAATAATATGATATGAAAAGTAGAGAGGATAGAGATAAAGTACAGGCTGATGGTCCAGAGTAGGAGCTATTGCCATAGCTTTTTTCATTGCTATGAATAAGGACAAGCCAAATAACAATGTAATCAAAGTAGATATGTAACATTCTCTAAAAGGCCAACCCACAGACATTTTGACTGTTACCTCATATTCTGAACACAAATATTATTGCCAAATATATAATATTATTAATCATGTTACAGTGCCTAACAAACAGCTCTGGCTTATGCATCTAATATTTTGCATATTGTCTATAGCTGTTGTTTTTATAGATACAACTATTCTCAGCATGGTATTTTCCATTCTCTGCTATTGTAAAAACAAAGGTTTACTTACATACAAAACAGAACACTGACATACATAGAATTGGTTCACACTTAGGATTATGGAAATCATAATGGAAGCAGAGATTATTGGTATCTTGGAACATTAATTTCTTTACACTTATTTATTTAATGAATATGTAAATCAACTATATTTCAGGCACGATGTCAGGTTTTAAGAATGCAACAATTAAAGATATTGATGTTCTTGCCCTTTTAAGCTTGGAGTCCAGTCGAATGATCAAATATTAATCAATTATATAACAAAGCTGAAATTATAACTATAGAAGATGTTATAAAAGAAAAAGTAGGACGGAATCTTTTAAAATAATTATACTGATCATATTAACTCAGCATTTTAAACTCATTTCAGTAAAATTGCCCAGAGTAACAGCTTTAGAACTATGGCTGTGGCAACAAGGATATACTCACACTTTGTGTGAAAAAATGCATTTAGACTATACCTTAACTGATTTATTGCTCCATAAACTTTTATTGTTCTATGTATTCTTATAAAACCAAATCTGATATACTTTCCATTTCATGAAATGAGTCATTCTATGTAAATGCAATCCACAAAACATTGGGAATTAATTAGCTAAACAGCTATAGACAGAGTAGAGATTTAATGCTGTTATATGGGAAGAATTTTACATAAAACAAGACCAAATCTTTTCCGTAACTAATAGTAACAGCATGATGCAATGTTCTGTATCTGACCAATTGTTTATTCTGTATCTAAACAATTGTTAATATTTATTGTCACATGGTAAGTCATTACTAATATTTGCTAAAAAATGGTTAAATGGATTAAACACATCTACTATGTATAAGGCCCTTTGAAAAGCATGATTCTGCTTTCAAGAATCTCAAAACTAATGAGTAGAAAGACAAAAATATTCACGCTAAAATGTATATTACTGCAAGTATGAGAAGAACAATTTAAATAACTTCCTAATGAATGCAAGTGCAGAGAAAGATGACTTCCTGTAGAAGGGGCGGATGATCCAAGAAGTTTTGAAAAAGTGTTAGCATTGGATCTTGTAGCATGAAAAGCATTTGAAAGGCAGGATTATAGGGAAAGGACATTATTGGCAAAATGGTAAAAATACAAAGTCAGGAAGATGATGTGGCTAAGCAATGAGGCACAGAATCACTGACATTTGGTGACCTTCAAAAGTGATGTCATCAGAGTCTTTAGGAGGACTCTGTGGCAGTGGCACTACAAATGGACAGCAATTGAGAAGTCACAATTCTAGTAGATAGGGCAAAGTATTTAAAAGTCTATGCCAGTAATTCTCTAACTTTCTAATCTTAAAACTGCTTTGTAATATTAAAAGTACAAGCATGTAAAGGAGTTTATTGTTGACAACAACAAAGAACTCTTATTTTTATAATTTTTATTTATCAACATTAAACATTGATTTCGAAATAATTCAATTAGGAATAGCTATGATGAACTCTGTAATGCAACATAAATAATATGTTTTATATAACATGACTATATTTTACCAAATAATAGTGAGTATTAGCATTATTTTACATCTTTGCAAATCTAATGCCTGCCTTCGTTGAAGACCCTGATTTTGCATATCTCTTTCTGCATTCAACCTACTGCCCTATGTTGCTCTTATTAAAGTATATGAAGAAAATCTAGCCTTATTCCCATATGTAGTTAAAAAGGGGAGACGTGTTTTAATATTCTTTTCAGATAATTGTGGACAATCTCCTTTGATACTAAACCAAACCTGACAAGTGGTAATTTCTTAGGTGTTAATGGCAATATGGAACTTGAAATTATATCAATAAATGCCTTGCATTGAAATCCATGGGTCTGTCTTATACGTTAAATGGATCATTCACTTTTGCATTATTTTGTAAACCCTTACATTAGTCTTTAAGAAATATGAATTCATTGATTTATGCAGATCTTATGAATTTTCCTAGTATCACCATTGACGTCTTCAGGAAGGTCCCCATATGCTGGGAAACTGTCAAGTTAATGGTGGTGGATGTAATTTTTGTAAAATCACAATTTTTGCTAGAAAGCTCACATTTTATCATTGGCAAGTACTATAATCTTGTTTCCCAGAAGTGACAGGCTCACTTTGATCGTTTTTGAGAAAATACCTGCCAAATACACATGCCTGAATAAGAATAGTTTGTCAGCTGTTCTTTTTTTTTCTTTTCTTTTCTTTTCTTTCTTTCTTTCTTTTTTTTTTTTTTTTTTTGTAAAAAGGGAGAGAGAGAGTGAGTGGTGGGGGAAGGGGGGAGGGGCAGAGGAAGAAAGAATCTCAAGCTGACTTCATGCCCAGCATGGAGCCCAACCTGGTCCTCAATTCCATGACCCTTAGACCATGACCTGAGCTGAAATCAAGAGTCAGACACTTAACTGAAAGAGCCACCCAGATACCCCTGTCAGTTCTTTCAAGTACAAATGTGTCACAGAAAAAGCTGCTAGTTCAGCTCACCACTTGAACAATCACAAAAGTGCTTCTCCTGGAGATAACAATTGTACTGTAGTATGAAGCATTAGGTAGAATTTTTAAAAAGTTGTGTTCTCAAAGGTTAATGTTTAATATAAATTACTATTTTTTACTGCTTCATCAATAGTATTCTTAAGTAAATCACCTTTAAAAAACTCTGTATGTGTGGTGCATTGTAAAAATTAGAACGACTACTGGAGTTTGGTGCCATTGCCTTGTTTCAACCTCGGGTGCCAGCAATTTTACCCACCATCAGTGAAATACCAACATGTGAAACAGAAAAGGCAAAAAAAAAAGTCTTAATAATTTTGAACTTGATGACTTCTTAAATATGTTTTAGGGACCCACCAAGGTCCACAGACTACACTAAATAAATAAATAAAATTATATGTTTTTCTCCTGTTAATGCTACCATGTCATGTAATACTTATATTGAATAAATTTGTATGATCATCTCCTATTAATTTGTCTTTGTCAGTTTAAGTTTTAGGCCCAGCCAGGGACCCTAAGAGAATGGAGGAGAATTTTTTTCCTCTCCTACAACACAATGCTACAAAGTTACAGCTGAATTCAAAACTTTGTACTTTTTGCTCAAGATATGAAGCATTATTATGACCAACTTAATAATTAGGAAAATATCAAGTTACAATTCTTTAAACAATGTGATACAACAATTTAAGATGGAGGAGAAAATTGGATTAAGTTTATTTTTAAAAATCTTAAGTATCATTCTAATACTTAGAGATTTAGCTATTGCTTAGTTGTAAATTTTTCCATTCCTTCATCTGACTGGGGGAAAATCATAATCATTCTTACTTTAAGTAACTTCAAATTCTATAATCTTTAACAAACTATATTGTTGTCAATACAATTAGAAACAATGTTTTTATACATATATAATTCTATCACTCCATGGCATGGAACTTTTCTTTTAATTTTGATTTTTTAAAATTCCCTGAACAATGAAAAAATTGAGAGTTTAGATTTTTACTTCAAAATAGTTTTATGCTTCTAAACTAGATGTCAGTGTGAAATTAACAAGCATAGATAAATTAGGATGCAGTTGATGCTGACAGTGATAGTAAATTAGTATTCTGGAATAAATCATTGTGTAAGGGTTTGACATTATTGTTATATGTAAAAAAATTTTGTGATTTAAGGCTTTTCTTAATTTTCATTAAAAATAGAGAATAGAGTAAAAAACAAAAAAAGGCCAGGTTTCAGTGGGTCTGTCTCTTCTACAAAATGAAAATTTCATTTTAGGATCCTTTTTAAAAAATAATTTTGGGTCCATTATATCTTAAGGACTCTATATTTTATTTATTTTTATTTTTTTAAATTTATTTATGATAGTCACAGAGAGAGAGAGAGAGAGAGAGAGGCAGAGACACAGGCAGAGGGAGAAGCAGGCTCCATGCACTGGGAGCCCGACGTGGGATTCGATCCTGGGTCTCCAGGATTGTGCCCTGGGCCAAAGGCAGGCGCCAAACCGCTGCACCACCCAGGGATCCCGGACTCTATATTTTAAAGAGTATTTTAATTGTATGCTGCTTTTTAATACACTATTTTATTTATTGTAAATACAGTCACATTCACAGACATTTGATGACCTAATATGTGCCAAGCACCTTGATAAAGAGATGGTGTCTTGTTAAAGGAAGTTTAAAGCAAAAAGGAGAAAGACAAATTAACTGGATTAAAATATACAATTATCTCTTACAAGATAGGTTTGTGTAGATTTATACACAGATTGTTCCATATTTACAGGCTATCATCTACAGAAATTTTAGATTTGATATTTAATTTCAAAATCTTAGCAGATAGGAGATATTATGGCATATATAATATTATATAGAATATTAAATATATATATATTTCTCCTTTCTTTTTCTTCTTTCTTTTCTTTTTTCTTTCTTTCCTTCTTTTTTTGGTTATAATGAACCTACATCATATGTACGATTTACTTAGAAAAAGGTTGGATTATGAGCCAGAACCAGTTTAGACATCAGTTAATTTCCTTACTAGTTTGGAGAAGATTACCTTTCAGTTTATTTCAATCAGTAAAATAGGAATACTAATATTCCCTCCTATCAAGAGAGCTATACAGAGAGACTTTGGCTATATCTACATTGTTTCAGCTATAAAATGAAATGAGGTGTGACAAAACACTTGGATATAATAGAGCTCTGTAGTTGTACATGGTTGTTCATCATTCTAGTCTCTGGACTTTTCTCTGTGTTTGAAATACATCATTATGCATTCTATATTTCCACAAAGATCAATATATAACAGTTCCCTAATTTATTAGACCATGGATTTCTTCATTCCTGGACTATCATGTGATAATAATATTCTGCAGTCTAAAATTTGGTAAACAGTACCATACCAAATCAATAAGAAATTAAAATAAAGATTGCTAAGCATTATTTTATGTCAAATTTAGGTTAGGTGTCCATACTTTGCAGTAGAGCTAATTGGTACATTTTGCTTTCTTCAGAACTATCAACAGCCTAGGATTGAGCACATGAAAAAAAAATTTTAAAGGAAAAAGGATAGTAAGTTTGTTATGATCTATTAGGTCAATTATCAAAAGAGACTTCAAAATCCCCTAAGAAATTTCAACACGTAATACGAATTTTTCTCCAGAATGTCCCTTCAATTGAAGCTTGAAAACTTTAAATAAAAAGCAGACTGAAGTAATTTAATTTTAATGGGTAGTTTGAATTTATCTCAAATGAGATGTTTGTAATGATAGACTTGGATTTGGCACACAAAAAGTTATTTTGTATGCCACGGACAAAGGAAGTTAGATGGCTAAACCCAATATCTATGGGATGGGAAAGTATACTCTTGCCACAAAAAAGTTACTGCTGGATGCATAGCAATTGGCAAGGATATTTAATCCTCTTACAGGAAAAGAGAACAAATAGTTAGAAATAATAATAGAAACCATGGTAATCCTCTCTGTTCTACACAAATATTTACTTACTTTCCATATGCAGAATTCACTTTTTCCTAAGGAAAACACCCCAATGTTTTATCCAATCATGGCATAAGGCCCCAAACCCAGGATCTCATGATACTCTTTATGTTAAATTAGATGGCTTCTCTTCCATCAGATATCACTCAACTGAAGTTAAAAAATAATAATTTTAAAAATAAATTTAAATTTAAATGATCTTTCTCCCACATATATAATACACATTGGGAAACAGGTACATAGTAAATGCAGTGTACACTCTAGTGTATAAAGGGGAAGCATGGAAGACACAGAGCAATTGCTGGTTAATAGTAATTCTGACATTCTCTGGGCAAGTGTGGTGAAAGCTCTCTACTCTGATGGTAAGGGGATGTTCCCAAATTAAGCCTCAATTCCATTCCTTGGGAGTAGTTTCTTCATGGTTTTTGGATTCCCCATCTGTAATATTTGTCTGGTTTCTTTCAGGCTGCTATAGCAACATAACTCAAACTGAGTGGCTCTTTATTTATTTATTGCTCACAGTTCTGGGGGCTGGGAAGTCAAAGATTAAGGTGTAAGAATAGTTGGTTTCTGGTGAGGGCTCCCTTCCTATTCATAGCCAGTGTTTTCTGCTAAATCCTCACATGGTAGAAAGGCTAGGGACCTCTCCGGAGCTTTCTTTTTTAAAAAATAAGAACACTAATCCTTTTTATGAGGGCTATGTCCTCACAACTTAGGGAACTTTTGAAGGCCCCAATTCCTAATATTACCTCCTAGGGATTTAGAATTTTAACTTAGGAATTTTGAGGGGACAAAAGTATTCAGACTGTAGCAAGGAATTTCCTTGGCCATATCTGGAAAAGGCATTGAAAAATACACTATTCCTGAAAGTTGCATCGCATATCAGTCGCTTCTTTGTCAATATTTGGAATCCCAAAAGTTTTTTTTTGTTTTGTTTTGTTTTGTTTTTTTTGTTTGTTTGTTTTTTAACTGTAATCCATGCTGTTGGCTCTTTGGGTAGTACAACTTTGAAATTATTTATTTATTTATTTATTGCTTGATGTACAAATATTCACATCCACCCAATTTATTTGAGAAGTATCTTTTTGTCTATACTGAATATAACAATAAATATCTCATCTTCCTTGATTGGATAAGGAGACCCAGGCCTCTAGACACCTCCCATGATCTGCTGGAAGTCTTCTCCACTATCACTGTGGATTTATTCTGCTGTTTACGAAAGTAGTAATTCTTTCTTACATTTTTGCTAAGCATCTTCTGACTTCTTTTCCTATAGGTTTCCAGACAATGGGAGGCATGACATTTTGGTTCCTCTGTTTCCTTCACACTTAAGGAGTCTACATTCCTCCTGTAAGGCCTATCATTTAAGATAAAGTTATGCTTCTGCAGCTATAAAATTAGTCTTAGACTATGATAGGGAAAAAGAGTTTGGTTCCAAGTTAGTTATAATACATAGAAACATCTAGGGCACAAAAAAGTCATGGTTGACATGATTGATTGACTGGTGGACTCCACATCAAATAAGATAAATGCTCAGAAGAAAGTTCAGATGTAAAATAAGGAAAAGTGAGAGGCCAAATATTTTAATAAGAATAAAGAGGGAGCTCTGTTGGAGTGAGAGAATGAGAGAGACTGGACTAGTAGACAATAGATGGTGGTGGTTAGAATAAAGATTTTGGAACTTGCACAATCAGCAATATTACACATGACCTGTATTCTGAAGAAAGAAAACAAGGATTTGGAGCTATATCTTAGGTGTTCCTATTTAACATTACTTAGAATATATTATATCTAAAGGATGATATTTCTTGCACATTTTCTCAAAACCATCCTTGACATGAACGTCATCTCCAAAATGTAAAAATGAGGATACAAAAAAATCACTTTATGGAACTCATATATAATGTCAGAGGTTAACATTAAAATTAGATTGTTATATGCCATGATAGAAAAGGGAAATAAGGGGGGTCGGGCTGCGTGGGGCTGCGCGGCGGCAGCGGCGACGACGCCAGCGACTCCGGAGACTCTGGGCGGGACAGCGCGGGGCCATGGCCCAGGCGACCCGGCTCCGGCCCGCAGCCTGCCAGGCGGTCTCCCAGCTGCTGGGGCCGCACAGACGCCCGAGAGAGGCCCTGCGCACGGGAGCCACGGAGCATGCCGCGGGACTGTCGGCTAGGAAGGGAGCCTTTGGTCACCCCAAGGAGAGCCGCTTCAGGGGGTCAGGGGCCCGAATGGGCAGTTGAGGAGTGCCTGGAATGAGAAGGAAGGGAAAAGAGGGAACAGTAGCCGTGAGACTTCCGAATGGGACTCCGAAGGCCTTACGTCGCTGCAGCCCCTTCCTCTTCGCACGCCCCCAGCAGCAAATGAGGCACACCTGCAGACTGTGGCCATCTCCCTGTGGACAGTGGTGGCAGCTGTGCAGGCTATCGAGAGGAAGGTGGAGGTCCACAGCCGGCGACTCTTGCACCTAGAAGGACAGACGGGGACAGCAGAGAAGAAGCTAGCCAGCTGTGAAAAGACGGTGGCTGACCTTGGGAACCAACTGGAGGGCAAGTGGGCTGTGCTGGGGACCCTGCTGCAGGAGTATGGGCTGCTGCAGAGGCGGCTGGAGAACTTGGAGGACCTGCTGAGGAACAGGAACTTCTGGATTCTGCAGCTGCCACCCGGCATTAGAGGAGATATCCCGAAGGTGCCTGTGACATTTGATGATATCTCCATCTACTTTTCCACTCCGGAGTGGGAAAAAACTGGAAGAATGGCAAAAAGAACTTTACAAGAATATCATGAAGGGCAACTACGAGTCTCTCATCTCCATGGATGATGCCATGAATCAACCTGATGTCTTATCTCCGATTCAGCCAGAAAGAGAACATACTACAGAGGACCAGGCAGGACCAGAGGAAAGTGAGATTCCCACAGACCCCAGTGAAGAGCCTGGCATTTCAACATCAGATATTCTGTCTTGGATCAAACAAGAGGAAGAGCCCCAGGCTGGGGCCCCACAGGAGACCAAGGACAGTGACATGCACGAGGGCACCTATGCTGATGAAGAACTTGTCCTCAAAGCTGAAAGCCTTGCCAGAGCCTCCTTGTGCCCAGAGCTTCCGGTCACCTTCTCTTCTCCACCACCAGCAGCAAAGGATACTTTTTCAGATGTGACTTTCAAAGGTCAGCCCTCTGCATCCATGGCACCTTTCGGGCGTCCGGCTGCCGACCTGGCTGAAGCCTCTGAGGGACAAGTGACTTTTACGCAGTTGGGTAGCTACCCCCTGCCACCTCCAGCTGGGGAGCAGGTCTTCTCATGCCACCACTGTGGCAAGAGCCTCAGCCAAGACATGCTGCTCACCCACCAGTGTAGCCACACGGGTGAGAACCCGTTACCCTGAGCCCAGTGCCCGAAACACCTCCCCCAGCAGGCCGACCTGGGCAGCAGCTCCCAGCCGCATGCTAGCGAGACGCCCCCCACCTGTCCACACTGCGCCAGGACTTTCACTCACCCGTCCAGACTCACCTACCACCTTCGGGTGCATAACAGCACCGAGCGCCCTTTCCCCTGCCCTGACTGCCCCAAGCGCTTCGCCGACCAGGCCCGGCTCAGCAGCCCCGGCGAGCTCACGCCAGCCAGCGTCCCATGCGCTGCGCCCGGTGCGGCCGGAGCTTCAGCCTGAAAATCAGCCTCCTGCTCCACCAGCGGGGGCACGCACAGGAGCGGCCCTTCTCCTGCCCGCAGTGCGGCACTGACTTCGAGGGCCACTCAGCTCCGATCCGCCACCAGACGATCCACACGGGCGAGCGGCCAACCCGTGCACTGACTGCAGCAAGAGCTTGGTGCGCAAGGAGCACCTGCTGAACCACCGGCGGCTGCACGCGGGCGAGCGGCCCTTCCGCTGCGCGCACTGCGGCGAGAGCTTCATCCGCAGGCACCACCTCATGCAGCACCAGCATCCACACGGGCGAGCGGCCCTACCCCTGCGCCTACTGTGGCAGAAGCTTCCGCTACAAACAGACGCTCAAGGACCACCTGCGCTCCGGCCACAGTGGAGGCTGCGGGGGTGACAGCAACCACTCCGGACCGCCAGCCGCCTGACCCGCCGGGGCCCCTCCTAACCGGGCTCGAAACCTCTGGCCTCGCTGTTAACACCGAAGGTCTAGAGGCCAATCAGTGGTATGGGGAAGGGAGCGGAGGGGGAGTTTTGTAAACCTCGCTCGTTAATGGTTATCTGTGCTCTCCGGGTATCTATGCCCGCGAGCCCCTCAACCCCCTGCAGCAGTCGCCGTGTGGCACGTCGATGAGTTTGGGATCTTATACCCTTGACTAGAGACACGCTGGAATTTGGGACCTTGGCAACATCACAGGCACACCGCATTTTGAAACCCAGAGAGACCTGGAAAGGAGCCCAGCATCCCAATCTTTACAAAAGTATTACCTAAGCAGAAGTTATATAAGAATGTTGCAGAGAGAGAGGTTGCAAAGCAAGATTTGGCCTCCGTCAATCCATCACAGGGTGATAAGTTGTTAATGATTGATGCTCTAAGTAGAGACAGGTGCATGGGAAGAGCCTCCAGAGTTTGAACTCCATCATGGGGCCTGGGGATGTTTAATTGAACCTCATTCATTCCTTGATGGTAAGAGGGTTGTTAGAAGAAAGCGCTGGAGCCTCAGGCCGTGGTACTGCTTCTCCCTGATAAGAGCTAAAGTCTGCTCATGTGTTCATATTCTGCCTCTCCCAAAATGATAACTCAAGACTGCCTTCCTAAGTTTCCTAGATTAATTCTAATACATTTTGTTTAATATTAGGGGAGCAAGAAATCTGACTTTAAAAGCTTCTTAAAGAGAACAGTTCTTTGAATAGTTTGATTTGAAGGATTCAAGCTCTTAATGGCATTTAAACCACTAGGAACATTTGCCCAGGTCCTGGCTAAAATAAAGTGGGAGCAGTGTTCTCAGCCCCAGCTTTAAAATCTAGAGAACCCAGAGAAATGACAGAACAGCCTAAAATTTGTTCCTGAACTATGTTTCTCAATAAGGAGTCATTCACGTCAAATTTTTCCTTATTTTCATTCAAGCCAATAGGCTGATTTTCCCATTCTTAGTGTCATATTCTTGACAGTCCTCAGCAGAAAAGACCATACCACTTTCCAGAAGTGTTATGGAGCTTCAGAAATTGCCAGTGGATCTCAGCTTTCGTTTCTTCAGTAGTGAGACAATGGTGCTTTAATGCAGCTTTCTTGAGCCATCAGCATGTATGTTCACCCCTCTGTCCCATTGGCAAGGGGCAGGTTGAGGAACTTTGTAGATCCCTGAGCATACAGACAAGGTCAGCCTCCTGCAGCTTGTTCTGCTTTTAGGAACCTTGGCTACCATGTGTCCTTTTCATTGGGGACATTCAGTCAAGGGAGAGCATCTGAGCATGGTCCTACTCCTCAGTGGCTTTGCAGTTGGACATAAGCCCCTTGCCCTTTACAGATTGCAGATTTTCATCTGCAAGATGAGGCTAGTGAAAGGAAAAAAGTGAGCCTCTAGAAATTCAAAACAAAACAAAATCATAAAACTTGTGATACATTTATTTTGCCATATCTCTGGCTTCTATCCAAGCAAAGCCAAATAAGATCCCCCAAATCAAAGCAGAGACATTCTTGTTGAAACTTGACTGAGCTCAATCTGTTTTACTCTTGCTGGGTGACTGAAGTGGGAGATAGAGATTGCCCTAAGTCTTGGGCAGTAGGGCTGTTTATTCCTACACTCTCTTCCCCCTGAATCTTTCCAAGATGCCTGGAAACAAGGTCTGCAAGTACTTAGAACACTTTCTTGATGAAATGATAAAGGAGAGCCCCATTTTTTCCTTATCACTTAACCCAGCCTAGCTTTACCTAAGCACACTAGGAAAATGTGTTACCCTACCTAGCTTTGCTCCTGGGAAAGCTCTGTTTGAACATGCTGCTCTTTAGGATGATTGCATTTATGGAACATCTGCCCTGTGACATTCACAATATCAGGGGTCATGGGAGACTTCAGAAATGTATGTAAGACCTAGTCTGCTGCCGTAATTTGTAGTCTGAAGGCGATGAAAAACCCAGTATAGAACAAACCAAGACAACAGATGAACAGAGAGAGCCCTGGCATATTGGGATTAAGAGCTTTCTAGCTAGAATCTAAACCCATACTATGGGTAAATGTGCGGGGTTCTGGGGCTCCCAAAGTCAAGGTTCCAGCTTCACCGCTGACTTGGTTGAAACTTAGTGTGAGACCTGGTTTACACCTTGGTCTCCTAATTAAAAAGGAGAAGAATCAAAATACTGTCTTTAGGTGGTGAGCTCCCTTTTCTGGTAGCATTTAAACATTTGCCAGGGGGTGCTTGAAAGGGATTCCTACATTAAGTGTGATGTTGGTCTAGATAACATCAGAAATTCTTTTTTTTACTCAAAGATTTAATGGGAACACAGAGCTTGTTAATGAAGGAGACCTGTGTGTTAAAATGCTGCAGATAGATCCCATGGTCCTCTCTGCAAGGAACTGTAGCCAGCAGGAGTCCAAACTTCAGCAAGAAGTGAACACGGTTCAAATACCAATGAGGCAAGAGCCATGAATCTGAGTGAAAGGTAACAGGCAGGGCCATGCCAGAGAGATGGAAGTAGGTGTTCTCCTAATCCTCAGGAGAACACACCAGGAGTTTTCAAGTGCATTCTGGTCTCCTTTCCCTCCACCTATCCTCTACAAGGTAGAACTCCAGGCCAGCTCTAGATTTTGTTTGCTTAAGATTCAAGAGTGGATCCATAAAATGCCCTCAGTGGAAAAGTTAAGTCCAATGGGAAGGTTTCAATGTGTGGAGAAACTTGGTCCATTGAGGGTTCCTGAGAGAAACTGTGCATTTAACTGCAGTTGAAGTACCTGAGGATTCGTTGTCATGACCAGACAAGACAGGAGAACCCAGAAATGTCCTCTTCATCAGTCTGCCTCCTGGGCTAAGACATCTGTCACACACAAATAAGCATATCTCCTCGGAGTAGATCGAGATATGGACTATAACCAGATTCACTCTTTGCTTACTAAGTTTTTCATTGTCACCATTAGATGAGCCTCTGTTTCAGCCACAGATGTGAAAATAAATGGAAGTTGATTGCTTGTCTAGACAAAAAAAAAAAGAAAAAGAAAAAGAAAAAGAAAAAGGAGATAATATATGCCCTTTTCAGTACAAAGATCATTTGCTAGAAAATATGGCCTCAATTTGAATTAAAGTAACATATAAAAACTTACTAATATAGTTTCTTTCTAAATAACGTGTGGTACCAAAATCCGAACCCATGGAAACAATGAATAGATGACATGATTGAATTCTTAGCCAAAAGAATCACATTGGCCTTGAACTTTGACTTACCTTGGAGTTGTTCTCTAACCTAGTGAAACCTTAATTCACAGAAAAATTGTCCATATTTTAGACCAACACAAAGGATTTTTCTAAAAAGATATCTCCAGATGATTAAATTCTCCCCTCTGGAACTTATAAAGAACTGTAATTGCTTCTGAACAATTTCATTACCAAAAACAGTGGTAAGACTAAAGGTAAAATAAAGTCTACTATCTTTTAGAAAACCTTTATTCAATACTTGGTCCTTTTTTTGTAGAATATCTCTTGAAACAGAATGCACAGGAAAGCTTTGGGAGTGAATGTTCTGAAATGAGCATAATAATTTGGAGATTTATATTCAATATTCCAACTTTAAAAGACATTTTATTGAGACATTTATTTATTCATTCCTTTAAAAGGCATTGTGATGGAGATTGGGGATACAAGGATGAACACAATGATGTCCTTTCCTGACCTTTTGAAAACTGAGGCACAGACTTCATAGATAAAATCCTCAGGAGTTCTTATGCTCAAATCATTATTTCTTGTCAGCTTCACAGCTAGAAAGGCTACCTGACATGGGAGAAGGGGGCTTTTATTAATCAAGCACTTCTCTGGTCTTCCCTGAGGTTATGTGAAAATGTAGAACTTATTGAAATGCATGGAGTAAATTCACATTACCAATTGTCTAGGTTTACTTTAAATTCAGTAGATCCAATGTGACTGTCTTTCAGAAACATATTAATAATACAAATTTTTAATTGAAGATTTGAAAATGTGTATGGACAACTATGTGTCCCTGGTGATTTAGGACTGATTGATGGCATTTCTCTACTTACTGCTGAATATATAAGCTTTAAGATTATACTCTGAAAGAATATTAATGTATTTCATTGAATCCAAGATGCCATAAATAGTGAATACATCTTTTTGTGCAATTAAAAAAGAAAAAAAGTTCCAAATAAAAACATACAGTCATTGGTTTAAAAAAATCCTCATTTCAGAAATCTTAAAGTGGGAAAAATTAATTTTGAAATAAATAGAATATATATACATACACAAAATACACTCATTTTATTCTTTCTTTTCTTTTAGATAATTATAGATTCACGTGCACTTGTCAGAAACCATATAGACGATCCTATGTATCTTTGATCCAGTTTCACATGATACCATCTCTCAAAGCCACAATATAATATCCCAAGCAAGATATTGATTCTGCTACAACCACTATTTTTTTTCAATTTCCCCAGTTTTTCATATACTCATCTATATGTGTGTGTGTGTGTATTTTGGAGTACACAAATTTTCACGTTTCTATTTGTGTATTCATCACCATATTCAAGATACAGAACCATCCCATTACATCATAGATACCTCATGTTCCCCCCATTGCCTGTCCTTCCTCTCACCCTCAAACTCCAACCACATCCTATTGACAACTAATAATCTGTTCTTCATTTCTAAGATTTTAAAAATTTCCAGAATGTTATATAAATGGAATTATATAGTATGTAACATTTTGGTATTGGCTTTCTTCAGTCAGCAGAATTCCCTGGAATTCATCTAAGTTGCAGCACATTCTAACAGTTCCTTCCTTCTTAGTCCTAAGTAAAATGGTAAGAATCTACCACAGTTTTGCTTAAACATTCACCAGTTGACAAACTTCTGGGTTCTTTCCAGTTTGGGGCCATAGCAAAGAAAGCTGCTCTGAAGACTCATATACAGATTAACAGAAGTGTTTTGTGAATATAAGTTTTCATTTCTCTGGAATAAATTTCTAAGACAACAGTCTTAATAGTGAGTATATGTTTAGTTTTACAAGAAATTTTCAAGATGTTGTCCAGAGTGAAAAACATTTACCCTTTCACAAGCTATGGTCTCACTAGCATTCTTTTGTCATCATTATTATTTTTCTTCAAATTTTAACCATTCTAACAGGTATGTAGTGATATAGTGTTTTTTAAATTTATATTTCCTCTCTTTTGTTTTTTATTGTTTTCAAAGATTTATTTATTTATTTATTTGAGAGAGAGAGAGAGAGAGAGAGAAAGAGAAAGAGAGAGAAAGAGAAGAGGAGCAGAGGGAGAGGGAGGAGAGAAGCAGATTCCCTGCTGAGCACAGAGCCCGATGGGGGGGGGGGGGGCTCAATCTCAGGACCATGAAATCTTATTTTAATTTGTATTTCCTCAATGCCTAACAATGTGGAACATTTTTTATGTGCTTACTTGCTATCTGTGTATTGTGTTTGGTGAAATATCTCTGTCTTTTGCCCATGTTCTAGTTGAAATTTTTGCTTTTTTACTGTTGAGTTCTGAGAGTTCTTTATATTTTCTAGGTACTAATCCTTTATTGGATATTTGGTTTGCAAATATTTTCTCACTGTCTATAGCTTGTTTTCTCATCTTCATCACAAGGTTTTTTACAAAGCAAGAGTTGTCAATTTTGATAAAGTCCAACTTATCAGTTTTCCCTTTTTTAAAAGATTTTATTTATTTATTCATAAGAGAGAGAGAGAGAGGCAGAGACACAGGCAGGAGGAGAAGCAGGTTCCATGCAGGGAGCCTGATGTGGGACTTGATCCCGGGACTCCAGGATCACGTCCTGGGCCGAAGGCAGTTGCTAAACCGCTGAGCCACCCAGGGATCTCAGTTTTCTCTTTTAGCGATTTTTCTTTTGGTCAAGTATAATAATGCTCTGCCCAAATCCTAGATATGAATGATTTTCTGTATTTTTTCCCTCTTAAATATTTTGTGGGTTTACACTTTAGTCCAGTTCTAAATAAATTTTATATAAGTATAAAGTTTAGATTGTGGTGTTTTTTTTATTTTATTTTATTTTGTTTTGTTTTGTTTGCCTTTGGATATCCAATTGCTCCAGTAATATTTATTGAAAAAGCTGCCTTTTGTCCTTGAATTGCTTTTGTAACTCAGTTGAAAATCTGTTGGACATGAGTATATATTTTTGAACTTCGAAATAACAAAATAAGACTGGACTTTTGACCAGGCCTCAGTGCTGCTTCTTATCTGTGACACAAATTTAGCAATTTAATGTGTAAGTTACTTAAACTCTCTGTTTTACTTTCATCTTCTATAAAGATAAGGCTTAGATTTTATACTCTACATTGCTTTCTTTTTAAAAACATTAAATAAGTGAAACTAACATGATTTATTACAAGTTTGAATAATACATACATTCTTTTGTCACGAGATTGCATTTATTAAATAAATAATAAATATTTCATAGTTCTCGCCATAAGAGAAAGCCACATGAAGATTTCAAACTAAGCAAAACTGAAGCAAAGGCATTCACCTCATAAGAATGACTCACTGAGATACGGGCATCACTTTATTTATGCTTAATAAAATTTCCAGTTTTCCAAGCAATGGCTATTAATCAAAATAATGTTATAGGCAAAACACTTCTGATAAAGTCTGTAGATCCTATGGTAAAAGCTTCAACTTTAAGTCCCCTTCTCAGAGTTGGTAAACAATGACTTGTGAGCAAATTCATCTCATCACCTGTTTTTGTAAATGGGGTTTTCTTGAAATCTCACCACAAGCATTGGTTCCATATTGCCCATGACTGCCCTCATGTTACACAGCCGAATTAAATATTTTCCAGAGACCATGCAGCCCACAAAGCCTGAATTATTTATTAACTGATCATTTATGTAAAGAGTTTGCCAACCTCATGCTTTATTGGAGGTGATCTATTTGGTCTCCTAAAATACAGGAGACATCAGAAAATATTCCCGTAGAAAAGAAGGGGGCTACTAACATGAAAAAAATACTGATGTAATCTTGTATTTATGTGAGAAATACTCAACTTCTGAAAAAAGATGTGGCCCAAAATTCAGTTGTATGTCTTTTACTCCTCACAAGAACATACTCATGAAATTACCTCCTCACCTATAGTCTAGAGAAAATTGAGTTTTGGGGTCAGTCTATAAACTAACTAGCATTTTTAAGTATTTTTTTCCTGTCATCTCTCAAAAACTACTGGGAGTTCTGAAATAATATATAGCGAGTCAAAATAAATCTTATTTGTAAAAACCTGAGAAATATTTTATGGCTACAAAACTGGCAGATTCCATTTGGAGTGAGCAGTGTAATGTGTCTAGCTTGTTCCATAGGGATATATCTTATCCAAGACACAGAAATGGCTTCTTCTCAATGCTATTAGGAAGAAGATTTGTAATGATCATGCTTTTTAGGGGTGTATTTTTTAATGATATTCATAACAGCATCCTCAGATCTTTTCTTACCTTCTCACATTTTCTGGAGTCAAGATGAAATCTTCAAACCTGTCTAGGTTTTAATAATAAAATCATAATGTAGAATATTTATTGAGTGTTTACTATGTGCTAAAGATGCTTCTTTAAGTTTTCATATGTATTTAATCAATTCACCCTCATAGCAACACTATGTGATAGAATTATTATTAATTTAGATTTATAGATAGGTTCATACATATAAGTAATTTCAATCAGGTTATGCAAGTAATAAATGATAAAAGTGAAAATAGGTTCCTATCAGGGATTAAAGAAGAACTGATTTCTCTTAGTCTTACAGACCTTTTTGGGAGATTCCCTTCTATATATTTATCCTAGCCCAACAGACTGCGAATAAACATTTAGGACTTTCTGGCTTTTTGGTGGATTGATTTTTCTCATCTCTTTGCAAAGTTCCTCTCTGTCCCAAGGTAATCTCTCTTCTCTGAAGTCTTCTTTAACATCAATGTGGGCATTTTTGCCTTTTTAAAACGTTAGATTATGTTTCCATGGCATGTTTTTTTTGTATCTCTTTACCAATCATACTTATGGTACCGTATTTGAACTGAGTGCTTTGTAGACAGCAACTAGTTGACTGATGCATTTTTGTCTGCTTTATCAAAAGCCAATAGTCTTTTTTTTAAAGATTTTATTTATTTATTCATGAGACACACAGAGAGAGAGAGAGACAGAGACAGAGACAGAGACACAGGCAGAAGAAGCAGGCTCCATGCAGGGAGCCTGACATGGGACTCAATCCCGGGTCTCCAGGATCAGGCCCTGGGCTGAAGGTGGCACTAAACCGCTAAGCCACTGGGGTTGCCCCCAATAGTCTTTTAAGTCTTGTATATAAACCATTTAAATTAAAGGAAATTTTTGATATGTTAGAGCTTAAAATCTTCCATTTTGTTCTTTGCTCTCTATTTCCTGTGTTTTACATACCTCTGTTTCTTTGATCTTAACACCTAGTGAGTTATTTGAATATTTGTTAGGATGCCATCTTGATTGATTTATAGTATATTCAAGTATATCACTTTGCATAGTTTTCTTAATGCTTACAGTAGTGGTTACATAATGATTTGTCAGAGTTGACTGATATTGACGTTTGACATGGCCTTGAAGTGAAATGTAAAAAACTTACTTCCACTTAGGTCCCATTATCCTCCCTATTTGGGTGATATAATTGCCTTAAGAATTTCTTCTGCATACCTTTAGCACCACTACATGATATTATAACTTTGCTCCAATTAAATATAATTTAAGAAACTCATGAGAAGTATGTAGTCTATATTTATTTTACTTTTTAACATTTCCAATATTTTTCTTTCCTTTTTGATGTTCCTTCATTTGCTCTTTTTTCCTTTCTAGTTTGAAAAATTCTCTTCAGCCATTACTCAATTTTTTTAATGTTTGCTAACAAGTCTTTTTTTAAAAATCTAAGAATGTCCTTATTCCCCTCCCTGCCTCCATGATACTTAGAAAGGATAACTTCTGTTAACGTGAGTATTGTTCAATATATAATTCTCTTCCATTCTCAGAGGATATAGACCTGTCATCTTGCCTCAACCCTAGATATGCCTATATTTTCTATTGTTTTAATTTTTTTAATGCTTAATCACTTATTAGATATGGAAGAAATAGATTTGGAGGACTTGGTAGAGTTTTGTGACTTAGGTAGGAAACTTTTCTGGACCAGAATTCTCTCATTTCCATAAAAAAGGGGAAGAACTGTGTGAGCTCTTTCTAGGTTTGTAATCCCTAATAGCATTTTCAATACAGTATTGAGATGTCATACTTTATTTGTTAACAATTTAAGATACTTCTTAAAGATTTGTTTATTTAGTTGAGAGAGAGAAAGAGAGCACATGAGAGGGAGGGGCAAAGGGAGAGGAGAGAGAATCTCCAGCAGATTCCATTCTGAGCCCAGACACGAGGCTTGATCTCATGACCCTGAGATGAGGACCTGAGCTGAAACCAAGAGTCAGCACTCAACTGACTGCATCAGCCAGGTGCCCCTAAATTATTTTTATATCAAATATATTTAATATTTTGAGAAGAAAAATCCTTATTTCCTATTATTTTTTATCCATTTGAATGTAATTCTATCATATTTTTCTCTGATGGATTATAAAATTAAAATACAATATGTCCAGTGAAAATTCTAATTAAACGTTCTTAATAATCAGAATCACAGGTATAATTGTTGATGTTTGTGCTAAACCAAATATTTTTTCAGGTATTTATTATAATTTATAATGCTAAGTTTGTGATCACGATATATTTGACTAATTGTTCTGCTCCTACTATAAGCACATAAGTATTAGCAATTAGTTTTCTTTCTCTCTCTCTTTTTTTTAAACTCTTGCTAACTGATCTTAGGAATTTATGTTTGAGTAAACTGTATAGTAGTTACATTAGTAATCAAATGGTGCATCTTAGTTAAAGCACTTTTAAGAATTTTCTTGATCATGACCATTTTCATCATATTGATATTTTTACCAAATTGTAACAATTTAGGATTCAAATATTATAAAATTATTTTAACAACTAAATATCAATTTTAATGTAGTCATAAGATAAATGAACATAATTATCTGAGAAAGAATATGTATTTAAATATAAAGTTATATATAAAACTAAGAGGCAGTATAGGAAGTTTAAAAGTAAAATGATTGAAAAGGAATGAGAAAATGTTACCTTTGGAAAGACCCTATTTTCAAACCAAATATTGAAAATCCATTCAGTCAAATGTATATTCTTTCTTGCCTTTAAAATTGCAATTCCCTTTCCAAAGCTTTGAATGGAAAATGAAGATTCTAAAGAACTATTCTTCAGTTATGGGAAAGCTGAAGCCATTGTTGAATTTGTTGAATTACTCAATTATTCTGAAAAAGTCCTACAGGGATTGCCAAGGGTGATGGTAATGAATGAAATTGATCTAATCTCGCAATATGAAAAGAATTTCTTGGAGTGGAACACTTGTTTCACAGAGGAATCATCAGGGAAATAACTGGCAAAAGCATCTTTTTTTTTTTCCACGGAAGGAAACTTATTAACATGACATACAAGAGAAAGCATGGACATTTTAAATCCTAAAGCAAAATTTGTCTATTAGAATCTCACAATCATACTGGCTTCAAGGGAGTTTGTAAGCATCCTGAAAAATGAAAATGCTACAGCCCTTGGCTCAGTTATATATGTACATTCTTGGCCAGGTCCTTTTAATTCTTTTTATGTTGTAATGTGAAATTTAATTTACTTTATGGTCTGTCAGGTACAGGCTCCAAGACTTGTGAGGCATCTTTGACCTACTTTAAAGACTGGCACCAATAATTGGCACTCTGACTTTCATTCATAAAACAAAGCTACTACATGAGAACTTACAGTCCTGGACCCCAGTGATGAAGTATACCTCCATGGTACTCTATAGCTTTCAAAGTTATTTCCTATATATTTGGTTATTTGAATGCTATAGCACCAACTGGTATAACAACTGCAATACTTCTTTCATTCATTTTGCCACCTACTCAATTCCATGACAGCAGCTCACTACAGCTACAGAAAATTAGAAAACCATGCTGGCTGATCTCACTTTAAATTCATGACCAGGAATCTCAAGTGAGCCCTTAGCACTCCCAGGCAATTTTACCATATTTCCCTAGTCAATTTACTTTCTTGCCTTTTTCATGACTATTTCACAACTCTTTCCTCTCCACACTCTCAGCCGATATCTTTGCTTCTCCATAACTGAGGTAGTAGATGCAACTAGAAGAGAATTTCTGAAAATCCTATCAATAAGTATACCATTCTACTTGAGTCTGAACGGACATATCTTTCCTTCCTTCTAACTACAGTGGTTGATGAACCGTTCTTGCACTCAGGCCAACTCCTCCACCTAACCGTCTCATCTCCTGTCTCCTCCTTGAGTGTGTCACTTCTGATTTTCTTTACTTTCCCTTTGGTATCATCAATTTTCCCTCTCTGCTGCCTCTTCAATATGTTACCCTCTGAAAATACTTACCCCTTAATCTCATACTCCCTCTAACATCCCAATTCTCTAAACTTTTCCAGAGAGTTTTGAAGGCTCCATTTTATCTCCTCCCATTTTCATATTACCTGCTTCAATATATGTTTTTGTCATCATCGTTCCACTGAAGCCACTCTGACCAAGGTGACCAGTGATCTCACATTGTGGAAACTCTCATCTCACATCTTGTTTGATCACTCAGCAGCCTCTGACATTGCTAACCATAAAACGACTTGGAATGCTTCTATCACTTGAGTTCAGGATATCAATCTCACTTGATTTTTCCACCTCATTAGTTATTTTTTCTTTGCAGTTTTCTCCATTTTTTTCCTGAATTCTAAATACCACAATTTAATTTGGCTCAACCCTTGTACTTTTCTTTTTTTATCGACAATCTGTTTTGACCTTAACCAGAGAGCATATTTAAATGCCATCCAAAGGCTGATTGCTTCAAATTTATATTTACAACTTGGTCCACTCTCCTGAACTCCATATTTAAATAGTTCAACTGCCTGTTTAACATTGTTTATTTGAATATACCACTATGTATTCCTAATGTTAAGGTATACAATACTGAACTTTTGCTCTTTTCCTCATAAAAATGCTCATGGCTGAGTGTATGGCAACTCTGTCTTTCCATTTGCTTAGATCATACTTGATGTGCCATATCAAATGTATCTCTTGATGTTCTAATTTTCTCATTCTTTACATTCAATTTATCAACAAACCCTGCTAATTCTATAAATCATATAGAGTGTGATCAAGCTCTCATCATCTCCTGCCAGGATTATTATATATATATCAGGCATTTAAGCCCAGAAATGTTAAAATAAATTGCATGAATTTACATTGTTATGGTAAATTAAAACTGACTTGAATTCAGATCATTAGTTATAATCTGGCTTCAATTTATGTTTTCACACCAATTTCTACCATAGACCTCTTAAATTCTAGGTACAACTTCTAGTTTAACAAAACAAGACAGATTATTATTACTAAATATAACAGGAAACTGCACCTATTTTGCATGTTGTTGCTTCTGGCTTGGATACTCTACTGTTTCTAACTGATTGTTAATATTTCATTTATCTTTCAAGGCCCAATTCAAATGTTAGCTTCTCTTTGAAACCTTTCCAGACTTCCCCATGCAGAATTAATTACCCTCTCTTCTGGTATTTCACAACTCATTTATGCATTCATTAGACAATTATTTACTGAATTTTCCAGAAAACATACTAGGCACTGAGGTAAAAGGAATGGCTACCCAATTACCCAATGGTTAGATGAATGTTTTTCTGTGAATGCCCTAGAGTAGGTTTTCTAGTGCGTTATAGAAATTGCACATTGTTTTACTGTGCTACTAAAATCTTTCTACGAATAGTTTCCATGAATTATCCTGTTTGCGGTAGTTGTGGTTCTGAATACAGTGTTTGATATCTGACCAACTCAGAAAATTTTGTTGAAATGAAATTAAAATACCCATTCATTTCAGGGCTATTTCTATAACTGCATGCTAAAATTTACAGTTTCTCTGTCATACACATCATTCTCTGCTAGAGACAATATCTGATGTCTCCCCACTCAAATCAAATGGAGCACGATTTCAGGAAATAATTTCATTTCATCTCATTTCATCTCTGCTTCCTCTCCGACTACCCATTAGCTTTTCCTTCAGTTGAATACATCTGAAAAGTGAAATATGTCTGAAAATTTTATATTGAATTTTGTACAAATTATATGCCTATCAACTAAATAGACAAATAAAACATATTTTTGACCTAGAGATTTGGGATTATCTCATGTATTTTGTGTGCTCACTTTACAAGGTATTCCTTTTCTCCCAGGCAGAACAGCTCAAGAGTTAGACTGGAATAAACTTGAAAGATCTATTCCCTTTAGAGATATCCAGCCAAGCTAGAAGCACTGCTTACGATGTTCTGACAGGCAACTTATACCTGTCTGACCAATAATTTATAATGAGTTAGAATACTCTTCAGGGAGAGGTGTCAAGGTTTCCACCATTGATATAGAGTGAAATTGGTAAATTTCCAATTGTGTAAATGCTACATTCTTAATCTAATTCAGTCAATGAATGAATTTAGGTTTATATTCTCTGCTCTCTGCAGTATTCCTTTTTCTTAGACTGAAAACCAGTGTTTAAGATGGCAGGAGTCTTGGCCTTTGATTACTTTAATCAATCTTGCTTGTGATTCTTCTACATGCCTTCCATTTCTGTTCTATTTGTTTGATGTCAAGTTGGGTATATGAGATTCTCCTCTATAATCAGCTCTTATCTTCATGAAGATAGGTATCAGTATTTAGCAGCTGGGGTCAAGATATTTTAAAAGAAATCCTAAAAATCCATTTTCTTTTAGTTTCATAACATTTTACACATTACTCTTTTCTTAGCACAACAGCACCCTTTGCAATTTTATAATAATGCGTTTTTTTTAATGAAGACATAACTTTAAGATCATACTTTACAGTGAAATTATAGCTTAATTTTGATTTTTTTAAAGAAAGTACAGGAAAACATTCTCTATTATAGTTCATCAATAAAATTAGAGCGTTTTAAATTTGAGAATACTAGGTATTAACTGGAATCATGTAACAGAAAATGCTCATTTAAAGAAACAATTCTTGGGGTGCCTAGGTGGTTTAGTCAGTTAAAATTCTGCCTTTGGCTCAGGTCATCAGGATCCCAGGGTCCTGAGATCAAGCCTCACATCAAGCTGCCTGCTTAGCCCAGAGTCTGCTTCTCCCTCTCCTCCCCACCTGTGCTATCTTGGTCTCTATCTCTTGTCTCTTTTTCTCTCAAATAAATAAATACAATATTTAAAAAAAATAAAGAAGCAACTCTTTCTACCATTACTGATTTGTACTTGAAAATATAGGTTCATTTACTATGAAAATCAGTAAGGATTTGATTAACAAGAACCATTGACTTTTTGATCTCTTCATGTATATGCTTTTGAATAACACATGCATTTTGAGAGTATGATTTCTAGTTTATATTTTTAAATCTTTCCTTCTTTAAAGTTTTGAATTAGCAGGTTCAATATACCATAGGCCATATTCTTCTGTGGCAATAAAATCATCAGTATGCTTTTATTAGGCAAAAGTGGCCACATAACAAGGAGATTTAGCAAAAGGTTTGTACAAAATATTCATTGTAAAACCATTTACCATTCTATCCCGTAACAATTCAGCTGAGGAGAAAGTGACAGTGGTGAAGGGATATATTTTTTTGTTTGTTTGTCAGGCCCAGTCAGTATAGAAATATAAATGCCAAATGTGTAGAAAACTGAGAACAGATCCCCTTGATTCACCCTAAAATACAGATAGAAAATCAATACTAGGCAGAGCAATCGCTCATTGAGAGAATTTTGAAGAAATCTTCATGGTAGCACATCTCACTGAAGCTGAACCATGCTTTAATGAATGTCTTGGTAGTGGAGTCATCAGTCAGACACACAACAACTAACTATTCTCATTCTTTAATACTTTTATTGCACCTTTAAAAAATCTTGGTGTCAGTGTGTCAGAAAAATGCTATAGAATTCTTTTATCTCTTTAAAATTTTTTTTGGAACCACATCTTTCACTGACTAGAGCAACTGCAATTTCTTTCTTTTCAAAGCAGGGTTGACAATTTTAGTAAATAAAAATACCAGAGAACATACTTTTGTGAAACATTATTGTTTATCTGAAATTTGAACTTAACTGGACATCCTCTTTTTTATCTGGCAATACTACTTGAAGTAAAAAATAAGAAAGCCTTGACTGTCACCTTGATTATTGAAAATATCAAGGGTGTGACCAGGGATGCTGAGAGAAGGACATTTTCTTTCTGATTTAGAATTCTACTCCACTCAACTGAAGTTGGATACTGACAACAGTGCCCATAATGCTTTGGTTATGTTGTTTTTATGGAATCTCACAATTTGAGCCTCAGTGAGCAGGGCACGAACTTTTTCTTCCACTCTTGTCCCAAAGAATACATATTTGTAAAGAAAAAAAAAGAGAAATCAGTATGAAAAGTAGGCTAAATAATCTGGTTAAAATTTTTCAGACACTAAGATTTCTGGGTGTGAATTTTTCCAAACCTACCATGTAGCTTGTTTTCATGAGGAACTGAAAGTAAGGTGTTAAGGCAAAGAGAATTTTGGCTGTGGTTTCAGATGTGTTTTATCCTTGCTGCTATCTTTAACTAGAGTAAATAAATGTAGTTTTTTAGAAATTCAGTTCTTCTCTTTAACTGAAGGAAAGGCCTTCCTTTAGGTAGGCCCTTGTAAATTTAAGAAAGTGTAAAAATGTATTCATCACCATCATAGAAACTTTAATCAAACCATTATTTGTAGAGTCATTTAAAAATACTGTTATCCCTGAAATTCTGTCCTGTATTTTCTCTGCTTCATTATGACATAAGTCACCTATCCCCTTTTCAATACTTTATCCTCAGGATCAAGCATATATTTAACACTTAGGAGGCACAAAATAAATATGTGCCCAAATACTGAAGGAATACTAAGTATAGAATGATAAAGAGAAACTGATATCTGGCTTTCTGTTTGTTAAACTGTAGAACTTTTTCATCCCCCAAAGTAGTCAGTATCATGATTTGAACGAAAGCTTCATGAGGACTGGAATTTCTGTATTATTTGATACTGTATCTTAGAATCTAAGAGAGGGCCTGGCACATACTAAGGATTCCAAAAATAATGTATTACATCAATTGAGAAATCTTCAGAAGTTCTTTATAGCACCCAAACTGTGATGCCTCTTTGTTTTGAAGTGAAATTCAATATAAAATTCTTGACGGAGGAAGGAAAATATATGATTTTCCTAAATGTCTTCAAACACTTTTAATTTTATGAGAAATATAATTAAATTCCTAAGTTAATTTCATCTGATATAAAAACCAAGAGTTATAGTTTTTAACTTTTTAATCTTTATTAATTATAAAAATAACTGCATATTTAAAAATGTATTTTTGGAATTGCCAAAATAAAAACTACTTTTTTATTAGCACATATTTTGATTTTTATACATTAAATTTTAATGTAGATATAATCAACAGTTGAATATTTATTTTCTTAGAAGTTTATTTATTTATTAGAGAGAGAACGTGCATGCACACAACATGAGCAGGAGGAGGGGCAAAGGGAGAGGGAAAGAGAATCCTAATCAGGCTCCCCGTGAGTGTGAGCCCAACACAAAGGTCAATTTTATGACTCTGAGGTCCTGACCTGAGTGAAATTAAGATTCAGATGCTTAACCAACGAAGTCACCCATAGCACCCCAATAGTTAAATATTTTAAATGAAAAGGTCCAGAACTGAATTCCCCGACTAATTTTTGATCCGGGAACCATTCCCATGGCAATAGTTTCATAAGTGTATGTAACCTAATAAATGTAGTACACATATTTTTACATATACAAATTTAGTTAATTTATCGGATCTACTAAATTTGTTTCATTTAGTTTGATCTTACAATCAGGTGACAGTTAAGACACTGGGAGACAGACAAATCTTTTTTTTTTTTTTTTTTTTTTGTGATAGTCATACAGAATGAGAGAGAGGCAGAGACATAGGCAGAGGGAGAAGCAGGCTCCATGCACCGGGAGCCCGACGTGGGATTCAATCCCGGGTCTCCAGGATCGCGCCCTAGGTCAAAGGCAGGCGCCAAACCGCTGCACCACGCAGGGATCCAAATCTTAATATACATTCTCTGTCTTCAAGGACATTATGGTAAAATCTTTTTTATGTGAATTTTTTTCTAAATATTTTGTATTGTTTTAAGAGATAAGCTATGTGATTTTCCCACAGCACATCTAATAAGTGAATTTCAGATTAAGTTAAATAACATAAATCAAAGACTTCTTGAAAAGAAAAGTTATTTAATGAATATTTTGGCTGGACTGTACTAATTTCTGTAAGGTTAATGATGATGCTTGGTTTACTTCAGTGACTCTCCCATTTCAATGACACCTTTCTACACCAAATCACAGTATCCTCAATAATAAGTTATGATTATTAAAGATTTTAATATAGTAGGTGCCCTTAAAACAGCTTTTCAGACATTTCATTTGATCCTCATAAAGAGGTAGAGTTATTATCACTCTATTGAAACTGGAAAACAAATCACAGAGCAATGCGTAAGTAGTGCTAAGATTCAATACCAAATGTTAAGCTATTATTTGGGGGCCCACATACCATAGCTTAAAGTTGCCTCAAGAATTAACTGGTGGCCAACAACTTGCTATTAAACTGTCCAGGTCAGAATTGACAGTTCATAGTTTTTCATTTTATAAATACCTATTTACAAGTTACTCTTCTGTACTTACTATCAAGGCAAGCAAGAGTTTTGGTCTCATGAAACTTATATTTAGGAAGAATATTTCCCTGATGGCAAGTGATGCGGAACATTTTCTCATGTGCTTGCTGGCCATGTGTATGTCTTCTTTGGTGAAATTTCTATTCCTGTCTTTTGCCCACTTCATGATTGGATTGTTTGTTTCTTTGCTGTTGAGTTTAATAAGTTCTTTATAGATTTTGGATACTAGGCCCTTATCTGATAGGTCATTTGCAAATATCTTCTCCCATTCTGTAGGTTGTCTATTAGTTTTGTGGACTGTTTCTTTTGCTGTGCAGAAGCTTTTTATCTTGATTAAGTCCTAATAGTCCATTTTTGCTTTTGTTTCCCTTGTCTTCATAGATGTATCTTGCAAGAAGTTGCTGTGGCCAAGTTCAAAAAGGTTGCTGCCTGTGTTCTTCTCTAGGATTTTGATGGATTCTTGTCTTACATTTAGATCTTTCATCCATTTTGAGTTTATCTTTGTGGACATTGCTGCTATAAACGTTGGGGTGCAGGTGTCTTGGTCTATCACTGCATCTGTATGTTTGGGGTAAATCCTCAGCAGTGCAATTGCTGGGTCTAGGGTAGCTCTATTTTTATCTCTTTGAGGAACCTCCACACAGTTTTCCAGAATGGTTGTGCCAGTTCACAATCCCACCAACAGTGCAGGAGGGTTCCCCTTTCTCCACATCCTCTCCAACATTTGTTATTTCCTGTCTTGTTAATTTTTGCCATTCTCACTGGTGTGAGGTATCTCATTGTGGTTTTGATTTGTGGAAGAAGCCTCAGTGTTCATTGAAAGATGAGTGGATAAAGAAGATGTGGTCTATATATACAATGGTATATTACTCCGCCATTAGAAACAGTGAATATCCACCATTTGCTTCAACATGGATGGAACTGGAGGGTATTATGCTGAGTGAAGTAAGTCAATCGGAGAAGGACAAACATTATATGGTTTCATTCATACGGGAAATATAAAAAATAGTGAAAGAGATTAAAGGGGAAAGGAGAGTGGGATATATCAGAGAGAGAGACAGAACATGAGAGACTCCTAACTCTGGGAAACGAGCAAGAGGTAGTGGAAGGGGAGGTGGGCAGGGGGATGGGGTGACTGGGTGACGGGCACTGAGGGGGGCACTTGATGGGAGGAGCACTGGGTGATATGCTATATGTTGGCAAATTGAACTCCAATAAAAAATATACAAAAAGAAAAAAGAAAAAAAATGAAGAATACAGACTGAAAAATAGAGGTGCCTGGCCTTTGCCTCTGTTATTTGGAGGTAGTCTCTGAATGCTTGGAGTTTCCTGAGTGATAGAAGTATCTTTTTTATTCATGGTGGATCTTGATAATTTATCTTTATGAGATGATTTATGGTGGATCCTGGATAATTTACACTAATGAGAAGACTCAGAATAAGGGCTGGCCATGTCAGAATGACTAACCATGTGATTACAGCATTGGATTCCAAGCCAAATAATAACAGTCAACCTCTCAGAGTCTAGAGATTGAGTTCAATCACATCCTCAATGACTTAATCAATGAACTGCCTATAAATATAATAAAATCCCAATAAAAATTGGACATTAAAGCTTGGGTGTGCTTCCTGGGTTGGTAATACACATTAATGGGTGGCAAGGTGGAGTATGTGTGACTCATCCTGACTTTATGGGTGAAGGAATGAGTAGCTGTACATCCAAGACCCTCCTAGACCTCATCCCAAGCATCTCTTCTTTTGGCTGATCTTTATTTGCATGCTTTTTGCCATAATAAAATTGTAATTGTAAGTGTAACATTTTTCTGAGTTCTGTAATTTGTCCTAGTGAATTATCAAATCTGAGAGGGTAATGAGAACCCCCAAACTGGTAGATAGTTTGACAGAAATTGCAGGTGGCCCGGGAACCCCCAAGCTTGAGGCTGGTGTCTGAAGTGATGGCAGTGTTGTGATGGACTGTGCCCTTAACCTATGAAATTTAGCTTATCCTCACACAGTTAGCCTTAAAAGTCATTGCAGAAAGGCAAATGTTTTCACAGCAGTTAAATAAGGTGATATAAAAGGAAATGTCTATAGGTTGGAAATCAGAATGGAAAAAAAAAAAGAAAAAGCTTCCAAGGGTGACATTGGAGCAGAGACCTAAAGGTCTCCGGTATAAGATTGAATAATATAAAGGTAGAACACTTTGGGCAAGAGAAGCCACAAGTTCAAGGCCATAAAAATGTTTGGGGCAAATAAAGAAGCTTACTAAGTCTAGAGCAGAAGGAAACTGATAGATGAGAAAGATAGAGAGATGATAGATCATTAAAAGCTAGATTTAAAAATTGTGGTAAAGACTCTCTGTTTATCAAAATCTATGTTCTCCTTTAGTTTATGGGCACACAACTCAAGTATGTTTCCCAGAATCCCCTGCAGGTCCACGTGATTGAATTCTAGCCAAGGGAAATTCAGTTCAAATGATGTGTGTTCTTTCTAGCCTACTGTTCTCTTTCCTTTCAGAGGGCTTAATGCAAATGACAATAAAAATGTAGGAAATGTTAGAGCCCCAAGATGGAGAGAGGCTGCATTCCTGAATTACTATATGGAGGGGAAACTTTTTAAAATTATTATTAGAAAAAGAAAAGTTATGATGAACAAATGATAAATTTCTATTGTTTACAGCCATTATACATTTGGGTGTCTATTCTAGTTAAAACCAGAATTAGATTTCTTACCCAACATAAATCCTTGTGATGATTTTTGCAAATCTTTGACATTGGACAGCTTTTAGGTAAGCAGAGATTTGATACTGAGAGTTAAAAGTAAGGTATTTTTAACTGGAATTTTAAAAGGAATTTCTAAGCCATAAATTTTAGTGAGGTCTAGAAATCAAGCCAGTAAGAGAATAATCAAAGGTAAGCACAATAGGCAATATAGCAAGAAAAAAATAGAGTCTAATCTAAGGGCCAGAAATTTGATGAAAGAACAAACTGAAAAGGAGCTTGGATACATAGTGAGTCATTGGCAATGCCTCCAAGATGCTAAAACATCCTTAGCTTGTTATTCTTGGCTTTAGCTATAGAGTTCTATTATATGCTTGATGTGAAAGCATAGGTTTGGGTAGACAATAATAGTATCTATAACTTATTAAATATCAAATATCACTTGGACACTGACTCTTCACATATAATATCTCAAAGAAATTAAATTAATCAAAATATACTATGCTGCAGGGACTGGGGCAAGTTAAGATAATGAATTTGGGAAGATTGAGGTTAAATAATTTATTTCATGTTGTCTATTATGTAGTAAATTCTAGATTAGTACCCAGTTTGATTGACTACACATAGACTTTATTCCTCCAAAGCAACTGCTACTGAACACTGAACTTAATCAGAAATAATCGCTTGTGAGTGATTAGATAAATCTATCTGGATGACTGATTAATTTTGTCACTTTCAGTATTGATATCTTGGTATCAAAATACATAACCATAGTTGTATTCCTCTGTCTGTAAAATTTTTTTCTACCTATTTGTCTCAAATTTAATTTGCAGTTTCACTAATGAAAAAGAGAAAGAAAAATCATCACATGACTCTAGATCTTTATTTTATGTCAACTTAAGGAAAGCTGTCCAAAAGCACTCTTCCCACTTCCATGTAAAAATGGATTAATACGCTCTGACAGTAAGAATAATGCTACTCTTGCTATAATTATGCAAGGCACAAAATCCAAAGTGAAAATGCATCAACTGCACAGCAGGCCTACTATTTGTAAGGCCACACATGGTGTGGAATAGCTAGATTTAAGAAGATGATAGATTTTTTTTTTCTGCTAGAGGTGTGCAAATACATAACTTCTTAGGTATTTCAGTGGTGTAAGTATTAAAAAGACATCCCATAAAGTAATATTCTGTTTCCATTTGGCATTTACTAGTAATTTTGCTCCCTTTAAGTGATTTCCCAACATTTCTGAAAGTGAGTGAAAATAACTTTTATTTGAGCATCTACTTTTTGCCAGGTACTTTTGCAGATGCCACATCACATATATAAGGAAATAGAATCCCAGAAAAGTTAAATTACTTGCTTGAAGTTACAGAAAGTCTGTGGCAACAACCAAAATTTATACTTAGATCAATCTGAATATAAAAACATATAATTTATTAAATGTTTGTATTTATAAGCAAAATTGTTTTCATGTTAGACTTTGTCATCTAAATTTTTAAAAATGAGGCCAAACTAAATACTTAAATGTGACCCGAAACCATAAAATTCCTAGAAGAAAACATAGGCAGCAATTTCTTTGATATTGTCTTTAGTAACATTCTAGATGTCTGCTCAGGCAAGGAAAATAAAAGCAAAATTAAACTACTGGGACTATACCAAAAAAGAAAGCTTCTGCACAGTGAAGGAAATCATCAACAAAACAAAAAGGCAACATACCGAATGGGAGAAGATATGTGCAAATGGTATCTCTGGTAAGGGGTTAACATCCAAAACATATAAAGAACTTATACAATTGAACACTTCCAAACAAATAATCCAAATAAAAAATGGGCAAAAGACTTGAATCGACATTTTTCTAAAGAAGGCAGACAGGTTGCCAACAGACACATGAAAAATGTTCAACATCATTAATCATCAGGGAAATGTGAATCAAAACTACAATGTGATATCATCCTCTACCTGTTGGAATGGCTGGAAGCAAAAAGAGAAGAAATAACATAAATGTTGGTGAGGATATGGGAAAAAAAGAACCTTCATGTACTGTTAATAGGAATGCAAATTGGGGCAGTCACTATGAAAAACAGTATGGAAGTTTAGCAAAAAGTTAAGAATAAAATGACCATATGATGCAGGAATTCCACTACTGGGTATTTATCCAAAGAAAATGAAAACCCTAGTGTGAAAAAAATATGTATGTACCTCTGTGTTTATTGCAACATTATTTACAATAGCCAAGATACGGAAGTAACCCAAGTGTCTATGTCTATCAATAGATAAATCGATAAAGCTGTATATATATATAGATAAATCGATAAAGCTGTATATATATATATATATATATATATATATATGATGGAATATTACTCAGTCATAAAATAAAATGAGAGCCTGCCAATTGCAATAACATGGATGGACCTTGAGGGTATACTGTTTGTGAAATAAGTCAGTCAGAAAAACAGAAATACCACATGATTTCACTCCAATGTGGAATTTAAGAAACAAAACAAATGAACAAACAGAGAAAAAAGAGACAAGTGAAAAAAAGCAGACTCATATGCATAAAACAAACTCATAGTTGCCAAAGGGGAGGTGGGTGGGAGGATGAGTGAAAGAGAGAAAGGGGATCAAGAGTACATTTTCCTTAATGAGCACTGAGTACAGAATTGCTAAGTCATTGTATTGTAAAACAGAAAAAATGAGAGAAAATTATCTTTTTATTTTTTTCTGGAATCATGTTTGAGTAGACTTTATTCACTCAGTCATTCAACCATTATTTACCATGGGCCAAATATATGCCAGGCAAGTTGTGCTACCTATAGGGCCTAAAGCAATGAACATAGACAAAATTCTGCAATCTTATGAAATTTACATTTTAGGTAGGGGAGACAGATACTAAAATGAATTAACAAACTGTAAATTATATGGGGAGACATTTTAAAAATCTAAATATATAATAACGGAGAGTTTTTATAAGTTTTATTAAAATGAACTTTTTTTGTCTTCATCTTCAGTTGAATATGAAGTTATGTAAATACTAATGCTGGGTACTAAATTAATTTCTTTTTTTTCAATATTTTCTTTATTTATTTGAGAGAGAGAGAGAGAGAGAGAGAGCAAGTGAGCATAAGCCCAGAAGGGATAGAGGGAAAAACAGACCCCCTGCTGAGTGGGGACCCTGATGCAGGATTCAATCTCAGGACTCTGGGATCATGTCCTGAGCCAAAGGCATTTGTTTAACCAACTGAACCACCCAGGTGGGCAATTTCTTGTGTATTTATAAGCTTGTTTTACTTACGGTGGCTTAACTATAGCTGCTGGTCATTAAATGACAAAAAGGAAACTAAATTCTGTAACTGTCCTTCTGAAAAAAAAGACACTTTAAAGATATGAGCAAAGTTGTTTTGACTACTAAAGGCGTTCCCTGGAAATGTATAAAATCACAAATAGTGAGAGCTATCTTTTATTTTATTTATTTGTCTACATTTTAGATACCCTTCTATATGGATATTTGTTACAGACCTGCTGATTAGTTACAATTAAATATTTCTAAAAATCCAACTAACAGCACATGAAAACTAGGACAATTATTAATAATAAGAAAAAAATGTTACATCGAAAAATCTAAATTGATTCACTGGGAGATGATCTAAAGCTATTTGAACATCTGTTTAAAATGGCCCTCGAGAACATGGTTCTTGTTGGATTAAATGAAGTTACTTTAGTAAGTTTGTGCATACATGTCATCATCCCTATTTCTAACCCTTGCTTTGTCTTACAGAGTCCAAACCAGATGCAAACAATATAATGGCATTTAATGAAATCTTTGGAGACATACAGTGGAATAGTGCCCACTGGTCATTATTCAGGCTTGCTTGGAATTCCATTTATTTTATATTTGCTCCTCAATATAGAAAATATAATGATCAATATGTCATAATCACAGTTGTTCAACACATTGCACTTTTTTCTTTCTTTTTTTTTTCTGTCTCACAGATGATATTTCTTTTTTTTTCTCCCTTATTTCTTTTTATTTAGGTGAAAGAAAATGGCTTTAAATGATAGGAATATCATCTGCTAGCTCTGTTTTCTCCATTACAGGAGACATAACTGCACATGCAAAATTACTCTGCTCAGGGAATTGTTATTTGAAAGCTCTTTAAATCCACCGTGAGAAAACAAACAAGTGGACATATAAATGATATTGAAAAAAGTCCAAATTGTTACCTTTGAAGCTGCATTTGCAAGATAAATATAAGTCTTTACATTTCCATTTATTCTGTGAGGTTTTTTCTTTCTCAAGACAGTAGTAACTAATATGAAATACTTTTGCTTCTTCATTTAAATGAAAGCTCAAAAGTGCCTGGATTATATTTGATATTTTTATGTAACAATATGCTTATATCAATTCAATTTTCTCAGAAACTCTTTTAGTTTTCATCTCAGAGAAAGTCAAAACAACATTAGTATAACTTACTTGTTAAGAATAATCACATTGTTACAAATTCTTTGTGTCGAATTTATTACGATTTTGGAAAAATTAAAACAAATTTTTCTCCCAATGTATTTTAATTATTTACATTGCATATGGTGATTTTATTTGTCATAGGTGGGGTTCATTAGAAGAGTTGAATAGGAAGTACAGAATTGCATTCAGGTCTCCCTGAGGAGAGCTAGGGGTTGACAATCTTCTGCAGCTTACATCGCCAGAGATGGAAAGCAAGGAAGGATTTATCTTCACTGAGAATGAAAGGAGAAGATTGCATATTTTTTCATTGTGTGATAGTCACACAAATCAGATAACATAGTCAATTTGAAACTCATTTTTCAGTTTCAGGGAAATGTTAAAAGTGACTCTTCGGTTCCAGCAGATTTGGGATAATTCAACATCACGAAGGACATTGGTTCCCAAGCAGGATGGTTTCCAGACCCCTTACCTCTTTATCCCAAGGACATTTAGTAATTGTTAACTCTGGAGGTATTATTTGCATCTACCAGGTAGATGATAAACATGCTACATATATAATGCACAAGACAGATCCACAACAAAAAATTATCTGGCATAAAATATCAATAGTGTCATGGTTGAAAAACTCTAAAGGTAAAGATAATCTTGTTATTGGCAGTCACTAAAGCTAATAGAAGAGCTCTATTGAATCTGCAGTTCTGCATGAAAGAAAACAATAAAATAATACTTTGTTATTTGTGTTTATATTTAAACATCTAACAGCAGCAGTGTGCCATATATTTAATATTTTATAGCAACTACTCTAGAAAGAAATTATGCAGAAAAAAAGCTGTGTGATTAAGCAATTTTTCAAACAGGTAAAAAAAAAGAACTTTTCATAATTCTCTTGTCCTGTGCAATTCTTCCCTGGACCAAGTAGCTATGCAAATTTTTGGTTTAACAATTTTTATTAAGCTAAATTATCAAAGAACCCTGGCACATGATAAAAAGCTTTGAAATTTCTGGTTAGAAAATAAAGTTAATTCCACGGCATTTACTTATGCATATGTAACCATGGAACTTTTCCATGTTATCAAAATAACTGAAAAGAACTCAGATAATAAGAAATTCACCTAATGTTTTTCATGAAATGAGTCTATTTTCTGACATACTATCATTTATCTTTTGAAAATGTATAAACAAAAGAATGACCTAAGCATTTGCAATGTATTCAGTTACATATACATTGTCAATCTAACATTTCTTTTTTTTTTCAATCTAACATTTCTTAGAACATTTCAAATGGTTACAAGATCAAAAGGGAAAAACATTAAATATGGTGAGTTGGGAATTATGGGTAACATAAAAAGTATGTGACATAACCCTGTCTCTAGAATCTTATACTGTGTTTTTGCACCAACACCCCCAAATTTTTCAACACTGAAAATGGTAAAGTTGTGATGATTCAACCATCTATTAATTTATCCAACAAATATTTATTGCAAAAACTCTTTATGGCAATTCCTGTGCTATAAACAGACACACAGTCTACACACAAGGACATTACAATTGGACACACATGTTCCCTGAAAGCAGAAAATCATATCTGGTGGTTTGTTCAATGTTGTATTTTTCAATTACTACCATAGAGTCTGAACATATAAGGCTTAATAAATATTTGTTGCATTAACAAAAAATTAATTAATGCTTTAATGCATATATATAACAAGACAAGTACACACCAGGTAAATAGCAGTGTAGAAAAGGGAATCAGGGCACCCCGGGTGGCTCAGCGTTTAGTGCTGCCTTCTGCCCAGAGTGTAATCCTGGAGATCCGGAATCAAGTCCCACGTCAGGCTCCCTGCATGGAGCCGCTTCTCCCTCTGCCTGTGTCTCTACCTCTGTGTGTGTGTGTGTGTGTGTGTGTGTGTGTGTGTGTCTGTCATGAATAAATAAATAAAATTCTTGAAAAAAAAAAGGAAAAGAGAATCACATACATAGTCAGGTATGTTATAAAGGTCTTCATGGATGAAGTAGCATTTGATCTGGGCCTAATGGAATGATACAATTAGTGAAAAATAATGGGAAAATTGAAGAAAGGTGATAAGAAAAAAGATGATATAGATTTGATTTTCGTACGAGTTAAGCTTTAGAAGATACAATATTCTTGCTGAAATAGCAGGTAGATTATTACAAATGTAGGTCTGCAGTTCAAGAGAAAGGCTGGGGCCAGCAATCTCAGTGAGGAGGCAGCCAGCCACGTGGTGGTAAAAGAAGCAGCTTGAAAGTAAATCCTTTGAGTGAGGGATTCGAGAGGAGAACACAGAGAGAAGGAGAGAGGGACACACAGAGGAAGAGACAGAAAGATTCAAAGATTGAATGTTTATAGAAGTGAGGGACACAGATACTGATGAATCTTTCTATGGTAGTGTAGTAACATGAGAGCCAAGAGAAAAATGATTTTTAAAAGAATTCCTGGTTCACAAGTGACTAATAACAAAAGAAGTCAAAGAAGCCAAGGCTTCAGAAAGTTCATTGGGTTATTCGTTAGGAGGTTCAATATTTCATACATAGTCTTGAACAGGACCAGCCTGAGAATCAAGTCAACACAGACTAAATGGAGTTGAGAAGAATGAGAGATTAAGAAAGTCCAAATTCTAATACAAATTTTTGAGACTCTAGATTTAGGAATTCTGTGTTGCTGGGGTGCCTGGCTGGCTCAGTTAGAAGAGCACGTGACTCTTGATCTCCTGGTCATGAGTTCAAGTCCCATGTTGGGTGTAGAGATTACTTAAAAATAAATAAATAAAACTTTTAAAAAAAAGGAATGATGCCCCCTGGAATTGTGTCATGTGGCAACGGGATATTTTAGTTATTTGAGCCAATAAATTCCCCTTCTTGGATTAATCCAGTTTGGATAAGGTCACTGTCATTGGCAAATGAAACAGGTCACTGTCATTGGCATTGGCAAATGTCACTATCATTGGCAAATGAAACAGGTAATACATTTATGTGTAGCTTTAAAAACATTTCTTCTACCAGAGAATACATTCTTGAAAACTGTATTTACTGTATTTACTTATTCATTTTGAATTCAAATGGTTCCTAACAATGCTTTCCCCATAGTAAATAAATTTATGTTTTAATGCATTGTATTCATTTGATTAGTTCTAAGATTAATAAATAAATGTCCTGCATCAGGCTCCCCAAAGGGAGCCTGTTTCTCCCTCTGCCTATGTCTCTGCCTCTCTCTCCATGTCTCTCATAAATAAGTAAACAAAATCTTTTTCTTTTTTAAAGATACAGTTTTGTTTGAGGGAAAGTCACTTGTTTTTGAAAAATTAAATTTAAAAACTCAAAACAATTTTAATTTACATTTATCATTCTGATTATTTGAATTTATGAATCATTGTCATAGTTCACTATGCTATTATTTTTTTATTACAGAATTTTTCTTTGTATGAATGATGAACTGTGGGCAATGGAGGACTTCTGATAGCTCAACAACCACATCTACCTATGTATCTATCTCTAACTATATCTTAGAAGAAATATGAACTTATTCTCAGTGCTTTGAGAAAGTAAAATAGTTTCACACACACACTCCTAAGCTTTAGTAGAGTCATAATAACAAGCGACATCTGTCAGTGTTTGCTAAGAAATCTAAGGAAAATAACTACTGTGATCTTCCTTTCCTCCTAGACTTGCTTGCTAATGTTTAAAATTCTCCCACCCAGAGCCCTGCTTTACTCAGTCCTCACTTTTTTTCATACATATTTTAAACACATTAGTGTCTCTATACTATAACAAAGATGTATGAGACATTGAACAGTGTTTTACTGGTTTTCAAAGATCAGTGAAAAGAAGCAGGAGTTGGGGAAGAAAGTGTAGGCAAAAATTATTTTACTAGTTTCTATGTAGTTGCAACAAATGATCGTGAAGATAAGATACAAATATTAATGGGTTTTTTACACGGGAAAAGTATTTGAAGTAAAATGGATAGAAATGTGCTCTTTTAAGGCTTGGAATGGTAGAGAGGACACGACCATACTTAGGTGTGGAATCATTTTCTCTGATGTTAATGGTAAGTCAGATCATTCTTTTTCTGGCCTCTTTCCAAGGCAATTATGCCCAGAGATGTGAAGATGGACCAGATGACTTCTTGAAATGCTTCCTTTGATTTATAACTATCAGGATGAGTATATGTAGACATGATACACATGTACTCAATTTGAGAAATAGCAGTGCTCTAGATACGTGTGGGCATAACAGATGTGTACTCCCTGAGAAACCAACAGAAAAATCTCTGTAGACAAGACATGCAACAAAAATTCAAAGAAGAAAAAAAAAATTCAAAGAAGCTTCTCAAGATTACTTTTACCTTTCACAGTGATAATCTACCTAAAGCATTTTAATGAAAATTCCACAATAAAAGCTGCAAATTTTCTATCTAATGCTCTTTTCTTACTTAGAGGGAAAAAAAAAGCCAGTATGTTAAATAACATGATGCAAATTAGTACCATTATAAAGGATCCAAAATTGAGCTTAGTTTACAAGAACAGGAAATAGCCCACTATGTCTTTTAATTAAATTTACATGGTCACTAGTCAGAGGAGAACATTTATATTTCTGTTTCTGTGTAGTTCTGACTCCAGACCATACATTTCTTTTAAAGCAGCTCTGATATTTCCTCTAAAATGACATACTTCAAATTATCTAAAAATAGATAAAATTAAAAAGATCCAATCTTGGGTTCATATTTGGAAAATTTTAACTTCATTCTTGTATATTTGTCCTCATGGATTTGAATGTTGTTATTCACTTTCCATTTTACTTACACAGTAGGACACTACTCTGAGGCAACATTATTTCTCTGAGCAATTTAAGCTTAGAAAATCCTGCCTGCTAAGAATGTAAGGTCATGAGAACGGATGGCATAATCTTTATGTAAATGTGAAGAACTTTCCCATGATTTTCATCAGAGCTTCGAGTCATGTTGTCAAAAATTGGTGAGCTATGCTGTAAAACACAAAATTGAATAAAAAAATCAATAATCATAATCTTAAAACTTGTCACAAAGATTCTAATTATTAGAAATGGACCGATTTTTTTGTTCAAAATTCTAAACAGAGCTTCCTTTAAAATGTTTGATATACTTCTTACCTGTGATCAAGAAATATGGCAAGGTTCAGAGTGCAGCCGAGAAAGCTATTCACCCCCCACTGACCTTATATGATGATGTAGCTCACTTTCTCAATTCCTAAACCAGTGGTTTAGCACATAGTGCTCTTGCTGAGGTAGTTTACTCTTCTCTTGTATGTAAGTAGTATATTTTCTTTGTTTACTATGATTGCAATGGAATCCAAAGCTTTTCAGTCATATCTCCCCTTTCTCTCACCATCAATAATATTTTCATTTTATGTCCCATCTGCTCTATCCCAAAATGTCTGGGACTCCATGTCTCAAGACAACTTCAATGCCTAACAACACTTTGCAGAGTATGTACCTGGAGGAAGGCCTGCTCTTTCTGTTAACCAAGTCACCAAACTATCTAGTCTCAAGGAAATTTTGGAATCTCTGTACAGTACTAGCTGAGTTCCCTGGGCTTAGTTCAACTATTCTAATTTTCTTTCTTGTGGTTGATTAGTAAATGACTTGCCTTGTTTTTAGGTAACTCAGAGCACTGTTTCCTAGTAATGCTTGCTGCCTAAAAATTTTTTGGTGTGATATAACCACGGCTACTCTAGCTTTCCTTTGATTTGTATGTATCTGCATATTTTTCCAGGATTTTACTTTCAAAATTTGTTCTTAGCTTTGGTATGTCTTTGTAAACATTATATAGCTTGGATAGTTTTGTTTTTGTTTTTCTGATTTTTGTGGGGGGGGGTTGTATGCAGTTATTTCACCAGCTACAACCCAAGACCTGACCTTTACAGTTCACCTGTTTCTACCCACCAACGCTTGTCCTACACTTTTCCTTAAGCTCTTCTTTTCGGTTTATCTGTTAACTCAGACAAAAGACCCTACAGGCATAGCATCCAATGATGGAAACCGAAAGTACCCCGCCAGCGATAATGACTGTCCAGGCAAAGAGTTCTGGAGGCCCAAAATACCGAACCAGTTTGAGCTTAACCACCAACTTACACCTGCACTCATGGACCATGAAGCAGCTGACAGTGACCTTAACCTCACATAGTACTAAAATCTCCACCCTAGGAGGAGCCTCACTTACATAACATGCAATGTATGTACTGGCATGTTTCTTTAGGGCACATGTGCAACCTTATACCTGCCTCCGTGCGATAACAAGGCTCTCCTTTCAAAACATTCATCCTAACTCTAAATAAAAGAAACCCATTTACCCTTGCTCAGGGAGTCATGCCTTTGGAAGTTATTCCCCATAATCTACTTATTTGCTATCAATGAAGTCTTCTTTGTGTAATAACTTCACCTGATGTAGTTTCTATCTGTGACTCACAAGGAGAAAACTTATGTAAGTTCAGTTGTAGTTATTAATAAAATTAATTTCTACCATTTTATTTTGGGTTTTCTCTTTGTCCTACTTTTTATATTACCTGTATCATACCCTGCCCCCCAACACATATCATACTTTCTGTTGACTAAGAGATACATTTATACCTTCCATCTAAACAACGTAAGGATCTTCGAAGGTATCAATTCTAGTTAGAAACTGTATAACTGTGCAGCACTGTAATTATATATTATTTTATCATCTCACAAAACAAATATTATTATTTCGTGCAATTAAAGTTTTTTAGATTTCTCCTTTTGGATTTGGAATTTTCTTTACTCACCATTGGTTTTGTATTTTAGACTTTTCTTTTGAGTACATTTTACTAATTCCTGGTACATAATCTAAAAAATAAAATCCTTTAGTGAGGTTCTATTGGTTGTACCATCTCAGTTTTTACTTTTCCTAAAAATGTTTTTAATAGATTCTCATCGAATAATAGTTTCTCTAGGTGTATGATTTTAGATTGCCATGTTTTTTCAGTTACTCATGGATATAATTCTGATTTCCATTGTGGCAGTTGAAAATGCCAGCTATCAATTTAATTTTTGTGTGTGTTTAGTTTGGGGGTGGGTAGTTTGTCCTTTGTTTTCCTGGATTCTCTTAAGATATTCTATTTTAATTCATCTGAAGTTTCATTCTAATGTTTCTTGGTTCGAATTTATTTTCGTTCATTATAGTAAGATGTTTTGCTCCTCTAAATTTGATTATTTGTATTTTTGGTCAGTTGTGGTCATCTCATCCAATAGCTCTTTAAATTTCATTTCTCTCTTATACTCTATTTCCTTTTTCTGAATTTCTCTATTTTATTTTTCTAATATCTTAGTCTCTTTTGTCTTTGTCTGCATTATGGGAAAAATCTTCAGATGCATTTTCTAATTCACAAGGTCTCATTTCAGTGTTTCCAATGTACTATTTAGTCCACAAAATAATTTTTAAATTTTAATTGTTAGTCTTTTCCTATTTCTAGGTGATCTATTTGGTTCTTTAAATTCTGCTGGATCTTTTTTTATAGTCTCTTTGTCATATTTTAAATACCTTCTCTGAAATTTTATGTCTCCTCAATAATTCTTATTTCATATTCTATCTGATATAACACTAAAATCTGCAGTCCTTATGGATGTTTCCGTTTGTCATTGTTTCTTCCTCTCATGCTGACTTGTTTCATTATTTACTTTATGACTTTTACTGTGGGCACAATTTCCATGGGCTTTACCTATGGTAAGACATTGACCTCTAGGCTGGAGGTGATTTCTTCCAGGAAGGAGTTACCTTTCCTTCTGCCAGGCATCTGGGACACTACCAATCTGGAACTATTTTAAATTCAATTCTAGTTGGTAATTAGAAAATCTTAGAGGGAGATTTTTTTTTTTTGTCCCTCTGTTTATCCAGAACCGTGGCTGAGACAATCATCTGTAACATCTCCTTTTGGGTCATGGAATTATGTGAAGGCATCCATCCAACTTTCCTTCTCACACAGGTCCTAGACTTTACTTTCTATCCCATACTTATGTAAATTTTTAAAATGGAAAGCTGTAGACAAGGAATGGCAGATGTCTTAAGGAAGCTTTTGGCTTTAGTCCTTGATGATCTCTCCAGAGTCATGTCTTCTTAGAATTTTCTTCTCTGAGAATTTCCTTTCTTTTATTGCTAACTCAGTTATAAATTTAAGGTGCCTTAATAAATATTGTCCTCAGCATTTTAAATTTTCCAATTTAAATTTTCCAGTTTCAGTTCCTTAATCTATCATATTTTCAGAACTATAAGTGCCTACAGTAATTCTACGTCTTTAATCTGGGCAGATAAATGAACTCTACGATGAGTATGTGTTGACAATCTACCTTGTGAACCTAATTGTATATTGTACTGAGTTGAATAGTGCCCCCACAAAATACATGTCCATCTGGAATTTGTGAATGTGACCTCAATTGGAAATAAATTATTTGTACTGTATAATCATGTTAAAAAGAGTCATACTATACTAAGGGGGGGGCTTAATATTCAGTAGGGCTGGTGTCTTTATAAAAAAAAAAGGGACCTAGAGACTAACACATATAGGAAGCATACCATGAGACAACAGAAGCAGAGATTAGAGTGATATATCTATAATTCAAGTAACACCAAGAATTTCAGGCAACCAGAAATTAGGAGAGAGGTGAGGAGTAGATTATCTCTCAGAACCTCCAGAAGGCATCGACCTTGTGGAAACCTTGATTTCAGATTTCTAGCCTCCGGAACTATGAAAGAATAAATTTCTGTTGTCTTAAGCCAAAAAATTTCTAGTAATTTGTTACAATAGCCCTAGGAAATTTATACATTTCAACTATAGAACTCCTTGACATTTGTCTAATGTGTCCATCCTAAGTTTTATTTGCATCTGGGGATATGTATCAATATTGACTCACTTTATATATGAAAAGCATTATTAAGCCAAAAACCATTAAGTGTTATTGTAGGAACTGTATTTTCGTAATTTAGTAGAAAAGTAAAATCATATAAAATGCATAACATTATGTCTAAAGGAAAAAAATAAATATCACTTATTTATTTTGATGTATTAGTCACTAGTTGATTATAGAAACAGACTCTAAGTAGTTAAAATCAGAACCCTTGTGGTAACCTTTCAAAATAAAACTAAAATATTCTACAGGGTAACTATAATAGGGAAATTTCCAGAAGAAAACTGCCAGGATAATTTCCAAAAATGTTTAATGCTATGAAATCTATGACATATATACATTGACATATGATGCCATAGATATATGTTATATCTTGCTTGAGGAAGTATTAAGATATATTGTTGCTCAAGGTAAATATTGACTTTAGAATTTGGACACTCAATATTTGCCTCATCCATCAACGTATTTTGAGAGTTCCTTCAACAGTCAATATTTCTTTAGTGTTAAATGAAATGACAGGAGTAACAGCAGTTTATCTTTGTGTTCCCTCTAGCACATTTTATAGAAGATTTATTTGGAATTGGAAACAAACTACTCCAATAGGATTTCTTTTTTAAAACCAGCCCAATCTTTGGGAAGGTGTGTGTGTGTGTGTGTGTGTGTGTGTGTGGACACCTTCATTAGCAGCACAAAACAGATGAAACTGTAATGTGGACTTTACTGACTTGTAAGCAAGAGATCTGAGGAAGAATCACGATAAATTCTCAAAGGTCATTTACTTTGTTATTTGAACTCAATTTCATAATCATTTCCAAAATTATTGTTTTGGACATGTGGTAAATATATCTCTAATTGCATTCTATATTTTACCTCTTACACATAATATATATATATATGCATATGCATATGTGCATGTATATACATATATGACACACACATATATACATGATAAAAACAGAAAGCCATTAAATCCTAAGAAAGAACAAGGTTCAATTCCTGGTCTGAACCAATCTTATTTAAACTATCTATTTACGTGCTAGCAGATACACAAAAGGGACTTTGAAAGCTTCTAGGCTAATTTCTTAAAGTTTTATTTTTTATTATTTATTTATTTATTTATTTTAATTTCTTAAAGTTTAAATATTCAATTCTGTTGGAGCTGGTGCCCATTCTCCTTCCATCACATTATGCCACTAAAGAAGTTTAACTGTTTACCATATAAACAATTTCCTTATCATTACACCACTATCATCCACAATGGGTACCTGATAATGCTGGTGTGTAACTAAATCCTTGTGAATATTCTCAGCTTCCATGAAGCACACTCTTTCCGTTGCACTCATTTGGTAACATTTCTCCTACCTTCATCTGGGTATTCGCCACGTTTGCACCTGCCCTCAAGCAGTTGAAGTTTTTGGAGAAGCCAGACAACTGGGCTGACTCTTACCACTTTAAACTAATCACCACAAACCTCAGCTCAGTACTCAAAAATGTCTTAAAATTGTACTACATTTTCATCGTGTGTTTGGATAATAGATGCTAACTTTTCCCCTTGCATTTGAAGTTCTTCCTCTACTGGAAGAAAATAAATACCAGGAAACTCTAAATTTAGGTTTCTCATCAGCCTGGGCTGGGGAATTTTAGCCAGAAATTGAATTGAATAAGAGAAAAATAAAGAGATGCAACTTCTTGCAAAAGTCAGTTTGGGACCTATGATTTATATTTTAGCAATATAAAATATTCAGTAGAGTTAAATGACTTCTTGAGGGAAACTACCTTATAATTCTTTATAGTTCTCATTCTCACTTCATGACCATATTTCATTTTCCCTTTAGAAACTGATTCTTTTAAAAGAAAAATGTTTTATTCTTTTTTAGTAGATACACCATGTAGTCACATTGTAGCCACATTTTGTACTCCAGGTTCAATTTTCCACTTCAATGCAAAGAATGAATATGTACATGCATGTGCATGTGTTCATGCTTGGAATAAATAAATCCAAAAGCTCTAACATATTTTTCCATTTGATGTTGATTTTTAATTTTTATTTACTTTTTTAAAGATTTTATTTATTTATTTATTTATTTATTTATTTATTTATTTATGCACATGTGAGTGCATCAGCCAGGGTGGGGAGGGACAGATGGAGAGGGAGAAGCAGACTCCCCACTCGGCAGGGAGTTGGATGTGGGCCTGGGTCATGACCTAAACCATAACAGATGTTTAACTGACTGAGCCACCCAAGTGCCCCAATGTTGATTTTTTGTGTTTGTGCAACACCATCTGGTATATTCTGCTGTGTGTGTGTCTCCTGAAATAACCTACATGTTGTATAATGATGTCAGCTGTCCTCTTCTTTGGCTTTTATGGAATCTGATTTTCTCTCTAAAATAATTGGGTATCAAGGTCATTTTTAACACCAGGCTCATAAATTAAAATATGTTCAGATGGTAATGTTATAAGACAATAAATTATATAACGATATAGCAATAATGGCATAAGAATAAACAAACTCCTTACAGAAGTACTGATGCAGATAAACACCAACAGAGCAGATTCTGTTGTTTTCTTCTCAAAGTGCTTCCACAATGACAGTGTTAAAAATTGAGGGATTTGCATATTTATGGAATGTGTACACAAAATGAGAGTTACTGCATTATTGTGTAATTTTAAGTTCACATCATTCATATTCTCAAAAGTTCCCTTTATATTGTTTTTACTCATCAGTGATCATTCATGTCTCTCGGCTACTGTACTCCTGAGTTTCACTGGAGTTCCTAACCATCATCTCAACACTCAGCAATGCGAATGCACAGGACTAACCTCCATATAAGGGAAGAGCATAATGGGCTTAAGCCCATTAGTTTATGCTCTATTCTCAAATAGAGATGATCTAGCAAATAATACATAATCAACCAAAGACAGTGAAATGAAAGATCTTTCTTCCTGATGCCTTGGGTAAAGAGAAGCTTGCAATTTATTTCAGATTAGGTGGCACAAAGATATAAGATTTGAATCTACTGCCATTAATGTAATGCCACAGGCTTGTGCAGAGAAGTAAGGGTCAGACAGAGGTAGAGCCAGAGCAAACAGAGCAAATTCCATCACGTGAATAATAGATTCAAAGACTTCTTGAACTGGTTCTTCTGGACATTCAGCTTATATGAAATAAATATAGATTCCATTATTTTAAATAAGCATATTGAATTGTATGCTTCTATTATTTGCAATGGAAAATAGTATTTTCCAATTACCATATCTTCAAATCTTCCTTTATCTGCTTCTATTTGCTCCATCTTAACCTCTATTAGAATAAATGTTCCTCCTCCTATCAAACAACAAACCCTCCATTGTCTCTGGGTCACATCTCTCTCAGCTTCTCAAGAAGATTTTCAATTATTCCCTCGCTCAGTAACAACATTAAATTTTTCCCTTTCTATATTTCCTGTCACTAAAACTTTCCAGTACCTCCCATTTTGAAGACCAATCACCTGAAACAAAACTTTCCTTTGTCCTTAAATCATCCCCCAAATGCCATTGCATTGCTCTGCTGTGTTTTAGCAAAGAGTGGAAGTATTGTCTGCAATGAAACTAATTGCTTACTTCTCTCATCAGAACTCTCCAATCTTTCTTTATCATTACCACTTTACTTAAAAGCACCACTTTCCAAATCAAAATCATTCTCTGTTTCCTCATTCTCCCATTTCAGCATGAAGTACTATGCATAAGCTTTTCTTCGTCTCACCTTACAGGCTATCCTTGTTAGAGTATTTTGTTACCCCATTTCTACATTTAAACATGCTTCTGAGATTCAGGGGTAACCCGTATTTCCTCACCTTCTTTATGCTTTTCTTCTTTTACATCTGTTCTCTCCTCTCTTCTCCCTTTTTTTTTTCATTAACATCATGATTTTAGGCATTTTTTTTATTTTAGGCATTTTTATTTAATCCTATGATTTCAAATGATAACCATGCTGATGCTCTCGAAATGTATATCTCAATATAAGACCTGCTCTCTGACCTCCCAATTTTATAAACCTGAGTGTCCACTTGACATTTATTCCTACAATATATATTTATTAAGTACTCATAAAGATGCCAGATACTGTTTTTGGTACTTGGTATTATTCCTGAAAAATGTGTATATCTATGAAAGAGTCTGTAAACTTTTTCAGTAAAGGACCAGACAGATCTTTTAGGCTTTGCAGACCATATCCTCTCTTTTGCAATTCTGTTGTTGTAGAATGAAGCAGCCAGAGACAATATGAAAACGAACAGGAGTGTTCTATCACTTTACTCATAAAAATAAGTGGATCATATTTGTTTCCTGATACAACATAATCAACTGACACTGGATCTGTAACAGCTCTTACTGAATTATCCCCTGGGAACCTCAAATACTTCATATCTGAGATAGAACTCTTGATTCTTCCAGTCATATCTTTTCCTTTAGTCTTTACAAACTCAACAACAAATGGTATTGCCTTTACTCCATTTACTCAAACAAAAAGCAGCATTAAATTCTATTTTAGTTTTTAAATCTTTTAGCATTACATTTTATTTAATTTTTAAAATTATATTGTTTATTTTTTAAAGATTTTTATTTATTTATTCATGAGAAACACACACAGAGAGGCAGAAACACAGGCAGAGGGAGAAGCAGGCTCCATGCAGGGAGCCCGATGCAGGACTTGATCCCTGGACTCCAGGATCGTGCCCTGGTGGAAGGCAGGCACTAAATTGCTGAGCCACCCAGGGATCCCCAGCATTAGATTTTATATATCTTTTATCAGCAACATCCAATTTCTCAACACGTCATATAAATCGTATCTAGGAGATGGACTTCATATCCATCTTTTTTTTTTTTTTTTTTTTTTTTACATCTCCAAGTCACCATTATTTTTCACTGGCCTGCTGCAAGCAGTGTCTTGTTTTACTATCTATCTCTTTCCTTTTCCATGATTTCTCTGCACAGCTAGGATATTTTAAAAATATAAGTCAAATCATGTTATTCTTCTACTGCAAACCATTCAATAAATTCCCTTTGCCGTTTGAAATAATTTTGAAATGATCCAACTCTACTGGAATCCTTTAAGTTTCCTGAATATATCAAGGTCTTTCCTGTCTAGTGGAGTTTGCATCCACTATTTCTACACCTGGAATATTTCCCCCAGTTCTTTGTATGACTGGCTCCTTGTATGTCCTTAAAAGTGCTGCCAACTTTGATCTCCTGTGCCAGTTTCTATCATATCATTCTGTTTATCTGCTAACACTTATCACAATCTACTTATTTATCAGTTTGCTATCTTTCTCTGCCTTTGACATATAAGATCCTTGAGTACAGGATGCTGGTTTACTATAGAATCCTCCCCCCACACCACCAAGTACAATGTCTAAGAGTCAATAAACACTTAATTGAGTGGATAAATGAATCTCTTTATTCAGGAATTGTAAAGGAAAATAATAAACTAAAGAAACAAAAGCTTCTGTTTATTCATGCTCTTGAAGATCTTATTCCTTGATAATACACAATTAGTTTATTCATTAGTTATTTGACTTAGTCATTCAGTAAATATTAAGACATAAAGCAGAGTTTCTTTGTCTCAACATGATTAATATTTTGGGCTGTGTTGTTCTCTTGTGGGTGCTGGCAGTGAATTGTAGGATACATAACAGTACCTTTGATCTCTAGCCACTAGATATTAACAGTACCTTTCTTTTTCCCCATCTCTTACCCTTTTGTGACAAATCCAAAGGTCGCTGGACATTGCCAGGAGTGCCCTGGAAGGGAAAAATTACTCCCCCCCACACACACACAATTGAGAACCACCGATGAAATGATATCTGTTGCAGTCTATAAATCTTACAAAATAAATGAGAGACCCTTGCTGCCCTCAAAAATCTAAAATCTAGTAGAAAATAAAGATAACTAAACTAGTAATTTCAAATATCTGCTATGAAGAAACATAGAGTAAAATTAAAGTATGTCTCAGGAATTTAACCTAAACCAGGGGTTGGGAAAAATTTCCATCCAAGAAATCATTGTAAATTGAGATATTACTGTTCTAAAAGAATAGACTAATTAGGATTGAGAATGAGAGTGTGGATATAAAAGAAAAGAGCACCCCAGACAGAGGAAGAAGCATGTAGAAGAACAAAGTATGGTCCATTTAAAGAACTGAAAACAAAATGTCTATCCAAAGTACAGGGGGCAATCCATCATAATGAAACCCAGAGAGGTCAGCAGGTGCCACGTTATATTTACACAGGTGCATTCCATTCAAGATTTGTGACTGTATTTCACAAAAGCCATAAAAAGGGTAAGGATATGATCAGATATGAATTTTAAAAATTCACTCTAGATTATCTGAATAAAAAGGATCAAAGGGAGAAACAGGACCTATAAACTGAACACGGAGCAGAATGTAGTATTTGAGATGCCAGGTAACGGTGAAAGCAGAGAAGGAGAGAAGTGGTGGGAATGAGAGAGTTTTTGAGTGTGAATTAACAGGGTTCAGTGATTAAATAGATGTTAGGGGCCAGGAATAAAAGAACCATGATGTAAGTAACTGAGCAGATGGTGGTATTTTGTTATTATTAATGCTAGGTCCGCACCCAAATAATACGGAGAATATTTCAGAAGATATAGACATGCTTTTCGAGACAGAGAACTTCATATTGATAATTTACTACATTTAAAATTTTGCCTTTTTAATTTGTTATCACTGCTATATTATTATTATTTGTATCTGTTATTTGTTATGGCTTAAGAATTTACTACAAATTCAGTGATTTCAAACTATAAATGTATGTTTCTTCATAGTTCCTGTTGGGCAGGAGTCAGGGCATGGCTTAGTTGGATCCTCTGATTCAGAGTCCCTCACAGGCTCGAAACAAGATATGAGCCAGGGCTGAATTCCTGAAGGCTTGGGTGCAGAAAGATCTGTTTCCAAGATCATCAGTGGTTGTTAACAGGATTCATTCAGTTCTTTTTGGGCTGGTAAAATGAGGCCTTTGGTTCCTTCCCCAGTGTTGACCGAGGTGTTCTCTTCGTTCCTTGTAGCAGAGGACTTTCCACATGGCATCTTGCTTCATAAAAGTTAACAAGAGAGAGAATCTACTAGCGGGACAAGGTCATAATCTCTCGTAGCCATATCATGGAGGTAGCAGCATCTCCGTGTTTCCATCTTCTCTTGATTAGAACAAATTACTCAGGAGAAGAGACTATGAAAGCCATGAACACAAACAAGGACCTTGGGATCTTTAGGTGCCATTTTAGAAGCTAGTCTACCACAATTTCTGTATTATATCAAGCATGTAGATTAAAGTAAAATAAACACAATATAAACATGCTGGCTTTTAGAGTCTAAAACCAAAATTGGTATTATAAAATCAATATTATTGAAATTAGTTCTTCCCAGAAATGAATTTACACACATTTCAGAAGCAAATATGTAGCCTGGGTAAAGAAATATAGGTTCTATAAAGAATATGCAAGCTGAAATAATAAACTAGGAAAATGTAGCATGGGCTGAGAATAGGCAGGGGCTACGGAGAAGAGGGCTAATGATAATTGCCAGACTCTATACACTTAAAAGCATACATTGTTTTAATTGTCTTTAAGAATGTCACATTATTCCTTTTAGAGAAACATCTGATTTTGACTGATTTTTAAAGTTTGATGTCCAAATGTCTTTATTAAAGTTGGGACACTCAGTATAACAGCTTTTTGCCAAGTCTTTTATTTTATATAACTTCCTGCACATTGTTTGGATTGATCTAGACAGACTTTAATCAGGTTCATGAAAATCTGCAAATTGTCAAGCATAAAATGTAATGTTTGGTCTACCCATTTTAGAGGACTCTTAAAATGAACATAATTCATCTGTAGCAGTAACAACGAGTGTTTAAGAATGGCTTTTTCTTTTTTCTACATTATCCTCAGTAGTTAGGTGGTTTCCAGAGAATGAAAACTTCTAGATATTTTGCTTATCTTAACATGACATCTTATAATGGTGATATTTGTAGTTTATTGATTTTGTAAGCATGTATGATTTAATTTTTTTCATCAATATTCCCATTTTATTTCAAGTTGATGCTTGAGTGCTCTAAATATTGTTTTTATCATTCCCAGCACACATTTTTGAGCTTTAAAAATATCTCAGTTCTATTTCATAATTCATTTTAGTGAGAATTTTCCATGCAAGTAACTCAGGAAAGGGCTATTATTTTTAAATATCAGTTTCTATGTTCTGTATTATTCCTGAATGTCAGGTCAGGTCTGCCAATTTTATGATTTAATTATTTGATCCATGATGTCAGACACTTATTATAAATAATGAACAGTACTTCCTTTCATCTAGAGCAAATGTTATTCATATGGAAATTGGCCAATTTGGAATTTAACAAGAAGGGAAGTAAGATAATTTATTAGATTTCTTCTAACTTTGCTCATGCCCAATAATGCGCAATGCTATTAATACTGTCTGCTATAAGTCAGTAAGATAGTAGTCTCAGGTAAAGACTCGGTGAAATTTCTAAGTCCGGGATGATCTCTCTATTTACATTTCTACAAACTAAAATATTAACAAGTCAAATATCCTACCCTATTTAAAAAATTTTGCTAGTGTTGAACTGTGCATGCTATGTATGTAATAAGCAGGACCTAGTAAGAGAAAAGAACAAAAAACCAACAACTTGGATTTCAACATTTTAAACCTGCTGACAAACAATGAGGAATTAAAAGAGACCAACACTGGATTTTGAGCTTTCTGTGAAGGGAGATTATGAGATTCAAAGTTCCATTACCAGAGAGAGATGATATGGAGGAAAGGACAGTAGGAGAGAAATGGAAACTACCAATCCTGGTGGGGGATGCGGGAGATGAAATCTTTCCCAATGCTGAGAAGGGGATGATGGTTTTTTCTTACAGCAGGACCTGAGCCCAGCAGAACTGTACTACTGTAGAATAGTAGTGAGACCTCAGAAAGGAGGGGATCCATGGACCATGGTGAACTTAGTCCAAGGCTGGTTGTATAACATGGGCTTCCTCTCATGGCAAGTATTCCCACTGAAACAATGAAGATGTCCACCATCTGGGGACCATATAAATGTACCTAATTCATTGATCAAATTAGGGGACCTAGCTTCACCTGTATTAACATGGGACGGAGCTTTAAGACCTTCTCAGGAAACTGGTGAAGAGATGGAGGGTCAATGACAGAGTTGCGGGGTTTATTTTTATTTTTCCTTTTTATTTATTTATTTAGTCTTTGTTTTCTTAACTCTGTGGTAGGAGGGATCTGGGTTGAGGTGTGGATAGAGGCAGATTTGTCTAGATTTAGAGAAACAGTTGCTGAGAAGTTTTCCTTTTGGCTGTTCAAAATCTATGACATTACTTTGGATATATTTTGTTTGCATGCATTTGAGGAATAGACAGGAGTATAAAATGATCTTTGTAATATGGAATATGTATGCTAGGGGAGAATGTAATAGTAACAAGTAAAATATATAGCTCCCTATAAAAGGTATTGCAGCATAAAAGACAATTGAATTATACTGAAAATGTATGAGAGTTCTTGTTGCTCCATATCTTCACAGCATTTGATATTGTCAGAGTTTTGGATTTTGTCCATTTTAATAGGTATGCAGGGGAAATTTGTCGTTTTAATTTACATTTACCTGATGACACACGAGGTGGAGAGGTTTTTCATATGCATATTTGCCATCTGTATATCTTCTTTGGTGTGGTGTCTGTGAAGGTCTTAGGCTTATTTTTTAATGGGGAATTTTGTTTTCTTATTGTGGAGTTTCAAGAGTTCTTTGTTTGTTTTGGACAACAATCCTTTATCAGATATGTCAGAGACATCCTTTCTTAATCCTATGACCTCTTGGCAATGATATTTGAAACAATATTCCAATCTACCAGCAATTAGCCCCCTAGCAACTAAATAGATTTTCTTGCCTTCCCTTTATCTCTAAAAGACACCAAGATTAGTCAGTAAATTCACAGCGGAAGCCTGACACAGAATGTGGATCAGAGTAAGCATGATGCCTCAGTCAAGTCATGTTCAAGCCCAAATTATATTGTGTGCAGAAATCTTTATTAGACTAAGAATGCAGTTTTCAAAGAGAGACATTTAGTAAATTTGCACAGAGAATTCCTGACCACAGGAATTTCAGAAGTAAAAAAATACAGAGAATAGCTTTGTAGAGAGCAAAACAGAGTCTCTGATGTCAAGCAGGAGCCTGAGTCAAGCAAGGATGCAAACAGTTAAGGTACTGCAGCTATGAGGTATGTCCCAGACCAACATCAGTTGACACTCAGGAGTGATAACGAGCAGAACCCAGGAGGTCTGCAGAGACCCAAAACTGATTAAATCCCTTTAAAAAGGGGAGGATTTGGGCAGCAAACTGTCAGACTCTTCAGACCTGGCCTCCTTATGTCTGACCACTTAAAAAAGACAGCTGCCACCGAAGGTTCTGCACCAATGGATCTCCAAACAGAACAGAGATCCTTCACTGCTTGAACATCGAAGCAGGAGGTGCCAAGAGCCAACCTGGACCAGAAGGAGGCCTTAGCTCAGCTCCCAGCCCGCAGATGGACTTTGCGTTGGGTTTGTTAGAGTCCTGCACCCTTCTGTTCTCTTATTTGTTGTGTGGCTTGTCTTCTGTTCTGTTTTGTGTGCTGTGTAAGAAGCCAAGTTTAATCACCTGGTCAGTTGTCATTGAGTTTGGAATCCTGAACCTGCTTTATAATTGTGATTTAACTTTGCTTTATGATTGAATAAAGTTGACATTGTGGAAAGATATAACTCCTGTGTGTGCTTTCATAGGGTGCTCATGACAAGCTTCCTTATTCTAGATTCTGAAGACCTAGTTATGGATTATTTTCTTTCATGCTTCCTTCCAGTTTTATATGAGCTTGTCTAAGCCGGTTATGTTTCTTACGGTCAAAAGAATTTTGACTAGAACATATAAGAGATAGATTTGGATTATAAATCCAAAGTTCACATTTTTTATGTGAGAAAAGCACTAGACTTTGTAGCATAAGAGGCTTACGAAAGAAAAGAAAAGAAATCCCTGTGAAAAGTTCACCTATACCTATGACTTTGCTTCAGGTTTCTGGTCCAAAACAGATGCTACTTTATCCAATCAACCATTCTCCTAGTGTAGTTCTAGACTTGAAATTTTCCAACCAAATTTGGATTTTCTCATTGTTTGGTTAGAGTTAAAATAATTAATTCATTTATTTAGAAAGTATATTTATTGGGCAGGTGCTAGGAGACAGGAAAACTGAATAGACCCCTTAAAAACGGTCATTGTTTTTTTTTTTTTTTTTTCCTTTGATCTTTTCCAGCTTCTAGTCTTCCTAGGACCTTCCTAGGACCCCCACCTCACTCTACAGATGCCTTGTCATACTAATAGCTTATGTCCTTCTACTAAGGGACAGGAGATACTGATATATTTGGGGTCTTCCAGCACAATAGATAACATCTAAGAAGAGACAAGGCACGATTGTCATAAATGTTCTCCATGACTGCTTACTCCAAACATTGATGCCAAGACCCCTGATTTCAGGGAAAGAATGACTTACAATGGACACCTGAACCCCATCCTTATTCTGACCAGTTCCTGTTTCCCTAAGCAGACACATGCACCAGTCCCCAAGCTAAGATGCAACTCCTGCTCTTTCCCTTTCTGAGTGTCCCAGATGCTGAGTCTCTCTCTCTCTCTCTCTCTTCCTCCCTCTCCCTTCCACTTTGTAGTTTACCTTCCTCCACTCCCTCCTCACTTGGATGCACTTCCTTTTCCTCCCCACTGTATCTGCTTTCATCTATTCTCTAATTATCAACCACTGTTTCCTACTTGTTGGTCTGGATAGCAAAATACGGCCAAGAACAAATTTTGGATTTACCCATGCTCTGATTCAGCTACCTGAAGAGAGGAGAGGATCTCTTCATTAGTTTCCAGAGAAGACCAACTCAAATCAATGACCTTTCAGTGTTTGTACCCACACTCCAAGTCCCTTTATGCCAAAACGTTGTCACTGCAAATATATCTCGTCTTGTGGTTTGTTTGTGAAATACCTCACTCATATGGTATTTGCTATATTCCAAATATATTACAAAAGCAACTTCACCAAATAAGTTTTTGTATATTACTGTTAAGTTTCTGAAGATATTCTGTTATATTAGTCTTATTAATCCATTCAACCTAAAGTAAAATTATAAAAGTACAAAAACTACCCAGTGCACTAGGAAAAATAATAATATAATAAAGAAAAACACTAGTCAATTATTTAGTTCAAACAGCTAATCTTGTTTCCTATCTTGCTTTTGCAAATGATTTCCTCCTCTTGAAGACGGAGAGCAACTCTGAAAAACCGACTTCTTGAGTAGGGCCATGTTAGCTATGGAAAGATAGATGAGTTATGCCTGTGGAAACCTCCAATATTCCTAATGATGGCATTTTTGTATAGTTAGATTAATTGTTTTATTTAAATATTTTAGGATACAGAAGCATTGGTTCAGTGTTCTTTCTTATGCATTTTACCCCATGATTCTTTTAATTATTCTAAGGGAAATGAGAGCACCATTATATATTTGCATGTACCTATATATACATGTATATATACAAATATATATATCCATATACAATATATACATGCACGACAATTTTTTTCTATACGATTTGAAATTGTACTTGGGATTTAACAGACTACCAAATTCTCTTGTGGAAAGAATGTAGTGGAAATCTGTGGGATTTTTTTTGTCAACAGATCTCTACTTTTCCTGTAAGTGACCACTTCTACTCTCTACCTGTAGCCACATGTTTACATAAAGCTGTCCACCAAGGTACATTGGTTTTGATCCCTAAGTGCCATAAGTCCTACCACATATGTTATAAAATAACTGGGCTTTAAGTATTACTTTAAAAAAATCTGATAAACCAGAAATGCAGATGGTTTCTATTCATTGCTTCTTCACACAGTGTTTAGGAAATATGGCTGGCATAGTCTTTCTGGTATAAGCTGAGTTTATTAGAACGAAAAGACCCCTACAGTCAGTGCTCAAACTTTCTGTTAGTCTTTCATTCTAAACACCCACAAAGACCCCAAAGGAAGGTTGAACTCAGGGGAAAAGACAAAAGTATAGGATCAATAATGATGTGAGTTTTCTCGCTCCAACAATGCTTGGGGCAATCAGTTATCTACTTTGCACTGTGCTCTGGCAGAGAAAGAGAAGCAAAAAGCAACAGTTTGTCAGTGTACTGGTGCAGCTTGTCGAGCTTAGCCAAGCTCTGTGCACTGTCTTTTGTGCTGAGATGTTTGTAAATCTTATAACTGTTTTACTACCTAGCAGAGCCATGTCAAAAGTGCACATGGACTCTTATTTCAAATTCCTCTGAATTCCTAGCTACCTACCACCAGTCAAGGCTTTTCTAACCTTCTTTTGAAATGAAAACTAGTTTGAGATGTTTGCCTAGACATAACAATGGCAAAAAAGAAAAAAAAGTTATGATAATAAAACTTGTTTTAACAAAGGAAAAGAGCACAAGGTTGTCTTAGCCATTTGTGAACTATACCTATCAAACTTTAATATTATCAGCTGTAGGTTCTAGGGGGCAGTGAGGGTCATTACATACTGCCTGAAACCAGGTTTGCACACTTGGAACCAGTCCAACATATTCCTTGTTGGACTGGTTCACCTGTAAAACTGAGACAGGGAAACTGAAGGGACCTCATAAAAGACTGCTTTTTTGCTGCTTCTATTCTTGCTAGGACCTGCACCCCTGCCTTACAGCCTTAGGGTATCATAATGTATGTTCTCCCTGTAAAGTCAAGGAGTTAATGATTTGTTTGGAGTCTTCTAGCACAATAGATAACACCTAAGGAGTGATCAGGCAAGGTTGTCATATGTGTCATGTATGTCATATATTCCAGACCACTGACTCACCAAGATACCTGGCTCTAGGTCATACATGACTTATGGAGGACATCTAAGCACTCCTCTTGGTTTTAACCAGTTCCTGGATGCCTGCGGAGACATTACACCAAACCACAATCCTCAATAAAAACCCTAGGCTCCAAGCCAAGCAAAGACAAGTGTTGTACTCATCCTCCTTTCCTTTCTGAGTCTCCCACAAGCTCTGTCTGTATCTATACTCTATCTATGTCTTCAATAAATTCTGCTCTCATTTCCTCTTGGCTTGCATTTGATTTTCAGCTTGTATGAAGCCAAGAACCCTCTTGGCTGGTCCTCTAGGACTCCCTTTAGTTCCCCTACCTGGCCAGCATGCATCAAAACAAAGACTGGAAAAATGTTTTGCCAACTACCCACCACCCCCGTCTGCCTGGCATGATGCCCTTCTATAGTACTAGAAGTTCCATATCTGGGGTGATTAAGATAATTTTTAGCTTGTGTTAACTACTTTTTCAAACAGATTGTAGTTGCAATTAGTCACGAATGTTTAATATTTTATCACAAATATGTTGTTGACTGTTAACTTACGTAAGGGTAGAAAAAATAATTTTTCCTCTACCCTTCTAGATTCTTGGCTGAGACCACCATGTAATAAAAGACAGATTAACAGGATAAAAACAAACGAGAGTTTAATAACACGTATACCTCCTGTGTAAATGGGAGATACCCAGGAAAACTCAGTAATTCCCCAGATGGCCAAAATATTATCTCCTGCTGAAGACAAAAGAAGTTGTTGGAGGTGGGAGAGGAGAGCCAATTATAGGAGGTTATCAGACAAAGCACAGTGAATAAGAGTATGGTTGTTATTCAAATTTAAATCAGTGTTTTCTCCATTGATAAATTTCTAGAGATTTAACCATCCTTCTCTTCCTGCTACAGAAAGGGAGAACCTCTTAAAAATGGAGATTTATCTTATAAATATAAATTACTCCTGCAAAAGACAAACTTGTATTGAGTTTCCAGAGCTTCTCCTGTGTCTCCTATTTCTTAAAAATAATCAGCTCAAGATAATCCTTATGCCAAAAAGATATACTTGGGGACATTGAATTTTGCTTCTCAAACAAAACAACCAAATGGTTAGCAGATGGTATTTTTAGTAACTGACCAAAAGTGAATCCGCACTGATAGTTTAAATGATGTAGGGAGCTTGTTAGCCAATCCTCACTCTCCTCTGTCCCTGGGCAGAAAAATTAAAAAGTAAGCAAATAAATACTTAAAGACATAAAGTTAATACTTGAAAGACATAGAAGGCTATTTAAAATACATTCACTAGGGACATTGGGTGGCTCAGCGGTTAAACGCCTGCCTTCAGCCCAGGGCGTGATCCTGGAGACCGCGGATCGAGTCCCACATCGGGCTCCCTGCATGGAGCCTGCTTCTCCCTCTGCCTGTGTCTCTGCCTCTCTCTGTCTCTCTCTCTGTCTGTCTCTCATGAATAAATAAATAACAACTTAAAAAAAAAACATATAAAATACATTCACTAATACTCTTGATTTCATACAAAGAAGCTGCAGAAAATGCCATCAACTGTAAAAGGAATAACTCATGTTAGAACATGGAGTCTGAGACAAGGAAAGTTCATGTGATCAGTGGTAAACGTTCTCGTTACCAAGCTTACTTCAAAGGAGGGATCTTTGCAAAATTATATGTGATACAGATGGTCCTGGTGCAATAGAATGAGGAGAAATATTGTTTTTTATTTCCTATAAAATGTCATCTATTGAGTTAAAATGTTATGTATTATTTATTAAGAATTTACTATCTGCCAAGCATTGTTATAGATGTGAAATGTTTAGTATGTATTTTTGTCATTCAAAGTAAATGATACTGTGACCTGAGGGGAAATTCAGGAGTTTTGGAAGATGATGGAGTATGGCACCATTTGTAGTCAAATTTAATAGAAAGAGGCTTTTCAAATAAAACCCTGGTTTGGAATTTTGTGCTAATATTTTGGCAGGTAATGTTTTTAGATACTAACAATTCAAATTCTAGGGATTCCTGGTAATGTCTAGATTTTTGGCAATAATTAGGCAGCTGTGAGAGCTGTCCATTTGCCTTGGGAGAAGGAAATATATCCAAGAATAAAGACATCATTGCACAGTTTTGTATTTCAAATCAAACTTCTCCTAAAACCCATAAACTAAGCAATAATCCTAAAAGCTAAGATTGCAATTATAGAATTAGGGATCTTTGAGAGAAAAATATGTGTTGAGCTTTAAGGGACTAAGAACTTTAAAGAATCTAGAGTAGAATTTAATTACTACCACAAAACAAGGTAAGGGAAAAATCAGATAAATTGTCTTAACTAGAGAAAAATGTGATGATTTTTCCATCCCTTGGCTCTAGGGTTTGAATTTTGAACTAGAGTCTTAAGAACACCTAAGCACTCCTGAGGATTTGAATGTGGATTCCCTTTTCTTAAGGTTACCCCCGGGGACACCTGGGTGGCTCAGCGGTTGAGAGTCGGCCTGTGACTCAGGGCATGATCCCAGGGACCTGGGATCTAGTCCTACCAGTTACCCATGAAAGTTACCTGGATTAGGAAAGGAATGATCCATTTATCAGTGGTCACTGCCAAGCATCATGGACAGTGTTATCGAAGGCCATGAAATAGGATATCAGAGCATCTGAGGAAATGCTAGTTTTGATATTGTAGACCTTCAGCTCTTTCAGAAGAAAGACATAGAGCTTTCATCTCTATAACCTTCTTCCAACTAAAGAAAAGACCTTCACAGGACTGTACACTTAGTCCTTACAAGTCCTATGAATTAGATAGTATTTTCTCTATCTGTAATTGGAGGAATTAATATTTAAAATACTTAAGTGATTTTCCCCAAGATTCCATACAGTATGCTATAGAATCAGAATTCCAACAAGCCTGGGAATTTCTGATTTTTCAACTCATGTTTTGTTACCATGAAATACCAACCTTGCTACAACCTAAAATGAGAAACTCCTCTTGACACATGGGTGGGCAGTGAATGCCACCGTGTTATGTATCCATTGTGAAAAGACACTGACACAATCATTTTATTTCCGGATGTTGAATTCTGAGCATGTGTCCCTTTTCATCTTGAAAATACGCAGTTCTTTGACTTTCTTTTTTAAAGCAAGACCACTTGTTTATTTAAATGGAAAAGGAAGGATGCACTTTTGGGTTTGTTTTTTTTTTAATTTTTTTAAATTTTTTTATTTATTTATGATAGGCACATAGTGAGAGAGAGAGAGGCAGAGACACAGGCAGAGGGAGAAGCAGGCTCCATGCACCGGGAGCCCGACGTGGGATTCGATCCGGGTCTCCAGGATCGCGCCCTGGGCCAAAGGCAGGCGCCAAACCGCTGCGCCACCCAGGGATCCCCTGCACTTTTGGTTTTACGTGGGATGAGAAGAAGAAAGAAGGTCACATATTAGCCTATGATATCAGGGCTTATTGTAAGTACAAAGACTGTTAAGTAAGAGACTACTCTTTTTTATCAGGAACTTTTTTTTTTTCTGACAGAGGGAAAGCTTCTATTTTAATGAAAACAAGCTTTGTGTTTATAAATGTAAGGATTTCAGTTGTGCAACTTAAGGATTTCAACTTCATTCAGTTGTGTCTCTCCAAAAATCTATTTGAATGTGCATTTACTTAATAAAATATTTATTGAATATATATTATATTCTTGGCTTTGAAAAAGGCATTGGAAATAAAAAGTTTAATAAGACACCATCCATGTCCATAAAAAGATAATTGCATGTGGAGACAGACAAGTTCATACCCCTTGTCTAAGGATATGCTATTTAACTCATAATTTCATACAGTCTTTATCGCTGACACAATTACTATCAAATATTGTGCTAGTAGATGTTGTTCCTGTCCTCATGGACATTTTAAAAAGAATAAAGACAAGACAACAGGCAAATACAGTGTGTATGATAAAATCTCAGACAGAGAAAAGGAAGGGTCTGTGGAACATTTGAGGGATATGTCTAACTCATATCTGGGGATCTCTTCCTAGGGGAAGTCATATCTAAATGCAGAGCCAAAGTATTAGTAGAAGTTCTGGCAAAAATACTTGTAGAATTCCAGGCATCAGGAAGATTAAGTACACTTGAGAAGTATGGTCTGTCTGAGAACTGAAAAAGGCATTAGCTTTGACTGAAAAAAAAAAAAAAGAAAAAAGAAACTTCATCTTCCAATTTTGAAATTTTGACTCACAAAAAAGCTACAGAAAAACATGTGTTGTCATTAATTTATATTGATCATTTTTGCAAAGCAAAAAAGCCATATTAATTGCTTTTAAATACAAATCAGAATTTGAATTCCATTCTCTTCTTAAAGTTCTGTGACAGTATCAGTTTCAGCAGTGAGGACATAGTCTCAGTAATTTTCATTGTTCTCTGTCAAACTTGCCACCAAAGAAGCCAAGTTGTGATACACTTCTTTTAAGAAGTTCCAATAGAGTTTCATTTAATTTTTCATCATGTAACTGGATTCCTTTTTCTGAATGCAAATGAACAAAACTTATAAGACTTACCTTATAAAAAAGAATAATGCTCATATTTACAATTCAGTAAATGAAAAGTGGTTGAAAAGATTCTGTAATTTCCTGACATTATGATTGGCTCACTTTCAAATATCTTTCTTCCTGTTGGATTCTCAACATTTTCAGAGTTAATTTATGTCACTATTTGCATAAGCACGCAATCTGCTGAAGTTTTTTTCTCTTTCTGAAGTTCAAAGAGTTCGTGTGCCAATTTTCATTCCCTCTGTCATCAGGGAAGCAATATTATATATCAGTGAATATGCTTTGCAAAACTTATATCAATCTTAAACTGCAGGAAATAAGCCTAGTCACCCTTAAACTCATGCTGTCAATCAGAAAATCAGAAAGCAGGATACAAATAACATATGCTTGTAGCATTGTAGAATCCACATGTGGTTGACATACTGAATGATTCATAAATATATATCTTTTACCTCCAGAAAAGAATTAGAATTTGAATGAATAATAAGAGGCCAAAATGAATCCTAAACATTCAAGTTACTTCCAGAAATCAGAAAAGGGAAAATGAATTTTTCATTAAGGGAGACAGTGAATAAAGTAAAGGCAATTTGTTATAAATGGCTTTAGGATAAGCTAGGTAAATTTTACATTAAACATGAAATATAAATGCTGATTTCATATATATATATATACATATACATATATATAATTTTTTAAAGGAAAAAGTGGATTTAATCTATGAATTAAGACTCTCTTTATAAAAGTCTATTTTAAGAACTGGCTATCAGCTTTAGCCTATTTATAGTTGGAAGGAAACCTTTTAACATTAGTTGCCCATATGCTGTATCTCCTTTGTTTCTGAATGAATATTGTGTATCTTAATTATTACTTTGGTTGACTTTGATTCTGGCATTAACTTGTTGGACAGATATATTAGAGATTATGACTAATTCCTATAACAACACTTAAATAAGATCGTTGGAAATTTGGGGTTTGAAAACAGTTTCAAACATTGTCACTATTGTTCTGATTCATTCAAAGTTGGAGAATTTCTGTAGCTATCTGGTATTAATTTTAGCAGCTTCAGATAAAATTCAAAAGTTTTCTTCAGTTTCATCAAGCTCTTTTTAAAATCTGCTTAGTCTCTTTTCTTAACAATTAGTGGTTATCTACAATAACTAATTTAATCAGCCAGTTCATTATCTTTAAAGAAAGGGATTTTTTTGGGTGCCTGGGTGGCTCAGTTGGCTGGGCTCTTGCCTTCAGCTCAGGTCATGATCCCAGGGTCCTGGGGTTGAACCCCCATTAGAGCTCCCTGCTCAATAGGGAGCCTGTTTATCCTTCTCCCTCTGCCTCCCACTCCCCCTACTTGTGCTCTCTCTCTGTCAAATAAATAAATAAAATCTTTAAAAAAAAGAGGATTTTTTAAAAAAAGATTTTATCTATTTATTCATGAGAGACACAGGCAAGGGAGAAGCAGGCTCCATGCAGAGGGCCTGATGTGGGACTCAATCTCGGGTGCCTAGGATCAGGCCCTGGGCTGAAGGCAGCGCCAAACCGCTGGGCTACCCGGGCTGCCCAGATTTTTTTTTTTTTTTTATTTTAAGTATACCAGTTAATATGTTATCTATAGCTGAATGGGTATGCAGTTAATGAGATCAACATTTTATGGAAAAATTCATGGACTTTTCAGAGGGCAAATCAACTACAGTATTAGTGGATACATGCTAGAAATAGTATGCCAAAGTAGCTAGGAGGCTTGGCTGTGAAGTCATTTTTTTTTGTTCAAATTCTATATACTAAACAAGTATAACTTATTCATAGTATTGAATAAAATAATGTAATAATATATTAATGTTATTGAATATAATATATTCAGCCCATAAGGAAGCTAATGCATAATCAGAAATCATTGTCACATGGACAAGAAATCTCAGAAGTTAATAAATACAGAATTTTTCCACAGGGATAGACTTCAAAAGAAATCTGAAGTTTATTTATTTAATTTTAGATTTTTTCTGAGTAAGGACTCAGAATAAAGGTTTAGTACATGTCTCAAAGATTCTGGAAGTTTTAATATAGATTGAAGAAAACTTATTTGGAATGTTATTTACTACTGCATTTCAAAAGGTGTGGTCCATCATTGGAAGACAAAATATGTGAAATTATTTAACTATACTTCCTGCACTTTCTATATTTCAAATAAATTACCATGCAGTTTAGAAATATCCAAAGTCCAATGACTAATACCATCTCCAAAACAATGCTGATGTTCAATATTTGACCGTTCCAAATGTTTGCTGAGCAGTCTCTGTGATTATATGTAACGCTCGGTGATAAACATATCCCCCCCCAAAATGTACTGAATAAATAAATAAAGTGAAAAAATTGGTCTTATATATGGCCTTTTGAGCTATTAAATAAAAGTGCATGTCAAAATAAAGGATATTTAGAAAAGATAGGTAAAAAGATTTGTAAAAAAGAAAACCAACAACAACAAAAAAAAGAAACAAATTTGTAAGTTTGTTTACTGTGCAATCTGGAATAAAAATATATTATAAAATAATATATAATATACATGTATAATATCCTCTATAATGATGATTTCAAAAGCATGAAATTTATGTAAGATTGCATGTCCTACTATAAAATAGTATAGGTTGCATTTCCATTTTTTGCATTAAATAATTTCTGAAACTTTTGGAACATTTAAAGTAAAAGTGAATTCTCTTTCCTTATCTCTGATATTTAAAATATATATATATATATAGCTTTTTTTAGACATGCCATTGTTTGCTCTGTTATATTGTACATCTAATTCTTCCTTTAGAATACGTTTTAAATACTGATAATATAATTTTCACCTTTAATATGGTGATTCAGGTCACAAAAACATCACAAATCAAAAATCATTTAAGGATTGTAAACAGTTATGAATCTTGATTTTATTACTTCATTTTAATAGGTTATTAAACAGAAAAAAGTATATGTGTGTTTTTCTCTGTGTGCTTTTATAAACAAAATCAAGAGATTCTAGGTCTTCCTTTTTGTTGTTTTCCAAGTCAATTTTTTCAATTCTACTGTATTTCTTGTGCTCTGTCAATCACAATTGTTTTGGACTTTCCGTAATTGGTGAAGTAATTACTTTTCATGCTTTTAAATCATGTGTGCATTTTCTAGCTATTAATCAATTTCCTGGTGGTGCCCTGAGTTAAATTAAATTATAATGCTGATACCAGAAGGGTCCCCGATAGTTCTTTCTCCACACTTTAGTCGGGCAATCATCAAGGTAGGACCAGGATTTTATGTTTTATATATAGAATATAAAGAACAACTGTTTTGCTAGAACTGACGGATGACATCTACTATTCTTTACTGCTCACCTTCTTCAAGAACAAGACTGTGGAATAGTATATTATAAACGATTGATGTGTTACCACAGTTGTTAAGTGAATACAAACAGCAGCATTTGCTTTTTCCTTCTACAGCTGCCTGCCCCTTGCTCTCCCCTTTTGAGGAAAGTGAATGTAGATTAAATGTAAATACATTTCTGCTCTATTCTCACTTTCATGGCTACATTGCTCTAGTCAAGCAGTTAATTTAAACCAGTACATTCAGAACTCCTAGGTACCAGTGAGGTGGATTTCAGGTCCCAAACAGCTTCAAATTGAGCTTTACTCAAAACCTGAACCAACAGAAAGAGCTTTATGATAACCATTGGATATATTCTGGTCCCATTATAGGGAAAGATGTCAATGCAGGGAGCCAATGCTTGTAGTTTCAAGTCTGTGAGCAACTATTTAAGCTATTAATTCATCAGATCTTAGAATTAATAATGTTGTGATTGGGCATATTTAAAACTTAAACCATGCTGAAATTTGACATGGACTATAGACCATAAAACAGAAGCAGGAATTAATTTACATCTCTAACAATGGAAAATGCCTGTCACGTTTCACTATTGAAGAGAATTTCAACATAACTTGCCCATGATTTCTTGCAATTAAATAGAATTTAGCCTTTCATTTTGTTTAAAAATGACTCTTGTAATAGGACCTTAAAATAAAATGTATATGATTTGATCGCCTAAAATACTGTAGGTGAAATGTAATAAGAGAAGATAATTTTTACAAGAATTAAAATATACCTTTTATGTTGAGGTTTTTGGAATGTTTTCTTCTAGATGCATTCTTATAGAGGTATAAAATTAGAGTCATTATGTGAGTTGTTGCAATTTTATGTGTTATTGAGCTATTAAGAGACATTTTTAAGAAGATGTTTATAGCAATTACACCATAAAGCAAAAGTTATATTAAAACAGGATATGAACTGAATAAAAAATAAAACAGAAGATTAGAGAATAAATGTAGATATAAAAACTATAATAAATGCCAATGTTTGAAAATATCAAATGAAATGGCACAATTAAAAATGTTATTAAAAAAGCTTATAATGAGTTGAGGAAATATTTCCTACTATTTCCCCTATAATTCTTGTAATGCAGGAGACTTGCTATAGTATTTTTTCAGTTCATTTTTTTAATAATGAAATGTTTCCTTCTCTTACCAGTTATTCACAATATCATATCATTTTTCCTTTAAAAAAATTCTGTCGTTTTACACCATAGCAATCAAAAACAAAAACAAGTGAAAGTAGAACAATGCTTCTTCAGACCTCATTTAAGTACTATTCTTTTTGCTCACAAACTGTTTCTAGAGGACGAGAGAGCTGTTAAAGAAGACGGATATCATACAGGCATGTCAATCACATTTAATAGGCAGTGGTGGAAGGTAATCTCCTTCTCCCCATCAGTCTCTGGCAGACTAGTAGACAGAACTCATTACTGTGCAAATGAACCTGCCAGACGCTTCAGCCATTTGCCTCACTAGAGGTCACAAAGAGTTGACACCAGTTAAAACTGGTTAAATGTGGCCTGAGAAGGAACAAGAGGGAGCAGCTCCATAGTTTGAAATAAACAGTATCATATTGACACTAACCTTAAGGGAGTTTAAAAAGTCCTCGTGGAACTGTGGGGGGGAAATCGTTGCATCAAAGTGGTTCATGTGTTTAAAATTAGTTCCTCCCATTATTTAATATATGTGAAAAATGTGCATTTAAGCTTTCCAGTATGATGGTATGACAAAATGTCGGCTCAGCATCCTTTAGCCTGAAAAGACCTATAGATTTTTTAAAAGGTCAATCACACAAATTTCAGTGGGCTACAGTTTTTTCCTGGGTCAATCTTTTGACTTAAAAGCACTTGGAAAGCACCTTCTTGTTAATAATGATGGTAATACTAATTATTATTGTTAGTCCCATTGAGGGTTTCTTACTCTGAAGAGCTCTGCTAAGCATCATCTTGTTTAATTTTTAAAGCTGCTCAGCGAGATAGGCATCATTATCTTTGTTTTACAATAGAGGAAACTAGAGATACAAGATACTGGAATTTGCATCAAGTCATCAGTTCAAAAGCAGAAAAGTTCTAATCTGAATTCAGCTGAGTCTGACTCCAAAGTAATCTACCTAGAGTCTCATCGTTTTCTCATGATTTCTCACTTTGTATGTTTCTCTTCACTAATGTGTATATGTAGGGAGAAGGAGAATATGCATATTTAAATATAAAACATTATGAAATGCCTCTTTAAGAAAAAAATGCTTCTCCTTAGAAAACCAGTTATAATTAATAAATATAATTGTTGGTATTGTAATACTTTGGTTTTTGTAAAGAATTTTGAGTTTCTTATCTGGACCCCATCTTTAAACCTTGAAAGGCTTACCCATCACTAGTTCTTAATTTTCCAGGGTTCCCTTCTGGGCTAGAATATTTGTTATGATTAATGTACCTCTGATCTTTTTTGCATAACAGAACCTGGAAAAATATATAGGCTATTTATTTACCTAATCTCGATCTCAAGAATTGTTCCTGCTTTAGGTGCTATCTCTAGTGCATATTTCAAAGTCTGTCAGTAGAAGTGGCTCAGTTTATGGAATAAGCATTAGAAATTCAAAAAGATTTAAATCCCTAGCTTTTCCTAGCTTTCTAGATTTAAGCAAATAAATCAACTCCTAAACCTTAATTTTCAGATCAGTGTAACAGGAAAAATAGTATCTACCTTATATAATTGTGAGAATTAAACCCTAATATAAGTAGAGCTCTATTGAAAAGAACACCTAAAAATTATATTCAGTAGGGGGCACCTGGCTGGCTCAGATGGTGGAGCATGTGACTCTTGATCTAGGGGTTATGAGTTCCAGCCCCATGTTATGCATTCTAAAATATCCCTAGTAATAGAGATCTAGACTAGAACTCACTCAATGAAATGTTAAATATCTCTATCATAAGAAAATAAGGCCATTAAGAATAAACGTATTATGGAGAATAACAAGGAATTACTTTTATTTCTCCAATATCCTCTTCGCTGGTTCCCATGTAACCCTTTTCCCTAAATCTTCAGATTTACTATTCTAAAATAGTAAATTAAATTCATAGTATTTGAATGTCCCTGGCTTGCTTCTCTCTTGTTTCTATGTTCACAGATCAGAGAAATTGAAATGAACCCAATAATGGCTTCAATTTCTTGCTCTAATAAAATACCATATTTTGAAAACAATGTTTTAAGTTACTTCGTTTTAAATAAGAAAACATTTGTATGAAAATTAGTTCTAAACTTCTTAAGTATATCCATTGTACATTAAAGCCAATGGCTATTAACTCCCAATAGTGACAAAGATGTATTCAATACTACCTTAATTTTAATATCTATGCAAATAACTGGCTGTTGGACTGATATTTTTTTAAAGAGAAAATTCAGAAATCTCCATCTAATATATTTTCCTAGTGGACTTTCCAGCATTTTTCTAGCCATGATTTCAAAGTTAACCTTTCAAAGATGAAAGAGCTGAAAATAAACAAATCAATGTGAGAGAAAAACTGGAGAGATTTTATCTTTGGAAGACAGAGGAAGAAAGAAAATAAGACAGAGACAGAGGGAAAGATCAGAGGTACATTAATCATAACAAATATTCTAGCCCAGAAGGGAACCCTGGAAAATTAAGAACTAGTGATGGGTAAGCCTTTCAAGGTTTAAAGATGGGGTCCAGATAAGAAACTCAACATTCTTGTGATTATCCTAACCTTTCTCATAGAGGTTGAAATCAGATTGGAAATATGAGAACAAAGTTTCTTGTAATATATTGCTCCTTCCAGAGTCCGTCCAGCTGGAAATGCAGAGAAGCATGAAAATGCAAAAGAAAACAAATAGAAATAAGCTAACCAAATTTTGAACCATAGGAAAGGTTCACTTGAGTTTGGGTAGGCATAGGTCACTTCTTTTTTCACATGAACTGATTATTCCCTTGTTTCTAATAAGAGCACTTTGTTGTTTTTTCTAAATGAGCCTTCATGGAAATAGTTCATCATGTCTTCACAAAGATCTGGGATTATTATTTTTTCCCTGAGAAAGAGTTTAAACATCATGGCAAAGTGTTGAAGAGAAGGACATAGTTTTGGATTAGGGCATAATGGTTGAAATTGGAAGTAATTAATGAGAAAATTCTTGCAAATGGCGCAGATAGCAAAATGGATGAATTATGCTATATTATAATAGACTCAGGAAACGTTTGAAGGCCAGGAGCCTGACAGAATGATATAAAGGGATCAATGTACAAATTGCAATATTAGTGCTCTGATTCCATTTTTCTAAAGAGAAACATTGTAATTACAGAGCCAAATTATCTCAATCTGTAATAATGCACTGAATAAGTGTCTCCATATTCATATCTAAACTTATTTTATGGTTCAGAGAACAAAACGTCAGGTCAGAGAAGCAAAACCGCTGAGAATTTTCATGTGATGTGAAGAACGACAGAGTTTTCCGCTGTACTGGAGAGGAGAAAGAAACTTATATATGGCAAAAATATCTCTCGAGGTTAAAAAACAAAATAGAAAACACACTTTGTTTTCTCCAAGTCCAAAGCTGACCTATAACACACACACACACACACACACACACACACACACACACACGCTCCTGTGCCTACAAGTGTCCCTTATTAAATTAAATTAAAAAAACAACAACAACAACTCAATCATGCTTTAAAAATGGAAAAGATCAATTGATTGACATAGCTGAAAAGCTCAGTGGTAAATCTGGTGGCAGACCTAAGGCGAGCAGGACTTCAGCTCCATTGTTCTGTGATTCTTTCAACAATGCCCTCTTCTTTAGGTTGGCTGTGCCCCAGGCTCTCTTTCCTAGTTTGGAGAATGGCTGCCACTAATATCCCATTAAGGATGAAGAAGAGTAACAATTTTGGTCATCATCACCTAAATCCCTGAATTTGGCCAGGAAATGCTAACTCTTACTTTATGAGGCTATTACTCATTCCTAAATCAAACCTTCAGCACAGGGACAAGATTATGTTGATTGAATCATGTCACTGAGGGCCTATCCATGGAGCTTGGTGTGGGTTTAATATTATAAAAATCACAAAGATAAGTAACACTAGAGGAAGGCTAGTTCCCCAAAGGAAAATCTGGATGCTGTTAGAAAAAAAGGGAAGCTGGTGAATAGTAAAGCAAGGACTACTCCATACAGTAGTAAATGTAATGGATGTAGATCTAGAAGTCCAGGTATAAGAAAAACCAAAGGAATGGGACTCCATATAATGTTAGTTCATTTTTCTCTATGTAATTGTTATTGGTTGAATCATAATAAACTTCAAATTTCATGCCTTCCACAAATATTTTATTATTATAAAAGTAACTTTTGTCTGCATACTCTTCATTATAGGAAAGTCAAGACATCTGACTTTTTAAAAAAGGTTATTTATTTATTTTAGAGGGAGAGTGTGGACGGCTGGGCAGGAGGGGAGAGGGGCAGAGGGAGAGACTCTTCAGTAGATTTGCCACTGAGAGCCAAGCCCAAGAAGGGCAGTGCTAGATCCCAGGATTCTGAGATCATGACTGAGCTGAAACCCATCAAATGCTCAACTGCTTGCGCCACCCAGGCACCCCTAATGCTATCTTTAACAATTTTCCCTCACTCCTACCTTTTCTGTTTCTATTGCCCAATTTCTTTCTTTTTTTTTTTTTTTTAAAGATTTCATGTATTTATTAGAGACAGAGAGAGAAGAGACAGGCACAGACACAGGCAGAGGGAAAAGCAGGCTCCATGCAGGGAGCCCGACGTGGGACTCAATCCTGAGCCTCCAGGATCACACCCTGGGCTGAAGGCGGCGCTAAACCGCTGAGCCACCCGGGCTGCCCCCTATTTCCCAACTTCTAAACAATATCCCCAAACAAAGCACAATAAAAAAAAAACTATCCAAGTTTAAAGAAGATTTTTAAAATTTATTTGAGAGAGAGAGTGTTGGGAGGAGGTGGCAAGGGGGAGGGAGAAGGACAAGCAAACTCCACAGAGTGCAGTGCCTGACAATGAGCCCAATACCATGACCCTGAGATCATGAGCTGAGCTGAAACCAAGGGATGCTCAACCGACTGAGCCAACCCGGCATCTCCAAAATATGCAATTAAAGAGATGATTTTATTTCAAGAATGATCAGTTTGTATCTTTACTTAACATATTTAGATCAGTTGTTTTCCTTGCATCTACCAACTGTAAATGTTATTTGTTATTTTTCTTTTTCTTTTATCTTTTTAATTTGAATTCAATTTTCCAACATATGATGTAACACCCAATGCTCATCCCATCAAGTACCCTCCTTAGTGTCTGTCACCCAGTCACCACGTCAACCCCCCACCTCCCCTTCTGCAACCCTTTGTTTGTTTCCCAGAGTCAGAAGACTCTCTTGGTTTGTCTCCTTTCTGATTTTTCCCCCACTCAGTTGCCCTCATCTTATAGTCCCTTTCACTATATCTTATATTCTACATATGAGTGATGTTTCTCTCTAGGTACTAAATGTTGAGAATATCCTTCCTATATTTTCACCAAGAATAATCACATTTCATCTAAATTTGAATTCCTATTTCTACAAAGTTGTAAATTTTTTATCTTCTGAATGTGTGTAACTTTCTAAAAATTTAATTTTATTTTTATTCACTCATGTATTTATTAAACAACTATTTATATGTACTTACTATGTACTAGATAATCACTTTCCAGTTGTTGGGGTAGGTACAATGAACAAGCTAAATGAAATCTCTAGCCTCATTGAATTTATAGAGTAGTGGAGGGCAGTGAATAATAAATAGAATATGGTATCTCTGATGACAGTAAAAATTACGGAGAAAAATGTAAAGGAGAAAAATAGGAAGGGTTGGTTTCCATGTTAAATAGTGTCACCAAGAGAGATCTTAACGGAAAGAAATAACAAACACCTATATTGAAGATATTTATGTGGATACGTGGTGAAAATGATTTCCAAGCAAAGGAAAAGCAGATGTCATGGCTCAAGCCAGAACATAGCTGGAATTTTCCAAGGACAATGATGAATAGTGTTATGGGGGCAGATGGAGACTAAGTTAGAGGAAGAGCTAGTGGGAAATTAAGTCAGAGAGGAAACAAGAAGCTAGATTACATCTGTCTCTTTCCCCATCTTGATCAGTCATACCTATGAAAGCATTATCTACTTGATAAAACTTGCTATGAATCATTGTCTTTATTTGCTTTATTTATTAACTCTATTTTGGTTTTCCCTTCAAGTCGTACCTTTATTAATGTATTTTTATTTGTGATCATTTAGTTGTCCTTTTCTAGATTTTGGGAGGATAATAATCTCATTTATTTTCAATTTTCCTATTTGGTAGCAATAAGCACGAAGGATGTCTGTTCATCTGAGTATCATGTTAGCTCTACCTCCAAGCTTTTGATGCACTGTGTTATCAATGGTACGTATTTATCATTTGGTGACAATCTCCATTTCGTATTGTTTTTAATTCCTCTGAATAGTGTTTTAATATGGGGCTTATGAATTTCCAGATGTATAAATATTTTCAGCTACTCTAATTTTATTATGTTGTACTCTGATGAAAAGTCTGTATTATTTCTGCATTTTGGTATTTGTCAATATTGCCTTTATGATCATTTTTTGTGGACTTCCCACATGGATTTAGAAACAATGTATATTCTTGCTTTTGGTGGTTCAAAATTTAATGGTATCTGTACCAGGCAAAAAATAATAGCCCTTAAAAGATGTTCATACCCTAACCTCTATAATTTGTTAATCTGTTACTTTACTTTAGGAAAGGGAATTTGCAGATGTGATTAAGATTAAGGACCATGAAATGGGGAGATTATTCTAAACTCTGTGGGTGGGCCTAATCTAAGCATGTGAGTCCTTAAATGCAGGGAAACTCTCCTGGCTGTGGTCAAAGAGAGAGAGAGAGAGAGAGAGAGAGATGACAATTGAAATTTGAGAGATGTGATTTTGCTGGCTTTGAAGATGGGAGAAGGGAGCAATGACCCAAGGATTATGAACAACCTCTAGAAATTAGAAAAGGCAAGAACACAGGTTCTTTTTATGGCCTCCAGAAAGGACTGTAGCCTCACTCACACTGGATTTTAGGTCAGCGAGAACTGTGCAAGACTTCTGATCTATAGGACTGTGAAATATTAAATTTGTGTTGTTTAAGCCACTAAATTTCTGATACCTTGTTATAGTAGCAATAGAAAACAACTACAATATCTACTAAATCACTATCTACTAAATCACTCTTACTGTTTCAATTATTTACCTCTTTTATATTATTATTTATTACTTTCACTTGATCTGTCAATTTCTGAAGCCCTTTTGATAAATCATTGGCTTTTGCCACATTTTTCTTCTATTTCCATTGCTATATAACTATATACATACATATACATAACTATATATATACATATGTATATAGTTAGTTAGTTGAATAATAGTTTAGGCTGCTATGTATTTTTAATATCTCCCTCAAAAAGAAACTAAGTATATTATTCCAACAGTCCTGGTAAGTATTAAAGAGGGTGTGGTATTAAGGCAGAGCTATTCAGAATGCAAATAGGATGCTGATGTTAAAGACAATTTAAATTGGTAAGACCTGGCAATGCAGTGAATAGGTGGGATGAAAGAGTAAATATTTAAGGCGGAATTCCAAGTTTTTAGTTTGAATGATTGTGAAGATGCTGATTCATTCAGTAAGTAACAGTTTTGATAATACAAAAAACTGTAATGTAATACACCTTTGTAGGAAACATCTTTCACTTTTGTGGCTATCAGATGGTTTGAAGGGAAAGCCAGGAAGCTGTAAGTCAGGAGTGATCAAAGTCACAGTGTGGCATCACAATAAACCCAAGAGTGGTAGGGGCAGTGCTCTAACTGGATGGCCTTTGTCCTGTGCTTCTGACATTTCCTGCTGCCTAGCCAAAACAGGTTCTGGCCATTCCCCAAGCCTTTTTTACAAGCCTCCTTCTGATTCTATCACATATCTAAATTCCTTTCAATAAACTATTTTTTTTCTCAGTTAAGCCAGAATGAGGTTCTATTACTTCCACACCAGATCTCTGTGAGATATAACATTTTTCAGCTCCAATATCAATGCTTTATAAATAAAATGGAAATAATTCACAAAAATCTAACATATATTATAGATAAACTATGCAGTAAGAGTCACAAACCAGACACTGTAATTTCTAATTGCATATATGTGTTTTATTTGAGTTCATCTTTGATGTTGAACTATTTATTCCTCAGTTGTGAATTGGTCCTATTTAGGACTGCACAGAAAATATTTTAGGTTGTCCACATTTATATTTTGTCTAATTATTTAAAACATAAAAAATTAATTTAGACCATCAAATTAGTTCACATTTAAATGCACAAAATCATTTTATAGTGTTATGTTTTAAAATGAAGGGTTTATTATGATATATTAAAATGCAAGGGCTAGATATTTTAAAAATATAGAAGATTGTTAAGAAAATGCTACACCATTGCTTGATTAGAAAAATCTAACACTTGCAAATGCTTCTGCATTTTCTTCCATTTTTTACACTTTTTTTCTTTATTTTATATGCTTATAACTGTAGAAAATCTTACACTTAACTTTTCAAGTCTATAGATGCTTAACGCTTTGTCTTTACTTAACAGTATCCTATAGTGATCACTTGCTTGTTCATCCCCCCATCTTTATATAGTACATTATAAATGGTATTATATTTTTAGAGTGCTTTTTAATTAAGACTTAGAAGTGGAAATTGTAAGCTAAAACAAACTTTTTAAACTTCTTGAAGCCTCCTGGTGGTGGGCTTTATTTGTGTTATGCTAGTTTTGAGTGCCTACTGTCATGGAATGCCAAAATATGCCAGGCAGACAATAACAAGGTACCCTATATCTGCTCTGAAAAGGTGGTCTAGATTTTTTGGATAGAAATTCCAAGACCATTTTAATATATACAATAACTGGTCATCTCCTCTTGCCAAGGAGTCTTAAGTATAGAGTTTGAATATCACTAAAGATCTCAATTAGTGTATAATCAACAAAATCTGGTCAGGAAGCATTCTGCAAACAGACATAGGCAAAAGAGGCAGAGATGGAGAATTCACATATATAACTTATATATATATATATATATATATATATAATATATAATGAAATGACTTGATTTCTCTGTATACAAGTAACTACATCTACATTTGATAAAATAGTATATTTAAAAACAAGAGTGCCCCTATTTTTAGCACTATCTTATTAATATAAAGACAAAATCTATGCATAGGTTAAATATGTATATTTAAAAAACAAACTAAAGTATGATTTATGTTTCCCCTTTCACATCTGCAGTTATTTCGGGCAGTCTTGTAACACCAATAGCATAACTGAAAATTCGGGACTGAGGACAAAACTCAGAAAATGATAAACTTTCTTGCTTCTATCTCAGAATGTGAAAATTGCAAAAGATCTGTTACAATGATAAAAGTATTGGGTAGTGATTATTAAAGGAAAGCTTCCATAATTGGTTTTATTGAACCAATAAAACAGAACAGAAAAGAAGATGGAAAAGCTATAATACAGGCCTTTAAACAAGAAGAGATGAAAGACAATGAATCATTTTTTTTTCTCAAGAAAGAAAGCGTATATATTACACAGCAGAGCCTAATTATTCTAGACAAAAACAAAACAAAACAAAATAAAACAAAAAACAAACCAACCATAAAACAACAACACAAAAATCCTAATTTTGGAACTTTAAAGGTTCTAGTTGCACTTCATATTTATTCTACTGAGACATTTAAAATTTAACTTGAAGACCTGGTTGTCTGCAAGTTTGCTTTTAAGATCCTAACTTTAGACAGCCTTTAGTTCTTTATGAATACCTTATCCACTTTTCTATTTAGTCGCCTTCAGCCAAAACACACATCTGTAGTTAAATTGAGTTTATTACTGGTTGTAGCAAGGGAGGACATTTACCATATGAACCATGGTATATCTCAGTCACAGGTTGTTAGAAAGAACTTGAACAATTTGGGTACTGATTGAGAAATTTGGTGAAAGGTATAAAGAAGTGGAGGAGGTATGTTCTCAATTGGGTATTATTAGAAAGGGGGAGCAATTTTGTGATCGGGCAAGTCAGTCTTATCTGTGGAGCACACAGACTAGAGTGAGGAGGAAGATAGAATAGGAAAAGAAGTAGGAGTCACTCAGTAGGAGCCAGAGGATGTGTGCTATTTTGTGAGTTGCTCAGTGACTGTCTAAGGTAAATGTTTATCTTAAGCATCAGATAAATGTGTAAAGACATGGAGGCTTAGCTGTGAGTGTCAGATGTGTTGCCCAAGGTCCAACTGAGATACAGGAACTGAGGGGTTTACAGTGTTAGAAAGGCTCCATTTCTGTTGTTTTCCTGTGAGGCTCTATTTACTCATGTTCTATATTTCATCTTGCATCTGAATAAACCAAAGATGCTATGCTTCCACTCCAAAGGGCGAGGCAAGGATGTTTAATCATTTTCTGAGTTTTGTCCTCAGCTTCGAAACATCTAATAACATCTACGAAGAACCAGATCCCAAATATGTTCTAAGATGTTAGCTTCGAACAAACCTCAGCCAACACTGGCATCAATCCCTGCCACCTTTGATAATTTATGAAATAATACCTATTATTCACCTGTCACTTGCTCTTGATCCACCTGTACCTGGATTCCTGAAGGAACATCTATCCTGGACCTCTTTTGCCATTATAAACCTAACCCAAAATCATAACTCACTCTCCTTTCCTTTCCGAGTCTTCCACACATTCTACTTGCTGTATCCTGGCACTTAAGCTATTCAATAAACTCTACTTTCATGTCCTCTGGCTCTTTGATTCCTGTGCTTTGTGAGGCTAAGGACACTCTTGGCTGTTCCTGCTGGGTACCCTCTGGGTTTTCAAACCCAGCCTTCCTGTGTCATAATGTCCAGGGCTGCTTTTTTTTTTTTTCTACATTAAATATTTAGCACTAAATAGAATTTTAAAGAAGAGGGAAGGTCATCTCTCTTTGATTTGGAAAAAAAAAAAAAAAAAACTTTTCAGAAAGACCAGTGTGTTATTGAGTAGTTCTACATATTGTTGAGGAAATTTTACAATTGTTACATTTTATTAGCTAAAATATTAAGCAATATATTTTTCTGAAGCCAATTAAAAGTTTTCTCCACTCGAAATTTATCAAAAAAATGTTTTTCTTCCCTCGTTTGAACTGTATGATTACCTTAAAATTGTTTTCCAATAATTCTTCAGTATTACATACCATTTCATAAGTACCTAGAGAATTTACCCTGAAGACTCATCAGGAAATTGGGCCAACGTCCTTAAGCTGATTTATTGGTGTATTACCCTGCATGAAGAGGATTTATGGGAGGATGAAACAGAGCATGAAAAAAGGTAAAGATCCATTGGAATTAAATAAAAGCAAAAAAGCCAGTGCTTGAGCACATTCCTTAAGGAAATTGTTATCAACTCTGACCTTTGGGGAACTATTATAAGAAGTATAAGGAATATCAAATGGATTTGATTTTAAAAACAACTCATCTTTGATGTTATAATGTAGAGATTAATTTAAAATGTTTTGTTCCTTCAGTTCATATTAGGAGAAGGTAGGGTACGAAATTTTGCTTTGTTAGCAAAAATTGAAGCCAAAGTAATTCAATGTAATTACCTTGTGATATGTTTTATGTGTGCTTTTACTTAAGCAATGTCTCAGAAATTTTGACTCTGTAAGGCAAGAGAGTTCGGCCATTTTCAATACACTAATCGTACACTAATCAGGTTTTCTTTTCTTTTTTTTTTCAAGACTGGAGTTATGATCTTAATTTACAACAACAAAAAATATTATTTAAACTACCAAAATGCCCCCTGAATCTGAGCTAAATTAAGTGGAGATACTTAAATCGCTTTACTTCTACCTCATGCAGACATGATCTAACTTCAATCTGTTTACCTAAAAATTTCCTGATACCTCAGATTCATAAGAATTTACTACTCTCAAATATTTTTTAAACTTCTGAATTTAAGATAGATTTTATTTTAGACAAAATGATTATTTTCATGTTGTGTGGGGTTAGTACAGTGACCGAGTTAGTTTGTAAGATTTTGGTAGTTTTTCTTCAGAATTAGAAATTAAAAAAAAATACACTGTCACATTTAAACCAAAGAATTCAGGTATTAGGAAGGAATACTTTGATTTTCACTTTGGAAAATGCCAAATTTATCCAAATTAATTTTCATGATTCACATATTATTAAGAAGGAAAGAAAGAAGAGAGAAAGAGAGAGAGAAAGAGAAAGAAAGAAAGAAATGTCAAGCAAGCAAGCAAGAGACCAATTTTCAAAACTGGGCAAGCCTCCTCCAGGACATGGGCTTTAGAACTCCCCACATCTCAGGGCTGTTTCATCACATCCACTTCCTTCAGAGAGGCACCCAAAGAGCTGCACTGTTGTTGAGACTTGTGCTATCACACTAAGGCACTACGCTGACCACTTAGTTCTGCAGCATTATCAGTTCACTCGTTCCTTTCCACTGTTTTTTTTACTGTCCTCTGAATGCTTCTAGTGGTGGAGCTATTTGAGGGGAACATACCAAACCCAACCAAACTAAATGCAAAACAAATATTTTCCCAGGCCGGGTTCCCTGAAAGCCAATTCCGAGATGGAGATGAGTGTGCAAGAAGTTTACTAACAAGCTTTTCCCTTGTGAGGAGGGAAAGTGATGAAGCATCAGTGGGTAGAGGGAGGCAGATAAACCTTGTGAGGTGTCAGCAGAGGCCAAGGCTGGGCCATTCAGAGTTTTGTACAGCAGAGATGAGGGGCCTGGCTTGGACAGGCTCATGCTGAACAGGCATTGCTGGCAGTTTGCACTGGTATGGGCATGTGACCTTGTGTATGGTTGCACTCCGGAAGCTCTGTTTTCTTTTTATCTTTTAGATTTTATTTATTTATTTGTGAGACACACAGAGAGAAACAGTGTGTGTGCAGGGAGGAGCAAGCAGGAGTGGGAGGAGGAGCAGAGGAAGAGTGGGGAGAAGCAGACTCCCTGCTGAGCATGGAGTCCTAGGAGGCTGATCTCAGGGTGTTGAGATCCTGACCTGAGCTGAAGTTGGATACTTAACCCTTGGCCAACTGAGCTGGCCTCTGAGCTGAGGAAGTTCTGAAACCTGTCAGCCCTTACTTCCTGAAGAGTACCTTGGTGGCTCATCACAGTGTACACCCCCAACACTATGAATCTACTTTTTCTACTTGGTACTGCAGACATAAAAGATCCTTTGGTCTCTGATCAAAGTTGCTTCACTAAAAAGAAATAAAATCTATGCTCCTTTAAAAAATTAACTTGCTTTAAAACTTTATTTTATAGTAAATATATACATCTATATTTTATTGTCTTCTATAGAGGCTTAGAGTGTGTATGTTTCCTATATATTTTTGCAGCTACCATGTTTAAAAATAGGATAAATGTCCTCAAAATATGTAAATAAACTAGGTATTTGTGTATCCAAGGCATCCCATTTTTCCACTATATAGCTGTATAAAACTTACGTGCTCCAGACTTCAGAAGGTTTTAGAATTATAGAAAGTTAAAGAATAGTTTTGTGGGTGATGAAAAAAACATCAGTAATCATCTTGGAACACAAAAGAAGCACCTTTGGAAAATACGGAAAACTTTTAATTTAAATTATACAATAGAAGTTACTTTGAACTGCTAAATGCTTTGGGAGTCTGTAATGAAAAACTATTTCCACTGAAACCCCAAGCTGTATAGGGTATGCCACATAATAGATGAATATTTCATTGATCTCAAAATAGAAATTTGATTTTTAAATATGGACTTAGAAACTTTTAATGTTTTTTACACAAAATACTGTGTACCATTTCCATGAGAAAGAATGATTTTTCTCATTTGTAAAATGAGAGCATTAATAACAGTCCCATTGGGTTATTATGAGAGCCAATTAATATAATGCATGTAAAGTGTTGAACACAATGCCTGATAATTATCATTATTCAATAAATGTTAATGCTTATTTTTGTTGTTGTTAATGTGAAGTTTTTATCACAGCATTACAAAAATAGCTAGTTTGCAGTGTGAGGCGTTCTATGACATATTTAGCAATAACTTCTAAAGTTTACATCCTTCAATACTAAAGTGTTAGTTCAAAAATACATTTTAAAATGTTTGTATTTACTTTCATTTTTGGATATGGAAAAATTTCACAAAACGTGTATTTTAGCCATTACAACTCACTAACGATATTCTTCATATAACATCGCAGTGTTTTCTGATGTAACCAGTTTTATGGTTTTCGGTGAGGTCACTATTATTTGGCTAAGATTATCTATTGAAATGATCACAAAGTTTGTTTGTTAATAAAGCTAGAGCTCATCTAAATACAATTTAGAAATTGGGTGTTTCTAAATTTCCCAACTATATGTATTTGATTGAAAAAGAAATGAGCATATCCCTTCTTTAGCCATTTCTCCAAGGAATGAGAAGTAAGATCAGAATTTAAGGTAAATAGATTAATACTATAAAAAAGATGGTTGCTTGGGTCAAAGTAAATATAATTTTTAATTATGCACTGCAGAATCAGGAATTGTGAAATGTCTGCATTGGCCTTGTAAAATGCACTATTTGTATAAAGCTTCCTTCTCAATATGTATTAGCTTTGCTGTGCCCTTAGCTTACTTACAGAAATCCTTTCTCTGGGTAATGTTGCTGCTCATAGTAATATTTTCGTGTTAGACTTTATGTTTATTAGATTACTTAATTCACAGAAAGACCACTGTGCAGATTGGACATACAAAGTAAAATGTGAGTCGTCAGGAAACTAGCTGAGTCAGGTACATCGACTGAAATTTTACTTGGAAACTAAATGAATAAGTCTGGGTCGGGCAATAATTGCAAGTAATGTAGAGAAATTGGCTACTAATGAGACTGAAGTGTAATTAGATGCTCAAGATCTTTCCCTAAGTAAATAAAAAACTCAAATTCATGAGAAATAGCTGAGTGGGGAGTGGAGGGCTTGTCACACGTTTGTCAAACATAAACAATTGGGTAAAATGTTCATAGATCTGCTCATTCCTGGAAGAGGAAGACATGACTTGTTAGGTTTCATTTTATTTGAGTCAACAGTGAACAGGTAGGGGGAGCTCTGACCTTCAAAATGTCATTGTGAGTTGTCAAAGTCAATCTAATTCTTTATGATACATATATAGATTCTGTGGAAAATAGAGCAATGAAGATGCTTTAAGAACAGAACTTCTTATTGAATGACGTGTATGGGGGTTTAGCTCAATGTGAGTAACTCACCAATGAGTGGCACACTGCCCCATTACTGGCATTGTTTATTGCTTCGTTATGTTCTATCACCAGTCCAAGTGCTATCTAGTTTGAACTGACATCTAATTAGAAGACTGCATCCCCTCTCAAAACCATCAAATATCCTCATATGGAATATGAAATTAGCTTGATTGGGAATTGTTTTGTGTGAAACTGTTTTGTGTGGCTTTGAAAAAACTAGATAGTTTATGGCCACATGAGTTGTTCTTCCTGAGGTCTGTTATTTTTCCTAATTGGTTTATCTTAGAAACATTAACTATTTCTGTGAAATGTATCCATCAATAATAGCACTTATTTGACAATGGAACAGATGGTATGTAATTTATATACCCTTGAATTGGTCTCTCCATGGAGGGGTGGGGGAAAATGAAGGCACTCCTCAAATGGAAACCGAGAGACAGAAGGATGGAGATTCATGGTAGAAAAGGAGACACACAAACATATCCTGCTAAAGTTTTGTCCTTAGTTTCCTCATTTTCATTTTTCCTATCTCCCAAGATAGGTATCTTTTCATTTTGTTTTTATCTCCTCACCCACCTCCACCATTTTCTAGAAGGGCAAAGCTAGGGTGGGTAGACATATGTATTTCTAGGAATTAATTCCATATGATGCTTGGAATAACTATAATGGATGGGCCTGGGGAATACCTGTGCAATTTTTCCTTTAATATTAGAAAGGATAAATTCAAGCCATATACAAGATTTTTAGTTTTTGCTTTTGAGTTTTTGTGGTTGTTACAATTTGTCTCATCATGTTGTAAAATTTGCTTTGCTTTTGTTTTCCAATATTTGGGAGAATCCTGAACTTGTGACTAACACTGTCTTTTCCCAAAGGTATGCTTTACTATCAAAGGTATAATGCTTCAGATTTGATCTTGAGTTATTTTATTGTCTATCATTCCATAATGTATAGGAAACTGCACCTAGGAAATAATTTCCTTATTTATTTATTTATTTATTTATTTATTTATTTATTTATGATAGTCACACACAGAGAGAGAGAGAGAGAGAGAGAGGCAGAGACATAGGCAGAGGGAGAAGCAGGCTCCATGCACCGGGAGGCCGACGTGGGATTCAATCCCGGGTGTCCAGGATCGCGCCCTGGGCCAAAGGCAGGCGCTAAACCGCTGCGCCACCCACGAATCCTGGAAATAATTTCCTATGTTCTGAGAGTAAGATAGATTGGCTGCTGGAGGATGCATAAAGAAAACACTATTCTTGGGGAACTAGAAACATTTAACTTCAGTAAATTGTAGTTTCCTTTAATTAGTATCCCTTTCCTTTGCCTACTGCTTTTGTTTCTATTTCTTTGAAGAGTAAACTTAAAATCAGGCTTTTGTCTTTTCATCATGTGTCATTCCTAATTCCCCAAATCCCAGTAACCCTAGGACAGTAAGTGTACTTAGGAACAACAACAATTTTAATAATTTAATTCTGCTGGCTAGAGCAACCTCTGGCTTTTGTGAAATGCTTCCAAGCAGGAGACACTTCAGTAATGTGCCAGTTGTTTTGTTTCGAAGCTGACATGCTGCCAATACACAGAAGATGGAAATCTATTTTGTGAATATAATTGTTTTGAATGGGGTAATACTATTTATTTCATTCTAATATGATGCTAAATTGTTAATATGTTCACAGGGCATCAATAAACATCTCAAATACACTGTTTATGCTTATAAATTGATGTGTTAATGAATTTTCCTCAATAGAATTCCATCACACGAATCCCTCTGGGCTTTTATCTGAAATTCCTAATCTGTCAGAAATTGCTTGGGGGTGTGGATTGCACAGGTTAGAATGATTCAGTTCCTCACTACTAGCCTTTGTGTGTTAGTATGTTTCCTCTAAAGCACAAAGTATTTTAGTTGAAACTGTACTTTCAGATTACTCTCAGACAAATCTAGGACAAGGACTTCTTGTAAAAATTAGATTATCTTCGAGGGTGAAGCAAAATAAAAGGCTGGCTAATTCAGTGCTAACAACACACAAATCAATAGTAAAAAAGTGTGTTCCATTAAATAAAAATGTAACTCTACAGAAATATTTTTATATTTTTGTTCAAAAAATAGAAAGATAAAACTGAGCCAGAAAGTAATCAGTAGTCATATTTTTCTTTTGATAATTTACACATTTAAAAAAATCCTTGTAGCTCAACACTTAACATTTGAATCGTTTACTAGTACTCAATGTCTTTTCATATGAAAGAAAACATTTCTTATAGTATAGTTAAATTTATGCTTGGAGAATTACTTATTCGCTGTGATAATTGGGTTGAATAAAGAAGAAGTAAGTTTCAGGCAATGGAATTGGTCAGTTGCTAAGTGTAATGTAGGGAAAAATCATGCAAATCAGAAAGTTTAATAAGAAAAATTAAATTTATCTACAAAATTAATATTTTAAGGACTTCAACTGTAAATATGGCAAAGCTTAATATTTCAGAAACTGCTATTGACTTTTTGTTCTGTTGTTTCTCCCTCTTCCTACCAGTTGGTAGACTCTTAACACCCTCTCAGTCTGATTTCATAATTTGCCAGCTGTTACCCATTTTGTAGGTGGGAAAGAGGAACAAGCATGTCCTCACTGATTGTGAGTCTCTTCAGTCTCAGTCTCTTCCAGTCTGTACCTATTGACAAAGTCAATCTCTTCAGTCTCTTCCAGTCTGTACCTATTGACAAAGCTTCCTAAGTCATTAAGTATTGAAGAACAGCAACTCTGCTTTCCTTCAGTTCTGTGTGTGTGTGTGTGTGTGTGTGTGTGTTAAATCTATAAAACATTTATCCCTTCTCCTATCCAGAGGCAGAAGAGGCATATTAGATGGAGCAGCAGGATTTCTAAAATCTTGGGCTTGGAAAATTTAGTAACTTTGATCTCAACAGTATGTTCACCGTGTCCACCATAACCTGCCCTCTCTGGCAAGCTCTGGAGACAGGGCTGTATGTCAATCAATACTTCATATACGCTGTACCTCATAAAATCATTATACCTTGGGGGATATATAGTGAAGGGAAGTGGTTGTTAATAAGTATAAAACTAAAAAAAAAAAAAAAGTATAAAACTATCTGATAGCCAAACAAAGGGAATGCATTTGGAAGTAATTTGAAAGAGTCTCGAAGTCAGAAAATCTAGATTCAAAGGCATTCATTCACTCATCTAAACGTATATTCACTTTTTCATTCAATAAATATTTTTGAGCTCCTGCTATATGCAAGACATAATGGTAGCAACATGGAATTTCGAACACAGATTTTTAAATCAATAAACAACAGGTTCAGTGAAAGGATGGGGAAATAACAGCAATCTAGTCAATGAAAGATGGTACAGCTATCCAATTATCAGACAAAGTAGACTTTAGGTTGACACATTTTTTAAGAGAATAGAGGAATGTTTCATAATGATGAAGTAGTCCTCCAGGAACTCTAAATCCATATTCAGCTAACTACATAGATCCAAACTATTTAGAAAGAACAAACAAACAAAAATGAATCAACTAGAAGGAAAAATAGATGAATTCACAATCATAATAGAATACTCTCAATAGCTGATAGAACAAACAGAAAACAATCAGTTGAGATTCAAAGGATATGATATTCCAATTAGCATATTTTCCCCCCAATTAGCAAATCTGATCTAGTTGACATTATTTATAGGCGTATCTGCAGCCAACTATGACCGACTACAGATGCTTTCCCTGAAGCGTTTCATGGAGCATCATGGAACAAGGCACATATTGCATTTATTGACATTGTATGCAAGTCTTATCAAGTATCACATGATTGCAAATTTCATAGGATTAAAATATGTCCTCTGACCATGGTGAAATATAGCTGCTACTAAGTAAAAGATAAATAAAAAAACTGAATACAATTTTTAAAGACATTCATTATGCCACATGTAATTTAAAGAAATTTATTTTTATTTTGAAAAAGACATCAGATCAAATTTAACACTTAATTTTGGTATATATAATGTTTTCTAAAATACTTTTAATATTTAAGTTAAACATTTATGAAGTAACTTGATTTAACTTGAAGATATTCAGTCATGGAGGCAGCACTGGGCAATAGTTAAGCAGTTGAGGCCAGTATGCCTAACTGAAATCCTGGCTCAGTCTCATGGTGGTTTTCGGGTCTTAGGCAAGGTGCTTAACCCCACTAAACTTCAGTTTGCTCATCTGTAATATGGGAATGATGATGGCATTTAATTTATAGTCTGACTGTAAAGATTAAAAAGATCATGGAATGAAGTACTTTTCACATAGCAGAAAAAAAAAATTCCAGAAAATTTATCAGAGTATGTCTGACATATATTGTTTTCCTGTTATTCAGTTTCTCCAATTCCACAGACTGTAATGGACAAGACAGTTTTTGAAACTCAGGAGACATGATTTGGGGCAAATTTTTTCGAAGTGTTGCAGTGATTCCTTAATCTCCTATCCAATATGTTTGTGTGCCTTCAGGAAAAGTCACATTTATGAATCTATAGCAAAACTAAAATACCACAATACTGAACATGAGTCCACTTGCCAGTAAAAATGGCTTAAAATTTTTTTTTGTCTTTTTGTGTTTTGTGTCTGAAACAAATATAATGATAGCTAGGTGAGACTAATAGTCTTCTGTTCGGTAAAATTTCATAACTGAAAGTATTAGAAATATCCCAGATTAATTATAGTGTTTTAGGGGATGAAACTATTTGGCCATAAAGTAATCCCATAATATAAGGTGAATATTTGTTGCAAGAATTTTGATTGACTTCACCTATGAACTTATTTTGAAAACTTCATATTAACTATCATTACTGTGAAATTGAAAAGGTGGAAAATTTGATAAGGAGTCATGAAATCATAGGTTTGTCTATCATTTTCCTGCTTGAGAAACTCTGAAATCTGTCAAGAATGATTCATTTTAATAAATTTAACATGATCTCTGTTTAGACAATTACACTAAGTCTCTGTTGACCTGGCATGGTGTGAATGAATATTGACAATCTTAAAACCTTCAAAATAATACAAATGCCCAAACATGAAAAATTTAACACTTTGAAAATGTTAGTTGGCATGAGTGTTCTGTTGCTGAATAACAATGACCCCGACTTTAATAGGTTAAAACAACATTCATTGGCTCATGGTTCCATAGGTCAGAAATCCATGCCTGCCATGACTGAGTTCTCTACTTGGGGTCTCACAGGCTAACATTGGACTGTCAGATGCGCTGAGTTCTAGGCTAGATGTTCTGGGGAAGAATCTGCTTCCAACTGCATTCAGGTTTTTGGCAGAACTTGGTTCTTTGTGGTTGTAGGACTAAGACGGTTTCCTTTCAAAGTTGTCATCAGGGCCAATCTTAGCTCCCAGTTGCTACCCACATTCCTTAACCCATGAATTCACCATCTTTGAAGACAAAAGGGAATTTCTCATCTGTGGAATCCCTCTCATTCGAATTTCTTACTTCCATTGTTTCTCATTTCAGGTGATTAAGTCAGGCTCCCTAGATCAACTAATTTGGGACCTTTTTTACACACAGTACCTATCTTAGTTTTTGATTGAGTAACTGAAAGGAGGTATGTGTACATCAGGCTGGGGATCTTGGAAGTCATCTTAGAGTTCTGCCTACCAAGTAGTTTTGATAATATTTTTAGTAACACAAATTAGTTTTTTAAGAGTTTATTGTTTCCAAACAAACAAAACCTCATCCCCTAAAATAGCAGAAATGGAGTGACTATTTTAGCTGTCATCAATTAATCGTCAGATCAGTCACTTCAATTAACTGGCAAAATAAATTCTTGTAATTTTTTCCTGGTTTTGTTCAACTTTTGCTCAATTCAATTGGCCATTTCGACCACTTGTCTAAATCATGCTTTACATGACAGCTGAAAACACTCATAAAACTGTTGTAAAGCAGTTCTTATTATTTGAAAACAGAAGTTTTTGGCTGTATTATTGAAACATGGCTCTAAACTGATTCCTTTCTGTGTACTCCTTTCCATTTATCTAACTTGAGTAAGCTAATCAATTAATTGAACCATGAAGGTTATTATGTGATTATTGAAGCTAAGAATTGATTAAATACAAAATTAAATGTACACAGTAACTGCATATAGGCCAGTAATCTTTTCTGTCAAGGCAGATAGCAAGTATTTTAGGTTTTGCAGGTCATAAGATCTTAGATCTTTGCTTTTGATTCCTTGTTTTTTCTTTCTTTTTTCTTGTCTTTCTTTCTTTTCCTTCTTTCATTCTTCTTCTCTTTTTTTTACAGCCCTTAAAAATGTAAAATACATTTTTGTATCATAGGCCATACTAAATCTGTCCATGGATTGAATTGGGCTGTGGCTACAACAGGGAAAAAGGAAAAGGAACAAAGTGAATAATCAGCAGACAATGTTTCTATTATTGTTGTTGTTAGGATTATTATTGAAAATTGATTTGGTGTTTCTATATGCTAGATTTTGACTTACATTTATTATATCAGGAAGAAGGCATAATTTTTAAGTTCACATTACAGATGAGGAAATTTAGGCTTCTAAAGATTGAATAAATTGGCTAAGGTTACAATATTCTTCTAAATAGTATTACCAGTACTTGACAACTGACTATACTTGACCTTAGTTTCTACTCTATCATTGAAACTGTAATCTACATAAGAAGACAAATTATACACCTGTACTCATTAAACATGAGTAATAAAATAAGCAGTGAAGTAATAGAATAATTACAGAAAATAGATTACTTCTGCAAACCTTGAAGATGACTTACTAAACTACTTAGGACTTACAATTATGTGAGGTTTTCACTTCTGAGGCAGTTATTGTGCTGTGAGACAAGAAACATATTCTCCTATTTCAACACCGAGAAAACACAAAATTCCAAACAATAAACATTTGTGGCCATTAGTAATTGGTTACTTTTGTTCTATTCTGGAATCCAGTTCCTCTTTGAAAAATATTAAGAAATTCTTTTTTGATGTTTTGAAAAACAACTAGTGTCTAGAATTTACTTCTAAAGCAGTAAAACTTGGAGCTGGAGTGGGGATACTGTGAAACATTAGTTTTCTTTGTCCCTCAGGATCTTACAAATAATATTTCTTAATACAACTAATGAAAAATTGTACGTTCTAAATATTTCTTTACATAAAGTCTTGCATAAATCATTGATGAAATGAGTATAAAATGATCATATTCATTAGACATAAATTTTCTACAAGGAGAATTATAGACTCTACTTATTGAAACTATTCTTAAAGTTCCAAACACAAGGTTGTTCAGTGAGGCACAAGATATATACTTTTTGGTGCTCTAAAACAGCATACTACAAACCGAGTCATTTTTTTTTTTATTTCTTATGAGTTCTTGAATGTTAAATTGCAAAGATTTGAGTGGAGCTTGTCTAGGACACTTATAAATTTATATGTTGTATAACTTATACAACAATAAGTTATGCAACTTAGATTAACTGGACAAATTTTATTAAAGAGATACTATCAAAACTGACACAAAAATAAATAGAAAATCAAAAGCCTAAAGAAATTGAAATTTTAATTGAAATTCCATCTCACAAAGGAAAACCTCAGTTACAGATGCCTTTCCTGGTGGATTCTCTTAAACATTTAATATTATACAGTCTTGTTCATAAAATAAAGGATGTTAGGAATGTTTTCCAACTTATTTTATGAGGCTAGTATTACTTGATATTATGATCTTATAGAGTCATTATTTGTTTTAAACTTATAGACCAATATCCTTCAGTCATTATTTGTTTTAAACCTATGGACCAATATCCTTCAGAAATATAGAAGTAAAAATTCCCCAGATATATTATAAAATAGAATCCAGCTATACTTAAGAATAAAACAGCATAAGCAGGTGTAATTCATCCCAGAAATGTGACATTGGTTTAAAATGTAAATATCAGTCAATATGGTTCATTATAATAACAGCATGAAGCAGAAAGCAATAGATACTCAGAAATTCATAGAATTCAATACCACTCATGGTGAAAACTTGGCAAAATAAGAATACAAGAATTCTCTCAGACATTTATTTATTTATTTTTATTCACTTTTTTTTTTTTTTTTTTAAATGAGAGAGAGTGCAGGAGCAAGGAGGGAGAGGGACAGAGAGAAACTTAAGCAGGCTCCAGGCTCAGCATGCAGCTCACTGCGGGGCTGATGTCCGCACTCTGAGATCATGAACTGAGAGGAAATAAAATCATGAGACACTCAACTGACTGAACCACCCAGGCATCCCTTCTTTGACTTTTAAAAGATGTTATGAGAAACATTTAGCTATTACCAGGTGATGATATTCACCTTAGTTAGATCAGAAAAAAAAGGACATAGATTTCAAATCTCCTTATTTCTATTTAACATTTTATTTGGATGCCTAGACTCTATGCAGCATGGGGAAAAAAAAACTATCATAGTTTTTCTTGTGATACTGATCAGTCTTTTACTTTTTTAAATATTTTATTTATTTATTAATGAGAGACACAGAGAGAGAGAGGCAGAGACACAGGCAGAGGGAGAAGCAGGCTCCATGCAGGGAGCCCAACGTGGGACTCCATCCCAGGTCTCCAGGATCACGCCCTGGGCCAAAGGCAGACTGCTCAACCGCTGAGCCACCCAGGTGTCCCTAGTCTTTTACTCTTGATAATAACATGCACTACCTTTATTCTCTAGAATAAAGTTTACAACTAAATTTGTTGTCCCCTTACTCAAGCCCTGTTGGTTTATATTTAGCTGTTTGTACGCACTATTCAGTGCAGATGACTATGATTTCTACTGCCATAGCTCAACCCATAGTATGATAAGTTCCAGGGAACACAAAAATCAAAGAATAGTGATATCTATCCATGTAGACTGGAACCTGCATTCAAATAATTGGATTAATATTATTTTAGCTTAACATATTGACAGATGATTAAACCGGATGGTACTGTATCTTCTTTCCTACTAAACTTAAATCTCCTAACTGCAATACTTTGTTTTCTCATTTCTTTTTAGATAGGTGACTTTAATAATTACTGTAACAATCACCATTACCACCCTTATAGCTAATATCAACTTCATGCTTGGCCAGTCATTGTGCAAATAACTACTTTTTTGTGTTCTTTAGTATTTTACCACTAGCTTCGCATTTGTTCATCATCATTCAAACTGGCGCAACTCATTTCATTTCCTCCTTCATGCAACAATTTTCTTGTATGGCTATTTTTAACCCATGATTATAAGATTAAAGTAAATTCTTTAGAGTTAACCGTAATAAAAATAAGATGTCCTGGTCTAAATCCTTATACCACATTTGACTATAGTTGGTTTCTACTGCATGGAGTAACAGAGTTTTTCTCTAGGCCTGAGAAGCCTTTTGGTAGAGAAGACACATTTGCACAAAATTTTGACTTAAAATACAAGTAAATTGGGTTCTTTAAGAGCCTCTCATAACATGCCTTTCTATAATTTTTCCTATAACGCTCTCCTCTTTGTTGACTTATTAGGCATGTTGGGGAAATGTTGAGAAATTCATCTTAGACTCAAAGCAATGATTGTGATGTATAAGCTTTCCTGAAAGCATTTATATATTTGTGCCCTAGGCTCAAAAACTCATCTAAAAATCCAGGCAAAGACCTTGTTACCCAGCAAAATAAAAATATAAGTTTTGTTTACAGTTATCAGAATAGATAGTATGTATGGATTCTCCATGCCCTCTAAAAGTGGGAAAGTGTGTGTATCCTAATGTACTTTCGTCAAGGAAGCTTAGAGTAGGAGTAGCCATTCATCAGAGGAGACACTGTTGACTCTGTAAAGCTGGAAGCTGAAAAAAAAAAAAAAAAGAGGGAGGGGGAACAGCAAGGCTGCTTGCTCAGAATAGATGCGAATGGTCAAACATCAAAATATATAGATGCTAAAGGGTTTGGCATATACAAAAGAAATTCAGTCTATGCCTAAAAATAAGAACACACAGATAGAGCTACATCCACAGGCTTTTACATCTGCAGCCCTTCAAGTGGGTTAAAAGTCAACTTGAATTGAGCTACCCAAAGCTGATTTACTCTAAATCCAATTTAATTTCACTGGGCTTCTATCAAGGACTGCCTGTAAAATGTACTGCACACAATTCATAATTTAGTGGATAAAATATGGTAGTCGCCATAAAGGAAATACATTTGGCTTGAAGTGTAATTTTCACTGATTCATTTACATTATAATAGCCTCTGACAGTGGATAATTATGAGTTTTATAATATGCTTTGAAAAATCTTGAATTTGTTCTTCGCATATGCAATCCAGATTATTGACTGAATATTTTACTACTATAGTCTCAATCTCAGCTGTGAGTCCAGGAATCAATGAAAATACAATTATTTCCATCTTGGTAAAATGGAATTGCCAGGGGGCATAATTAAGGGAGGCATCAAGCTAATTGCTTTCTCAAAGAAAGTAAAAGGATATGAGTGGGGTCAAAAGTGCACCATGGGCCTTCAGAGAGAACCATCTCCTCTTAAAATAACAAAACAAACAAAAAAACCCCAAATGGTACTTTATGGCACACACATACACGGGAAAATTCCTGGCCGAAGGAAGCAGAGGAGAGATTGAATGCAAGGGGTATTTGACAGAAGTAACCTTGAATGCCACTTGCTGAAGTATTTTCTTTGAAACACATACCCTGAGAGATGTAATTTGAACAGAATTTTCGCTAGTAAATGTGTTTGGTAAAATACTGCACAATATATCCTTCTTGTGGATCAAAAATATCCTTAGAATATGAATGCTTTTGAAAAGTTCTAGAGTAAAGAAGTTTGTTAAACACTTCATTGTTCTAACGTTAAGAACATATTTTGGGGACCCCCAAACCAAAGAATATTTCTTATTTGAACCATGAATTCCTTGAGGGACTCTTTAGCCTGAAGGCTTTAATATTTTTGCTAGTTGAGAACTCTACTGCAAGAGGGTGCACAGATAGATGAAATCGTTTTACAATGGAATGTTATATATCTGTAAAAATAAATTAGAGCTGCACACATTACTATGAATACAGCTTGCAAGCAAAATTAAGCTGCATATGTCACATTTACATAGTGTGAGTTTATAAAGTTAAAACAGGCAAAACTGGCGATTATGTTAAAGATATAAATAAATAACAAATATTAAAAAGTAGGATGGCTATCACAAAAGTCAAAATAATCACCTTTGGAGGAAGAAGGGAGATGTGATATATTAGAGGTGCACATGGAGGAGGAGCAAAGGACTAAGTTACTGACAATATTTTATTTCTCAACCTGGATGGTAATTATATGGGTGTCTATAATTCTTCCTTATACTGTATATACATATGCATATACAGCTTTAGTTCATAAACATGCACATGAATTCATGTTTGTGCTTGTGTGCATGTGCACACACACACGCACACACACTGGCATAGCAGCAATAAGCAATATAGCAGCAATGAGCTGCAAAAGGTGGGTTTGCAGAGTATGTAATGGAGAAGAGTGAACTTCCTTAGCAACGTAGTCTGGATTTCTAGAGTAGGTATTAAGAATAAATGTAGCTGACATTATTGAAATGTAAAATGCTACAATTTAAAGCCTAAATTTGAACAATTGCAGAAATTGAATATATCTGGTCACTAGTTCTATCAAGTGATATACCGAGTAAATCATATGGAAGAGTATAGAATACAGATGAACGTGTGACAGAAATCATGCTAGGAAGTAGAGTCAGAATAATGACAGAAGAGTACTTAGACTGAAATTAGGGCAGAGATGTGAAGCTTTGTTGCTAATTATATACTGAGGAAATATTTAATTTAACACTGGAGACTCCCTATCTGGATACAAACGTTATTATTCATATGCATCTAAGTTGATATAATTATGAATTTTCTGTACCAAGTGACAGGAACTCAATCCAAATTTGTGCAAAATGCGGGAATTTTTGGCTTCTGTAATTAATATGTGGGAAGAAAGGGGAGGAGCTGACCTTAGGGGCACTCAAGTGAGGAACTCAACTATAATTAAGTCACTCCATACCTATTTTCTCTCTCTTTCACTGCCCCCACCTCAATATCTGTCTTTTGTCCTTCAGGAAATAGGGGAAGAGCTGAGAATTTATATGGATCAAGATTACAGAGGATGCATATAATAGACATGTATATTACCAATCCTTGGCTCTACTATTTCCCAATCAACACAAGATAGTTGAGGTTTATGATGTCCAGTGAAATCTGTAAACTGACCTTTGTGTGCCTCGTTTGCTTAGATGCTCTCCCTCCCCCTTACCAGTGGTAATATCCAATTACAGGGTTATACTATATCTGCTATCCGTCTTGCTTCTGTTTTCTGTTTAGAACGCCCAATCCTTCCTTCACTTGTCTTGAGTGCTTAGCCTGTACCAGTGAATATGTTGAAGATTTTATCTGTGTTTATCAAAGCCATTTTTTGATTTGCTAAAACCAATCATTTTGGTAGTGCCCCCCCCACCCCTTCTCTTTAATACTCCAGTCCATCAGCAAATTCTTGTAGTTTTATCTCTTAACCATGTCTCCCAACCATTACTATGTACCAAGAACTTGATGATAAACTTGTAGTTTATCATCTTCTCTCACCTAGATTATTTCAATTGCCTCCTCACTTGACTTCCTACTTCTGCAGTCTTTGTTCCCTGATATACTGAAGTGATCATTTAAAACTGTAAACAGGAAATGGGACACCTGGGTGGTTCAGTGGTTGAGCATCTGCCTTTGGCTTAGGGTGTGATCCCAGATCCAGGATCGAGTCCCACATCGGGATCCCTACATGGAGCCTGCTTCTCCCTCTGCCTGTGTCTCTGCCTCTCTCTCTCTCTCTGTCTCTCATGAATAAATAAATAAAAATCTTTAAAAAAAATGTAAACAGGAAAAAAAAGTCAGATCATGTCATTCTTCTGCTCAAAACCCACAGTGTCTCTTCATCTGTCTCCAAGTAAAGACAAAGTCAGCCTTTATTAGGCCTACAGCTTTATGTAATCAGGAAGCTCACTTTTCTGCTCAACTCAACTCAATGCATCAATGTCCTCCTTGTGGATCACGCTAACCCAGCCACATAAGCCTCCTTCCTGTTATTGAAATATTATGGTCAAAAATTTGCATATGATAATCTATATGCCTAGAAAGCTTGCTCTCCTCCCAGATACCTACCTATTTTCAGACTCTCTCACTTCATTCAGATACTTGTTTAAAAGTATTTTTTAAGTGTTTCCTGGATCCCCTGTCTATAACTGTAAATTCACCCATTCTGTACTTTATATATCTTTTCTCAGACTAATTTTTTTCATTATTGATGATCTTTTATGAATATATGTTTATTTAATGATATTTTCTGTTTCTTCAAAAAAAAAAAAAAGAAAGTAAGCTCCACCAGGGCAGGAACTTTTACCTCTTTTGCTTGGTGATGTATCCTGAGAACCTGGAATAGCCCATAACTCCATAAGTATTTGGTGAAGAATGAATTTTGGATTCCCAATATATTTTGAATCCAGTATGTCTCATGGGTAAATAGATTTTTTTTTAGGGCATAGACCTTAAAGAAGTATAAGTAATGTTCATCTAAATCTGAAGTTGAACATATTCTGGTCTAATTATAAACATGCTTTATGTTGAATCCTTGAAGAAACCTATTTTTGCACTTCTTTAAACTTTTTCTATTTTCAGTTATAATTTATGATTGTAGTTAAATATGAAAAAAAATTGAACATGTTGAAAGAATTAAAGTGTAGAAAAATAATTTTGCTTACTAAATATTCTATATAAAATATACTTCAAAAAAGTCCTCAGATTTCCTAGTCAACCATGTTAGACTCATTTTTATTGGAATGGCAGAAAATGTTTTTACATTTTCTTTATTGTATCTTATATAAAATAATATTTATTGGAAACTATTCATAAAACATAATATGAATACATTTCTCAGAGAGAGAGAGAGAGAGATGCACAAGATTGCTAAGGAAAAAAAATATATATATACTTTTTTTGGCAATTAACTTGAGCCGTGTCAAAGAACGATGCTTGGGCTGACTTAACTTAGGATTTTTTCTTTACTTTTTAGATGAGGTTCAGTTTTATATGAGGAAACCTGTCATGGGAAATGTCTAGAGTCCTCATATTCTACTGTATTTTCAGTTTTGTAAAATTTAGTATTAGAAATAAGCCTGATATTTTCTCTTTTAATATACTACTTAGTATAACCTGTACATACATCGAAATTGCTTTCAAACTATTCTGATCATTGTGATTATTATAGCTAAAATTAAACTCAAAATTCAGATGGCCCTAGAGTATCATTCCATTCCTTTTTAGGTAACTTAGCAAAAACTGGCCTACCAAGAGTGAATTAACTCAGTATAAGATTAAAGTGATACCTACTACCTAACAACCCCAGAGATATTCCCTTCTACAAAGACATTTCTTAAATCAGTAATTTCCTCATTATAAAAGAGTATCCTGGATCATCTCTGTATCATCTTCTTATTTGAAAAACATATAGAGCATTCAGGGAAGGACTTTCTTTCCTGGAATCCTCTATAGTGTATCTACTCCATCAATGCTCTGCTGGACATAGTGTGAATGATATAGTGTGACATAGTTTGGATTCATCAGGGCTTAGCCACTGGCTTTACTCTTTCAATTTCTCTCTCTTTCCATATATATATATCCAAGTCCCAAATACATGTATATGAAGTTGTGCATTTCTAGATAATCCATTCTCATATTCTTTAAAATATATATATTTTATTTCTTTATTTGAGAGAGAGAGAAAGAGAAAGAACAAGCAGGGTGAATGGCAGAGGGAGAAGTAGGCTCAGTGGCAGAGGGAGAGAGAGAAGCAGGCTCCTCAAGGAAAAGGGAGCCTGATGTGGGGCTCAAGCCCAGGACGTTGGGATAACACCTTGAGCTGAAGGCAGCTGCTTAACAGACTGAGCCACCCAGGTGTCCCCATTCTCACGTTCTTGATTTTTCCATTAAAACTTTACTTTTTTATTGTTCTTCCACTGTATCACAGATTTCCAAAACAATTGAATTAAAATGTAAGTCTCAGGGTAGGAGAAAATATTTGCAAAGACTACATCTGATAAAAGATTGTTATCCGAAATATATATATATATATATATATATATATATATATATATATATAAAGTCTTAAAATTCAACCATAAGAAAATAGACAACCCAATTTAAGAAATGGGCCAAAACTAGAGATATCTCACTAAAGTAGATATACAGAAAAGATGCTTCATATAATATGTTATCAGAGAAATGAAATTAAAACAATGAGATACTTCTACATACCTATTAGAATGAGCAAAATCTGGAACACTGACAACACCAAATGTCAGTAAGGACGTAAAACAACAAGAACTCTCATTTATAGTTGATGGGAATGCAAGATGGTACAGCCACTTTGGAAGAGAGTTTTGTGTTTTTTATAAAATTAAATGTACTCTTACCATATCATCTAGCAATTGTGTTCCCTGGTCTGTATTCAAAGAAGTTAAAAACTCAAGTCCACACAAACCCCTGCACAAAGATGTTTCTAGCAGCTTTTAAAAAAAATAATTGTCCAACCTTGGAAGCAACCAGGATGTCCTTTATTAGGTGAATGGAAAAGTAAACTGCAGTATATCAAGACATTGCAATATTATTCTGCACTTAAAATGAGGTATTGAGCTATAAAAAGACATGGAGAAACCATAAGTGCATATTAGTAACTAGAAGAAGCCAGTCTGAAAAATGTTATTGTATGGTTCTGGAAAAGACAAAACTAGAGAGACAATAAAAAAAAAAAATCCTGATTACCATTAGGGAGGCAAGGAAGTCTAGGGGAGGAGGGAAGATGAATGAATAAGGCGAGCACAACAGATTTACAGGCCAGTCAAAATACTCTGTATGGGATTATAATGATGTGTCAATATAGATTCATCCTTGATACAAAATGCATTATTCTGATGAATAATATTGATAATGGGGGAGGTTATGTATGTGTGGGGATTAAGGGAAATCTGTGTACCTCCCTCTCAATTTTGTTATAAACTTAAAACCATTTAAAAAAGTAAAGTCTTACTAAAGTTTCCAAAACACGTAAACTTCTTTGATGACTTAATGTTAATACAGTTTGGTGAATGTATAGAGGAATATTATAATAGTAGGAGGAGAAGTAATGTCAAGAGAGAATTTTGTTGAAGTGGTTTTATCCTGACGGGAAGATTGATAGTTGAAGATGGAGAATTACTGGGTGCTTGAATAGTTAATAATGAAAAACTGCACAAATTATTAGTATTATTAGTACAATAATCTTTAAGAATCCAGCCATAAGTACTTAAAAGGTAATCTTAAACAAATGCAAAATAAAGACAATGATTCTTCCTATTTACTCTAATGTTTATCTTAGTAAACCCTAGGCCAAACTGTTCCTCTTTGTTCTGGAATTCAGTGGGCTGTCTCTAGGGAAAGAACAAGCATATCCTGAAGACCACCATTCATGAAATGAGAGAAATTTAGTATGCTACCCCACTACATTCTGCTTCTGAAGGTATGCTTCATACCAGTAACTGATCTCAGGGAATTGGAGGAAAATAATTGTGATTAATTAGTAAAAAAGTATGAATTCTAAATGGGCCACAAATGGAAGAGTCTTCAGAGTGGTAGGTGGTTTATATGCATTATCTCATTTAATCAACACAAAACCCTTCTGAAGTAGCTATTATTATTCCTGTCTTATTGATATGGAAATAAAAGTTTAGGTGAATAAATGACTTGTTCAAGGTCGCCAAGATTAAGCCAAGGCTAAAAGAAATGTCCTTAACTCTTGTACTACGAAACTCTTATGTCTCAATGAATGTCTTTGCCACTTCAATCTTTTAACACCAGTAATGATATATAGTAGAACCTTAATCTTAAAGGTGAGTAAGAAGAATAACCCTTTCAATTCTATTTTTTCCTTTTTTAAAAAGATTTTTAAAATTTATTTGACACACAGATTGATCTCTAGCATACAAATAGGGGGAGCTGCAGTGGGAGAAAGAGAAACAGGCTCCTCACTGAGCAGGGAATCCAATAGAGAATGTCATTTCCTAATTTAAACCCACTGAGCAGGGAACCTGGGATCATGACCCAAACTGAAGGCAGACGCTTAACTGACTGAGCCACCCAGGCGCCTCTCTTTATTATTATTATTTTTTATTTCTCTCTCTAGCCACTCATTTTATCTTTAAGCTTTTACAGGAACGCCAGTGAAAAACCCGACTGTCTTTTCTAACTGTACCCTTGTGCATTTTTTCAGTAATGAGCTCCAGGGTTACTTTTGTGTTAGTAGTATTCTCTCTTTATTTAAATTGGTTCTTTTTATTTAAACTGGTCAACAACATTCTCTTTATTTAAACTGGTCAACAACACAAAGATGCTTATGGACATCCTGTAGCTTAATTTATGTAGGTGTTGCCTCAGTTTTTAATCTATACCACACTATTGGTGGGAAAGAACAGATACATTTTGCTGCAGTACACTGTAACAACTCCAGCTGTGAATGAAATCTAGATAGTAATATAAATATGGACAGGGTACATAAAAGTGAGATTTTAGAGCTGTTGCATTTATTGTTAATAAAAAATATAGAGGGAATATAGGAATAGAAGATAGGGAATCAAATTCCTCATAAGCATATTCTATGTTGATATTGGGGTTACCAGGAAAATAAAATAAAATTAGTAATGGAGAAATGTGATAGTTGAGAAACAATCATTTTCAAAAAATGAGAGAGCAGTTGATAGGTTACTTCTACAGTGACAGATAATGACTAATAAGCTAAGTGTTTGTAGTGAGGAGCAGTGGTGGTGTATCCAGACGGGACAATTTTACCATTGGTACAAGGGTGTAAGAGAGAACACAATGCCACTTGAAAGGGCTGGAGAAGAAGCATTCTCCTTAGGAGAGAACAAGTATTTTAGTGAAAAAGTGGAATTTTATGAGTCTTCAGTGGAGAAGGAACTCCTTTTTCTCTTTGGTAAAAAGAGGGCACTAGACTCTGTGATCTTTAGGATCCCTTTCATAAATCTATGATTCTGTGATCCTGTAAGTCAGGTGACTCGCTTGTTTTTTTCCCCCAGGGCTTATTAATTGGGTGCCCTTCCTAATGGTCATCGATGAGTCCTTCTTATTTCTTGGACTGGATACAGTCAAGCACTAAGTCTAATCAAAGCTAGTGTACATCCTCGCCTGCCAAAATCCAAGTAGCTGCCACTACCACCTGAAATAGAGGCCACCTGTTATTCTTCTCGCTACTTTTTTACTTTTTTAGTTGATATATTCCTTGAAGCTAGAGTGGTATTTTAGGAACACACATCTGATTGTCATTTCCTAATTTAAAACCCTTTAATAGCTCTGCATTACCTTTTAATGAAAATTAAATCCTTAATATATGTATATATATATATATATATATATATATTTTAGAGAAAGCTTTAAGTAGCATGATTGCTACCTATTTTTTAAAGATTTTTTTAATATTTATTCATGAAAGACACAGAGAGAGAGGCAGAGACACAGGCAGGAGGAGAAGCAGGCTCCATGCAGGGAGCCCGATGTGGGACTCCATCCCTGTACCCCAGGACCACGCCCTGAGCCAAAGGCAAGACACTCAACCACTGAGCCAACCATGACTCCTGGTTGCTATCTATTTCTTTAGCCTGTGTCTTGGTATTCTTCTTCTTATTTTTTTTTAAAGATTTCAATTTATTTGAGAAAGTAGAGAGCAGGAGTAGAGGGGAGGGCAAAGGGAAAGGAAGAAGCAGGCTCCCACTGAGGATCCATCCCAGGACCCCAGGATCATGACCTGAGTTGAAGGCAGACACCTAACTGACTGAGCCACCCAGTACACCCTTGTACTCTTCTTATTCTTGAGTTGTTTATAAAAGTATTTCCTCCTTCCTTGAATAAGTTGTAACTCTTCTTCCTTTTGTGCCTTCATATATGTTATTTTCACTTTTATAATGCCCCTATTCTCTACTCATTCTTCATTCTCAGCTTAAATACTTTTTTTTTTTTTTTTTGCATAGATCTTCTCTGATCCCTAGACCAGGTCCAGCTACATAAATAATTTTATAGCGTACCTTACCCTGTTTGTCTCATTTCTACTTTACATGTTCAATAGCTTTTAGACTGAAAATCCCGTTGACAATAGTGTCTATTTTATCTGTTGAGTAAACAAATCAATAGGAGGCATGGAATTATTATAATAACATGAATGTAAGTTTGAAATGAATTGGTTTTCTAGAACTTGATTAAAGTAACACAATTGACTGTAAAAGTGAAAAATTGCCTCAGCGTCAGACAAGACACAGTGGTCCAAAACACCATTAACAAATGCAGCAAATATTTTAGACTAAAGAAATGTCCTAGTAGACCACCAATGCAGAACTAGTGAATAACATAAGCAAAAGCTGCCCCTCACACACCTTGCCTATGTCCAATGGTCAGAGTGGAAGACATCAGTGCATTGGAAATGGAGAGTGAGATTTTGGAGAAAATGTGCTCTCTGTATCACGGCACAGAAGTGTTGCTTCCTCTTTAGCTCAAGCCAGATGAGAAATGTTTTAAGAAGCCCACATGTTGCTTGAAGAGCAGAAAGGACTGGTCTTGGGATTGAATGGAAAGAAAGTAAATGAGAAGGGCAATGGATATTGATCTGAGGCAGAAGAAGAAAAAAATTTGATGTGCTTTGGGAGCTTCTTTCCTACTGAGAGTAGAGGCGAGGGTATTTGTTATTTCTTGAGGATCAGGTGTCAACTGCACTGTAGAGAAAGCTGCCCAGGAGTTAATTCAAATCCTTGTCCAGAGGCTGTTCAGGGAAAGAATGTAATCACAACAAAAGGATGAACCATGCAAATCCCAAGAATAGACAAAGAACTATAAAGGGTTTAACAACAACAACAAAAAATCACATCATCTTTTAATGGCAATGCACGAAATGTTTCTAGTGTGACTTCCAGAGCCCCTATAAAGTATCTACAAGAGCATTAACTGAGTCCAGAACAGATTAATTTTAAAAATTCCCCAGTGACTGAGATAAGCAATGCCAAGACACAAAATCCTCTTTTCCTCATCTCTCACTCATCAACCTGGAGGAACCAGAGGCCATAGGGAGGGGGAGAAGGGAGTAGAAGTCAAGCTGGGGAAGAGAGAGGAAGTCAATGGCTCACAACTTTCTCACCTCAGGTTTTCCACTTACAAATTGGAAGAAGGCGGACACACTTACCTTAAAAGAATTTTAATTTGTGACTGGTGTCTTCCAAGAAATGATTTATTTTAAATGAATAGAAGAATTTCTCTTTTTTTGTATATTTTTTATTGGAGTTTGATTTGCAACATATAGTATAACACCCAATGCTCATCCCGTCAAGTGCCTCCCTCAGTGCCCATCACCCAGTCACCTCATCCCTTGCCCAACTCCCCTTCCACTACCCCTTGTTAGGTTCCCAGAGTTAGGAGTCTCTCATGGTTTGTCTCTCTCTCTAATTTTTCCCACTCATTTTCTCTCCTTTCCCCTTTATTCCCTTTCACTATTTTTTATATTCTCCATATGAGTGAAACCATATAATGCTTGTCCTTCCTTCTCTAATTGACTCACTTTGGTCAAATGTGATAGATATTGAAATTCTTTTGTTCGACGTGGATGGCACAGAAGAATTTCAATGTCTATCACATTTGACCATCAGAATAAGTAGCCAGTGGTGGTAGAGGTAATGATTAAAATGAATGAATGAATGAATGAATGAGTACACAAATACTAGTATAAGAACTGCTGGTGTTAAACCTCTGGGCAGAGGGATGTTTCCCCATTCATAAAAATTAGCAAAAGTAGGCAATTGCTTATCTTGCTTTATTGAGACTTTTATACTTTTGAGAATAGGTTGGTAGGTTCATCTCTCAGTTGATAAGTAAAAAAAGAATCCAACTTTGAAACAGTTTCACTCTTCCTTCCTGGGTTTTTTGGGTTGTTTTCATCTCCCTGAAATGCTGAGAACTATATTCAGACTGCTTAAATCTTAGCATGACTAAAGTGTTATTTGATTTTTAAATATACAAACTCTATTTCTGACTCAATTTATATTAAACCCCAGTTGAATTTTTTTTTTATTACGTGCATATTGCCAGTAAGTGATTTCCTCAGTTAGGTCTGTGGTTTAATTTAATCCTTTAGAATGCAAACCCTTTCCGAAAGAGTGCATAAAAATCTAATTAAATCACAGGGAAATGTAAAGTTGGTGAGAAAAAGAAAGAAGGAGGAAACAAATAGGAAATGAAAAGAATGGCTGGCATTCCATTTGTTTAGTCAAACCAAGTTCAGTCTTAGTCCTGTTCTTAGATAAAGCACATAGAAGACATCTTAATTTTTTTTTAGTCAAATTATTGCTTATGTGGACCATTAGGAAAGTCTTTAGACTGTATTTTGAGAGCATGCCAGCAGAGTTAGATACAATACATTATTTAAAGTTCTGAAGGCAATTATCATCCTGGCTTTACCTACTGATAGAAGCAGGTAGCTGTTTGAACAGATTTTTTTCTTTTTTTCTAGGACTTTTCATTACTCGGAGTCATATTATTTTGTTGTAGCACTAAATGGAGAATAATTCCATATATGTATTTCCCAGTTTACTGTATTTCCAGGAGCTTTGGGTGCCTTCAACAAATAAAATAGCAAACCATCTTTATATTACTTAAATTGCCAGAGTTTCATATAGTGTTAGCTGTTACAGACGATTCTGCTCACTAAGTGAATCAAAGGCATACATGCCCCTTTCCCCAATACACAAAAATCAAAGTAACCAGAATGCCTACGATTTTTATACTTTGTTAAATGAAAGCAAAATTCTAGAAGTAATGAACATTTATACATAGGTCCCAATTTCCAGAACCATTATCGGAAACATTACAGTTTTGTTTGGCTGTCATAAAAGCACATTATCCAAACCTACTGTTGATGCATAGAATTCCCCATGCCTTTTGAGATTTTTATTTGTTTCTCTCATTGTATTTGATAATAGCTTCAAGTTTAGCATGTTCTGACATGAAAGGAAAGCTTAACATAACATTGCAGCACATTATGTTACAGCAATCCGTTTTCTTGTGGTCACAAGGTCTGAGAAATGAAAGCAGTTTTCTCATTAGGAAGGCATTTTTGCAAACTGTAAAACTAAATGAAAACATTTTTGCCAATAATGCCACGTAAGAAAGTAGCACCAGATATTTGAAGAAACTCAGTTTTTTTGTCTTGATGGCAAATGGGAAACAGAACCTGTTTGTGGCCCTCCCGGTTATTTCTTTATTATCTTCAGTTATAGAATTTTTTAAATTATTTGTTTATTACTGAGAGACACAGAGAGAGATTCAGAGACATAGTCAAAGGGAGAAGCAGGCTCCTTTCAGGGAGCCCGATGCGAGAATTGATCCCAGGACCACGGAATCATGACCTGAGCCAAAGGCAGATGCTCAACCACTTAGCTACCCAGGTGCCTCCAGTTATACAATTTTAGAAATAACATCTGTTTTGCTTGGTACAAAAACTTGGTAGACTATCCCCCAATTTCTCAAGTGAGAAATTTTAAGCAAGGACCCAATGTCAGGTATTTATTCAAACAATTAGGATTTCTACTTATGGGAAGGAATTATATTTTGTTTTCATTCTTAGCCTCTAGAAAATATATTCTTTCATTAACTGATGTGAAAATGACACACTGGTCAAAGTAGAAAACTGCTCTGTAAAACGCTTCTTTCAAACTGACAATATTTGTGATTACGTCACTTGTATATTGTTTCTCTTATCCCAGGAATTTGTACCAGGACCATTCTGGATGTACAGACAGGTATAATGTGTTAGAAATTTTCTATAAGGGATTTCTGAGGCCAACATCATAAATAGCTATAGATTGTAAAACCTAAAGATATTTTATACTCATGTATACCTTTGAAGTTAGAAAAGCAAAAACTGTATTGTAATTGAAGCAATGTCTAAAAAATCATACAAACACCAAAAAAAAAAGGTTATAAGTTAATTGTTTATATATAAAGATATTGACCTTATGTCACAGAGTAAGTGTCCTCAGGTGGGATAAACAGTGATGAAGAAAAGAGATATGGTCTGTGCTCTCATGCAAATCACAGATATAGTCTAATGTAGCAATACAGCAGACACTGTTGATTGATTGACTCATTGATTGATTCATACATTCAAATAGATAACCCTTTGGGCAGGCATGGCGTGTACAAAATATAAAGACAAATTCCTGTTAATCAGTCTCTCAAATTCCATTGGAAAAGACAGGCCTGTAAGCACCTATTACAATACAAGGTACAATAGAATGAATGTTATTATCAGAGTTTTATATGGGTACCTTAAACAAAGTCATTAACTTTCCTATTGGAAAAAATCAGATAATTTTTTCCCCAAAGTATGTATCATTTGACAGAGACTTAAAAATATAAGTAGATCATTTTCAGATAGAGAAGAAAGGATATTTCAGGATAAGAGTCTCAATATGAATCTTAGTTTAGGGGGTTAGGGGCTACATAGGCCACGTGGCAGACAGTAAGTGGGAAGGGAAAGGATGACAGGAGATAAGGCTGCCTTGGGTCCACATACTAAAACATAGTGAGTGCCCTAAAAGAAGGGCAATCTCTCCCTATCTCCATTTTTGATGCAGACAGTATTTAAAAAACAATATTGCTAGATTTCATTTGAAATTTTATAAACGTTTGACTTATAGTAGGAGTTTTTTTATCTTAAAAATCTTACTATTTTTAAAAGGAGTCTAGGTGACACAATGCTACATTATTTCATGTGTACAACTTAGTGATTTGGCAATTTGATTACATTATTCTATGTTCACCCATTATATTGCTATTATAGTATCATTGACTGTATTTACTTACCTCTGCTCTTTATTCCCCTGACTTACTCATGCCATAACTGGAGGCTTGCATCTCCCTCCCCCTTCAACCATGTTGCCCCAAATCCCACCCTCCTTTCCTCTGGCAACCATCAGTTTATTCTCTGTTATTTACAGTTCTGGTTCTGCTTTTCGTTTGTGTACTCATTTATTCTAGATTCCACTTATGAGTGGAATCATATGGTATTTGTCTTTTTCAGTCTGACTTATTTCACTAAGCATTATACCCTCTCATTCCATCCGTGTTGTCTCAAATGGCATGATCTCATCTCTCATGGCTAGGTAATATTCCAGTGTGTGTGCGTACACATCACATTTTCCTTATCCATTCGTCTATGGATGGACACTTAGATTGTTTCCACATCTCGGCTATTTTAAATAATGCTGCAATAAACATAGGGGTGCATGTATCTTTTTTAGTTACTGTTTTCATTTTTCCTGGCTAAATACCCAATAGTGGAAATACTGGATCATATGGTACTTCTATTTTTAATTCCTTGAGGAACTTCCATATTGTTTTCCATAGTGGATGCACCAATTTACATTCCTCACAACAGTCCAGCTGGAGCTTTAGCTTACGTTACTTTGCATTCCTAGTCATGAACAATGCCTACAGCACATTCTCAGGATGTTTTATTCTTTAATAGAGATATCATTTAGGACACCCTTGATAAGCAAGGCTTCAGTGTGCAGTGCTAACATTTTATGAGATGATCTGATGTGAGTCATCAAACAATCTATACATATTTGCATGTACAGGCTGAGAAATGGGTGAAAGTTAGGTCTCATAACTAATTGTGAACAGAATTTGCCCAGGATACATTCAACAGAATGGTTCTGTTATTCTTTGCTCCTCCCTGGGGACATAGTAGCTAAAACAGTAAAAACTATGTCTTCTAAAGAAAGAGAGGTCATGGTCAATTGGTGGCTATTTATATGGTATTCTTCTTCTTATTGTTGTTGTTGTTGTCATCATCTTTAAGGTTTTGAAACTGTTAGGCACATTTGACAAAGTCTAAGAATTGTAGGCATTTTTCCAAAAGCTGCCCATCTCACTTACTTAGAAGATATGCTGGTCTTTGGTAATCAGATCATTACATATGTTGGTGTCTTAATACTCAGTGTTGAGATCCTTCCCTTGCTTCAAAACCCCTACAGAATTGAAGAATTTCCTCCTCTGTTTTCTGTTAAGAAGGGAAAACAGGGTCGCCTGGGTGGCTCAGTCAGTTAGGCATCTGCCTTTGGCTCATGCATGATTTCCAGGTCCCGGAATTGAGCCCCATGTTGGGCTCTCTGCTCAGTGAGGTGTCCACTTCTCCCTCTGCCTCTCTGCCTTGTTCATGCTCTCTCTCTCTCTCTCTCTCTTGCTCTCTATCTCTCAAATAAATAACTGAAATCATAAAAAAATGAGGGCAAACAAGAGGTTTTATTCACAGGCATTCTCTGTGAACTTAACCCTATCACCTGTCTCCCTAGCAAGGTGACTTGGCTTGCTCCTTTGTAAAAGAGAAGATTGATAATAATCACATTTTTCACTCATAGCATTTCCTTCTTTATTTGGGCACTGCATTTTCAAACAGAAAAATCACAATTTACTTAGTAGCAAGATGTATGAACTATGAGCATGCTCGGCTGTTGAGCCTTCCCTTTATGTAGCATAAAAATTATATCTTGAAAGACAAAGGTCTAAATCATGCTTTTTTAGTGACAGTTTATCAAGTCTGTGATTATTCTCCAGACGAAGAATGAATTATCTAGGGAAAATGGACAAAAAGTAGCTTTGATCTAGGAGGCAGGAATGGTGTCTGTTCCACTCGCACAATGTTACAAGAAACTCTTGATCTTTAGTGTTACCTGGCTTATCTTTAAGCTTTGCTTCATTGTGGGACAAGTTAAATTCACTCTGCATCATATAGTATGATTCTCCTGTTCCACAGTCTACCTTGGAGATGAGCCATACCTAATCCATCCTCAGTATAGCAATAATACACTGAACACATTAATCATGACCTTGTGACATACCTATGAGAGATTTACAACAAACCATTTGCTCCAGTCCACTACCCTGGAGTGTCTGTGTTGGGACTTACTGCACAGGAATTGATAAAAAAGACAGCTCGGTAGTCAGGGATCCAGAGCCTAGCCACATATTATAAGGTTAAAAGTCACCTGACCTTTTATACACCTGTTCAGTCGACATGTCCAAAAAGCTTAGAATCATTTTTGACACTTTATTCTCATATATTCTTATATTCACATTCCACATATAACTTCCTGACGGTTGTGCCTATCTCTACTCTTCAAAATATATCTAGAACTTAATAATTTTCATTACTTCTCTGCTCTCACCTCTTTCAGGTAGCTATTATGGCTCATTTGCATTGTTTTAATAGTTTCTCAGGGTATCCTCCCTGAATCTGGTGTTGCTCACCTTTGCTCTAGTCTAAATCTGGCAGCAAATTATCCTACAAAATATTAGCATGACTATGTTTATTCCTCACCTCAAGCTCTCCAAGAGCTTGCTGATTCCAAGTGGAAGTCCAAATGCTCATGATGACCTACCAGCCTGATATAATTTATCCCCTTATATTCTCTCACACATTCATCTCCTCTTCCAAACTGGTTGTTCTCCTTCCCGAATGCCTGTATACCTAGAAACTCTTCTGGAACCCTCTTCCCCGGATATCAACACAACTTGTATTCACATTTTAGGTCTTTACTCACATGGTACCATCTCGATGCTATCTTCTTTGGCTGCCTTCAGACTTGTCTAAAGTTACATCTTGCTGCTCTACCCTTTATTCTGTCCCGCCCTATCCATAATTCTGGCTTTGTTTTCCTTAGTGCTTATTGCTATTTAACATACTGTATAATTTAATAATTCACTTTTTCCTCTACCTTCACTAGAATGTAAACTCCAGAAAACATATTTTGAAAAACTATCTCTTATTCATTGTTTGTATCCATAGTATCTATACATAGTTCCTGACACATAGAAGACATTCAGTAAATATATTCTGTATAAATAGCTGAATTTAATAATCCATATCTTCATTCATTAAGAATTCTACATTGAAAATTTTATGTAGTACAATGTTCACTTAAAATGCACTAAGATAAGAAATGAAATATATAGCACAATATCATGTCCATAAATCATTTTTACTTATAAAACCAGAAATAAACATTTTATAGGAACAGATACAAACAGGAAGTCAAATGTATTAAACAAGCTAAATGGTTGCTTGTGGGAGGATAGGGGGATGTGTACAAGGTAACAGGATAACAGGATAAATAGGAAGGGTAAACAAGGAAAAGAAGAATGTTGTAGAATTTGATGACAGTGGTCTGCTCATTCCTCAGCACCTGAAGGTGTGTGTGTGTGTGTATGTGTGTGTGTGTGTGTGCGTGTGTATGAACAGAGAGTGGCCAGCACTAAAATTTGGCTAATGACACCTTGATGTTCAACTCCATTCTTCATTATCTGATTCTACTATAGAGTCGGCAAGGCTACAAATGTTAAAAACAAAACACCTTAAACTGAACTTTTCTTGCACCTAGTGGTGGGATGTTAGATACATAAAAAGTAATGATCCATAAGTGAAAGTTCATGAGAGGACAACCCTTCCTAAAGAAAAAGGAAAAGCCAAATTGGGACAGTCACTTTTGAACATTGACCTTTCTTCTTTGTGAAAAATACAGTAATAATGCCTCTAGGTATGCAGCCAGATTGCAAACCGGAGGACAAAAGCCAGACAATAAACATCATGTAGCAGAAAGATAGAAGGAGCACAGTTTTTTTTTTTTCACATTCTTGGACAGCTGTACAATCACTGGATTGCTTACATGTGGAGTTCCTGTCGCATGGAAAAATAAACTCCTATCTGTGTTTTTTCTTGCCTCTATCCATCTAGTTAGTCTACCCAATATCTGTGCTTCCTATTATTAAATCTGAGACTTACATCATTCACTGTCAGTTAAAATGAGGATTTATTTTGGCTCAGAGTCTTAAAAATATTATCTGCATCCATAAGATGGTGAAGGGAAGCCTGATTGAATTTACTTGAATGACTTGGATAATCAGGAAGGACAAAATATAGACAATAAGTTTAAAATGTGGAATAATACAATCAATTTTATTCCATTTTATGGCTGATGATTTATAAATATAAATAGACACTGAATAAATTTTGCAAAATTGCTTTCATGGAGAATAAATTAGGTTGGATCACTTCTTCACAGCAGGCTAATATAGGCATGGATTCTTTTTGTTTTTGACAATTATAGACGATAAAGTATTTTGAGAGCTCCAAAGTCAAGAAAATATGTACTTTTAACTATTTTGTCCCAAGTGTTTGAAAACGTAGTTACTACAAACCTACTTAATTAAACTTGTCCAATATGCCTTCAATTGCAGTTTACTTGCTTGTTATGGAAAGTGTATTTAAAAAAAAAAACTGAGTTATTCCTATTATGTATAACTTAGAGCATCTTTGGAAAGCAGATGCAAATTTTATTGACAAGTTAGTCCAGCACAAAAGATTTAATAAGTATATACCCTTAATATGCTCAATGTCAGCCTTTTAGTACGTTCTGAATGCTTTGCATGTAGATGTTGATGTATGTGAATGAGTACTTGAACTGAATGTATTTGAATGTGTTTGAATGAGTAAAGACTATAATATATTTTTGACCATTAGGAGAACATAAATGGTAAGAGTGATTGATTTTTATTTGTAAACTATTAAAGGAACTAATAAAGGCATATTAGACCTGTTTTCTGTTGAGTGGTTGTTTTTTTTTTTTTTTTTTTTTCTAAGTGACCTATAAGCAATCCAGCCCTTATTTACAGCCTGGACAAAATTTTATATTTATTTTCATTCCATAGTATTTTATAGCTATTTATTTTATTTCTGTAACTAGACTGAATGTTCAAAGAAAAAGGTCCTTTAGCTCATCTCTTTTTGTATCCTCATGAGAAGTTCATTAATTCATAAGAACTCGGGAATCCCTGGGTGGCTCAGTGCTTTAACACCTGCCTTCAGCCCAGGGCATGATCCTGGAGACCCGGGATCAAGTCCCACATCAGGCTCCCTGCATAGAGCCTGCTTCTTCCTCTGCCTGTCTCTGCCTCTGTCTCTCTCCTCTGTGTCCTTCATGAATAAATAAAATCTTAAAAAAATTCATAAGAACTCCAACTCATATTGAAATTGTAATTATGATCCTCCATGTATGTGAAGCTACAGATTAACATTCATTCATCTCTTCAACAATGTGCCAAATGCAGTGAAATGCTGGTATATCAGACATAGAATCTGTTTTCATGGAGCTTCCAGTGTGGTCAAGAGGCAGCCGTGTAAATAGGAAATTATTAGGTACCTAAGAACTAAGCAATTAGAGTTATGAGAGGGGAAGTTCAGGTATTTTAGGAAATTTAAGAAGTAGGACCTAATGTGGACCTAGGGTAAGAGAAGGTTTCCTGGGAGAAATGATCATAAATTAAAACCTGAAAAATGACTAGAATTGGCAAGGCAAAGTGGGGGAGGGGGGATTGTGAGGAAATGGATTCCATATAAAGGTGCTTCATAACTAAAGTGTCTGGGGCAAAAGAGAACACTGCTCGTTCCAGGAAGTAGAAGTAGCAACCAAGCATGAATAGAAAGTAGAATAGGAGTTTGGAAGTGGGCTGGACGGCAGTGGATAAAGTCTTCCTTTCTCTAAGAAGTGAGATTTCCGTAGCTTGCCTTCCTTTCACCTCACTGTTCAACTTTAGTCATCTTCTGTTTATACTGGTCTGATTCTTCTTTAAGATGCTCTTAGCATTTATTTCCTCCCTAATCTGCAGTTCCTTTTAAATTGGGTTACATTATAATTTCATGCTAATTTTGGGCACATGAGTCCTTGCCAAGGCTGGAAGCCCAAGTCCTAGTGTTTAGCATGATACAAGATTCCTGTCTGGTTTCCACAAATGTGGGCTGTCAGTTTAGTAATTACCCCCAATCTTCCTTTAGGTAAACAAAGAAAAGAAATGCTGTCCTTTTCCTGGGGATGAGATGAGGGCAGAGAAGCTGACACCCTTCATGTGCTCTTACTAATTTACCCTGTTTACACCAGTAGGACAACAAAGTTTAGAATCAGGCTAATCAGAGTGGAAAGTCTCAGTTTTACTACTTGAAAGCTTTATAAACATGGTCAAGTTACTAATTTATTTAAAATTTAGTTGTTTCATCTGTAACACCGAGACATAAAACCTACATCTTCGTGTTGCCATCAGGATTAAAAAAATTCCTTCTGGAAATATTTTAGAAGAAGGAGCTCAATACATGAGAGAAATTAGTTGTTATTTTTTCATATTTTTAAGAATTTCTATTTTTAAGTAATCTCTATACCCAACATGGGGCTCAAACTCACAACCCCAAAATCAAGAGTCACATGCTCTATCAACTAAGCCAGCCAGGTGCCGCTGAACTTTTGTTATTTTTATCTTTTTTTTTTTTAAAGGTAATGTTGCCCATATCAAATGACTATCATGAGGGGTAAAGGATAAAGATCATAAAATCACTTAAAGGGTGTCTAGGGCACGGTAGACACTCCACTAACATGAATTTCTCCCTCTTATGTTCAGAGTATAAAAACGATGGTTGCCTTCAAGGCTCTTCATATTTCTCATATGCCTAATTATTTTGGACTAGGGGAAATGGTATATGTAAATAAGTATACAGGAAAATTAAAATTGCCCCAAGAGATACATGGAAGGGAATACTGATGCTGCTATTAATCGTAACAGTAGATATAGCTGTAATTCTGTATTTGTCCAAACTGTTGAGTAAAATAATTTAGGATATTTAAGTCACCCTGCAACTATTTGTGTGAGTTTTTGTACAAATTAGAGAAATTCAGTCTATCTGGCTAATTTATTATACAATGTAATGTGTAGAGTGTTATGTTGACTGAGGACAGTTAGAAAATTGAATAAAATTGCTTATTAATATTTTATCTTAAGATAGTAAAATAACAACTCAAATTTCATTGAAATTCTAAAATGTATGGAAATGTTTAGTTCTCCTCCAATGCCATAATTCCCTAAACTTTATGATTTCATCCCCAAACTACATATAGGGAACATATAGGACACCTGCCAAAACACAAAGACAAAATAATTATCTGCTTTTTACAGAGATGATTGTTCATACAATTTGGATCATATTAAGAATATAACAATGCCAAATAAAATATCATTATCTGGAATTTTGGATACCCTCTAAATACTCAGTAATGATTCTTGATCTTTACTGTCCCTTTTCTGATATTAAAAACCACAAAACAATTTGTAATCACTCAATTTTGCTGTTCATTTTTCAGTAAAAACATGATAAAGAATGTGATGCAAGTTGGTTCTGAGAGGCATTTACAGATTTTCTAATAGTATGAACTGGGCGATGATCTCTAACTGGATGCATTTGAATGAAGAAGTCAATGCATTCAACATAGACATTTCTACAAATGCTAGGAGATATCCTCCAGCATATCTTTTTAAGGCTGAAGTGATTTGGCATTTAATTCTATTGATGAATCCACCACTGTATTTAAAGTTAAATTTCAAAGAACACCCACCAAAATGATTTTCCAAACTTAATTTAAACCTTATTTTGGCTCAAATCCCTTCTGTTGTTGCTTCACAGACCTTGCTTTTTTTTTCTTTCTTTTTTCTTTCTTTCTTTCTTTCTTTCTTTCTTTCTTTCTTTCTTTCTTTCTTTCTTTCTTTCTTCTTTCTTTCTTTCTTTCTTTCTTTCTTTCTTTCTTTCTTTCTTTCTCTTTCTTTCTTTCTTTCTTTCTTTCTTTCTTTCTTTCTTTCTTTCTTTCTTTCTTTCTTCTTTTTTTGAATAGTTGCATCTTCTTAATATCCCATCCTTGTTTAAAAAAAATAAATCCACCTATGGAAGTGGCAGTTGGCTTTGGATTATTAGGCTCCTTTTACTTGGCACTAACCGACTGCCCTAAACATAAACCAAATGATTCAGTATGTTGGAGGTTAGTAGATTCAGAAAGGTATTCCTTGTAGCCATATGCATATGTTGTTCTATGCACACACCAACAAGAAAAAGTGGAACTCACAGTATTAGAAAGGGAGGTCAACAGTCTCTTTCACCTGAATCTCTGAAAGCTGGAGATGGATTTATGAAATGAGAGTCCTTTTTTAGAAAAAAAAAAAAAAGTGAGAAGGGGAACAGGGGCTGTTTAATTTGAGTTGAATAAAAGTAGGAAAAAAAGTTGCATTTGGTTGGGTATTATATTATTTAGGTTGAACTGACATCTGGTTCTAATTTTCTTTCCAAGCTGAATTTTTTTCCACCTCATACTGATCCAAAGTTGCCATTTTAAAATTTTGCATTTTAAAAACAATTATATAATTTAGAAGATAAAATGCTACTGCAGATTTCTGCACACTAGAGGGCACTAAAATATCCTAAGATAAAATGTGCTTAAGGTTTTAGCTTAGCCGACTTTTGAGGAAATAGTTATAATTTTTCAATCTTTTAAAGAAACACAGGGACAATAGTAAAATTAACACAACATTATAAATATTGGCTTTGAAAAAATAAGATCACAATATTATTTTTTAAAGTGACAACTGCATCAGATTTTCCTAGGAAGGAATGCTGAGTCTCAGGATATTTGATATGAACCTCTCAAACCCCTTCCTATAATTAATATTTCTTTTTCTGAAGTACTAATTGCCAAACTGATTTTTTTGTAAGATTTTATTTGTTTTAGAGAGAGAGTGTATGTAAGCAGGGAAAGGGGCAGAAGGGAGGAAGTGGGGAAGGGACAAAATCTCTAGCAGATTCTGTGCGGAGTGCAGAGCTTGACATGGGGCTTAATCTCAGGATCCTGAGATCATGACCTGAGCCAAAAATCAAGAGTCGGACCTTTAACTGAGCCACTCAAGTGCCTCACCAAACAAAATTTTAATAGATTTTTCCACTGATCTATAACGATAACTTTTCCAGTCATTTTGGTATAATCATATCAATAATACTATTGAATGCTCAACAATCCATTTTTAGGGCTGAGGAACACTGGCCCTTTTTTTGGCAGGATGGTATATATATACATATATGTATATGTATATATATATGTATATATATATGCTTTTATTTTATAGTTTTGGAATGTGCTTAAAAACAAGGATTTTTCTAACAGCCAATTATATGTTTTTAAGAAAGAGATTTCTTCCTTTATTTCTTTCTGTGGTCTTTCTCTTCTTATCCACTGTACTTCTTCCTTTCACACTTCGATATTCACTATTAAGTAGTTCCTTCTGAATCTTAAAAATAAGACAACAGACTCAAAATGGAGATGGTATGCTAAGCCCATTTCAACAAAGCAAGCCTTAATTGGTTTTGGTTCTCCCAGAAATATAATCTTAAATCAGTTAATCAGGAATCACCGCTTGGCACGAGTTGGGTCATCTACTTGACAGGCCCCTGTAATCCCCTAATGGAAAGTAACTTTGCAATCAACTCACTTTTTTGCCTAGTATAATCTTGTTCCTGCTCCCTTCAGTCTATAAAACTCTTCCATTTTGTATAACTCCTCAGAGCTCCTTCCTACCTGCCACATTGGATGCTGCATGATTCGGATTGATTTTTGTTCAAACTCTTAAAAATTTGTAATATGCCTCAGTTTACCTTTTAACATGAGTCACACAGAAACACACAACTTTTTCTTTTTCCCTTCTAGTCATGGGCATCAATTAATAAGAAAAGGCAACAGGAAGTTTTTGTACTATAGATCACAAGCCACTCACAACTCCGTGTCAATTTAGGAGCCATTTTTTTAATGCCCATCTTGGAAAATGTGCATATGGAAATGTTGAGAGAGCAAAGCCCCAAAATAGATTTAAAACAAGCTGAAAGACCACCTGATAGCCAAAGAGATGGAAGTATTGATTTTGTAATTTATCATTTTGAAGCAAATATTAAGAATGCTTGGTTTTGGAAGCTGTGGGTAGGAGTTATTTGTCATACCTGGAAGATAAGTGTTCAGGGTGTTTGGCTTGAAACATACTCACAGTAAGTACACACACCTAAATACATCTATTGTTTTCAATGGCAGAAAAATAAACCCATGAATATGCCAATTGATATAAATGTCTGTGCCCATGAAAAAAGCTTTTTCTACGTACTGCCTTGAATACATTTGATACATTATAGTGACCATTACCTACCACCACACTCAACGGTAACATTTCGTAGTTTAAATTCTAACAGTCTATGTTAGGAGGTGATATTTTAAAAGTGGTATTTATAAAGATATGATGAAACAGTTTATAACCTCAAAAGTGGATATCAAAGCAATACCCGATTTGTCAGATCGAATCAAATGATAGATCTGACATACAAAGGGACAGCAGTTCTAACCTCAAATGTTGTAAATATCCACATAGTAATGGCAGATCCTGGATGCATTAAATATTGTATTTTGAGTATTCAACTTTCTTTTCCTTAGTTTTCCACCCCCTGTTTTCTGTGTCAGGTATATTCTCAAATCTCAGAGGCAGCACACTGTGGTGTTCAATTCGTATCCTGGAGCCTAGCTGTCTGGGAAGAATCTTAGAGCCACCCTTGACTGGTGGTATGAGTTTCAGTGAGTTGCCTCACTTCCCTGTGGCCCAATTTCCTCACCTGTAAAATGGTAATAATAGTAGAGGTAGTATCTTGGGAATGAAATGAAGTTATTCATCTAAGGAGTTTAAACCTCTACTTGAATGGCAGTAGACAAGTGTTTCTTAAATATTTAGTGAATAAGATAATTGAATTAGTGATATGTTGAGTTATTTGTGACATTTGGAGAAATGGCATTTTATATTTTTCGATTTTATACTCCTCCTTGCACTACAATCCTGCTGCAATGATTGGATAGCAGAGTACTGAAATAAGCATGGCAAAGTCAGAGCCTAAGCACCACTTGGCTCTGCTTTTTTTTATTGTAAACACATTTCCAAAAGTGCTTAAAAGCCCTGGATTCTTTAATCATTCTTAATGTTATCTTTTGACATCTCGCTTACACCCTGGGTTTCAACAGTTAATCATTTGATTATATACCATACAAATATAGAATCAACCCAATATATCAGAATAAAAGTAAACTTCTCAAGTCTTCCAATCTGCCTTGTTGGCATCTATTTTATACAGTACTTGACACAGGTTGCTTTTAGTCCCTTAGTTGAAATTACGTGTATGTGTGTGTGTATTTCTATGTTTCCTATGAACTCCAGACATTTATAACCAAAGGTTGAAATGAGTGAGGGTTCTTTTTTAATATTGATTTTTTTGTACTGTGTGTGTGTGTGTGTGCACGCATGCGCGTGTCTATGCACACATGTGCGACAGTTTTGAATTTCTTATTTGTTTTACCTCTGCTGTCTGGATTCAGCTCAAATTAAAAAAAAATGAAACTGTGGCATTTCATTTAACACAGCTCTATGGTAGATGCTATGGAGAACACAGATGAACAAGACCTGCAGGCCACATGATACTTAGGCAGAAAGACATATGTATACACGATTTTAACTCAGGACAATATGCATTATTACATCTAATAGAAGCCAAACTGAGCTATGGGGATATCAAGATAGGAGAATTATTCTTTTTTTGTTTGTTTTTTAAGATTTTATTTATTTATTCATGAGAGACACAGAGAGAGAGAGACAGACAGAGAGACAGAGAGACAGAGACAGAGAGACAGGCAGAGGGAGAAGCAGGCTCCCCGCAAGGAGCCTGATGTGGGACTTGATCCCGGATCCCAGGATCATGCCCTGGACCGAAGGCAGATGCTCAACCTCTTAGCCACCCAGGCATCCCGATAGGAGAATTATTCTTATAGGTAATATTTAATTACTGAGATGGACTTTAGACACAGAGAAGACAATAATTCCTGCCAAAGGAACCAACTTGGTTAAAGGTAAAGAAATGGAGAAATGTATGACAGACTTCTGGTATAATATAGTAATACCAGTAATAACTAATCAAATACAATCAGGCAGTGCCCTAAGCAGATTCCATCTGCTAACACAGTTAATCCACATCAACTCTGTAGACACTCATCATCTTAGTTTTATGTGGAAGAAAATTGAGCTATTCAGAATTATTTCCAGTATATCAGATTTTCTGATGTTTATGATGCTGGAGGGAAGAGAGAATTCTATGAGGTGTAATGAGGGATAAATTTTGAAAAGACATACATAAGAAGTTATACTGCAGACCATTTTAATGCCTTTTTATAATATATTCTCTTTAATTCTCCAGCATCCTCCCCTGTGCACTGCCTTAGATTTTACTCCATAATCCTGTTTTACTGAACATCTTCCAATTCCTCAGATGACCCTTTTTACTCTTAGTTTTGGATGTTTAGAATTGTTGTTTCCTTTACCTGGAACACTTTCTTCCCATGGACACCAGCATATGCCTTTGTCATTAATCTAGTCTCCCTTTAGACGTCACTTTCTCTGGGAAGCTATTCCCAGTATTCCCTCTCACTTTCTGACCTATAAAATATGGCTTGGCTCTGAGCTGGCGCAGCATTCTCCAATCTCCTTCCATGGAAACTACTACATCTTTGCTGCAATGACATGGTAAATACTTTCCTCCCTGAACTTAAAAATCTCAGAGGACAAAGACCTGATCCAATTTGTCCATTATGGTAGTCCCTGTGTAAACACACTTATATGTGAGTAAGTCTTGAATAAATATTTTTGAATAAAGGCTTTTTGAGATAGTGATAGGTACAGACTTCCATTATAAGGATAATTTTCTTGGTATGAAGGAAGAAAGGACTTGAGTTGACAAAAATACAAAATAGAGGGTGAGCGTATTAGAGTAGGGCCATTTAAAAAAATTATACATGTGGAAAAAAGTGTGTTTGAGTAGTAGGTACTAGGGATATATCAGGCATTTTCATCTATTGCTTTTGTGCCCAGAATCCATTTGTCTTTATTTTGGTTGTTGTACTTGATTTTCCTTTTGACAACCATTTTTCAGGGATATACATACAAGTGACTAAAGGTCAATGAGAATTCACCAAGCTGAAAGAATATAATCCATCTGTTAATAGACATTTTCCTTACCCTATAGGTAGAAATGGCCTAAAGATATTTTCCCAAGGGATCCCTGGGTGGCGCAGCGGTTCAGCGCCTGCCTTTGGCCCAGGGCGCGATCCTGAAGACCCGGGATCGAATCCCACGTCGGGCTCCAGGTGCATGGAGCCTGCTTCTCCCTCTGCCTGTGTCTCTGCCTCTCTCTCTCTCTGTGTGACTATCATAAATAAATAAAAATTAAAAAAAATAATCTAAAAGAAATTAGAAAAAAAAAAAAAGATATTTTCCCAAACAAGACAAAGCTGAATCAAGGCCTGATGCCCTTCTGACTTCACTTAATTTCTGGAACCAGCAATATCCCAAATCAAATCCCCCTTTTGACTTACTTATTATATGAGTTAGCAAATATCCTTTTCTTTTTTGCTTAAAATAATGTGATTTGTTTTTTTTCTCATTCATAATCAGTAAGCTTCTGCCTAAGGTGACCTAAAGATGGTGAGGTATAGAGAAATGACAATATAGTCTCTAAAATAAGAAGGAAGAGGCACCTGGTGGCTCAATTGGTTAAGTGAGGCACCTGAGCCTCAATTGGCTCAGGTCAAGATCCGAGGGTCCTGGGATGGAGCCGGCTTCCGGTTCCCTGTTCAGCAGGGAGTCTCCTCCCTCTCCCTCTGCAGGGGTTGCCCCTGCTTGTTCTCCTTGGCTCTCACTCTCTTCCTCTCTCTCTCTGTGTCAAATGAGAAAAAAAAATAAAAAAAAACCCAAACAAGTAAACAAATAAATAAAAATTAAAAAATAAAATAAGGAAAACATGAATGACAATAAGAAAAAATTTTGAGAACTCATGTATAATTATATTTTACAATGTCATGCTTAGCATAATGCAATTTTAATAGACTTTAATAAAATTCATCAAAAGTACTTTTAGTTTTAAAATACATATCAATTTCATGTCAATTTTTTATATGAGAAAGCTGCATTTCCTAGATATCTAAAAACTGACTCTTTCCTAGCATTGCTTTAGCCAATTATATTTTTATCAATTCACTATTTTTGTCTTAACATTAATACTGTATTTTATTTATATAGAACTTTATTACATCTTAACAATTGCATTAAATTGTATATTGTAGTGTACACTTTTAATTTCTTTTTTCCTTTTCAAAAATATTTATTTATTTATTTATTTATTTATTTATTTATTTATTTATTTATTTATTTATTTATTTTAGACAGAGTGCAAGCGAGGTGGGCAGAGGGAGAAAGGGAGAGAGAATCTTAAGCAGGTTCTATGCTCAGCGTAGAGTCAGATGCAGTGTTTGATCTCAGGACTCTGATATCATGATCCCAGCCAAAATCAAGAGTTGGATGCTTAAATGACTGAGCCACCCAGGCACCCCTATAGTTTTAATTTCTTGATAATCTATGTAAATTGTTGAGCTTACTTAGTCACCTCCATGAACACTGCTAAGTACTTTTAGTTTTCCTTTTGGTATAATTTCCACTTAGAAAAAATGTGTACACATACACTTTCTTGACCCCATATTTAAAGATAAGAATTGTCATAAATAACAAGTCGTTTCTTAAATAAGTGTATTCTTCTTAGCTTTAAGTTCCCTTTAAATTTTTCTACAAATGATCATTTTCTTTAGACCAAAATAAATAAATTGTATATCTCTATCATCTTGCATTTATGAAGATGTAGAAATTCCTCCACTGAGCTCTCCCAAGTTGACAGGAAGCAATGCTACTCACACTTTGATGAGATACCATGCAGAAATCTCATATACAAAAATTAAGATTTTATTTTTCCTCAGAAAGCAAATCTGAAAATGTTTCTAGGGATGTGATTAAAAGCAAGATACTTTTAGAGTTGAAATAGTTCAACACAATTAGCACTTATAAGTAGTTTTGACTACATTTTGTCTCTGAAAATGATTTTGCTTATAAATATTGTTGCTTATAAATATTGTTGTCTCTGAAATTGATTTTGCTTATAAATATTGTTGCTTACATAATAGATTACAAGCATAATATTATGAAGCAGAGTACTATAACTATTACTCATGAGATACCTAGTCAATCTGAGAACTAAAATATAGTGATTTGAATTTACTAATCTTTCCCTCTCATAACCTCTCTTTTTTTTTCTCTCATAACCTTTCTTTTATTTCCTCTCTCTCAGAGATATCAGTGATTTTAAGAATTGGTTTTTCGTGAGAAAACAGTGAAATTTATAATTTTATAGTATTTCTTCGTACAAACTTGTTCATGATGGAAAAAGACAGATTGTAGTGAATTCATCTTTAATAAAAATACACCTAAAATGATTTTTATTTACCGGTACACAACATTTTTTAAACAATAGAAAATTCAGATTCATGTTTCCTTATGTATTGAATTAACTCTGGATTTTGTAATAGTACAACAACGAAACAATGATTTCCTGTTGAATTTTAAAAATCTCATAAACAAAATTGGAACTATTGGAACAATTATTACTTTTATAATGTATGTTGCTTATGGTTGTTCTTTGGCAAATTCAATAGGTATCCAATTCCTAGTTTAGTGCAAATAACATTTCTCCCTAAATTTTAGAAATTTCTGAATGTATAAACTGATTGAATTTAAATGTAGTCCTAGATTTTTAACCTAACAATATGTTCTCTTTTGGCTGCCAAAGTAACTCAAAGGAACCATTCTGATTTGACAGTTAAGAGTTCAAATGCAATGAATCTAAAAAGAAATCTGCAAAATGTATAAAACCTGAAAATAACATGGAGTTTTTTGGCTCTGATTTTCACTTTAGGATTATTCATGTCACTCTCATGAAATTTTTGAAGAATGTGATAGTCCTTAAAGCATGTCTTTATTATTTTCCAGTCATATGGATTATGAAAAATTCTTTGTTGATTATTCCCAAGTCATCAAGGAGCAATGTTATTCAATTACATGATAACATCATTTCATTCATTCAGTTAACAAATATTTTATTTAAAAATATTTATTGAGTCCATACTCTGTACCTGGTTCTATTCCAGGCTCTGGCCATTTAGCAGTGAACAAGATAAATGTTGTGCCCCATGAGAATCAAATCAAACTGACCATTATTTTAAAAATTCAGTATTAAAAGAGTAATGTAAATTCCAAATAGAAAATATCATTTTTCCTTCAAATTTTCATTTGAATGATTGGTATTTTATAGACAAAGTCTAAAATTACTTCCTTTAAAGGCCAATGACTACTTGGAATTATTAAGTCATTTATTGAGCAATGAATTTGAGAAGTAGCCATGGCTTTTAGGATATTTAAGAAATAAGTATAGGGCATAAACTGCCCAATTCAAGACTTGTGAATTAATACAGGCTTCATTCTGAAAACATGAGTCTTTATTAAGTTAATCTGAGATCCTGAATAGGGGATAATATTAATCAACTGAAATATTACTATCATAAATTTATTTTCTTATCTATGTGGTAGAATTATATTTTTTTCCTTCTAGAGTTGATATTAAGGGGAATTTTATTTTCTACACTTTTTTAAAGGATATATAATTATGTTATATAGAACATAATTGAAGATAAGTATATTTTAATATTCACTTCTACTTCATATCCTTGTTATTATAATTTTTATGAGTTCTTATAGAGGCAAATGCATATTATCATCTGGTCGTGTCTATAACTCTACTTCCCACTAGAATGGTGGTTGTCTAAACAGAAGGATCCTTACTATGTTACTGGACAACACTTCCACATAGTTTAAAATGATAAGAACTATACAGGGTGCAATGGACTATTGAGATTTAATTTGTTGATGCTCAACTCATTGTTCCACTACTGATAAAATTTGGCCAAAGGGATCAAAATAGAATTCTTTTTCAGTTGGGAAATGAATGTTAGCCTAATAGTTCAGAAATACACAGCAGATAAATACATTAGTTAATTGTTATTGCATAATTCCTGCGTATAGATGGTTTGGTTAATTGATAAGCATTAAGAAAGTTATTAGAAAACAAAAAATATGTATATATCATAGATCCTAAAAATAGTCATAATCCTTTACTCTCTTTGTCTTTACTCCCTTTGTCATGTAAGTTTGGAGTCCTTATAAAATAGGCAGAACTTTTCCCACACTGTGAAGTTGACCTGACCTTGAAACTTGTTTGATTGACAGAATGCTATGAACACAGATGCTACAGAATGGATTCCCACTCTATTATCTCAAAGGTTGTGTGTGTTTTGTTGACTCTGTTGTGTTTCTACCACTACCACCATGTGAACATGGCCAGGCTATCCTGCTGCAGGATGAGAGATAAATGGAGCAGAGCTGACTCACTTTAGTCATCCCAGCAGATTTCAGTAGATATCAGTAGATATCTAATATATCTAATATGTGAAAGCATGAAGGGCCCATCTGAGGCCAAAGCACTGCTTAGCCAATGACTGCAGATGAGTAAGAAATACACATGTATTATTCCACAAGAGCTCTGTGATGATTTGTTTTGCATGATTATTAGTAGCCTAAGACGATTGATTAAAAAATTATTTAAAATAGTTTCAAGATCTACCTTACATTTTTCGAGGGTTAAATGTGAATAAATTAATTATTGTAGAATGTTCATAAAATTGATCTTCTAGGTTCTGAATTGTAAGGATTTCATATCGTTAGTTCCATTTTCATAATATACCTCAAAGATTCGCACTTAAATAACTTAGCAATAACTCATAGTAAAAGGTGAAATGAATTGATATGAGAAAAAAATAAAAATCTATAAAAACTTAGACAATATTTTCTATGAACATAATTTTCCATGTTTGAAACAAAAAATGGTGTTGCTGAAACCCAGAACGATTAATCCTTAATTTGCATTCTTTTACTAAAATGTTAATAGGTTAAGTTTGTTTTTGTTTTTTGGTTTTTGTTTTTTGTTTTTTAATGTAAGCTCTAAGCCCAGCATGGGGCTTGAAATCATGACCCAGAGATCAGGAGTCTTATGCTCTCTGAACTGAACTAGCCATGTACCCCACTTAAAGTACATTTTAAGAAGATTTCCTTTAGTTAGAAGAAATCTGGTTCTGCTGTATTTTTTATAGATTTTCTTCAAAAATTAAAAAAAATCACAAGTGCAACTATCATGAAAATTAACTAAATTTAGTTTACTTCATCCATATATAAATAAGATAAAAATCAAACTTCATAGACAGTCAACTGAGAGAACAAAATAGCCTAAAATGTATGGGATATAATGCAATTAATTGTATGAACCAATATTAATGAGGGTTCCATATCTACACAGCTCATAAATTTTGGATCCAGCCTTCTCAATGTCATATTAAATATGTAATTACTGACCATGTTCATATAATGTTTCATTTAAATATTCACAATCTTATCTTTTGGAAGTCCTTCCTTTAAGCCCTCAACCACAAATTGATGACAGTTAATTAGTGTTAATTCCTATAATTTTTATGGTGGGATAAATAGATGCACACTTTTCATTTAGTTCAACTGATTGCAGAAATAACATTATCCCATCAAAAAAACTCAGCAGTAATTAAGTTTCGAAGCTCACTGGAGAAATGGTTCCATCCAATTCAAATTCTCTTCCAGGCCATTATTTTTTGTGAGGTGCTCAAGGGTTGATGCTAGTTTGGTAATGAAAATAGCTGATGAAAAAACGCTATACTTCAAAAAAATCTACTAGTGAAAACTATTTTCTCTTTTTATCTCTCTTCAATTTATTATACTCCTTTGACTGTGAATATGTTTTTGTTTTTCTCCCTTTTAAAAATAACTATCTATTTTTTCCCCAGCTCTTCTAAGGTCTTTGCCAATATCTGCGTTTCTTCGCAGTAATCCCCTCTGACAATTGCTTGTTTTCCCATTGGAGTGTGCTGGATATCTATGTTTTGCTCTACTGCCTTAAGTATAATGTAGACTAGTTCAAAAACTATGTCATTTTTCTTTGTATGTTAGCAAAAGCAAAAAAAAAATTAATATCAATGGTAATGCCTTGACTTTAGAATAACAATTATTTGTATTGATTATTTCAAAATTATTAGCTAATTTAAACAAAGCTTTTTCAATATCTTAATTACAGTCACATGTCATAGGGTACTTAGATCTATAATGATAGTAATAAAAGCTTTCATTTGTGATTTGCTTCATCTATTTCAGGAAAAGTGTTAATTCAATTATCCAAAAAGTTGGTCTAAAGGAATTATCCTTATTTTAGGAATGTGGCAGTTGAGGCTTACAAGAAAGAGCGACTTTCCAAAAGTTGTGGAGCTATTATTAAGCAGAGCCAGAGTGTCACCAAAGTGTATCTCTTCTAGATCCTATTTGTAGTGTAGTCGGTCACCACTGAGTTTCCAACATATTGCTTTTTCTGATAAATTTCAACTTCATCTCCACACCCTTTCCTCCATCATTAGCATGTATATTTATGTTTTTCTAATAAATCTATCTTATTAATTAGTATCAGTCTTTATTTCTGAAGCTCTCTTAGTGTAATATAGCAACAACTTCAAATTTAAGACTATCAAAAACCAATGTGATGTTTGAGAATGGCAATATTCACTGGAAATAGTTCAGCTGGACATTGTAAAATGATGTTAAGGAAAAGATTAGATTATGAATATTTTCAAGATGCAGAAGGATATCTTTGGATGCTGACATTAAAAAAATCCACACACAATAAACACAGTACCATTCAAATGACTAGTGTTTAGTTTTCAAATTAATGACTTCCATGCCAGAATAGATCTACAAAATTGCTTGGCTTACTTTAGTAAAATTGAACCAGAAATCAAAATGTTTGCTCTACTCCTGGTTTCATCATGAACTTGATTTTGGGAATGTCATTTGATGTTGTCAGAGCCTCAGGATCCCCATCTATAATATAGAGGTTGTTATAATCTCTGTACCTAATTAGCTGTCACAACAATGCAATCTATTCAGATCAACGTGGTAACATAATATGATTATCTACCATGTGCAAGGTTTAGGAACTATATAAAGGAAGAGACCTCTCTTCTTATTTTCAGGACTTTGCTACTTCTTGTTAGAAGTAGATGCTGAAATATATAAATGATTTGGTAAGTGCAATAGTATGTTCAGGGTATAGAAAATAAAGTAATTGACTGCATTTATTTAGGCAATTTGGAACTTCCATAAAATGAGTGGCTGACTAACCCTCAAATCTGTTACAGGTCCCATTCTTTCTTGTAGCCATGATTGGCCAGGTTAGCAACTGTGACTTGTGCAGTTTCCTCACTTGAGCAGAAAAATTAACAAACAAACAAACAAACAAACTAAATAAATAAAACCCCTGCTGCTTTGGATTTCAGCTCCTTTTTCCTCTTTCTAGAATTCAGACAATTTGCATCTCAGCTTGGACCATGCAGAAGAGTCTGACGTCTAGTGAATAGCATGGCAAATGAAGGAGGGGACCTGGATCCTAGAATGACTTCATGGAGCACAGTTGCCTCTTGTCTCTTTGCTTTAACTACCCTAGCTTATCCTTCACCTCAATTGATACAAATTTTGAACTATCTCACATTACCGGATGGCAAATGAAGAGAAGCAGAGTAATTGGAATTGAGGTTGAGAAGGTAGTAAGAAACCAGATCTTTAATAGGCTTAAATTAGCTCATTAAAATCATTTTGAAGAGCAATAAGATCAAAGAAAAAAATTATTTGACTATGAAAGAAAAATGTATTGTTAAATTTTTATTGTCTTGTATTATTTTAGCACACAGTAAGCTGTCAGTGTGGGGTTCTTCTGTGGGTGGATAAATCAGTCCCAGCTATCAGTCAGGTAGTGACAATTTGCAAAGTTTCACTCAAGTGAGATCAGAGTTCAACTTCTTCTCTTACATCTCCTCCTACATCATCAATTTTCTTTATGGCCCTCTGGAAATAATCAAAATTAAAAGATACCAAGCAGGGCAGGGGGTATGCCTAACTTGTAGATGCACAGACCTATTTGCAATAAAGTATATTTTCCTTCCTCCTTGCATCGACAATTTCTCTTTGCCTTATATATAGAAACTTAAATATTAGTTTCTAGGGTAAGGTAGCCAACCATCCTAGTTTGCCCAAGATGAAAGCTTTTCTCCAGATGCATGTTTTTCAATGCTAAAACCAGGAAAATTCTGGAGAAGATGGGAGGAATTATTCACCTTATTCTGAGGGGAGACAGAGAGAAAGAGGAAGAGATCCATGAGATGAATGAGAGCCATTAGCACTGGGGACATTTACATTTATAATAATCTCATTTTTAAGTATATTTCAGTTATGAAGTCCTTGTTTACCCTTCTCTTCTCAGCTTTGTGACACTGAGGCTGGGTCTCTCAAAAATTACTTTTTTCCTTTATCAGTAGACTTCCTCTGTCACTAGGAGGACTTGGAGGGAAAGGGGCTTTGGAAATAGGAAGAAGAGAAAGGGACTTTCTCCTTCCTATTTATTGCTGTCCCTGGCACCATAGCCCACACAATAGCACTTCACTTGGGCAACAAACAGGTTTTCTGACACTTAACATGAGCCTCAAAAATGGCCCCTCCTGGTTTGTCAGAAGCTAGGACAATGCTACCCCTCTCAGCAAATTTAGCTCAACTTCCAAGCATCCTTCAGAGCTCTTGAGTTAGCATCAGTCAGGCCAGGCAACAACCTCTCCTCAGAGGTATTAGTGCCAGTTTGGCCCTTCCCCTAAGCTTCTAGATTTTGATAATACAGCTTCCTATGTCTGGCAGCTGTTTCCTGCTGTTAAACTACCATTATGTTCTCTCAATGTTCCTTTTTGCTTTTTCAGCTCTCCAAATGCAGAGCCAATTCACTATATAAAATTCTGTTTAAATATGAAGTATAATTGCCATTTCTGTGCTCAAGCCTTGATTGATGCAAGCAATAATTTAAAATTAAAATAAAAACCTCCTATAAGAAATTTTAAAAGATCTGTTAGCAAAAAATAAATGTAAAAGTTACCAACCAATTAGTTTTTAGTTAAGACTGTTTATCAGGTTTCCTACAAATATGATCATGATTTCCTACTAAATAACTAACCAACTAGGTCCTAATTTAGGAAAGTTCACGTCACTTTAAAATTTCACCAGATATTTGAATAAGGAACAAAACTAATTTATGAAAATCCTTCTATCTGATTAATGTAAATATAATTTGCTTATTTCTTAGAAAATATAAGAACATACTTGCAGAACTTTTATTCTCTTTATAAAAATGAACAATTTCTCTAAAGCACATTTAAGTTTTATAGCTTACTATTTGTTGTATAAATAAAAAGGAAGCAAAGATAGAAAAATCACATAAGGCATTATTTAGTTTTTATCCTATTAAAAAACAAATCAGGGATGCATGGGTGGCTCTGCGTTGAGCGTGTGCCTTTGGCTTAGGGAGTGATCCACGAATCTGGGGGATTGAGTCCCTCATGGGGCTCCCCTGCAGGGAGCCTGCTTCTCCTTCCGCCTGTTTCTCTGCCTCTCTCTGTGTGTTTCTCATGAATAAACAAGTAATCTTAAAAAAACACAAATAAATCATGATTCCCTGTTAAAAATATATGTATTTATATATTCATATGTTAATATTTTATACTTTAAAATATAAGCATCTCTAAATGTTTGTTAACATGGAGGACTTTAGGCACAGTTGTAAATCCTTTGATTATAAATTAATTTAAAATTTATTCTTCTGAGATAGGATTTTTGTTACTTCCGTTTTACAAATAAGGAAATGGTGGCACAAAGAGGTTGCATTATTTACCAGGTCACATAGATTGTTGAAGCTAGTAGCCAAACCTATGCAGCCTGGTTCCTATTAATGGATGCTCTAAATCATTCCAATATGTTGCTTCTCATTCAAGTGAATACCCTGAGAAGTCATCTATGTCTGGACATAAGGAAGAGCATAACTGAAACACTCATCATTTTGAAGAATAGGTAAGCAAGAACAAATACAACAAAATATTATTAACCTTCTGAAAGACATAGACAATTTTTGTTTTAACTTAATATTTCTCTTTATATGACAGAAACATTTTTTATTTTCTATCTCTACTTCTATTGTTTTGCTACAGAAGAAAATAAATCCTACTGACTAGGGTGTAGATCTGCCTATGAATCTAGTATATATTATAGTTTGAAATTAAAGGGATGTCTTCATGAGATTTCTTCAATGAGTGACTTCGATTCACTAGGCAGCAGAAACTCTTGAGAGAATTGTTTTTCAAGAAAAATAACTTTTGACTGGTTTCTACTGCCAATAAAACAAACATATAGCAGAAATATAAATTCCTTGGTAAGAATAATAAGGCTACATCTTAAGACGTGTTCTATTATATAATAGTTAATAGATTTTAGACTGGGAAACAGTAATGAAAAAGTTCTAATTTTATTAAGGACTTTTGACTTTATGTGCTATGCTTAAAAGAACTATGGGATCTCATTAATAATTTGAGGAGAACTGCCAAGCAGAACTTTCTGTAATGAAAGAAATCCTCTCTATCTTCAGATGTGGCTACTGAGCATCAGAAGTATGGCTCATGCAATTGAGGATCTGAATTTTTATTTGATTTAATCTTATTGTAAATATAGATAGCCATGGCTGCAGGTGGCTATAACACTTCAGTCTTGAAGGGCTTATTTGTGGGTAGAAAATACAAGTCATAAATAGGGAAGATGGCAGGAAATTTTGGGAGTCCACTAATCTCAAACAAAATTTTATATCCTAAGTCTTCTGAAAATGAATGCTGGTTGAAATAAAAACCTAAGAAGCTCTTATATTCAGGGATTTTTCAAACTTCACTCTACATATCTCATCTGTTTATTTATTTCTTTAAAATAGCCCTTTTAAATAAATCCATAATAGTAAATAAACTGTTTCTCTGGGTTCTATGAAATGTTTTAAGAAATTATCAAAACTGAGGAAGGGCTCATAGGAACCTCTGATAGGTAGCTAGGTTGGACAGAAGTTGTGGATAAACTGGGACTTACTACTTGCAATTGGCATCTGGGGGAAAGTGGTCTTAGGGGACAGGGCCTTTAACTTGTGAGGTCTGTGCTCACTCCAGGCAGTTAGTTTCAGAATTAAGTTATAGGACATCCAGTCAGTGTCTGCCAAGAACCGGAAAATTGCTTTAGTATAGAACAATTCATACATCTCGTGTAAGAATTGTTGTGAGTGAAGAAAGAAATAAGTTTGCTTTTATAAAACAGAGATGATAAACTGTGGAACTCATAAGTGAACTCATAAGTTTCTTTCAGTCTATATGAACTGCCTCCCAGGACATCAAATTCCATAAGATTAGGGATAGAACACTTGAGATCGACACGAAGTTGTCTCTATGGAACCATGGGCCATCTCTGGTGGTTCACCAGAGATAGATCAAGAACCCGCACACAAGGAGAATTCAATGAACTGTTGCATTCTGGAGGACAGAACTAAATGTTATAAGTCTGCCTCATAATAAGGAAAAGATCATCAACCACATTTAATTGAGCACTTAAGTTATTTTAGCTTTTTAGAAACGTTTCTGGATTGAATAAAAGCAGTCATTTCCCAGGTGATCCAGAGGGCTTACTATCCCAAGATGCAGTATTCTCAAAGTGACAAAGACATTTATGTTTAACTTGTAAGAATGTCCAGGAGTGATATGTTGGACCTGGCATATACTGGCCTACAAGACATGATTATTCAATCTCAGGATTTTTACAACTTGGTCAAACAATATTGGTAATTTGCAGTTGGCAATGTTGGCAGAATTTACACCATGGAAAACAGCACATGTTACAGATAACCAGCCTCCTCAATCTTTGAAAAGCCAGTTGTTAAATATTTACCAGGATATCCATTGCCCTTGACAGCCTGTGATTGGTGAGTTACCAAAGTCTAGTAATCGCCTTTACTGTATCATCCATCTCCTGCTCCAGCTGGTGATTTCATTCTATCCTTACAATTTATTTGCCTCTGTAAATTCTCTTCCCTACTTCTTCTCTGCTCTACCAACAAAAATCTTACTTAGAATTTGCCAGAAATTTGGGATCCCTGGGTGGCGCAGCGGTTTGGCGCCTGCCTTTGGCCCAGGGCGCGATCCTGGAGACCCGGGATCGAATCCCACATCGGGCTCCCAGTGCATGGAGCCTGCTTCTCCCTCTGCCTGAGTCTCTGCCTCTCTCTCTCTCTCTCTGTGACTATCATAAATAAATAAAAATTAAAAAAAAAAAAAAAAAAGAATTTGCCAGAAATTTTCCCCAGCTACGTTAGTTTATGGTTTTTACTATCTTCTGTTATTTCTTCTAATCCTAGTTAGTATAATGCAGCTTTTCATGTAATCCATTTCACTTGGTTTCATGTATGTTAATCTCTTTTTCCAAATAAATGGAAATCATATTTATTTTTATTTTGTATATTTCACAGCACTGAGCATAGATTTGTGGGTCTTATTTAGTGCTTGACTAAGAAATTTGGAATATAGGAGATACACTGAGAGACTCTGAAGATTTTTTATTTTCTTTAATCAATTTTTATTCATTTTAACCTGCCAATATTTAATATCCTAACATCTAGCAAATATCTAGCAAGTCCAGCTCTCTGCTTCCTCCTCTTCTTTATCCATTCTTGTGGAGAGAAACACACACATACACCAACTGGTCACTAAAAGTATGGAGTCTCTAAGGCTTCCTGCTTGTTCTACTATATTTCTCTTGTTCATTTCTTCCACTTCAACACCTCTTAGGTATTGTATATTTAACATGTCCAAAAATAGGCTTCTAATCTTCATCGTCAGAATATATCAAAGTTAATAGTAACTTCATTGTATCAGACAGCTTTTGCTCTGTAAACCTCACCCCGCCCCTCTATTTTAGTAGCTAAAAACAGAAATCAATTATTTAGCTAACATTTATGTGGGTTAGGAGTTTGGGCTAGAATCAGGTGGGTAATTATTCTACTACTCCAAACTGGGCTTACCTATGCATTGGAGGTTAATGACCAATCAGCTGGATTGGTTCTGCTTCGAGGGATTGACTGGCTATTATCAGAGACAACCAGGGTGATTGGGCTGTGTGCTTTTAATCATCTGGACTCCTGTTTGGGCCTATTTGTATGGAGGCTCAGGGTTTCAGGTGAGCAAGAGGGTTAGCCCCAATATGCAAGCACTTTTAAAGTCTTACAAATTACTGTTACATTGACTAAAGCAAGTCATATGGCCAAGCACAGATATAGCATAGGAGTATTGAAAGAAATATCCTTGTATTCAAAATATGCTGATAAAGGAATGTGAGAACAAACTGGATTTATTGGCCCAGTTAATCCACTTCTTCAGTCCTTTATCGATTCAGGCAAAATCACAGAATCATCCCTGTGTCTCTTTGTCTCCTATCCCACATCTATTCAAGAAGGAAATGTGATGGGTTTTACTTTCAAAATATAGCCAGAACCCATTTCTTACCCCCAGCACTGCTTCCCCATGGTCTGAATCATTGCCATCTCTTATCTAGTTTGTTACATGTTCAAACTAGCCTTCCTTCTCCCACCTAATCCCAAGTCAATCTGTTCTCAATATTACAGCTAAAATGATTCTTTAAAATGCAAATCAAGGGATCCCTGGGTGGCGCAGCGGTTTGGCGCCTGCCTTTGGCCCAGGGCGCGATCCTGGAGACCCGGGATCGAATCCCACATCGGGCTCCTGGTGCATGGAGCCTGCTTCTCCCTCTGCCTGTGTCTCTGCCTCTCTTTCTTTCTGTAACTATCATAAATAATAAATAAAAATTAAAAAATAAAAAATAAAATAAAATAAAATGCAAATCAACAAGATTAAATATAAATAAATAAATAAAATGTAAATCAATGTGAATCAGATCATGCTGCTCTTCAAAGCCCTCTGATGATTTCCTATTTGTAGAAAAGCTAAATATGTGAACAGACCTGCATTCACTATAAATTCTCATGCACTGATTCTCCTACTACATCCCTTCCATCTGCCTGAACTCTTACTACACTAATCTCCTTGCTGTTTCTCAAACGCACGTGGTACATCCGCATGAGGGAATTTTCATCTCTTGGTCTCTGTCCCTATAACACTGGCAGCCAGATCTTTACACTGTTCTCCGACACTCCTTTTCAGTCTTTCTATAACCTTCCCTGTGAGACGTTTTTTGATCACACTATTTAAAACAACAGCCTCTTTCTAAATGTTCTCATGGAGATTATCACCATCTCACTGCTATACATTTAACTTATTTGGTTTATTGTGTCTTCCCTATCATTAGGATATAAGCTCTATGAATCCATGTTTCTTTACTACAGTATCCAATCATCTAATGTATTTCAGGCACATAGTAGTAAATTAAATGAAATAAGTGAAATAATAAATAATAAATGAAAGTTTGAATAGCCATTGAATGAATAAAATACTACTAAAGGACCAAAACTGTCCTAGGTACAAGTAGTGGTGAATGTCAAGACTAAGTTCTTGTGGTAGATTGTGTAATTGCTCCTAATTATTTGATGCCCATCTCCTACAAGGAATATGATTCTTATCATCATATGACTTGCCATGTATATCTAAGTAGGAAGATACCATTCCATTGACATCAAGGTTAGCCATGCTATTGGTATAACCAATGGCACGTAAGCAAAAGTGACGTATGCCACTGTCAAGAGGAGAGTTTAAGAACCCATGTAGTTTTCTACCATTATTCGTTTCTGTGTGTCATAAGAATGACATGTCTCACCTAGTTATTGCTTCTTCAATCTGGATTCCAGAATGAATATATGTGGAGCAGAGCCCCAGCTGACCTACAGCTGACACATAATATGGACAAACATAAACCTTTGTTTTTTTAAGCCAGTAAAATTATAGGATTATTTGTTAGAATGACTCAGGACAAGCTAATATAGTTTCTGACCTTGTGAAGTTTATGGACACGAAAGGAAAGCCATCAAATCTACTGAAATGTTTCTTATGTTCTACTTAATTAAGTTCAAATCATAAGGGAATCAACTGGACATGGAAACTTTACACACTGCAAAGAAAACAGAATTCAGGTGTCTCTGAAGAATGCTGGGAATCTTGCCCATCTTTCTGATGATATGTCTTTATTTTGGCCAAACTCACACTTTCTCACATCTGTTTATTTGGTGTCTTTCTGTTCTTCAGAGACACTCTATGCAGAATCAAGTTAGTGACACGAGGAAGAACATGTAAAATTGACCAAGTTGTCACAGTTTAATATGGTGAAGGATTCCTATTACACTGAGTTATTTAAGACCTTTAAAATTCTCTTTTATTTTATAAATTTTGATCTAAGTAGCTTATTGTAGAAAAAAATTCAACATTTCAAATATGAAAGAGTCATGGTTTTGAACCTAACAGACTAACTGAATTTCTGTGAGTAGAGCCCCAAAAGGATTCCAGTGTATAAGCAAGTACTGTGGATAAAACAGCAGGAGGGAACACACACAACTTCCAGTTAGAAAGAATTTCTATAAGCTTATACCTTGAAGTCCATCCTCAGAGGCCAATACACAACTGATTCCAACAACATGCTTCTTTGTTCTTTGTTTGCCTGTGTGTGCCAAATTTTACATTTAAATCAAAAGCGATGTGTAACATGTTGTGGCAAAAAAAAAATACGTTTCACATTCATAAAGTTAACTTGTTTCTTAGGTAATGTTTTATTATGTTACAGAGTGTTAAATGAGAAAAAAAGTATAATTATGTCCCTGGGAATGAGCAAAGGAATAAAAATCTAGGTAAAACTCAGTGAAAAGTAAAATGCCTGCTGGAGAGTACTTAAAAAGCTCAGTTTCAGGTATAAGCTGAAAGAAAAAGGATTGTGCTGGTGTCATGGATTTTTGTCACATAATACTAATGTCACATATATTAATTTTTAACTATTCTGTAAACATGTCTTTGTAGGGAATGTCCTTCAGGGAAAAATATTCCCTGGGATCAAAATTTCTTTTTTTTTCTTCGAACATAAAATACCTCATATATTTCACATATGCATGGTAATTAGAACACAAAAGGAAAGTGGTGATGTTGCTATTTATGGTAAGATTTGTATGACTACAAAACACATTTTCTTAACCACTTAATTGTCTGGCTCTCCAGCTATTTGGCCAAGTTGTTTCTTTTTTTATATACTAAACATAAACATGATAAGATTTCCATGAGCGAGGGCTCAATATACATTCATGTAACAGGGAAAAATTTTCAAGAAGAAAGTATAAAATTTAAAGGAGCTGGAAAGAATATAAAAAGGGAGGGTACCATGACTGAAGTAAAGAAGATGAAAAATGCCATAATTAAGAACACAAAAATAGGGCAGCCCCAGTGGCTCAGCAGTTTAGCATGGCCTTCAGCCCAGGGTGTGATCCTGGAGTTCCAGGATCGAGTCCCACATTGGGCTCCTTGCATGGAGCCTGCTTCTCCCTCTGCCCGTGTCTCTGCCATCTCTCTCTCTCATTCTCTCTCTCTCTGTGTGTCTCTCATGAATAAATAAATAAAATCTTTATAAAAAAAACACAAAAATAAGCAAATCTTATGCGATGACAAGTAGGTAGCTTAGTTATCATCTTTACAAGTCAGGAACTATAGGCCCCATGATCAATCATGAATAATTTTGTCCATTACTTGACTAGTTCGATGTACGTACCAAGATTCAGATCTTCATTCAGATAATCTATGCAGTAGCATCACAACCTGTCAAAACTCAATCTCAGCCACAATCACTGGCTCCCTCTATTTGCATAGCCCTTCATTTTATAGGGATAAACCAGATGTCCCAGTCATTAATGCTTGAGCAAAAGTCACTGTAAATGCCTTTTTAAGAATTCAGACAACTGAATGAAGGGATATTTTTCAAGCCTATTTCCTCTTCAGTTACTCTGAATCATAACATGGTCAGAGCATCTCATGATGGTGTTGCTTTATTCACAACCTAAGTTTGAAGTTTTGAGCTGGCATTAACATGAATTACTTTTATAAGTTATAAGTTTTATAAGTTATGGAATTAGGAGGATAATATTATAAGCCAAGGTAACAATGGCAGAAATAGGGAGGTAAAGAAGTGTAGAGAAGAATACTGTGGAGATGGAAAACTGCTGTAAAGGAAGATTTTAAATGATCTGGTAGTTATTTCTGAAAGTTCGAATAAAGTAATAACATTATTTATAAGTAGGAGTGTGAAATAACACAATCTCTGTTAGGAAGAATTTTTGTCACCAAATGATAAATCTTATAGAAAGATATGATGTTAAAATTACAAGTTCTCTGCAAATTTTTAAAATGTATTCATTAATCAACCAATATTTATTAAGTACCTAGCATATGTTGGACACTTCATGCTTGGTGAAAAAGGTAGAAATGATTTTAGCTCTTGAAAACCTCATGGTATAGCCAGGGAAACAGAAATTAAACCAATAATGTAATTTGAGGATTATAAAAGGAGTTCAAAATACAAGAAAAGTGATATTTTCACACTGGAACTCATGAAACAACTTCAATATTAAATATCTTATGATTCATTGCAGTCATGCTTTTTGGAACTTCTGACAAAATCATTAGTTGTGTTTTTATTCCAAATATGAATTCACTCATTTTATCAAAATAAGTTTGCAAGAGTCAGCTACTAAATATGTAAAACCAGTGATATTTATAATGGTACCATTTATAAAACTCATGCTGAAACTCAATGTTAAAGCATTTAGAAATCTCAGATCTAAAACTATTGGGAATAGTTGAAAAAGGAGAAAGGAGAAATACTGTCTGATGGAGCAAGACAGACTTTTTGGATTAATGGAAGCAGAGACAGAAAAAACACAGAGGCTTTTGAACCTCATTCCCCTACTCAGGAGGAAACACTTTGAGGTGAGTGGGGATCATGGGACATTGTACAGAAACACATAGACAACTGATATGAATGAGTAGATGTATCATTCCTGTGTACTCCAGAAATTCCTTGTATTTTTTTCTGTATATAAAACCTAGAATGGTATCATAGATTTTATGTGTTGGTCAGTCATTGTCTAAATTGTTGGATTGTGAAGTCAAAAACCAAGTTAAACACATGTGCAGTTTTAAAAAGCCACACTCATAAAAATGCATCCTAGTTTGGGGGAGTTGGGAATAAAAAGGATTCCTTCTCAGCCTTTGTGGTTACAAGGCAAAGAGACTCTACTCCCAAAGAGAAAATTAGTTGTCCTTATGAAAAGGGCATGGGTTGTCAAATTATTTTTCCATTCCTTAAAAATCATAATAGTCATTGATAAAACATTGTGACCCAGTAATTAATCTGTATATCTGCCAGGAAAGGTCCACCATCAATTTTGAATCTAACTTATTTTGGGGGGGGGTAGCTTAAAGAATGTACCCTCAATGAATCTTTACTGATATGTTAACCAATTAATAACTGATAATGTGAACATGCTGAAAATGTTCTCAAGGGAGGTGAGAGAAGCTAATAATTCACAAAGTATTCTATAATAACTATAGTGAAATCAAGGCTGACAACTTCTATGCTGTCAGGATGGTCAGATACAGTTTATTCCCGCCCCTATTTGAGCTTTGCTTGTCCAAATGTAGCCACCATACTTAGACATGATCTGGAAACCGGGGCACGGAAAGGCATTGGATGACTGTTTAAGTGAGTAATTTGGGAATCTCCCACAACTCCAGGTGGGAAGGTTATCACAGATCTTAGAGGAGATCCTGTCGGCAGACACTTGAGATTTCTACTTGTTGTGGGCGGGGGGTGGGCGGAGAGAAAGGTGTAATTGGCACAATTAAGTAAAGGAGAGAGAATGACATTCGTGAAAGCCAATCAACACTTCAGTTCTTGAAGTTTTAAAATCTAAGATTTGGAGGAAGAATGGGTGAGAGAATGCATTCCATAGTTCCACAGTACATTTAGTTTTGTGCCTACATGTCTTTGTTTTAACTTTTTCCTTCTCATGTTCATCCTCCCTTCCCTCTCTGCCTTATAAAGTAACAGTCTATCTCCAAGGTGGAGTCATAATTGCCTTCAATATCATTGTGTTAGAGATCTTGGTTATCACTACTGGAGAGGTAGGTCTTACTATGCCCATTTTATAGATAAGAAATCAGCAACCCAGAGAATCTCAACAATTCACCAAAGTCAAATAGTAAGTGGCAGGACTGGGACCTTCTCAAGTGCCCCCCTCACCACACTCCTGTAAATCCTTCTCCAACCACAGGTTTTCACTTCTTCTGACAGTTATCTCATTTTTCCAATTAGTTTAAGAACTGACCTTTTGGGTTTGAATTCCTGTCACATTACTTTTAGTGCATACAATGTCCTCCTTCCGACCTCCTCTTTATCTTGTAGGCTGGATAAGTATATGCTCTCACAGGGATAGATTTTCACCCACATGGTCCCAGCTGTTTCCTTACATTATGCTGTTTTATTATAAAAATTAATCATATTTGATATTTCATGAAACATGAGATTAATTATTTATTTACTATGCTAATTTTTGAAGTGAGAAAATTTGAACATGGAATATATTTCAGTTAAGGGCTAACCTGAAACATGCAAAATGAATTTTGCTATACCTATGTGAATGTCTAAGATAAGCACGAATATGATCAACTCCATGGTTTGAATTTTGTCTTCAAATCTTTTTTAGAAAAAAAACCCTATATAGTAAAGATGATCAAGTGTCCTTCAATTAGAGAGATGGATCTTGTTGGATTTCACTGCAAGAATTTTTTCTTGTTTATGTGACCAAAATGGTAAGAGTTGGTGTTATAAATATGAGCATATATAATTTCATCAATGCCTTTCTAGTTATGGGATTTACAGTAAACATGTGCGTATAAGTACACATCTGTGTGTGTGTGTGTGTGTGTGTGCTGCATATTCGTAATCTGGTAGCTATATAAAACAGTTCTGTAACTTACTTTTGAGAAAGTCTCTGCCCAGATGCTTCACATAGGATTCCACCCCTAATGTCAGGGTTAGGACAGGCAAGTGGGACACTCAAATCTGACCAAATGAAATAGAACATCCTCTTGCATACATTGATGGCTAAGTGATGAGTACCCAAACAAAGCCATTGAGACACAGTGTGATGCTTTCTGGGGCCAATGAAAGAGAGGCAGAGACTATTTCCCATTAGGCTTAAACCTGAAAGGCTAGGGGGCTGAGAACAAAGCCAGCATAGTATATTTAGAGCCAAGACATTTAGAGAAAATAAGCCCTGTTGACAGCATTTGAGGCTCTGGATCAAGCTGCACCTGAAAACTTACAGCTGGACATTTCAGTTACATGAGGCAATAAAATTTTTTGTGTTGTTGTTTAAGCCAGTTTGAATTGCATTTCCTGTCATCTGCAAGAAATAATATTAACCAATACAAAACAGATGACTTGGATACAATGACCTAACAGAACCCGGTTTGTATTACTAGCTTTAGAACTCAGAATTTTAAGAGAAGAGGTTCTGTTTTGCATAGAAAATGGAAAATAGTTTGAAGAAGGGGGTAGGTGGGAAGAAAAAGAGCCAAAAGAGTACTCACATCTGTACTGACCTAGACATCAATAACAATATTTATAAAGCAGTTTACTATTGAAAATGGCAAGCAAGTCAGATGTGGTCCCTGCTCTCTAGGGGCTCATTGGAGCAACTGCCAATAAGAGATTTGACAAATAAGCAAGGAGAGTTTGATGAGTTAGGTAAGCATAGTTTTGATGAGGGTTGAATTATACAATAAAAACACATGGGGAGTTTACCTGAAATAATGCATTGAGGTTTCCACCAGGGGATTTGAGTTTACTTAAGTGAACAGGGATGGGAGGGGGTCAAAAGAATTGGAACTTGATTTAATAAATATGAGGAAAACTCTATGCCAGGAAGTGAAGATCAACTTTAAAGGATATAATATCCCCATGGAGCAGCCAAAAAGAAGTGAAAGGTACTTGCAAAGGACAACTTGACCTACTGGACCAAAGAATCCATACAGGGAGGTAAGCAGAGTAAGGAAGCTGCAGGTGGATAGAGAACGAAAGGAGGGATCAAAGACTGGAAGGTCCCAATGAAGATTTGGAACAGAGAAGGCAGTAACTGTGAGGGATTCGTAAGAGTGGAAGGTGCAGAATTGTGACTCCAGTGAAGACAAGTTTGTGGAAATGGCCCTTCAGGGTATGGTAGAGAAGGTTAGTTACCAAGGTAGGATGGAAAAAAGTTTCTGACAAGCAATAAAGTTCAGAGCCCAGCAGTGTTAGGTAAGTTACCCATAATATTATTTACATCACCCAGTTTGATAGCAGGAATTGGGAGTGTAACCAAAAAATCATTTTCAAAGAATTAAGAATATTTGCATATGACAGCAGAAGGCAAATAAAATATTGAGAGCTACTTACTATTGAACACAGAAAGTATTATGCAAATGCTGAGTATTTTATTTACACGTATTATTTTTACTAAGATTCACTTTATCCCTATTTAGGAGGTACTTGATTCTTTTGATTTTATAAATGAGGAATTAAACTTAGAGCAGAGTGATTAAGTAACTTGTCAATAGTCAGGATTTGAACACATATATTTTAACTCTGGAATACATATTCTTAACACATACGCTTCATGTTAAAAGTAGCTTGAGTGTCAATAGAGTGAAGGAAGTAGCAGTGGGAAAATAATGCAACTGACTCCAGTAGTTTAAGAGGTATATGAGAAAATAATCCAGGGAGAAAATAGAAGGGTATTTACCAGGCAGTATGAAGAGGCCAATAAGACGGCATCATTTGATTTCAACATTTGAGAGCAAGAAGGTTTGGAACCAATAGTCTTGGGACGGTTGTTATTTTTTTTGTTTGCGTTTTGCAGATACAAAACGCACCCTGTGGTGGACAGAGTGTAGGCTTGAGATAAGAAAAACCAATTTGAACTTCAGATTGCTTGCAAATAATTTACCTCCTCATAGCCACTACTCTTGGTAGTCTCTTCCCATACTGATTATGTTCTTGGCCATGGGACAATAATCAAGATGACTGTGACCTTATTTGGCCAATTGGGCGAAACCAACATGATTCAAAGAGAGATTTTAATAAAAGTGCTTGCTCACTGAGATTTTCACTCTGTTATGGCACTTGGGAACCTTTTATTGATCACCATGTGAAAAGTCCTGCTAGTCCATTGGATGAAGAGATGCTTGTGTCCCTTGTTTACAAATCATAATGCTTAGATTTATTAATCTTTTTTTTAATTTAAATTCAATCAGCCAATATATAGTACATCATTAGTTTCAGATGTAGTTTTCAATAATTCATCAGTTGCATATAACACCCAGTGCTAATCACATTGCGTGCCCTCCTTAATGTCCATCACCCAGTTACCCCATCTCCCACCTCCCCTTCAGCAACTCTCAATTTGTTTCCCAGTGTTAAGACTCATTAATCTTATCGTTTTCCTGAGTCTTAAATAGTTACTCCTATTACATTAAGAATAGACTGTTCTAGTTTTCCTATTTATATTTTTCTTCAATTTTTTTTTGTTATTCCTCCAATTTCAAGTTTTTGAACCTCAGTTCTCATATCTGTGGACATAATAAAATCGCATAATCACACTGTGAGGATAAAATAAATAACAAAAGGAATCGACCAGCATAGATTTTGGTATATAACTTGTGTTAAAGAAATCGTTACATACTTTATTAATGCGTCCAAAACTGTAGAGTTTTTCACCATTCTTCTACATTTCAACATTTTAGAATTAATATTCATTATAATAATTATTTTTGAAGTGTACGTCTTTTTTTCTGTAAAGTGATTTCAAAATCTTAAAGGAAGCTTCAAGGTTGATACTCTATCAGTATACTGTCAATATCCCATATTACAATTGAAGACATTAAATGATAGTTGCTAAGGTTTTTTGGATTCCATTTAGAGTATCTCAACCATTTATATTTTTCAAAATGTTATATACACTTTTATATATTAGATATTAAAGTAGTCGACTGTGTTTAAATTATTAAATACCCATCCATGCTACCAGGAAATGTAAAACATCATATAAATAACAATTTTATGGATTGCAAAAATAATTTCTAAACCACGTTAAATTTCTAGAGTTTATACAACAAATGCAACCACCTGTTTCAAAGTATTGAGATAATGAGGTTTAGCTCTTATAACTTGTGATTATTAGAGGAACTAATATAAGCCAGAAATGACTCTTAGGGCATAAGATGAACTCACAGAGGGACAGTCATTATTATTATCATCCTTATTATCCCCGCTTTATTATTTAATGGAATCATCACAGAATAATTCTGTTAGAATACTACTGAAATATAATGAATATAAAATAAATATCAAAATAAAAGTTAATATACTAATAAGTTATACTTAAATTGTCCTTATAGAACTTTTTCTCTAATTTCTTTTCATCAGTTTGACTTAGGGTTTACCTTTACCTTAAAAGTCAGTGCATATTTATATTTTCTGTACTATTTAAAATGGTGATCAGTAATATATTTTTTCTGTGCATGAAATATCATAGCAAGTCTTACTATATTGTATTTATTTATAAAATTTTAAAACTTTCATTAATTGTTATAATACCTGTCACTCTACTATTGTCAATGCTTTAACCAGGTGAACTAAATGGAATAGCTTTAAAAGTTTAGGAAACCAACAATTAACGGGTTATTTGGATAAACAAGTAAGAGGAATTTAGAATATAGTTGAATCACATAAGTTTGAAAATATACATATTTACTATTTAGCAATATGATATCCTTTTGACTTTCATGTAATAAATTACCTACATAGTTGTATTTGTATGAATGTCAGATTTAGGCAAGACAGCAGTAACTACCTGTTTTTGACTTCAGGATGGCATGCTGAATAACTTTCGTATATCTTGGGCCCAATAGGATAGAATATCTATAGTTTTATTTTGACAGTTATAGAAAATTCCATATTTGATGAAGTCTTTTTTTTTTGATGAAGTCTTTTATATCATTCATTGGGCTAAGTATAAATATTTTTAATTATAAAAGCTAGACCACTTTAAATTTTGGAATATTAATCATTGAGGAAAGACATTCGCTCCATCCCTTGTATTGATTTTACACCTGGCATTTATTCATATTCTTTTTATAGACTATTTCATTTCGTATTTTCAGAGGAAAACTCAAGATGAACTGTTTTCTATCTGGTTCTAGTACTGAATAGTAAGAGTCAGATGAGAGAAAGTTTCTGAAAAAAATCAGAATGAATGTTCAGTCAAATGCTTCATAAGCCACTAAAATAGTTTGATCATTTTGTACTTTTTAAAATACAGAAGTGGAAGATATATACAGACTTTCTTCCCTCTTCTATAATTTGCAGCACATTTAGACTATGGCCCTTGCTATACAATCAGAAAAAAAAAAGAACAAAGTGCTGCCAAGAAAAATAAAATGACAAACTAAGATTAATTATAGAAAAACACACATCATTATTCTAAAATTGGTCCAATTAAATAGAGAAATACGCCAATAATGAACAATAGATAATATTTCACTTTGTGTTTTTCCTTTCCTTGGCTTTCCTATTAAATGGAGAATGATGATATAAGCACGATATTCTAGTCTTAGTATGTCTTCCTTCCTCTTTTAAATAATAAAAAATACTAGCCTGAGAGGCTCAGTCAGGTAAGCGTCTCCCTTCAGCTCAGGTCATGATCTCGGGGTACTGGGAACGAACCTCGAATCTCACCTGGGGCTCCCTGTTCAAGGGGAGCCTGCCTCTCCCTCTCCCTCTGCCTGCCGCTCCCCCTTCTTGTGTTCTCTCTCTCTTTGTCAAATAAAATCTTTAAAAAGATAAAAATAAAAAAATATATATACAAACTAAAATTAACATATTATCCGCAATGCCCAGGGTTTAGCTCAGAGTAATCTTTTATTCACCTCCCAGATGTGTGAAAGTGGTCTGTCTTTTCCCCTAAAGTGAATATTTTATGGAACAGAAATCCCAGGATGTGCCCCAAGACCAAAAGGTTCAGGGTGGGGAAATGAGTCTATGGTTGAATGCTGTTCTTTTCTTGAGTAGTCATGGTTACATTAGTCCACTGAAGATACCTAGAAATCTTTTAATGTGATAAAGAAGCTGATTTAGTTTTGTTAACTAACACTTCCTCAACCTAACTTGGTTCAGGTTATTTCTCTTTATGTTCTTTTTTATACATATATCTCTTCACAGTTAGTATTAGTTGGCAGTAAAGTGGATGTGGGGTCAGAATAGCGAGGTTCAAATCCTGGCCCTGCTATATTCTCTAAGTGCCAACACAAGTTATAAAACATTGTTTTTACATAATGTTAAGAAATGTTTTAGATTTACAGAAAAATCAGATATAGAGAGTACCATTTACTCTGCACTCAGCATTCCCTGTTTTTAACATTTTATGTTATTAGTACATTTGTTATAATTAATGAACTAATATTGTATATAGTACCATTAACTAAAGTCCATATTTTTTCAGATCTTTATTATTGAATTTTTTTTTCCTATTTGAGGATCCTTTTGAGATGACCACATTACATATATTCATTATGTCTCTTTAGGCTCTCCTTGACTAACGGTTTCTCAAACTTTTTTTTTTTTTTTTTTAATCATCTATCTTCGTAATTGTAAGGAGTACTGGTCAGAAGTTTTTAGATCCAAATATCTCAACTGGGTTATTCTGATTTTTTTTTTTTTTTTTTTTTTTTTTTTTTTTTTTTTTTTTTTTTTTTTTTTACAAAAAACATGATTAGAGAACAAAGGTATGGGTTTTTAGACGAAAGACTACAGAAAGAAAAGTCTTTTTCAGTGGAATGCCTGGGTGGCTCAGTCAGTTAAACAAGTACCTTTGGCTCAGGTCATGATCTCAGGGTCCTGGGATCGAGTTTCGAATTGGGATCTCTGCTCAGTGGGGAGTCTGCTTCTTCCTCTCATTCTGTCTCTTTCCTCTCTCCCTATCAAATAAATAAATAAGATCTTTTAAAAATATATCTTCATCATGTCATATTAAAGGCTAGGATTAGGGTCACCTTTTTTGAAATGTCTATCCTTTAGACGAAAGCCACTATACTCAGCCCACCCTTATCAAGTGCGGAGTTATGCCTCACTACTTGAGGGCAGAAAATCTATACCTTCTTCCACATGGGAAATTTGCCTCTTCTCCTCCATTTATTAATGTATCTAATTGTATTATTCACATCACTATGGACTCGTGAATATTTATTTTATTCCTTAGTTATAATCCAATACTACTCTATTTTATTTTATTTCTCAAATTGTTCAAACTTTGGCCATTGGGGGCTTATTCAATTGGTTTTTGCATCCCTTTGATGTAACCTGTCATTGAGGGCTTTTTAAATGTCAGTATTTCCTTACATTCTGACACTACAAGGAGCTCTAGATTCATTTTAAGTATTTCTTTCCTCAGTCTTAGAATTCCAAGGAGCTCTGATGCCTTTTATTAGAAATCAAGACTTAGGTGCTAGGTGTCCTCCTTGATCCTGGGGTGTCCCTGTTTCTAGTCCCTGGCAGCTATCAGAGCACACACACACATACACGCACAGATATGCTTGTGCATTTTAAAAATCAATATTTTTATTTAGTTATAGATATCTGTATGTAGATATCTATATCTATATTAAGGTAAATGTGGATTCTAATGTCTATGGCCTCAAGCCATTACCATAAATTATCATAAATTGTTATTATTATTATAAATTATTATAAATTATTCTGGCCTCTTCTTGCTGATCTCCCACGCTAACAATGAGAAAGCTGGTTTCCTGTGACCACCATAAAAAAAATTAATTGCTCCAGTAACACCACCTGCTTGCTTACATGTTCAGTTCCAGTATATATGGATAGCAATTTCAGAATTATTAGCCTGTACTCGCATGGGAACAGATTTTATTAATTACAGTATAGTGCTTATGTGGGATTTCTTTTGCCTTTAGTCTTCTAGATACCCTTCCTTTTCATATTTACCTAGGTCAGCACCTGTTCCTCCCAAGCCCTTTAGTGTGGCTGCTGCATGTATTCATAACACAGATTGTTGTGTCATCTTCGTCATTCCATATCAGTATCCCCTGACCTCCTAAATATTTTTTTATTTGCATGCATTACATTTCACTGGTTGTGTTGCAAAGTATTTAGTTTTGTATCCACTATTACAGTAATAATTTAGAATATGTTCACTGTTCTAAAAAATCCTCCTCATTCTCTCATAGCTTTGGCCACCACTGGTGTAATTTTTTTAATTTTTTTTTTTTTTACTGTTTCTAGAGTTTTGCCTTTTCTAGTATGTCATATAATTAGAATCAAACAATATGTAGCCTTTTAAGACTGACTTATTTCATGTAACAATATGCATTTAAAGTATATCTAAGTTTTTAAAATGGCTTGATAACATTACTTTTTTTACACTTGAAAAATATTCAAATGCATGGATGTACCAGAATTTATCATTTTATTAAATGACATCTTAATTGCTTAAATTTTTTGGTAAATATGAATAAAGTCTCTTTAAACATTGCGGGCTCTCCCCGTGCAGGATTTTGTGGACATATATTTTTCAAACCAGTTGGGGATGTAAACAGGTAAGTTATTCATGTTTAGTAACGTAAGAAAACCCCAAACTGCCTTCCAAAGTACCTATGCCATTTTCCATTCTCTTGAAGTAATTCCTATCATTCTGCATTTTAGACATCAATTGGTATTTTCAGTTTTTTGGATTTCAGCTATTCTAATAAGCGTGTAGTGGTATTTCTTTGTTTGGTTTGCAATTCCCTAATGACAAATAATGTTAAGTGCCTGTCATTATGCTTATTTGCTAAATATTTATCTTCTTCATTGTAAAGTTTGCTTAGATCTTTGATTTATTTTTTGGGGGGGTTCCTTGTTTACTTATTATTGATTTTTAAGAGTTCTATGTATGTTTTAATCAAGATCTTTATTATATATATGTTTCACAAGTGTTTTCATACAATTCTGTGGCTAACTTCCGATTCTCTTAAAAATGCCTTCCACAGAACAGATGTTTTTAATTTTAATGAGGTTCAACTTACCAATTTTTCTTTTCATGGATTGTGCTTTTGGTGTTGTATCTTAAAAATTCTCATTACAAGAAAAAAAAACTGTAAGTATGTAGGGTGACAGATGTTAACTAGACTTCATGTGGTGATCATTTTACAACATACATAAATGCCAAATTATTATGCTGTACACCTGAAACCTGAAATCAATATAATGTCATATGCCAATTATACCTCAATGAAAAAAAAAAGGATTAAAAACTCTTCACCAAACTCAAGGTCACCTAGATTTTCACATAAGTTTTTTTCTAGAATTATTTATAGATACTATGTTTTACATTCAGGTCTACAATTCACTTTTTTTTTAGTGTTTGTGAAAGGTATGAGATCTTGTTTAGGGTTGTGGGGTTTTTTTTAAGATTTTATTTATTTATTTATGAGGGACACACACAGAGAGAGGCAGAGACACAGGCAGAGGAAGAAGCAGGCTCCATGCAGGGAGCCCAACGTGGAACTCGATCCAGGGTCTCCAGGATCAGGCCCTGGGCTGAAGGCGGTGCTAAACTGCTGAGCCACCCGGGCTGCCCAGGTTTGGTTTTTTGAATAGGGATATCCAATTATCTCAGATCCATTTGTTGAAGAGACTATCTTTCTTCTGTTGAATTGCCTTTGCTCCTTTGTCAGGTCAGTTGACTATATTTGTTTTGTTTAGTTTTTCAAAGATCTATTTATTTGAGAAAGAGAGAGAGAGAGAGAGAGAGAGAGAGAGAATGCACATATAAGTGGGGTTAGGGGGAGAGGGAGAGAGAGAGAGAAAAAAAAAAATCTTTGAGAAGATTCTCTGCTGAGCACAGTGCCCAAAGCTGCCTGATTTCATGACCGTGAGATAATGACCTAACAGAAATCAAGAGTAGGACGTTTAACTGACTGAGCCACCCAGGTGCCCCGGCCAACTATGTTTGTTAAGGGATGATAAATCATAAATAAAGTAAATACAAATGTTGGATCTTTAGCCGAAGATTTTTAGATGCAAGTCCAGTCTACTTTTCCATTTTGTTCCACCAAAAGAGAATGGATTTTAGATTTGTTGTAAAACTTCTCCCACTTTATAAACAATTTTATTACCTTTACTTCTACCTCCTTCGTGTTATCTCTATTTCACTCCTTTATTTAAGTGAAAGAGCCAGTCACTGACTTTTTCAGTTTATCATCATTAATCACCATATACATCAATATTATACTAATTGTGTCTTTTGCTCTACACATCAGTTTGAGAGTAATCAGTGCACCAGTTTTCTACACTATATATACTGCTTCCTCAGGTATAAAGGATAGATCTTTTTTTTTCCTCACTTGTATGCTTCACTGAAAATGAAGGCTTATGTGACACTGGAAAAAAACATAAGCTTTGAGCCAGTTTTGGGTTCCAAACAATTCAGTCAATTACTAGATTTGTCATTTTTTTTTACACTGGGATTTAATTTCCCCATCTAAATCAAAATCACAGTAGTTGTATGTGACACTCAGAATTTTTAGGAGAAATATAAGATATATATGTATATATATACATATATGTATAAATGGGAGATATGGTCACTGATATGTAGTATGTATTGAAAAGAGGGCAAATGAACATTTATTAAGGGTTTATTTATTATGTGTCAGACACTTTACATGTTTTTTTAATAATGACAGCATAAAAATCCACACAGTTGCCTCAAGAATGACTGATGTATAGACCAGCAAATACAAAGAATAATACAGGTTTATGAAAGAGGTACATCATGAAGATAGCTGCATAGAATACGGCATACAACGATTTTTCACAATGATTCCCAGGAGCTATTGGAAATGCCCTTATTTGGTTGAGAGACACTTAAGCAGCTCTATTTGTCATTCTTAAGGGTGCTTTTAGTTCTAATGCTGTTTTCTATGCTCTCAAGCTTTGGCTACATGAGTGCCTACTAGTTAGGAGTAGTTGTTTTGAATTCTGTTAGCCTGAGTGACAGTTTTAAGAACTGGTGAAACAGTCTATGTTCCCTGTACTGTTACGCCTATTATAGACTCAGGCTCAGCCCTTTCCAATGTCTATTCTTACAAACTTTATAAGTTTGTGGTCTACCTATTAAGAGATGAATAAACTGAGTCATACAGGTTATGCTAGTTCCTCAATAACAGTATAATTGTATTTTAAACTTATTTCTATCTATCTGTGAAGCCTTGTGTTTTCTAACACACTCTGAAAAATATCAAGTAGTATAATAACCTCCAGTTTTCCCATTAACATGGCTGACTCATAAGAAATGTAAATTTAGGGGATGCCCAGGTGGCTCAGTGGTTGAGCGCCTGCCTTCGGCCCAGGGTGTGATCCTGGAGTCCTGGATTGAGTCCCACATTGGGCTCCCTGCATGGAGCCTGCTTCTCTCTCTGCCTGTGTCTCTGCCCCCCTCTCTCTGTGTCTCTCTCATTAATAAATAGATAGGATCTTTAAAAAAAAAAAAAAGCTGTAAATTTAGTTTCCAAGTTATCTTTCTTAAAAATTGTTTTCTATTAGTAGGCTACAAATTGAAAAACATTGGAGAATTAAATAATAAGTGTTAAGGGTTTTTTTTTTCTTTTTTAACGTGAACAAATAACAATACTAAGGATGACTGGTTAGATTCCATTGTACCCTAGTAAGCACATTGCTACCTATCTTATTGTGTACAAAGTTCTTAGGCAATATTTCAGACTTGGTTCCTTTTCTGAAAATAAGAACACTTAGAATGATCAAATGAAGTGAGAAGATTAATTGCTTTGAACTTCACAGAGTATAATACAATCTTAGAAAGAAGAGAAATAGATTTTTTGTATGTTTAGAAAAAGGAGTGCATCTTTAAAATATAAGTTGACTGTAGAAGAAGATTGCAGTATTCTTGAATTCTAGGCTGAAAAAAGGCAGGCCACAGCCTATTTAATATAAAGATATATATTTTATAAGGATTGTAGACTCTTATCAAATATTCCTTAGCATTTCAGAGAGATTTTGAAAAATGTTGGCCTTTTGGGGCTACTAAGGGTATGGCATTTCATATTCTGCAAAGCAATATTGGCCTTAAATTGTACCATTTATTTTGTCCTTGTTAAATGTCACAGTTGCCCTTTCCCTTGAGTTATTAGTTTTATCACCTACAATTTCTTTTCAGGAAAAACTGGTGGATATCATAATGGACCAAAATAGAGAACTGATTTAGTCTGAGGACTGGACAACTAGTAATTGGAGACCAATAAAAAAACTTGGTCCCCTCAAGAGCTATTTAAATCTAGGATTCTGGAGTTGTAAGAACTGATCCTGCTGAATAAGAATATATATTGAAACATGAAAGACTTGCTTCATTACAGAGGCCAAAAGCCCACCAAAGAAATATTCTCAGGCCATGGCTGTTGAAATTTCTTCTTCCTTTAAAGTTTTATAAAACCAGATTATTCTCCATTAATAAATGACTAATTATTCCCTAAAAGCAACATATCTCCCCATAATGATGGTCATAAACTTCAACAATATAGACGGTACTTGGTGCGGTTTATAAGCCAAATCCATCCATCATGGCTTGGGACATATTACTTTTTTACATCCTTTTTCTTTTGGCCCAAGCTTTGTTTCCTTAGCATGCAAATCTGTTAAAAAATTTTTTTGTGTAAATAAATTTATTAGACCCTTTTTCAAAGTACCTTTGATAAAAGAATGGATGGAAATATCCACTCTCTAGAGAAGGAATAGGAAGGAAAGGCATAGGACTGAGCTATGGACAGCTATGGACCACAGAGAGCAAGTTAGACAATAAAATCCAATAAGCCCATACTTCATGACTGAAAAGCTAAAGGAAAAAAATAAGTATAAAGAACAAGGAAAACTCAATATAGACTGAGACAGTTTTCAATATGAAACCTAGAGCAAGTGATCAAATTGCCAGGAAATGCAGTGAGAGTTCTATATTATTTATGAAAGATAATGTGCTGGACAACATGTATTTGACTCAGAGGATACCAGAAGCAAGGTTTGACCCCGAGGGGAAGTACCAGCAGAGACCAAATGAGGAGATCAGAACTCTCAGCTGGCCATGCCAGAATGCAGAGCTCAGTGAAATCTTAGCAGGGGACTGGAAGGGGATGATATGCCAGTAATTTAGTCAACAGATTGGCTACACCCGAGGGATAGGTAGGGGAGCAGCAACCCAGGGCTCCTAAGAGCTAAGGAAAGTACATTCAACTCATCTCTCATTAAATCCCACAAGACACTCAGGAATAGAATGAGAAGTCTTGTTCCAAATCCCATCTTACACACATGGGAAAGTAACTCTTAAAGTACCATTAGGCAGTGCTCAGCATTTCGAGCACTGGCAGTGAGAGCTGATGTAAATTATGAGAGATTTTAGTACACATGCCTGGCAGATGAAGAAAGATTGAGAACATCTCTGAATCCTAATATCTTGCCTTCATTTCTGTGAAACTAGTAACTTTGTCAGGGTTTATGTAACCCTCAGTATAGTAAACATGATGCAAAGAAATGGACAGTTAAACCTGCCCGGGGAATATGTGAAAATAAATGCCTTAAATTTAAATGAAAAATAATCTAAGACTACTCATCAGATTAGTGATGGAAAACAAAATAATGACATCTGTAGAAAATAAACATATTGAATAGAAGTTTTTGAAAATATTCTATAAAAAATAATTTTATTTACTGGAGGACTCAAAACATATCTGGCTGAAAGAGCCAAAGACCACAGCCTGCATTAAGCAAACTGTAGTAGAAGATGCTAAGAGGTGAAACTCTGAGGATGTTGCAACATTCTCTTCAAAAGTAAGAGTAAGGGTGGGTCAGCACTTCTGAACTATACGGCTCCTTGTAAAATAGAGGTTGAAAAGTTAGGATTTACGTTTTCTAGATTCTTTTGTGGCTCAGTTGCAGATAATATTTAGATCTGGCCAACCAGATTTGTGGGGAAGGGGGAGGTTGGAAGTAGGGTGGGGCTCCAAAGTCTGTTGGTTCTGAAGTTTCTATTGACAGGTGCAGTTACAGAAGCCATTGTTTTTCTGTGTTACAGCACCCATCTCTGTCAGTCACTAACTTAGGGATGCCAAGAGGGAAGGCATGGGACATCCATTTTGCCCACGTCACACATTTCTGGAACATACAGCTTCCGGAATATGATAGGCTTCTGATAATTGTGATTTTGATTGAAGTCACAACAATGCCAACACTCTCTGAATTACAGATAAGACAGTGGTGATTCAGTGTCCTGCTTCTGTCATCAATAGCTTAGGAGACAGTCCTGCAAACTACTTTAAGAGTTCACGCCTTTTTCTGCACCCTGTATCCTGTTAGAACATTTGATGCCACCAGAAGTTGTCACAGGCAACAGGCACTCAGGGACATGACACTGTGAGATTGGCTATCTTTCTGGCTCTGTTTGGAGTCGCTGACGTCCTCATGAACATGAGGGAAAGGACACTGGTGTTTTAATAAGACATCAGGGCAAAGCAGTTACCTTACCTAGCCTGTGGTGCTGAAATAGAATGTCTCTTGAAGTCAAGTTTGGATAGGTTGAGGACCTGCTACAATAGACTATCCAGCAAAAATAAGAAATATAAAGGTATGACAATAACCTAACTGCTTTGAACTGCACTAGGAATTTAAACACAAAAAGAATAAACCTGGGGATGGTCAAAATAACTGAGGGTGGGTCCTGTGACTGTCTTTATTCTTAGCTCGAATCCTGCGAATGGCCAGAGTAACATGGCCATTCTCACAGTAATTCTCTGCTTGAGAATTAGGGCTTTTTAAATCTTTTTTTAAATTTTTTGTTGGAGTTCAATTTGCCAACATATAGCATAACACCAAGTGCTCATCCCATCAAGTGCCCCCCTTAGTGCCCGTCACCCAGTCACCCCCACCCCCAGCCCATCTCCCTTTCTACCACTCCTTGTTCGTTTCCCAGAGTTAGGAGTCTCTCATGTTCTGTCTCCCTTTCCGATATTTCCCACTCAATTTTTCTCCTTTCCCCTTTATTCCCTTTCACTATTTTTTATATTCCCCTAATGAATGAGACCATATAATGTTTGTCCTTCTCCGATTGATTTACTTCACTCAGCATAATACCCTCCAGGTTCATCCATGTCAAAGCAAATTGTAGGTATTTGTCGTTTCTAATGGCTGAGGAATATTCCATTGTATACATAGACCACATCTTCTTTATCCATTCATCTTTCGATGGACACCGAGGATTAGGGCTTTGTTTGGCAAGGAGAGGGACACAGCATCACCTTTGTGGTATTCTTAATTGTAAGGAAGTAATACACAAACCCAAAAGGAGGAGAAGTCTATAAAATAAGAGGCCTTCCCTTGTCTAAAATGCCAAAACATGAAAGACAACGACTGATAAACTATTTCTTATTCAGGAGGCTATAGGGACATGAAAACTAAATGGCTGTGTGATCCTGATTGGACCATGGGTCAGGACAGATGATTATCTTACACAGAAAGACATTATTGGGAAATCGGCAAAGCATCTGTGGTATGTTAACCAGATAACTGTACTTGATTTTTATAAATTAATAACTATAGTAAAAAAATAACTATAGTCATATTTATTAATTATAATTACTAAATATGTTTATAGTTATTCATCGTACTTACGGTAAATTAGGTTAAATAATCTGATTTTGATACTTGTACTAGGATTGCGTGTGAAATGTTCTTGTTCTTCCAAAATGCACACTGACTATTTCGGAGTGATATGGCATGTACAGCTGCAATTTATTCTAAAATTGTACAGAAAATCATATGTAAATACATATATATACTTATATGTGTATATTCAAATTTGAATGGCAATAATATAAAAAATAAACATAGTGAGTGATTGGTATTTGCTGTCTAGAATTTCCTATTTTTATCACACATTTATGTTGTTTAAATATATAGTTATGTGATGTTTTTTGTCTAAAAGTCCACAGTATAACATCTAGTGCAAATATAAATGACTGTTATGATCTTAGGGCACCTGAGTGATTCAGTCAATTGAGAGTCTGACTCTTGATTTCAACTCAGGTCATGATCTTGGGGTTGATAGATTGAGCCCCATGTCTGGCTCCCATGGAGGCTGCTTGGGATGCTCTTTCTCCCTCTCCCTCTGCCACTCCCCCAGCCCACCTCTGCCTCTCTCTCTCTCTTTCTAAACAAACAAATTGTTTAAATATTTAAAATCAAAAAATAAAAAAATTGCTGTTATTATTTTTAGTAATAAATGAATATTTAATATTTGGGGTTAACCAACATAAGTAATTATATTTTGGGCTGTATGATTTTAGTAATATTCCAAGGAATACACTAGAAATATACATACAAATATAGTCTAAAACATCCAATAATCATACTACAAATTAATGGAAGAAAATAGGGAATGTGAAGTTTAAAAATCACATGGCATTCCATTAGAAAAAAAATCTAAAAATCTTTTTTAAACTTATCTTTACTATTTTAAACATTATAATGAATTGAGGCTCCTGGATGGCTCAGTCAGTTAAGCATCTGACTCTTGATTTCAGCTCAGGTCATGTTTTCAGGGTTCTGAGATGGAGCCCTGTGTTGGGCTCCATGCTGGGTGTGGGCATGCCTGAGATTCTCTCTCTCCCTCCCCTCTGCACACCCTACTGCTGCTCACTTGTGCTCTCTCTTTTTCTAAAACACAACAAAACTAGACTGAATCACTGAAACTATTAATCAATATTTTTTTTGTAATTTCCATCCATATGTGATAGAACACTTTACATTGTGCTTACTCAATTTTTTTCTAACCACAATATTGTGTTTAGAGTATATTATCATTGAATACGTTCATTGAATAAAATACTGAATATGTAATATATAAAATATGTTGACCCTATTTTGGAAAAACAGAAAATTGAGTTCTATTAGCTTAAAATATTTTGAGTACAAGAACAGGCTATGCAAGATTCAGGGGGCAATGTTATTGAGAGAAGGCAGAAAATAATATCTTATGGAAAATCACTGTGCCTTAGAATAATTCCTTTTTGTTAAAAGTCTAAATTGACAATTCTACCAATGTAGAAACAAAAGAAAAGAGGTGTGAAGAAATCAAGATGTAAATTATGTTATACATTTGAATTCCAAGTATTATTGAAACATTTATTACAATTTGTATGTGATATTAATTTCCTGGATACTGCCATTTTATTACACATGTTGAGTATCTCTTTACAAAATGTATTCAAGCAAATATAACTCCACTACTCATCAAAGTAATTGGTTAACGAAGGAAGCTTTAATGCTTTTGACAACTTTTTTTGTGATCTTTTTCATTCCAGGGAGGCAAGATCTTAAAACTCTAACAAGAAATGTCCAATTTAAGAAAAACAGACGCAGTGTTTCATTTTCCAATACTGAATATACTTGAAACCAGATCGCTTTATTTTGCTTCTAAATGTCATTTTAAATAAAGTAACATACACGTATCTGCCTTGCCCCACCTCCCTTTTTGATTTTTATCTATAAAATGTATCACTTTTTGAAAAACATATTCTCCACAGACGGAGCTTCCTGAATGGGTCTTTCATTATTCCAAAAGGGCAAATATATTATCCGAGCTTAATAAATTATAGCTCTATTCTTCTTTGCAAAATGCCCTGAAAACAGTGACAAATATAACAATTTCCTAAGCGAAAGCGTCAAGGGAATTGCATGTTTCCTTTTACACAAATAACAGACATATGATTTCTATATGATGGAAGTTTGATAATTAAGTATGCTGGCAACAAAAAAAGTTCCTGTATCTCAGAAATAAGTTTCAGAATTAGGACTACTATATAGATTTTTATAATTAAAGTCATGCAACCTTCATTGCCCTGTTTGCTTCATTTCCCAGAGCTGTTAAGGATGCATGTGTTCATGGATGTGCATGCACGGATACGTGTAGGTGTGAGTATTTAAGGGAGTACAAGTATATATTCGAATATACAAGTACAAGCACAAGCATATGCAGATGTACCTGTGTATTTCCCCTCTGACAAGAGCAATTTTCTTTTTCCTGAGACAAAGTGGGCATTTCGTTCTTTGGTCCGTTCAGTTCATTTACTTGGAAAGCCCCTCTTGTCCATCACTCCGTGCTCGGCAACACACTGTAGCTGGGCTCCTAATCTAATAATGCCATGTGGTAGAGTGGTCTTTACCATCTTATCTTGATGCATGTTGGTTCCTTGCAGTTAAGAACTTGATTTCTTCCATCTTATTTACTTCAGTGTCTCATAATTGATAGTTGCTCAAAAACTGTTTGCCATATGGATGAGTGAGTTTTGCCCACATCATCCAAAGCACCTTATTTGCTTTATCATCTCTGCTTGAAAACAGGTTAGTAGCTTGTTTGATACAATGTTCTCACAGATGTTGTGAGGCAAGTGCTCTATAAAGCCCCCATGGAAGGAAGATTTATAACTGTTTTTCATTTCTTCTGGTGCTTTAGTGGTTTAGTTAGGGAGGCATATAATAGTGCTTGAAGAAGTGCAAGACACTAGAGAATGATAATGAAAAGTGAGCTTCATCTCAGTTTCTTTTCATGAGCTAGATAAAATAATAATATCTACCTCATAGGTTTGCTAAAAGAAAAATGAAGTGATGCATGCACTCAGTAAAGAAGCAGCACATAATAAGCAAGCAATAATGTAAGAACAATAATAAAAAACCTTGTTTTTTAATGAATACAGAAAGTTTATTCTAGGCAAAAGAACCTGAAGAATTGCTTCTCCAACATCCCTTATAGGTAGAATGACTTTATGGTTCCTTTTGTCCCTGAGTGTGTGCTTTATACCTATTGTCATTACATAGTTATTAATAGTATTCCTTGTTACTCTCAAGAAGTATTCTAGTTTGGAAAATAAATTATGTGGTCACCCTACTACTGTCCTTTTTCATTCCCCCATTTTATTTATTTATTTATTTATTTATTTATTTATTTATTTACCTCTATGGGCCTTTTTTTTTTTTTAAGATTTTATTTATTTATTAGAGACACACAGAGAGACAGAGACAGAGAGGCAAAGACACAGGCAGAGGGAGAAACAGGCCCCATGCAGGGAGCCCGATGTGGGACTCGATACTGGATCTCCAGGATCAGGCCCTGGACCGAAGGTGGCCCTAAACCGCTAAGCCACCAGGGCTGCCCCCCCACCATTATATTTAAAAGCATTATTGAGTCACCTACAAATTATAGACCTGAAAATTCCCTAGAACCCAAGTAAACAAAGTGGCCAAGTATTACTGGTTTTTTATTCTTTCTCTTTAGGAAGAAGATTAACTAAGTTTTAGGTAATTTTATAGGAAAATACATTGCTAAGTTTTAGGAATAATTCTATCTTCTGTTTTTCCTGAAAAAGTAATTTTAGGGAATGTGCATACCTTTTTGTTTTAATGTTAAAAACTACATCTTTTCACTATATGTTTTGCCTGTTAACAAAATAAAAAAATTAGTATTTGTTTTCAGTTTTGATTTTTTTATTTTTCAGGAAAACTAGAAAGCTTAAAAGAGATAAAAACAAACAAAAATATAGTTAAACAAGAATATAACTACATAAGAAATGTCCACAAACAAGACCTACTCCCCCTCATCTACAAAATGGTACCTAAGATGAGTAGCAGTACAACACAGATATTATTTTTTAAATGGGGCTTGATAATGTATATTTTTAAAATTTTTAAATTATTTTTCTTGATTTTTTTAAAAAGTAATTTTTCCAAGTTATTTTATTTCTTCAAGATTTTATTTCAAATCTAGCTAATTAACATATGTGTAATATAAGTTTCAGGTGTAGAATTTATTTTTTAAGTTTTTATTTATTTATTTTTAAAAGGATTTTATTTATTTATTCATGAGAAACACACAGAGAGAGAGAGAGAGGTAGAGACACAGGCAGAGGGAGAAGCAGGCTCCATACAGGGAGCCCAACGCAGGATTTGATCCCAGGACTCCAGGATCACACCCTGGACTGAAGGCGGCGCTAAACCGCTGAGCCACCCAGGCATCCCTCAGGTGTAGAATTTAATGATTCATCACTTACATACAATACCCAGTGCTCATTCCAAGTGCCCTCCTTAATACCCATCACCTACTTAATGCCCTCTCAGCCCTCCATCCACCTCTCCTTTGGTAACCCTCAGTTTGTTCTCTATAGAAGAGTTTATTACTTGGTTTCTCTCTTTTTTATTCCCCTATGTTCATCTGTTTGTTTCTTAAATTCCACTGATGAGTGAAATCAAATGGTCTTTCTCTGACTGATTTATTTCAATTAGCATAATACTCTCTAGCTCCATCCATATTGTTGTAAATGGCAAGATTTCATTCTTTTTTATGGCTGAGTAATATTCTATTGTATATATATCCCTCATCTTCTTTATCCATTCATTAGTTGATGAACATTTAATGCAATACTTATCAAGATATTATCAACTTTTTTCACAGAGCTAGAACAAATAATCCTAAGATTTGTATGGAACCACAAAAAACTCCAAATAACCAAAGCGATCTTGAAAAAGAAAAGCAAGAAACAAAATAGATAAATATTGTGGAAGGGAAGGAAAATGAAATAATACAAAAAATGAGAGGGAGACAAACCATAAGATATTTTTTTTAAGATTTTATTTATTTATTCATGAGAGACACAGAGAGAGAGAGAGAATCAGAGACACAGGCAGAGGGAGAAGCAGGCTCCATGCAAGGAGCCCGACGTGAGATTTGATCCCAGGACTCCAGGATTAAGCCCTGGATAAGAGATTCCTAATGATAAGAAACAATATAGGATACCAATGGGGTTCTAGAGAGGAGGTAGGTGGTAAGATGGGGCAATTAGGTGATGGACATTAAGGAGGGCACTTGATGTTATGAGCACTGGAGTTACATGCAACTGATGAATCACTAAATTCTACCTTTGAAATGAATAATACACTATATGTTAGTTAAATTGAATTTAAATTAAAAAAAATGTAAAAAGGAAACAAAAGTTGGAGGCCATCACAATTCCAGATTTCAAGTTGTATTACAAAGCTGTAGTCAACAAAGGATGCCTAGATGGCTCAGTGGGTTAAGTGTCCAACTCTTGATTTCAGCTCAGATCATGATCAGAGTCTTGAGATCAAGGGTCCTGGATTGAGCCCTGAGTCCGGCTCTGTGCTATGGAGGGGTCTGCTTGTCCCTCTACCCCTCCCCCTCCTTGTGCCCGCTCTTTCTCTCTCTCTCTCTTTCTCTCAAATAAATAAATAAAATCTTAAAAAAAAAAAAGCTGTAGTAAACAAGACAGTATGGTATTGGCACAAAAACAGACACATAGATTAATGGAACAGAATAGAAAACCTAGAAATGGACAATGAATATTTTAAAAAATATTAAACATTTTAAAAAGTTGTAAAGGCATATATTTATGTATTTAATCAATAATGGTCATAAATATTATGTTTTCATGAAACATTTGTATGAAATAGCTCAGAAAATCTAGAAGTCCATGATTATACAAAGAGGAAGACCCTCTCTGAGAAGCAATCCTATCTTTAATCAGAAATACACTGCTTTACAACTTAGTTTGCTTATTAAATTCTTTCCTTATATGCTCCTCCTGTTACTCCCAAGCAGGGATCACCACGTTTGCCCATCTATACCTGCAAAATCTAGCATCAGAAAATGAAAACAAAAACACAGAGTTGAATACATAGATTCTATAGGGACAATCTGATAAAATGTTAATGCCTTCTACTGGGTCATCTGCAATACCTGATCTTCATAAAGCCATATTACTTTTAAAGTTAACAAGTAGGTCAAAGTGCTTATTTCCCATTCTGTTCTATATTTCACACATTTGGAGTAAAATACTGCTAGTGGGTCCAGAGAAGGAAAAATTATACCTATGAAAATTGAGAATGGCCTAAAAGACACACACAAGCTGACAACCCCAGAAAAATCTCCCTTGCTAAGTGGTTGACACTTCTGTAACTAAGCATTTTCCTTACACTGCTTGATTTTTGTTTTTGCTGTAGTTGGTTGTATTACCTGACACCAAATGAATATTTGCTTGGCTAGAAATCATCCTTTTTTTAAAAATGCTGTGTTGTGATGGCCTAATAATCCTTCGCATATTGTCTGAATTAATAAAAATTTTCCTTTTTTACATACACTGAGCTAATGAACATGGTTTCCCCTGTCAGGCATGAAGAATGTTGGTAATTTCAGAGCAACTTTGAACTTTATGGTAGGGTACAATCTGGATGACATCCACATTGGGGAAGGGTAGGAGAGAATTATAAAAAGAAAAGCAGAGAAAAGCCAAAGACAAGCCACTTTGCCATATTGTGTCTCTGGTAGTGGGATATAGTTGAATACACGCCCAATAATCATTTGTCCACCTTCCCAGCTCACAGAAACCTAAGTAACCTGCCAGCTCTAGGAAATAAGTAAGTCAGCGTTTTCCAATCTATGCAATATTACCCAACTGTGAGTCATAAAATTAATTTAGTGGATCAAAACCAATTTAAACTGTGAAGAAAAAATCAAAGTGCTTTTTTCCAGTGTATGGTAAATATAGTTTTACAGAATTTCTGTTTTTATTAAAATATAAACTGTGTGTAAGAGTGTTCATATAAAAGTAACCTTTTTACTGTGGGGTACTTTTAAATCTTTGGATAAAAGCCAGCTAATGGAAACTCTGTCATTGTGGCCTTTGATTTGTCTCTTGAGGGACAATGGTTGTTTCCTCATCACTGATCCTCAAGGGAATGTCCACAAGGTGTTTTTAGAAGAAAAGCTTGTTCCTTTATGGAAAGGGGAGCTGAGAAAAAACACAACTTTTTTAAAACTCATTTTCCTTTCTTATTGGTACGTTATCGCATACCAAATGATGCATACACTGCAACTGTCACTTGAATATTATTTTTATGCTGAAGATGACATCAGTAAGTTACTGCACTATGAAATGGCTTCCTTCCAGCCTTGTCAATTTATGTAATAAATGTCTGAATTATTTAAGCCATTGTTATATTGGTATTCTATAATTTATAGCAAAAATCCAATGGCTGCAAGTCTAAAGGCAGTTGCACTGGAAGCAAAATTTAAATTATTTCTCCACTTTCATTGTCCTTATCTTTTACTATTTGCCCCTCTTTTCCTATGTCTCAGATCTTAGATTCATATTTGAGTTACTTATATTGTGTTTACTATTACTAGATAAATGTTCCCCTTTTAGATCATATTTTTTTGTTTATTTATTTATTTTAATAAATGTGTTGAAGAAAAGTTGCTTATCTCTAATTTGATCTCAAGGCTACTACTCAACTAGATTGATTATAAGATTCTCAGGATCAAGAATATTAATCTCATCAAATCTTAGATATTACTAATCTGTAAATACTGACTTCTTTAAATAGTTTTTTTTAAAAATTTATTCCAAAACCTTATCTGTACTCTATTAAATTATACATATCCTAACCTACTCCATTTTATTTATTCTTACTCTGTAACTTGTGGAATCATGAGCTATGGCTTATAAAACATATTAATTTTCATTGTAAATAGAGTGAAGGTAGAATTTAATTTTAATGAAGCTTGGAGTAACAAACATTCCACTCCAGTGAAATAATGCAAAGCACCAGCTGGAGACCAGCTGTGTCCTATGGTCTAAAATCTTACTATAACCCAATAAAGTAGATGCATTTTTCGATGAACTTTGCAAATCTTCAGATCAGGTCTCTTATATATTCTATATTAGCTAAGAAGCAAAAAAAAAAAAAAAAAAAAAAAAAAAAAAAAAGAAATCATTGTCTTTGGAGGCTCATTAGCTTCTCTTTGAGGCTGTGCCAAAAATTTGGTTCTCTGTCAACAGATTGAAGTAATGTCTCATTGGACTACTTTGGTCCTAATGCCATTCCTTCCATATAGATAACCAAGGGCACCAGTGATGTTGCAAAAGTCATTGAGAAGACATGACCACCGGTTGACCTGCAAGCTGGACCCAGGCAATCGAAGATTCCCCTGTCCTAGGAATGTGTATTCCACTCGCCTTTCCCATTCCCAGAAGCTGTCCCAAGGATACAACCCGGAGGCTGAAATATGGTGTTGACCTGATTTGGATAGTATATGTGTCTGAACGCAGTTAAAGCCTCTATGTAAACGTTTAAGATTTGCCAGGAAGGTGTGAAGATCTATTTGTCTTGAGATTGCCCAAAACAAAGCCTCATAAGTATGTTTCCTTGCTTTTTAAAGCTTCTACCTACCAATCTGGAATGGTCTACCTCTTTTTTTGGTTTCTCCGTTCTCTTTACATATGGGGGCTACTTCGGATTATACCTAAAGAGCTCCTGAGGGAGTTGTGAACTAACAAATATTTACATCAAATACACTCTTATTAAATAAAACCATGAAAATATAATTGTATATTATACAAAAGGGCAATTTAAAAAACTTGGGTTTTAGATACTGGAGGTTCATCCTTGATAAAAGTCATGTAATTCAACAGTCCCAAGAGGCAAATAATTTCTATGATAATAAAAGTCCCAGCAGAAAGCTATATAAGTAGTAAAATCATAGGTGATATTATTTAATAAAATGTACAAAAAGGGTGATGTGTTCATATAATATAATATTTGTGTTCAATAGAATAAAATCTTAAATAAGATTTAGGTTAATAATTTAATGCCATAGACTTGTACAAATGTCATAGTTCATGAGTTCTAGGGAAACCAAATATAACTAAATTATTTGCCTCTTATTAATCAGGCTGTGATCCAAAATTATAAATAGATTCCTTTTCTAGGTTTTGCTTTAGGCAAAGCATGGTTTTTATTGATTTATTATTATTATTATTAGATCCTAAAAGCTCCAGTTTTAGACTGTTCAATAAATGGTTGGGTCACATAATTCTATATCTAATCTATGAAGAGGGCATAGAAGGATGTATATAACCTGGTTCGTAAGTTTCTTGCATAAAATATCACAGAATGATAAATATTGTATTGATAAGTATCGTATAGGTACCCATTCTGTAAATACTGTAGGATATTTTTGAGTGGTTTGAACTTAGCTCTAACAAATATGGTATAATCTATTTATATATAGTGTGTTTACATGGAAAAGGAAGATAAGGGTTTTTAGGCAAGATGATGAACAGGAAGTAGGCAATTGCTTAATTGTTAACAGTTTTGTATAATATCAAGATTTAGATCAACTGATATAGATTCATTGTATAAGCAGAATGTTTTATTCTAGAAATTCAATCATTTGTAAATTAAGCAATTATTTCCATCATGCCTATTTTGTACCATGTAGTATAATAATCTCTAAAAACGTAGTGCTTTTCACTGTTATTATGCTTAAAATCCAATAAAAATGCATGCTATGTGAAGTTATATGCATTTGGGACCAAAATCTAAATTCATTATTAAATATATGAACATCAAGCTTCAATTTACCAAAAATTCAAAAGATAATAATAACAATCTTATTGAAAAAATTCAATGAAATGATAAATAAAAGTCTGTGTTCAATGCAAAGATGTTATGATCTATTGTTACCCACTTTTATCAGTGGTCTCAGGAGTTAACACAATGCCTGGTACATAAACTATAATTGCTGAATAAATAGCTGATCAAAGAAATGAGTTAATCATTGATATATAAAAAATCTTTTCAACTATATATCAATGCAGTAATAAACACAGAACAGAAAAAAGGGAACACTTTCTTATTTTGAAATGACAGTTGCTAGTATCAGACTAAGCCTCTTACTGAAATTATATAAAAAAAGCTTTGCGCAGTGGCAGTATCGTAGCCAATGAGGTTTATCCGAGGCGCGATTATTGCTAATTGAAATTATATAAAAATAAATAAATAAATAAATAAATGAAATATAAAATTTTAGCAGTTTGAAGTATTGGAGAGCATCCGAGGGAGATGAGGTTTGAGGAGGCAAGAACTTTGAGAAAACAAAATGTGTAAGTCTGAACCCTACTTTGGTCAATTTTATTTTTTTTTCTCTTCAGGGCACTTTCTGATTCCCTAAATAGGGAATAAAAAGGTACAATCTAGAGTGTGATGTACTCTCAGCATGCTCTGAGAGAAAAATGGAATTTTAGAAACAGTGCAGGAGAGGTCTGATATAACGGGCAAATGTTCCTTTTTAATAATTGCCAACTCTGGGATCCCTGGGTGGCGCAGGGGTTTGGCGCCTGCCTTTGGCCCAGGGCACGATCCTGGAGACCCAGGATCGAATCCCACATCGGGCTCCCGGTGCATGGAGCCTGCTTCTCCCTCTGCCTGTGTCTCTGCCTCTCTCTCTCTCTGTGACTATCATAAATAAATAAAAAATTAAAAAAAATAATTGCCAACTCTGAGTCTTAGGATGCAATGGGTCTTTGATAAGATCAAAAGTAGAACCTATAAAAATATCGTGAAAATCTGGTAACTAGAAATGTATCCATATGTCTACAAAGGAATTAGCAAATAAAGACTCTTCTGTAACTATTTTAACATGTAGAGAATTTATATGGATATGGATAAGTGAAGACTTAGAGAATTTAGTAGAAACATTGAAATTCTAAAAAGAAAAAAATAGTGATTATAGAAATGAAAAACACAACCTCTAAAATTAAAAATGCACTTGCCAGTACAAGCAATAAATTGAACATTGTAGAAGAAAAGGTCAGTAAACATGCAATCAAATAGAATTTTTTGCAAGCTGGAACTCCAAAAGAAGATTTTAATTTTAAAAGAGTTTCACAGACATGATGGTAATATCAAATGGTTTGCTGCTTGTATAAGTGGAGATCCAGATGGAGAAAAGGAATGTGATGGGAAAGAGATGTTCATGAAATAATAATTGATTTTTTCCTGAATTTGAATGAAAATTTAACTCAACAACAAAAACAATACAATGAAGAAAAATAATTTCAAGTAAAATATAGTCAAGCGAGTAAAATTCAAAGCCTTTTTCTCCCTCTGCCTATGTCTCTGCCTCTCTCTGTGTGTGTCTCATGAGTAAATAAATAAATAAATCTTAAACAAAACCAAAACCAAAACCACTACATTTTAAAGAAACGAATAAAGGAAAGGAGAAACAGAGGGGAAAATGTAAGATAAATAGAACATAAATAGAGAGATGATAGACATAAACTTTGCCATATAAATAATTACATTAAATATAGATATAACAGCCCAATTTAAAAGTAGAGATTCTCAGATTGGACAAGAAAGCAAGGCCCAGCTTTATATTGTTTACAAGAAATAAACTTCATGTATAAACTCAAAGACAGAAGAGAAATAAAAAGATAGTAATTTTTATTTCTTTCACACATAAAGAAAAAAAGACATTTAAGAAAGGGAAAATCAGTAGTAAAAGATCATGCTGGAACCATTTATATGAAAAAATATAACTCAACTCTCTGGTGCTATATACAGGTTGGACTTTGATAAGCTAAAAGTGAATATCATAAATCTTAACATAACCACCAAAATAACAAAATAAATGGTTATGCTTAATAAGATTTCAGAGGAGATACAATTAAATAACAAAATTGTCAAATAATGAAAATTTGGCAAAAAAGAAGTAGAGACACATGGAACAAATAGAAAACAAGTAGCAAGATGATCTCTTTAACTGTATAATATCAATAAATTCATTTAATGTAAATGGTCTGAACAACCCACTTCCTAAAGATATGTTTTCAGACCAAAGAAAGGAGCTAGTAGCTACCAAACAAGCTCCTGGATAAACAAACACAACATAATAGAATGGTAAGCAGAAACAAACATATGTAAAATCATAGAGTTTTTTTTTTATACTATTCTGTGAATAACTGATAGAAGAAGAAAAGAGAAAATCAATAACAATATAGAAAATATGAACAAATATCAACCTACAAGATGACACTGATATTTATGGGACATTCTACCAAACAACAACAGAGTATTATTTTCAAGTACACATGGAATATTTACTTATATATTCTATATTTTTGGTCAAAAACAAGTCTTAAAATTAAAAAGATATTGATATTATACTGAATTGTGTCTTGACTATAATGGAATTAAATCAGAAATAAAAAAATAGAAAAGTTTCTGAAAAATTCCTGCATGTTTATTCTATATTTATTTTAGCACTCTTCTAAATAACTCAAGCATTAAAAGAGTATTCAAATGAGAAATAAAAGTATTTTGAAATGAATGAATATGAAAGCATAGAATATCCAAATCTGCAGATGGCACTAATATGTTCAGGGAAAGATTTGTAGCGCTAAATGCTTCTGTTATGAAGAACAGCCATGATTTATTTGATGAGCTCAGTTTCCACTTTAGGAAACTAGAAAAATACAAGCAAATAAGGACATGAAGAAAACAAATAATAAAATTCAGAATGGAAATTAGTGAATAAGAACACAGGGTAATGATAGAGTTAATAAATGAAACCAAAAGACCTTTCTTTGACTTCTCAAATTAAGCTAATAAACATCTACAGAGACAGATTATGGAAAAAAATACAGAAAACACAAATAACCAATGTTTGGAATGAGACAGATGACATTACCACTGATTTTATGGATACTAAAAGGAAAATAAGTAAAAGGAAAATATAAAAAATTCATGTCAATAAATTTAAAAGATGAATTGATAAAAGGTATGAATTCATCAAAAGATACAACATACCGAATTCACTCAGGAAGAAACAGCCAATCTAAACAACCCTGCATTTATTAAAACAATTTAAATTTTTTAAAAGCAATGTAACTTTAATTTAAAATATTATCACGAAGAAAACTCCATCAGATGCTCTTGATGAATTCTAGAAAATATTTTGAAATAAGTAATACCAATTTTACACAAATTATTTACAAAAAATTAAAAGGAGAAAATATATTGCAAATTGTTCTATGAAAATAGCATTATTGTGATATCAAAATCAAATAATCACAAAATAATAAATGAACACTGCTGATGAATATCCTTCCTGGATATATATGTAAATATCCTAAGCAAAATTTTAGCTAACCAAACCCAACAATTTATAAAAAGAAAAATTCATTAAAACTAATTAAAGTTTATCCCAGGAATGTGATATTGGTTTAATATCCCCAAATTGGTCATGTGATATAATAAATTAACAAACTAAAAGAGGAAAACCATTTAATAATCTCATTAAATGCAGGAAAATCAAATGACTACACCCAATATCCATTCACTATACGGATTTTAAGAAAAGTAGAAAAATAGGGTACCTTTTGCTTGATATAGGCTTCTTCCAAGAAACCTACAGCTAATATTATATTTAGGATTAAAAGACTAGGGGCGCCTGGATGGCTCAGTTTTTAAGCATCTGCCTTCGGCTCAGGTCACGATCCCAGGGTCCCGGGATGGAGCCCCACATTGGGCTCCCCTCTTAGCCAGGACTCTGCTACTCCTTCTTTCCACTGCTCATACTCTGTCTCACTATCTCTCTCTTTCTTTCTCTCTCTCAAACAAATAAATAAAATCTTTAAACAAAAATAAAAGGGTAAAGACTAAATGCTCCTAAATACAGAAACAACAACAACAACAAAAACCGCAAGGCTGTTCATTCCCAACCACATTGTTTTAGAGGTATCAGACGGTACATTCACCCGTCCCCACCAAATTACCTAGATAACCTTCAAATCACCCTGAAAATCTACGAATTCGGCCTGAGATTTAAAGAGAGACCAGCTGGAATGCAACAGTGAGAAGAGTTCGCGCATCTATCAAGGTAGGAAGACGGGGAAAAAGAAATAAAGAAACAAAGGCCTCCAAGGGGGAGGGGCCCCGCGAGGAGCCGGGCTGAGGCCGGGGCGAGTGTCCCCAGGACAGGAGAGCCCCGTCCCGGAGGAGCAGGAGCTGCACCGACCTTCCCGGGGGAAAGGGGCTCGCAGGGAGGTGGAGCAGGACCCAGGAGGGCGGGGATGCCCTCGGGCTCCCGGGGACACTAACAGGCACCTGCGCCCCGGGAGAGTGCGCCGAGCTCCCTAAGGGCTGCAGCGCGCACGGCGGGACCCGGAGCAGCTCGGGGGGCTCGGGGGCGGCTCCGCGGAGGGGGCTGCGGGGCGGGAGCAGCTCGGGGGGCCTCGGGGGAGGCTCCGCGGAGGGGGCTGCGGGGGGGAGCAGCTCGGGGGGCTCGGGGGCGGCTCCGCGGAGGGGGCTGCGGGGCGGGAGCAGCTCGGGGGCTCGGGGGCGGCTCCGCGGAGGGGGCTGCGGGGCGGGAGCAGCTCGGAGGGCTCGGGGGCGGCTCCGCGGAGGGGGCTGCGGGGGGGAGCAGGTCGGGGGGCTCGGGGGCGGCTCCGCGGAGGGGGCTGCGGGGCGGGAGCAGGTCGGGGGGCTCGGGGGCGGCTCCGCGGAGGGGGCTGCGGGGCGGGAGCAGCTCGGGGGGCTCGGGGGCGGCTCCGCGGAGGGGGCTGCGGGGCGGGAGCAGCTCGGGGGGCTCGGGGGCGCTCGGGGGCGGCTCCGCGGAGGGGGCTGCGGGGCGGGAGCAGCTCGGGGGGCTCGGGGGCGGCTCCGCGGAGGGGGCTGCGGGGGGGAGCAGGTCGGGGGGCTCGGGGGCGGCTCCGCGGAGGGGGCTGCGGGGCGGGAGCGCGAATCCAACAGCGCAGACCGGGAACACAGGGCGCCGGGACACAGCCCAGGATCCGGCCTCCCCCGGGACAGGCAGAGGCCGGGAGGGCCCAGGACAGCGAGGACGCTCCTGCCCGAGCTGAGCAGATCAGCGGCCCCGCCCCGGAGCCTCCAGGCCCTGCAGACGGAGAGCTCCGTGCTTCCTGCGGGGGCTGACTCCAGGGCTCCAGAGCTGGCCCCGCCACTGGGGCTGTTCCTCCTGGGGCCTCACGGGGTAAACAACCCCCACTGAGCCCTGCACCAGGCAGGGGCTGAGCAGCTCCCCCAAGTGCTAACACCTGAAAATCACAACAGGCCCCTCCCCCAGAAGACCAGCTAGACGGACCAGTTCCAGGGGAAGTCAAGGGACTTAAAGTATACAGAATCAGAAGATACTCCCCCGTGTTTTTTCTTTTCTTTCTTTTTTTTTTTTTGATTTCTGTTTGCTTCCACCACCCTTTTTTCCCTTTCTTTCTCTTTTTTTCTTTTTTTCTTCCTTTTTTCTTTTTTTTTTTTCTCTTTCCTTTCCATCTTTCTCTCTCTTTTTCTCCTTTTCCCAATACAACTTGTTTTTGGCCATTCTGCACTGAGCAAAATGACTAGAAGGAAAACCTCACCTCAAAAGAAAGAATCAGAAACAGTCCTCTCTCCCACACAGTTACAAAATCTGGATTACAATTCAATGTCAGAAAGTCAATTCAGAAGCACTATTATACAGCTACTGGTGGCTCTAGAAAAAAAGCATAAAGGACTCAAGAGACTTCATGACTGCAGAATTTAGATCCAATCAGGCAGAAATTAAAAATCAATTGAATGAGATGCAATCCAAACTAGAAGTCCTAACGACGAGGGTTAACGAGGTGGAAGAACGAGTGAGTGACATAGAAGACAAGTTGATGGCAAAGAGGGAAACTGAGGAAAAAAGAGACAAACAAAAACCATGAGGATAGATTAAGGGAAATAAACGACAGCCTGAGGAAGAAAAAACTACGTTTAATTGGGGTTCCCGAGGGCGCCAAAAGGGCCAGAGGGCCAGAATATGTATTTGAACAAATCCTAGCTGAAAACTTTCCTAATCTGGGAAGGGAAACAGGCATTCAGATCCAGGAAATAGAGAGATCCCCCCCCCCTAAAATTAATAAAAACCATTCAACACCTCGACATCTAATAGTTAAGCTAGCAAATTCCAAAGATAAAGAGAAGATCCTTAAAGCAGCAAGAGACAAGAAATCCCTGACTTTTATGGGGAGGAGTATTAGGGTAACAGCAGACCTCTCCACAGAGACCTGGCAGGCCAGAAAGGGCTGGCAGGATATATTCAGGGTCCTCAATGAGAAGAACATGCAACCAAGAATACTTTATCCAGCAAGGATCTCATTCAAAATGGAAGGAGAGATAAAGAGCTTCCAAGACAGGCAGCAACTGAAAGAATATGTGACCTCCAAACCAGCTCTGCAGGAAATTTTAAGGGGGACTCTTAAAATTCCCCTTTAAGAAGTTGTTCAGTGGAACAATCCACAAAAACAAGGACTGAATAGATATCATGATGACACTAAACTCATATCTTTCAATAGTAACTCTGAACGTGAACGGGCTTATGACCCCATCAAAGGCGCAGGGTTTCAGACTGGATAAAAAAGCAGGACCCACCTATTTGCTGTCTACAAGAGACTCATTTTAGACAGAAGGACACCTACAGCCTGAAAATAAAAGGCTGTAGAACCATTTACTATTCGAATGGTCCTCAAAAGAAAGCAGGGGTAGCCATCCTTATATCAGATAAACTAAAATTTACCCCGAAGACTGTAGTGAGAGCTGAAGAGGGACACTATCTCATACTTAAAGGATCTATACAGCAAGAGGACTTAATAATCCTCAATATATATGCCCCAAATGTGGGAGCTCTCAAATATTTAAACCAATTATTAACCAAAGTGAAGAAGTACTTAGATAATAATACACTTATACTTGGTGACTTCAATCTAGCTCTTTCTATACTCGATAGGTCTTCTAAGCACAACATCTCCAAAGAAACGAGAGCTTTATTTTTTTTTTTTTTTTTTTTTTTTATTTATGATAGTCACAGAGAGAGAGAGAGAGGCAGAGACACAGGCAGAGGGAGAAGCAGGCTCCATGCACCGGGAGCCCGACGTGGGATTCGATCCCGGGTCTCCAGGATCGCGCCCTGGGCCAAAGGCAGGCGCCGAACCGCTGCGCCACCCAGGAATCCCGAAACGAGAGCTTTAAATGATACACTAGACCAGATGGATTTCACAGATATCTACAGAACTTTACATCCAAACTCAACTGAATACACATTCTTCTCAAGTGCACATGGAACTTTCTCCAGAATAGACCACATACTGGGTCACAAATCGGGTCTGAACCGATACCAAAAGATTGGGATCATCCCCTGCATATTCTCAGACCATAATGCCTTGAAATTAGAACTAAGTCACAATAAGAAGTTTGGAAGGACCTCAAACATGTGGAGGTTAAGGACCATCCTGCTAAAGATGAAAGGGTCAACCAGGAAATTAAGGAAGAATTAAAAAGATTCATGGAGGGATCCCTGGGTGGCGCAGCGGTTTAGCGCCCTGCCTTTGGCCCGGGGCATGATCCTGGAGACCTGGGATCGAATCCCACATCGGGCTCCCGGTGCATGGAGCCTGCTTCTCCCTCTGCCTATGTCTCTGCCTCTCTCTCTCTCTCTCTCTGTGACTATCATAAAAAAAAAAAAAAAAAAAAAAAGATTCATGGAAACTAATGAGAATGAAGATACAACCATCCAAAATCTTTGGGATGCAGCAAAAGCAGTCCTAAGGGGGAAATACATCGCAATACAAGCATCCATTCAAAAACTGGAAAGAACTCAAATACAAAAGCTAACCTTACACATAAAGGAGCTAGAGAAAAAACAGCAGATAGATCCTACACCCAGCAGAAGACGAGAGTTAATTAAGATTCGAGCAGAACTCAACGAAATCGAGACCAGAAGAACTGTGGAACAGATCAACAGAACCAGGAGTTGGTTCTTTGAAAGAATTAATAAGATAGATAAACCATTAGCCAACCTATTAAAAAGAAGAGTGAGAAGACTCAAATTAATAAAATCATGAATGAGAAAGGAGAGATCACTACCAACACCAAGGAAATACAAACGATTTTAAAAACATATTATGAACAGCTATACGCCAATAAATTAGGCAATCTAGAAGAAATGGACGCATTCCTGGAAAGCCACAAACTACCAAAACTGGAACAGGAAGAAATAGAAAACCTGAACAGGCCAATAACCAGGGAGGAAATTGAAGCAGTCATCAAAAACCTCCCAAGACACAAGAGTCCAGGGCCAGATGGCTTCCCAGGGGAATTCTATCAAACGTTTAAAGAAGAAACCATACCTATTCTCCTAAAGCTGTTTGGAAAGATAGAAAGAGATGGAGTACTTCCAAATTCGTTCTATGAGGCCAGCATCACCTTAATTCCAAAACCAGACAAAGACCCCACCAAAAAGGAGAATTACAGACCAATATCCCTGATGAACATGGATGCAAAAATTCTCAACAAGATACTAGCCAATAGGATCCAACAATACATTAAGAAAATTATTCACCATGACCAAGTAGGATTTATCCCCGGGACACAAGGCTGGTTCAACACTCGTAAAACAATCAATGTGATTGATCATATCAGCAAGAGAAAAACCAAGAAGCATATGATCCTCTCATTAGATGCAGAGAAAGCATTTGACAAAATACAGCATCCATTTCTGATCAAAACTCTTCAGAGTGTAGGGATAGAGAGAGCATTCCTCAACATCTTAAAAGCCATCTACGAAAAGCCCACAGCAAATATCATTCTCAATGGGGAAGCACTGGGAGCCTTTCCCCTAAGATCAGGAACAAGACAGGGATGTCCACTCTCACCACTGCTATTCAACATAGTACTGGAAGTCCTAGCCTCAGCAATCAGACAACAAAAAGACATTAAAGGCATTCAAATTGGCAAAGAAGAAGTCAATCTCTCCCTCTTCGCCAATGACATGATACTCTACATAGAAAACCCAAAAGCCTCCACCCCAAGATTGCTAGAACTCATACAGTAATTTGGTAGCGTGGCAGGATACAAAATCAATGCCCAGAAATCAGTGGCATTTCTATACACTAACAATGAGACTGAAGAAAGAGAAATTAAGGAGTCAATCCCATTTACAATTGCACCCAAAAGCAAAAGATACCTAGGAATAAACCTCACCAAAGAGGTAAAGGATCTATACCCTAAAAACTATAGAACACTTCTGAAAGAAATCGAGGAAGACACAAAAAGATGGAAAAATATTACATGCTCATGGATTGGCAGAATTAATATTGTGAAAATGTCAATGTTACCCAGGGAAATTTACACGTTTATTGCAATCCCTATCAAAATACCATGGACTTTCTTCAGAGAGTTAGAACAAATTATTTTAAGATTTGTGTGGAATCAGAAAAGACCCCGAATAGCCAGGGGAATTTTAAAAAAGAAAACCATAGCTGGGGGCATCACAATGCCAGATTTCAGGTTGTACTACAAAGCTGTGGTCATCAAGACAGTGTGGTACTGGCACAAAAACAGACACATAGATCAATGGAACAGATTATAGAACCCAGAAGTCGACCCTGAACTTTATGGGCAACTAATATTCGATAAAGGAGGAAAGACTATCCACTGGAAGAAAGACAGTCTCTTCAATAAATGGTGCTGGGAAAATTGGACATCCACATGCAGAAGAATGAAACTAGACCACTCCCTTTCACCATACACAAAGATAAACTCAAAATGGATGAAAGATCTAAATGTGAGACAAGATTCCATCAAAATCCTAGAGGAGAACACAGGCAACACCCTTTTTGAACTCTGCCACAGTAACTTCTTGCAAGATACATCCACGAAGGCAAAAGAAACAAAAGCAAAAATGAACTATTGGACTTCATCAAGATAAGAAGCTTTTGCACAGCAAAGGATACAGTCATACAAAACTCAAAGACAACCTACAGAATGGGAGAAGATATTTGCAAATGACGTATCAGATAAAGGGCTAGTTTCCAAGATCTATAAAGAACTTCTTAAACTCAACACCAAAGAAACAAACAATCCAATCATGAAATGGGCAAAAGACATGAAGAGAAATCTCACAGAGGAAGACATAGACATGGCCAACAAGCACATGAGAAAATGCTCTGCATCACTTGCCATCAGGGAAATACAAATCAAAACCACAATGAGATCCCACCTCACACCAGTGAGAATGGGGAAAATTAACAAGGCAGGAAACCACAAATGTTGGAGAGGATGTGGAGAAAAGGGAACCTTCTTACACTGTTGGTGGGAATGTGAACTGGTGCAGCCACTCTGGAAAACTGTGTGGAGGTTCCTCAAAGAGTTAAAAATAGACCGGCCCTATGACCCAGCAATTGCACTGTTGGGGATTTACCCCAAAGATTCAGATGCAATGAGACGCCGGGACACCTGCACCCCGATGTTTCTAGCAGCAATGTCCACAATAGCCAAACTGTGGAAGGAGCCTCAGTGTCCATCGAAAGATGAATGGATAAAGAAGATGTGGTTTATGTAGACAATGGGATATACTCAGCCATTAGAAACGACAAATACCCACCATCTGCTTCAACGTGGATGGAACTGGAGGGTATTATGCTGAGTGACGTAAGTCAGTCGGAGAAGGACAAACAGTGTACGTTCTCATTCATTTGGGGGATATAAATGATAGTGAAAGGGAATATAAGGAAAGGGAGAAGAAATGTGTGGGAAATATCAGAAAGGGAGACAGAACATAAAGACTCCTAACTCTGGGAAACGAACTAGGGGTGGTGAAAGGGGATGAGGGCGGAGGGTGGGGGTGTGTGGGTGATTGGCACTGAGGGGGACACTTGACGGGATGAGCACTGGGTGTTATTCTGTATGTTGGTAAATTGAACAGCAATAAAAATTAATTTATTAAAAGTCATTTCCATTATTTTTTTTAATGGGGTCAGCAAGAAAAGATGAACCAGCAATACTTTGGTTGAGATATTTATTCAGGATACCATTAACATTTTCAAATGATGTTACAAAGAACTATTTGAGAAAAGTTTACTAATTTTTACTAGATCAAAATCAAAACTAATCTTTAAATAGTTTTAAACTATGATTTTAAGCAATGAAATTAAAGCAATTTATTTTTAAGTGGAATTTTATTTCCATTCACCAATGAAGGGCATGCTATTTCTTATCTCTAAATGATATTACAAATAAAATTCCAGGATTCTAAAACTTAAAATTCCAAATGGCTACCCAATTTTTGCTCCTTAAAAATTTTTATTTATTTATTTATTTATTTATTTATTTATTTATTTATTTATTTGAGAGAGAGAGACAGAGATAGTGACAGCACAAGCAGTGGAGAGAGGGAGAAGCAGTCTCCCCTCTGAGCAGGGACCCAGAAGCAAGGCTGCATCCCAGGACTTAGAATCAGGACCTGAGATGAAGGCAGATGCTTAACTGACTGAACCACCCAGGCACCCCCAGTTTTTGCTTTTTATACAGTTATCTTCAATCAGAGTCACAGCGGAGGTAAATGAACCATGAATGACCTTTTAAAAAATGTTTTTTTAAATTTATTTATTTATTTACTTATTTACTTATTTGAAAGAGAGAGAAAGAGGGAGAGAGTGCACCCAGAAGCCGGGCTCAGAGGAAGAGAGAGAGGAAGAGGTAATTAATCCTAAGTGCCCACTGTGCAGACCCAGCACAGGGTTCAAGTGCGACTGGAGCTCAGGACTCTGAGACCAGGACCTGGGCCAAAACCAAGAGTCAGACACTCAATGACTGAACCACCCAGGGGCCCAGAACCATGAATTACTTTTGTGGAGACACACCTTTATGAAATTCATTAGTACCTTAGTAAATCTTTGATTCATATTCACCTAAATGACAAACCATTTTATGTCTCAGTGGTATTAAAAGTAAATTTAAATAGTTGGAAAAAAAGATCTAAGTACCTCAATTGCAACTTGATGACTATATTTACATCAAACCTTTTGAAATTACTGCGGTGTTAGGGAACATGAATGATGAAGGTATCAATTTACATAATATGTACTCAAACTTTGTGTTTAAATCAAATTTGATTTAATTATATGTGTTTAAATTATATGTGCTGCATTATAAATTTCCCTTGTTATAGTAGAAATACATATAGTAGAAATACCATAGGGAAACACTGATGTTTGGCACTTAAGGCCGTCAATTGTACAAAGATTGCTACAGAAATAATTAGCATGCTTGAAACAATTTCTCAAATGTATCAACAAAGGCTATAGAATAATATCTTATTTTTGACCCTAAAATTTTTATCTGGTTTTTCATCACAAATGTAGCCATTTGCTAAAGCTGTCTATTGCTTCCAAAATGAAGTATTGCACTGTCAATAAATGTGAAAAATGTGATGCATTAGACACAAACAAGACGAGAAGGGAATGGGAATGAAAGATAAAAAAATAGTAAAACACATGAAATTGCACAAAACTTTCAAAATGAGTTTTGTATTCCATGAATCTATTCTCCAATAGTATGATATTCAGGAGAGAATACAAAGTATTGTTCCTAATAAGCTTTTAGTACTACCTGTCCTAGCAAAGGCTTTTTCCGTTAATATCGACACCTTGGAAAAGCAATTTGCTTTGTGGAATAAAAAGGAATCAGCAGAGCCCAGACAGAGAAATCCAATTTTATCCTCAGACAGGCACAAAGCTGAATGCCTTCCATTTTAATGACTGACAGCTTCTATTTCTTTATACAAGCATCATGTAAGAAATGAACACAACTGCCAATAGAAGCACGATCCAGCCTAAAAGCTCTAGTGGCATCTTCTGTGTGGCATTTCTCTACGTCGGCACATACTAGATTTGAGCCCAGAGAAAAATATTACAACCTCATCAAGTTCTATACAGTATTGCCATAACAAAATGAGCAATATGTACAAACCTGTGTGCCCTTAAAAATTGCAGGGGATTCATAAGAAATAATTCTTTGACAAACTATATGTAGTGGAACCCGAGATTCCCAAGGTAAATAATTTCTCTCTGTGGCATGACCCGACAAACATTATATGTGTGTGTGTAAAAGGGAGACAGACACACAGAGACAGACAGAGGCAGAGAGACAGAGAAAGGACAGAGTAGAGGTGAATTGAGAATAAAGCCAAATACAATCCTTTTTGACTGAGTATCCAGTTCTTCAGTAAAGTTACTAAGAAATGTTTGCTTGAGGGTATTCTTGTAGAAGCCAAAGAACTGGATTTCACAATTCAAGGAAGAATCTAGAGCCAAAAAGGGATGCAAGAGCAGACAAGAGCAGAAAGATGGAATAGACTAGGAGATCTTAGACAAATTTGAAGTGATTCACAGAAATTAAGGAAATGGTACAAAAACATAGGGTACTGAAATTGATGTTTAGGTCAAATTTATACTTTCTGGATCTTTTTAAAGAGCTACTTAAAGTGACCACGGTAAACTACATTATATTGCTATATTGAATAATTGAACTTGTGATATAATTTAATTTGTTTATTTATTATTTTGGGGGCTCTTTAAATTGAAAAATTTAATTTCCAGTTCCTGCAGCACAGGAAACCAATTTTGTCAGCACAGGAAATTAGTAGACCTAAAAAACAGTTTGAAAAGGGGGATATCCTTCAAGATTTATTATTTTGTTATGCATATTTATATTAATGAGGTGATAATAATTAAAGTAGCATATTAATTTTGTTTCAAAGTAAATAGATGACATCTATTACGGAGCTTAAATTTCTATCTATATTCCAAAATTGAGAGCTAAGTTTATGGTTTTCAGCTATGGCTTCACTTTGTCCTGTACACCATGTTTAGTTTACCTCTTTTCCAATGAAAGCTAATTTTTTAAAATATAATTGAAATCTTAACTCTAAGAAATGTGTGTGGAGGCACTAATATTTTTTAGGTCCCATGGTCCAGCTTACTGACAGGGTTTTGTAGTTAGTAAATAGAACAACTGAAATTTGGATCTCTTAGGACTATTTCCAAAGCATATTAAATATTCAGAATTCAATACTGATAGTGAAGCCAGTGATTACTGGAAGGTGCTGGTAGAGGGAATTTGTTTTCTAAAAGAAACTCTTATTTATTATGCTTATTTCTGTTAGAGAGAGAGAAATTCAGAGGAGAGGTAGGTAGAGAGAGTGAGAGAGGGAGAGAAAGATATATATATATAACTCTTTATATATATTGACACTGTATATATAGAGAGATGCTTAAATCTAAACTTTCTCTTGAAACTTAGGATATACAGCTATTAATATACTAATTGCTTTAGTATAATCACTTTAAAATTGATATTATTATTATAATTATTGTTAAATATACTGCAAAAGTGTTGGAATGTTTTAGTGTTAGAATAGTTAGACGATCAGTCTGTGGTTTCATATTTGAATAACAGTATTTGTTATTTTGAATTCACTTTTTACTGTAATGTTACAAGCTCATGAGCCACAGATTTTATTGAATATTTATAAAGACAAATATCCCATAGCTAGTGTAGTTTATATTTTAAATCTGGCATTTTGAATTCATTCAAAGGTGAAAAAATATTCTCAGTTGGTAGAGCTTGTTACAACTTACAAATTTTTATATCCTATTTTTTTCCTTTTCTATCTATTGCTTTCATATTTGGTTACTTTGAAATTGATAATATTACCTTTTACACGGCAGGTTTAGCCTATAGATTATAAAGCCAAACAGATATATGCTGGAATAAAATCCTCTTTACTTACAAGCTGGGTGTCTTAGCAAATTTCTTAAGCTTCCATAGCCTGGTTTCTCATGTACTGAAAGTGAATGATAGAAAATGTAGCTCTAAGAGTCAGGCTTACAGTAAGCACCAAAACCCTTATAATAATCATTATCAACACAGCACCAATGCTATTTGTAACTTATAATATCACTGCTGGTTCACCTCAATGGAACTGAATATTGGTGCACCTGGGTGGCTCAGGTGTTGAGCATCTACCTTTGTCTCAGGTCCTGATCCCGGGGTCCTGCAATCCCTCCCCTGGAGGGAGCCTGCTTCTCCTTCTGCGTATGTCTCTGCCTCTCTGTGTGTGTCCCTCATGAATAAATAAGTAAAATCTTTAAAAATTAAAAAAAAATCAAAAAGGTTTTAAAAATAATATTGCTTCTATATATCTGTTCTATGTTATATGCCATTTGATCTATGCCTGTTTGCTTTGATTATGGTCAACTCGATTTGTATTCACCTACTGAAAAGAGGCTTTACAATTATAGAAATAAATTACATATATTTTAAAGGCGTTGTTATTAGGTGAGAAATAATCTTTATAATTTCCCTTAAGAAATGTAATTTTACAAGATGAATACAGATAAGCACTTAAATAGTAATTAGGAATACAAGGTCCAGTTCAGATAAAGTGGCTATCCTTGAGTATCTCCAGAATTAGGGGGCGGAAAGTCAAAGGCATAAGCAGACATGTAGATCTCTGGTAAACCTGACTTTCAGAAAGACTTTCAGGCAGTATTTAATGTAAATCTGTAAGACTAATTTTTTTGTGAAAGATTTTTTATAAACTCTTACACATCATATCATCAATGTTTTAGTTCTGCTTGGCTTACTACATCTACCTTTTGAACAATATGGTCCTTGAAGAGAGGGATTTTTCTTCAATTATACCAGAATTCATTCCATTACAGTCAAAGATCCACCCTCATCATCCATAAAAGTTCCCTTTCTCTGCATCATTTGGTGAATTGCCAATGACTCCAGAAGGATGTTATGGGTTCATGATGTCTGATGGGCTAATCATTGGTGGCCCCATTTTTATTATTGTCAACTAATTCCATAGCCTGACCAAGCAATATGGACGTTCCTTATTTTTTCCCTCTTTAGCTTCTAGAAAGCAGAATATTTAGGTAGAATTTTTCTTTTTTTTTTTTTTTTTTTTTTAGGTAGAATTTTTCTATGTAAACACTCCCCACTCAGCAACTTTATAGCATCTAAGTTCTTTGTATATTTTGGATACTAACCCTTTATCTGATATGTCACTTGCAAATATCTTCTCCCACACTATAGGTTGCTCTTAGTTTCGCTAATTTTTTCCTTTGTTGTGCAAAAGTTTTTTTTTTATTTTGATGAAGTGCCAATCATTTATTTTTACTTTTGTTTCCCTTGCCAAAAGAGATATACCTAGAAAGAGGTGGCTATGGCCAATGTCAAAGTGGTTACTGCCTGTGCTCTCTTCCAGAATTTTCATGGTTTCAGGTCTCACATTTAGTTCTTTAATCATTTTGAGTTTATTTTTGTGTATGGGGTAAGGAAGTGGCATACTTTCATTCTTTTGTGTTGCTGTCCAGGTTTCCCAGTACAGTTTGTTGAAGAAACATTATTTTTCCTAAACATATAAAACACAACACACCAAAACTGAATAATTCAATTAAAAAATGGGCAGAAAATCTGAATAGACATTTCTCCAAAGAAGACATACAGATGGCCAACAGACACATGAAAACATGTTTAACATCACTGATCATCAGGGAAATACAAGTCAAAACTACAATGAAAAATCCCCTCACACTGTCAGAATGGCTAAAATCAAAACCACAAGAAACAGCAAAAGCTGGTGAGGTTCTGGAGAAAGGGGAATGCTCCTGCACTGTTGGTGGGAACGCAAACTGGTATAGCCACTCTAGAAAACAGTAGAAGCTTCCTCAAAAATTTAAAAATAGAACTACCCTACAATCTAGTAATTGCACTCCTAGAAATTTACTTCAAGTGTTTATAGCAGCATATATATCTACAATAGCCAGATTACAGAAACAGCCCCAAGCACCCATCGACTGATGAATGGATAAAGAAGAGGTGGTGTGTGTGTGTGTGTGTGTGTGTGTGTGTACAATGGAATATTACTCAGTTATCAAAATAGAATGAAATCTTGGCATTTGCAAGAACATGAATGGAACTAGACGGTATTATGGTAAGCAAAACAAGACAGAGAAAGACAGATACCATACGATTTCACTCATATGTGGAATGTCAGAAACAAAACAAATGAGCAAAAGGGGATAAAAGAGAGAGAGAGAGGCAAACCAAGAAACACGCTCTTAACTATAGAGTTGAAGTTAAACTGACACGGTTACCAGAGGAGAGGTGGTGGAGGGGATAGGTTAAAAAGGTGATGAGGAAAAAAAAAAAAAAAAGGATGATGAGGACTAAGGAAGGCACTTGTGATGAGCACCAGGTCTTGTATCCAAGCGTTGAATCACATACATGGTAAATCTGAAACTAATATTACACGGTATGTTAACTAACTTGAATTTAAATTAAAATAAAAACAACCTATGAGATACATGAAATGTGCAAGAGTAAATTTTTAAAACATTTCTCCAAAGCACCGAAGTTCAGGAAATAAAAATTAATAGGCAAAATTTTAAAAATCACCTATATTTCCAATATGCAAGATGTTAGAATCCACAATAACAAGCAAGAAAAGGAATACCACCAGGGGGAGAGTCATCAGGGCAACTCGATTCTCAGCTAATAAGAACTTAGAAAAAATGGTCACATTTTTGATGAATACATTATCATGTACTGCTCGTGCATATATAAAGTGCTAGTATTTCTTAGGTAATAAATGGCAAGATTTTCTTAATCTAGTTATTTTCTCAATCAACAGGGATGCCTGTTCTTACTTTGCCATGTGAAAACTGATCTTTCATCAGTGTGCCAGACCAAGAGGATGAAGCACAATTAATCTAGTCCAATTCTGATCCTTTATCCCTTGTTCTCAGTCTCTGTCCTGTAATTAGGTGTTCTCAGGTGATTCGGTTTTGGCCGATGAGTCATGAGAATTGCTGGTGGTCCCTTGGAGAGATTTTCTCTTTCTTTGACCAAAGGACAAAGATATATTAATAAATCTCTTGTCACTCTGGTTACCTCTTACACTTTCTATCTTTCAATAAAATTGTATAAGGAAATAAAGCCTGGAGATTTTGTAGTTGCTTGGCTATCAGAAGGGAAAGATTAAGAGACTGAAAAAATGGCAGAGGCTTCATGTCACTTAATTGCTAAATTACCTTCCTGTAGACTGCTTTTTGCATAAGGTACTTAAATAATGTATTTACTGTTTTAGGGATATAACGTAAATTATGATTAAGAGAAAAAAAAACCTTAGAGATCACCTGATAACCCAGTAAGAGGTGCCTTAGCATAATAGAATGGATGTTATTTCATTAAAAAATGGAGTTGTAAACTTTTAATGGAGAAGTGGTTATGATATATTGCTCTGGAAAGAATGCAGAATGCATAATCTTATAGAAATATTACTCTATGTGAAAACCAAAAAGAAAAAAAAGAAGAGGGATCCCTGGGTGGCGCAGCGGTTTGGCGCCTGCCTTTGGCCCAGAGCGCGATCCTGGAGACCCGGGATCGCCTTTGGCCCAGAGCGCGATCCTGGAGACCCGGGATCGAATCCCACATCGGGCTCCCGGTGCATGGAGCCTGCTTCTCCCTCTGCCTGTGTCTCTGCCTCTCTCTCTCTCTGTAACTATCATAAATAAATAAAAATTAAAAAAAAAAAAGAAGAAAGGAAATATGGTTGTAGATGGTGGAATTGTAAGTGACTTTCTCAGTTTCTTTTGTTCCCATAATTCCCAGTGTCTTATTTATCATCGTACATTATACTTTATAATCAGCAAAATAAACCAAAGACCATTGTTATCAATGTGACTTTAGTTTTGGAACATTTATTTTGCCATGCATAAGTGAGAATCCCTAAATTGGTGATTAAAATACTCTATGTACTGCAGTTGCTTAGAAAAACTTTAGTCAGATTTGGAGTTAGCTTTTTAAGACAGCAGGAAAAAATGTGTTATTTTATTTAAAAATTAAGCTAAGTTTCTGATTTAAAATATTTATTAATATACAAATTGGCATATAGGCAACAAATTATTTACCCATAGATGCTAAATATATGATGCAATACATGATTAATCACAATAAAATCTCTCTGAAATGTGGTATTAAGAAATAGGATCAACAGCTATACTGAGTCAACATTCATTAGACTTCTATCTAAAGGGAATGTTTTCCTTTAAAATATTATTTTAATTAAGTTCAGTTTTAATTATACCATTTAACATAGCTGTCTCTAGAATGCTTTTTAAGGCATCTGTTCATTATAAATGTTTTCTCAGACATTTAATATGTATTTTATGTTTCTTTCACTTTGTTTTCCCTATCATAATATCATTCATTGTTGAGATCAGAGCATAACTTCTAAAGATTTCAGTCACCAGTTGGAGAAAAACCATTACTGCACTTGATATTTCAAAGTGCACCAACTTTGAAAGTGAGACGCTCTGGGGGAGTATTAAATGTTTGGTACTGTACAAGAAGCTGACATCATCTTGGGGATGTTGCCAGAAGATATTTGAAGTGTCAAGTGCTAAAGAATTTTAGTGTCTGCTGACAGTCTCTGATTTCTATTACTCTGGCAAGTGTATGAAAAGACTGAGTACAGAGAGTACATATATTTAGAGTTTCAAAAATGCTTTCCCAATATTAGTTAATGATTGGAATAGCTAGTGCTCATTTGTATTTACTATAGATATCATTTGAGAACACATAAGACTTAGTCAAAAAGGTAATGTGTAATAAATGGCTTGTAATTCTAATATTGCACAAAAATAATTTTGAGCTGGAAGAAACCTTTGGAGCTCATCTAACCTTAAATTTGAGTTTACAAATGAAGACATTGAAACCAATATTCTTAGTCACTTATCCAAAAATCTCATACATCTTGTGTACTAATCTTTACAGTGTGTCACAATTATAAATTTTGGCCATATTCTGATCTTTTTCAACAAAATTATCTTTTTCACATTTCATTAGAAACCAATAAACAAACAGCCAAATACTAATGGGAAAACCCTAATGATATACATTATGGAGTTGCCTTATAATTGTGTATATATCCTGTTTAAATCTATCTATCTATCTATCTATCTATCTATCTTATTTATTTATTTATTTATTTATTAATTTATTTATATATTTTATTTATTTGAGAGAGCACAAGCAAGGGGGAAGGATAGAAGAAGAAGGAGGAGCAGACTCCCTGCTGAGCAAAGAGCCCAATACAGGACTTGATCCCAGGACCCTGAGATCATGACCTGAGCCAAAGACAGATGTATAACCAACTGAGCCACCCAGGTGCTTTGTATATCCCTGTTTTATTAAAAGTATAAATTTTGACACAATTTTAACTTATTATGTAAAAGTATATTACCACCTTGATTGTGTGGTATGCTTATTATATGTTTACTTCTTTTTTTTTTTGTAAAAGTAAAGTATCTCTTGCTTAATATAAATATTTTTCCTTTGCTAATATGTTTCTGGTTATGTATATTCAATGTCTTTGTAAATACAGGCACATAAAAAAAGAAAAGGAAAACCAATCATTGTCATTTAAGAGGATGAACAAGATTGTAGTTTATCATTGTTTTTGTTTATATACCTGGTCTATGCAAGACTAAATCCTATCTTTGTTTTTAATAACTGTGTAGCAAGAATTAGTAATTAAGTTCTCAAATAATATTAGATCTACAAGTTCTTAATTGGTTAGAGATGGCTCTATAAAACTTCTTATAAAAGAAGACATGGGAATGAAAAAGAATCATTTAAGATAAGAGCAATCACAATTAAGCCAGTAGTGACTGAAATATCTGTAAAACTAAGTACATATAGATCTTTTTTTTTCATAAAACATAGCAGCAATTCAAATCTAAAGATATTATCATATACAATATTACTACAGACAATTTCTTTACTCAGGAAAAAAACACAATCAGTAAATATAAAAACTGTAAAAAGCAGACAGTACTTTTTTGTCATGTAGTCAATAACACTGTCAAATGACTAGATTTTCAATCAAGCATTTTAGTGTTGTTTATAGGTGTAAAATAATGGCTTGCTTTATTTTAATATACATGGATAAAGTTACTTCTTAAGTCAAATTAGTTATAATAGTACTTGGGCCTTGAAATAGTCAAGAATTTTATTTTTATGGATATTTACATACATGTATAATTTTACACTGACTCAAGCTTTAATCTTTGTCAGCTTGACCTCAGATTCCAATCATTAATGTATAATCTGGAATACCTTGTTGCATATTTTTTATTTTTTTATAATTTCTAATTTTTATTATTTTGAACCATAAGGGATTGGTGAACAATTAATGTTTAAAGTAACATTTTGGGGCAGCCCGGGGGACTCAGCAGTTTAGCGCTGTCTTCGGCCCAGGGTGTGATCCTGGAGACCTGGGATTGAGTCCTACGTCAGGCTCCCTGCATGGAGCCTGCTTCTCCCTCTGCCTGTGTCTCTGCCTCTCTCTCTCTCTCTCTCTCTCTCTCTCTCTCTGTGTGTCTAATGAATAAATAAATAAAATAAATAAAATCTTAAAAAAATAAAGTAACATTTTATCACATGATGTATAAGCATAATATCAAATGGAGCCCTAAATATCTCATCAACAAGTGAATTTATGCTGAATCTATTTCATTATACATATATTTTTTCAGAAGGACTTTATAGGAATGGCCTGGAAAGCTATATGTCTCTCTCTCTCTCTCTTACACACACACACACACACACACGCACACACACACACACAAATAGAGTAAATTTTATTTAAATGGGAAAATAAACAAGGTTTATTTCTCTGTAGAATAATATAAGAGTTTTCCTTTCCATCACATGTTTTAAGAATAGCTGTTGTTTTTCTTTAATTGTGTTTCTGAAGGAATTCTCCTTGTTTAGTTAATTAACACATTCATCAACTCACTTTGTGTGTCTGTGTGGAAACATTTAAGTTCTAAGCTCTTAGAAAATTTCAATTATACAATCTAGTATTATCAACTATAGTCATCATGTTTTACATTAGACTCTCAGACCTCATTCATCTTACAGCTATAAATAGCTGTTTTTAATAGAGCTTTGTTCATTAAATGTTCACATAGTTTTTTATTTTTTAACTTCTGGCCACTTTTTATTTATCTTTACTACCAGTGAGAGACCTTGACCACAAAATAATTGCTGTGCAGTTGAACTAAAATGTATTTGCCTCTGCTGCACAATAGGTATAAAGTTATGCTAGGTGAATAACTAGAGACCTTCTATACAACACAGTGCCTATAGTTAACAATATGGTATCATGCTCTTCAAAATTTGTTATGAGTAGATTTAAATGTTACCACACACACACACACAAAAAAAAACCTACAAAAACAAGATAAAGGGACACAGAAACTTTAAGAGGTATTGGACATGTTTAAAACTTTGATTGTGGTGATGGTTTCACATGTGTTTGCATATGGCCAATCTATTCAATTGTGTATATTAAATGTGTCTTTTTTGCATATCAATTACAGGTCATAAAGCTGTTAAAAGGAGGGGTTAGATTTAGATTTTTATCCCCTACATTTTCTTGTCTGATATCTGAAGGCTCCTTTGGAATGTTAATCAACAAAAGCCAAAATATGTCTAAAATTGGGTTTTTGTTATGTATCAACTCCTTGAACTTGCTAGGTAGGTAGATTTTGCTGCAGTAAAAAAAAAAAAAAAAATCCCTCAATCTCAATGCTTTAAAAAGCAAGGATTTTCACTTATAGGAGTTTGCTCTATATTGCCTCCTTAGGGACCAGGACTTCACTATTTGGGTCATTGTCAAATGTCATGCCAGATTGATAAGTGTGTACTCATGTAACATACATCACATCACTAATATATTTTGGCCAAAGAAAGTCTCTTAGCCATACTTCTCTTCAAAGGGACAGGTATGTGTCATTCTATTGCATATGTAGAAAGAACAGGACCAGTGTCTTTTACTTTTACTAAAGAAAATAAGTGATATCCCTAAAAGAAAATCAAGGAATTTAAAGTTAGCATACTGTCTTTAAAGTATAGCTTAGTAAAATGTTGAAAAAGCTAAGGTAAAAAAAGTATGATTTTAAATGCTTATACTTTCTATTACCTGTGTGTCTTTCAGAAAATCATTCAATGTCTCTAAATCTGTTTCCCTATCTAAACACTGTGTTAATACTTTGCTGCCTTGTAAATGATTACAAAAATTAACTATGACAATCTATGAAAAGTGCAGACACATAGTAATCTATGTTACAATATAATGGTAACACATAGGAGGTACTAAAATGGCAATTACTTTTATTTATATCCATTACTACAATAATGACTATATTTCATCTGAAATTCACCAAAGAGTGTATAGTAAATCCAGGATTCATAGTTTAAATTGTTCAGGGCTACAATAGTTTAACTCAAGAAGTATTTCTCTTTAGTTGTTATTATATAGAGGATTGTGTTAGATAGAGAGAATATAAAGATAAGTGAGATTTAGTGTTGTCCATAATTTCAAGTAAATTTTTGAGGTAACATAATTAAGTGTTCTGCTAAAGAGTTACTTTTATAAAAGCTACAAAAAGAAGAGGAATGGGGGAGGTAACCAACTTGGCTTTTTGAAGAAAGGATTAGTAAATGGAAAAAAAAACTTTGTGTTAAATATAAGGCAGAAGATCAAGAGAGATGAATATATCTATGGTCCTATGTGCATCTATTACTTATTTCCCTTATTTGGATTTCTAGCTAGTGTGATGCATAAAAGGTTGTGATTAAAAACTATGATAAATACAGTTTATCAAATCTCAGTAAATATAGGACATAGTTGGCATCTCATAAAAAAGCAATAAATGGAAGAAATAAAAAGAAATAAATAAAAATGTAATAAAAATTACCCATAATTTGCTTCAATGTGGATGGAACTGGCAGGTGTTATGCTGAGTGAAATAAGTCAGAGGAGGACAATCATCATATGGTTTCACTCACACCTGGAATATAAGAAATAGTGAAAGGGATTATAAGGGAAAGGAAGGAAACTGAGTGGGAAAAATTAGATAGTGAGATAAACCACGAGAGACTCCTAACTGGGAAACAAACAAAGGATTGCAGAAGGCGATGTGGGGGGAGAGATGGGGTAACTGGGTGATGAGCACTGAGGAGGGTACTTGATTGGCTGAGCACTAGGTGTTATATTATATGTTGGCAAATTTTATTTAAATAAAAAATGCAATGAAAATTTTTAAAAAAGAAATAAAAAAGGTTTTGAAAATAAAATTTGCTAATTTTGTAGCAAAGTCTAAATTTAATTTGAAGTTGAAAGACTCCATATCATCCTATTTTTACTTAAACTAATTCCAATGTCATATTAATTTATTAAAACTATATTATTTACACTTAATTTTATGTATATTTATATTATACAACATCACTGTGAACTCCTCTATCTGCTAAAGAGATTTATTTTATAGACAATAAGGTTTCCTTCAATTAGTCATCACTGTGTTGGGTATAGCATTGGTGTTATATATCAGAGGTGGTCATATATATCCAATTCTCATTACTATTTTTTGCTGAGAAAGAAAGTGACCATAAACATGGAAAACTATGGATGAATGGACTTGAGGATTTTGATTTGACAAGACATCCCCAAATTATTTTGAGTGTCTTGGTCTAAGAAAAATATTTTGTCAAGCAACATTTCTCCTTGCTTTATCTTGTTAAATAAAATTTAAAACATATGGCCGTAATTACTGACATACATCTTAGCAAAACATTGGTATAAAAAAGTTTATGAATTCTGCATAGATTTATGAGTTACATCCCTTTACTAAAGTTTTTATAACATTTTAACTGGGAATTGGGATTTAAAGAATGAGAGTTTAAGCTATTTAAATTCGATTGAAGTCCAATAAGATGGGGAATGATAGGCTCATCAAATAACATATCAGTGGATTTACATATGTACAATAATTTTGAAGATGATTCATGAGCCAGTCTGGCATGATATAAAGAAAACTGAAACTACAGTCACAAGACAAAAGTTGAAATCCAGGCTCTGCTTTTTAATTCTCTAAGCTTTAGTTTACTCCTCTTTATACTAGAAATATTGATTTCTATTCCACAGAATTGGAATTCCACAGAATTGTTCTGAACATTAAGTTAATAAACTACATTACAATAATACTGATGCCTTGTATAGGGGTAGTATATACGAAGTTCTCTTTGAGTAAAAAGACACATATGGAACTTTTGTGGGTTAAAACTGGATATTATCCACCAAAAGTCTTATATTTCAATATCTCTATGTATTGTTTATCTATCAATCCATCTATTTATCTTTCATGTCTTTAAGATTTTCAGAGCTCATTCCATTGACAGTTTTATATGTTCCTGAGATGGACAGCATCCACATCCAGTGAAATTCGTATGTACAAAAGGACTGGCTATGTGGATATTCACTTCCTTCTTCTTCCTTTTTAAATACCTTTATGTTGGGCAGAAAACCATGTCCCCTTTACCAATGCCAGAGAAGGACTCTCCAACTGCATGAGAGATAGCAAAGGTCATCCCAATGCTAGCCACTGGAAATTGAAGTCCAAATACATTGTCCACTGCACCTTGGTATCTGAGTCACCAAGGAAAACAGAACATAGTCAACATTAAATGGAACAATCAATGCTTTTACTCTCACGGAGAAAGAGACAGAATAAGATCAACTCCAATTGTGTGTGTAAGTCCTTCATCGTTCATGAGTGTTCCTGGCAGCGATGCAGGGCATTGGCATATGTGCTCCATTTACATGGCCCTGCAGAAGGATCCCGCCCTACTTCTGTGGAATATAGAATACTGAAAGCAGGGGCATGCCTGAGGTCCACTGACATATACACTTAGGTTGGACAAAGGAACCCCCACTGACCATGAAATAGGAAAAGATATTTCAGCATAAGATACAGGTCCACTACCCAGTGTGTGAGCTCTTTATCTGTTTGTAAGAAAGTTCTCAGGCCCCAAAACGATTATTATATGGCTGAATGAAGATCAGTGGACTGTGCACATGAAACTGCCTTTCCCAACATTTTAAATCTGATTTCAGTCAATAAAGGATGCAATAATACAGAAATAGAAAATAAAAAAAAGATTTACACTATGATGAAAACTATATATTTTACATGATAAATTTAGAGAATTCAGGTATTTGCATGTCTTTTTGAATATGTATTTTAAAATCATTTTTAAAAATTTGAGAATTTAGCATACATAAAATTTAAACTGCAATTTAGAGGACAAATAAATAGCCCTTTAATTTTAAGGAACACATTTCTTTGCTAAGTGATCTAACCTGATCAAATTTTAACATCCTCTTTTATATCCTTTTCACGTATGTAACTCCCTCAACATCAGTGAACTCCCATTGACTTCAATATACACAATTTAACTGAAACCTCTGAATGCCCAACTCCTACTAACATAAATTGAAGAAAAAAAATAATTAGTTTCAGTGGGAGTTATATGAATGTACAGATTGCAGATTGGAGCCAAATCAGAGTCATTATTCATTTTCACAGTTTTGATGGTCTCCCAAATTAGAATCAAAGTCTTATATTTAAAACAAAATAAGAAAAATAGGATACCCATTTTTACTGTGTATATGTTAGGAATGAGATAAAGAACCTCCCTTGTCTCCCTGTCGTTTCAACTTGTGTCTGTTTTTTAATATAGCATGAAGAAACAGTGTACAACATATGAAGCCCGATTTTAGTCTTAGGGAAAAGTCTGGGAGAAATATATTTCTTAGAAGATTTTCTTGTTTTTCTTTTCTAAAGATATTGTGAGTGAAGTTAGTAGCCTTACTGAAGCCTTTTATTTAGAATGGAGTTTAAACATGAAGCCAATTGGAAATCATAATCTATGCAACTAAATTGAATTAATATAATTTATTGAGCAAATTAATATTTCAGTTAAATTTTTCTTAAGATATCAATTATGTTCATTTTAAAAATTAAAGAACCTTGCACTAATAACCTCAAGTGTTCTTTTTGAGATTTGACAAAATATAGTTTGTTTTTTCAGAAGGCATCATTATCTTTGTCATAAGTAAGATGGCTAAATATAGACAAAAGCTAGAGAAAATTTCAAATATGAAAATCTTATTAATAAAATTTTAAAAAATAAAGGCCTTGAAGAAATTTAAGGCATGGCATATCAACACACAATATCTACATTAAAAAACTATTAATCATTCTTTTAATTTTGACATATTTGCTTTAGATTATTACTTTAAAGTACACATCTTAGAATAAAAATATGTGGAGAAAATTTCAGACAAAACATAAAATGCTATCCTACATCAAACATAACTTTATTAGTCATGCATTTCAAAGTATATTTGTTAAATGAAAGATGCTTTGCTTGGCTAATGGTTAGGAACCAAGTCACTTATAAAATAAAAATGTCATAACATTATTTCTGGATGACTACTTTAACCAAAAGAACAAAAAGTATTATTGAGAAGTTGATAGGATTTTTAAGCAGTTAAATAAATTAATGAAGTAAAAAAAATGATGATAAATTGGCAACGTAACAGAAAGAGTAACATTATTTTCTGATTGATAAATAGTAATTGGATATATATTCAAATAAACAATAATGGTCACTGATTTGAACTTTTTTTCATATTGTTATTGTGTTTATGTTACAATGTATTAAAACACTTATTTTTTCCCAATACTACCTTTTTTCTCCTCAAAATGAAAGGTACTAGTTCTCTGAAATCTCTGTGCTGAGAACTGTTCATTTGTTTTGATGAAACATATATGTCTCTACCCTGAACACTTTCTTCCCTATAAAAACAAACATCTGTAATAAAATTAGCCCAAAATGTGCTATAGGGAAGGTTTCACAATTATTTTAAAACTTTCACAGTCACCTTTATTTTGTTGCATTAATCCTAATTACTGCAAATCCTTGTACAGATATAATTTCCAGCTATTAAATCCTGGGAATACATTCTTTCTTAAAAATCAAAGGATCAGAACCAAGTGTGATGATCTTGTATGTTCAAAAATTTATGCTATAACTGTTAGCTATATTAACTTCAGGCCAGCGCACCTGAAACCTAAAACTAACTCTACATCTCAAATAAAAGTCTGTTAACACAAGACAAATAATTCCCCTGAGGACACAATTTCTTCAGAAGATGCAGTTTGTCTTAAATATATGCTGATAATTCAAAAAAACTGTAACACATCTGCTTAGTTCTTTCCAAAGTAACTAATTACAAACAGAAGTTAGGACAGAACATTTTGTGCAATGGTGAAAAATAGACCCATAATTCACATGAGTTGAGTTTATGTGGTCTACTCACAGGTTTCATGAAGACCCAACAAATAGTTTAAATAACTTCTAAAATAATTTTTTACTAGCTTTGTTTCAAATTTTTTGAAATATGAAAGGAAAGGAATAGTGTTTTGCGTGGAACTAGATCTTGAATTGCTGTATAAACATAGGTTGAAGGTAGATAAAATTCTTATCCGCAAGTCAAAAGTCTGGCCAGAGAAATAAATGGTAAAAACGAGCCAGATGCAAAGTTTATTGTGGAATCCACTGCGACAACTGGTGCTTCTCTCTTATCAGGGTCTGGCTCCATATATGAGATTTTCTTAGTAGAGGAGGGTAAGAAAAAACATTTCTTTCCTTCAAGTTTTATGAGATAGTTTATAAAAGTATTAAAAGGCTGGTTTTTTGCTTCCTTAAATAACATTGCTCATAGCACTGATTGCTGCCAAAGGTCTACTATTGACTCTCAAGAAACAGTAAAATTAAGCCCTTATCTCTTTACGCCAGAAGTCTTCTTCCCAATGTTTTTACTTAGAAATCATAAGCCTATGTGTTTTGGCCTTGACTAGCGGTGAAAGTCTCTTACAACCTTCAACCATTGGCTCTGCTGCATATTTACACACTAGCCACATTTGCTTAAATTTACCACTGAGTCTGATGAAATAATTTGTGCTATTTTTTTTGTTTTGTTTTGAGTGATGATGTCAATAATCAAACAGATTAGTTTTAAAATTGGAATCCTAGAATGTAGAGTAAGTTTTCCTGAGTTGCAGTTTGATATGCAATATTTCCCATGATACCTAAGAATCAACTACTAGGCTGCCAATTGGAACATATAATGAAGGTTGCAAAAGACTCAGTATTTGTGGTATTTCTATCATTTAGCATTGTTATATCAGGTAGTGAGTCTGAATTTGTGCCAGTGCCTATTGAGACCACCTAAACTCTAGATCATTGGAAGGCGGTGATGTGGAGAATTTTACTCAGTTTGAATCCCATTAAGACTGATTCATTCCTGGGCCACACTAGGATCCTGGACTCCTGAAATGCTGAAACTGGAAAATACATCAACTATCAGTGAATTCTGCTATTTCTAAATTTGGCTGGGTATTAGAATCACTTAACGAGTTTTTTTTGTTTTGTTTTGGTTTTTTTGGTTTTTTTTTTTTTTTTTTTTTTTTTTTTGAGAGATCGTGGGGACATGATTAGATTTACATTTTCTGTTACCTGGTATTGTGTCATGAAAACCATCCCTAAATTCAGAGGTTTAAAATAACTTCAAATTATTATATTGCATAATTGTGTTTGTTGGCTGGGGCTCAGCTGGGTGTTTTTGTTTGTTTATTTGTTTGTTTGTTGTTTGCTTGCTTACCCCTATGAGTCTCACTTATGGCTTCTCATTAGCAGTATGTAATTGGGATAATGGATCGAGCTATCCTGTTCCAATGGTCTCTCTCCATGGGTGGGGAGAGGGGTTGGCTTCAACACAGAGTCACCAAGAATGGGATCTGGGAATGTGTGAGTTATTTAAAAAGACACTTTCATAAGTGATTTCACTGGAATCAGAGAAGAAATTAATGAGGAAATGAGAACATGTATCTGGACAGGTTCAATATGATGTATAAGGCATCACAGCAAGTTAATAATGAGGCTGAATGTAGAACTTTGGATATTTGGGCCTGACTTTGGATATTTGGGCCTGACCTTGTTTCTCCAAATTATTCTATTTTTTTTTGCTGCATATAGACTATTAAGGGCTTAATATACTGAGCAATGCCCTAGAATCATGCATGGCACCATACACTGATATGCCATAATTTTAAATCTATTATAAAATTACAGACTTTTTTAGATGGATAATAAATTCCTATTTACAGAATAAATTAATAAAAATAAATCATAAATGTCTATGATAAATTTCTGTGTATGTAGTGTGTGTGTGTGTGTGTGTGTGTGTGTGTGACAGAGAGAGACTGTGTTTGTGAACATCTAGCTGAAGATCCAGAAAATGCTTTCATTCTTTGGATATGAATCAATGATGAGTTCCAGTCCATTGGTCTTGGTAGGGATTTTAGTTTCTTCATGCCTCCTCTTTTAGCAATCATTTTGGGCCATATATTCATATATTCACTTGCATTCCTTTCAAGGTTAAGGAGGAAAAGAGTCTAAAACCCTACACCATTAAAAAAAAAGAAACTACATCATTAGAAACACTTCAGAAATCTCAATGCCCCAAATGTAAGCCTAGCCTAGCAAGAGGATTTTTCTCAATCCATGATAAAGTCATGCCTACAGAATCCTGTCTCATGTCCAAAGAATGAGTTTTTCACAGAAAGATTTGCAGTGAGATTATTCTTTGTCTTTATGAGAAATCAAACCAATACTTTCAAACGTGTGGGCATCCTTTGCTCTCCTCCCTCAAAAACCAGAGCACAACTATCCAACATCTAAGCTGTTATAAACAAATTAAATGGTCCCATTTACTTATATCTCTTACAATTTCCTTAAAGTCATGGTGAAGACTAGATTTCCATCTCCACTTTATCTCTAAACCATTCCTTGAAAGAGACCAGGAAATGAAATACACAATATGAACCAAAAATATACTGGTATGAAGCAGTCTAACTCAGTGTTAAAAAAAAAATAAGCAATTCTAGAAAAAGAAATATTTTATGTAGAACAACTCTGCTCATCATGAACAGATATTTTTGTTGTTAAGCAGAGTAATATAGCATAATAGAGGGAACCCCCCCAAATATTGCTTATAGTAGAAGCTTCTATTTTTCACCTCTAGCCAGCTTTCCTTTCCTTTCAGGTGCACGGGCACCTATTCTTCTGCTACAACTGCTGTTCTTCTGCTTAGGCAGAACCATGCACCTCATTTTAGCCAATGCACTATAGGAAGATACAGAACCAGTGTAAGACTTCATTGACTTTGTCCTATGCCAGAACAACCATATCAAGTTTTAACTGAGATAGAGTAAGACTGGTATAGTCTGGATCAGTGAATAATAACAAGGAAAATAATATCCCTAGAGCATCACTCAGACTTCAAGTACTGATGAGAAATAAAAATTTCCTTTTTTGTGTCACTGGGACTTTGATGAGTTTTATTTGTTTTATCTGTAGCATATTCTAACCTACTTCAACTAAGGAAAGCCCATTGTAGAAGGGTTTGGCTTTTCCTTTCAAAACCTAAATATTAATTACAATGGTTTGTATAGTGATTGTTTCTGAAAGTAAATTGAGTTCTCCTTTGGTATCTCCAAACATGTTCTATGGCTGCTATCATAACACTTATATTGCTCTAGGGTGGGGAGGGACATAAAGGGAATGATGGGGGCTATTAGTAATCGTTTGTTTCATGATCTGGGTCTTGTTCACACATGTGTGTATAATTTGTGAAATTCATCGATGTTGGCTACATCTGTTCACTTAAAAGTTGTCATTCCATACACTTAAAATGTGTATACTTTTCTCAACAAATGTTTTACTTTATTAAAAATTTTACTAAAAAGGAACTCTTAGAAACATGAAATTAGACCATTGTGTTGCTTACATTGCTTCAAGCCTACTCCCCAAATTATAGAATTTTTGAGATCTCAAGTTTTAGATTATTCTCTTTAAATCCCCAAATCTTAGGGTTCAGTTTACCCCTGAAAAGATTAACAACTTTTCTTAGAAATACTGGAAGCAAAAAAAAATTTTTTTTAAAGGAGAATATGCTTGTGTCTTTTGTCAACTGGATTGAGAATTCCTTAAGACAGATGCATACAGCTCAAACTTCTATTATACTCTTTAAGTATAAGAGTATACTTATACTTATACCAAGATTTCTGCAAATTCTTGAGAATAGTAGATTTGTACCATATTTAGCTCTGGGCTTCTGATTCCATACACTTTGTTTAAATTATGGCTCCTATAACATGATTTATGGGTCATTTTGCTTCAGAGATGAATTAAGTGAGAGAATTCTCACTTCTCTCAAAAGATAAATCAGCCATTTGCTTAATTAACAACAACAACAAATTAATATCCCTAATTCTCAGAAGACACCTAAGGGTATAGTAAACATGCCTGAAGACTAGTGTATTAGCCTGAGAGAGAAACTCCTGGGGGCTATGATCTTAGAGGAACTCAGACTTTTATCGATTTTACCTCCAGACACCCCACAATGGTCTCATGGATCTTTCTCATGGATCTGAGAAAGATCTAGCTCCCACAGGGAGAAGGAAACAGTAATCAATGTGAAATTCACTCAGAACATTTTCCATAACAAAGGCCTACTTCTTAGGTGATAAGGTTTTCCTTAGGTGATAAGGTTTTCCTTGAGCCTTATTCGAACCAGAGAAGGGCATTTCTCCCTCTTTCTTAATATCCCCCCAGTCCCACAGAAGGGGAAAAATAAGCCATGTCAATGGAGAAGCACTTGTGAAGTTGATAGCCTAGAGACACAGGCCTACTGCAAGTTTGAGATTTAATCATGAGATTATAGAATATTTCTCCTTTCAACACCTCATCACTACACCAACAGGCCTGGTGTATAACAATGGATTACACCTAAAAGAGCTACAGGACAATGTATGAAGAAAATTACTTGGTGAAGCCCAAAATAAAGAGGCGGTACATAAACAAGGAGTATAAGGAATTTGAAGACTGGAACCTACAGGGACAGCAAACATTAAACCTACCCAACTCCTAGCCAGATAAACAAGAAACTTCACAGTAAAGTCCTATTTCTCTCAGTTCTTTTTTATCTGGTTCATCATGTCTGGTATTCAATGAAAGATTACAAGATATGTCAAAGGCAAAAAAAAAAAAAAAATCTGAATGGACAAAGCGACCATTAGAACCAGCCACAGACATGAGACAGATGTTGGAATTATCAGACAGGGGATTTAAAATAACTATTTAATATGTGGAGGGTTCTAAGGCAAAAAGAAGACAATGTGCAAAAATAGATATGTATTTCAGCAAAAAGAAGAAAAGACTAAGAAAAAATCAAAAACAAAACCTAGAAATAAAAAGACCATAAGAAAAATTAAGAATGTTTGTTATGGGCTCAACCATAAGTGACAAGGAGGAAAAGAAAACAGTAATCTTAAAGACAGGCCAATCGAAAGTTCTCAAACTGAAATCCAAATAGGAAAAGAATGAAAAAACCAGGCCAGGACCTTCAAAATGTGGCAGCATTTCAAAAGATGAAAATACACATAATTGGAATACCAGAAGAAGACAGAAGGAAGCAGAAGAAATATTTGAGATATTAATGCCTGGGAACGAAACAAATTAATTACCAACACCAAATCAGAGTTATGGGACACTCAGAAAACATCATTCCAGATAAATACAAAATAAAATAAGACAACGACAACAACAAAATTACACTAAGGCATATCGTATTCAGCTGTGGGAAACCTAAGACAAAGCAAAAAAAAATGTGAAAAGCAGCCAGAGAAAAATAAATCTCTTACCTATGCAGGAGCAAGGAAAAGAATAACAATGGGTATTTAATCAAAACCACAAAGTCTGAAGGAAGTGTATAAATGACAAAAAAAATGCCCTGGTAAACTAGAATTCTATATTAGTGAAATTATCCTTCAAAAGTGAAGGACAAAAAAATGTTCTAAACAAAACAAAACAAAACACCTGAGGCAATTCATTACTACTAGATTTTGCTTGTAGGAAATCTTAAAAGATCTTAGGAGAAGGAAAAGGATCTAGGACAGAAGCTCAAGTCTACAAAAAGAAGGAAAGAATATAAACAGAGGTAAAATAAGATCTTTTATTTTTCTTATTCTTAACTTATATAAAAGATAACTTTAAACAAAACTAGTAGGACATCTAGACAATAGAATGTTAAGCACAGATAAATGTACTGGGGTATTGTAGGGTATGAATAAGGAAAGTGAATGACAGCAATGTCATAAGGGAAGGGAAGGGAGAAAATAGGAATATTTTGTTATGAAGTACCCGCACTATACGTGGAGTGATAGTGTTATTTGTAGTTAGGCTTAGGGTATTTAAGGAATATATTTTTGAAGAACATCTATGTAAGTCACGAGCAGCAGAAGAAAAGAAATAATACAAATTAAAGCAGAAACCAGTGGAATTGAGGGGCAAGATGGGGGAAGAGCAGGGTCCCCAAATCACCTGTCCCCACCAAATTACCTAGATAACCTTCAAATCATCCTGAAAATCTAGGAATTAGGCCTGAGATTTAAAGAGAGACCAGCTGGAACGCTACAGTGAGAAGAGTTCGTGCTTCTACCAAGGTAGGAAGACGGGGAAAAAGAAATAAAGACACAAAGGCCTCCAAGGGGGAGGGGCCCTGCGAGGAGCCGGGCTGAGGCCGGGGCGAGTGTCCCCAGGACAGGAGAGCCCCGTCCCGGAGGAGCAGGAGCTGCACCGACCTTCCCGGGCGGAAAGGGGCTCGCAGGGAGGTGGAGCAGGACCCAGGAGGGCGGGGATGCCCTCGGGCTCCCGGGGACACTAACAGGGACCTGCGCCCCGGGAGAGTGCGCCGAGCTCCCTAAGGGCTGCAGCGCGCACGGCGGGACCCGGAGCAGCTCGGGGAGCTCGGGGGCGGCTCCGCGGAGGGGGCTGCGGGACGGGAGCAGCTCGGGGGGGCTCGGGGGCGGCTCCGCGGAGGGGGCTGCGGGGCGGGAGCAGCTCGGGGGGGGGCTCGGGGGCGGCTCCGCGGAGGGGGCTGCGGGGCGGGAGCAGCTCGGAGGGGCTCGGGCGGAGGAAGAGGCTCCGTGCGGAGGGGGCTGCGCGGTTCCAGGAGCAGCTCGGGGGGGCTCGGGCGGCGGCTCCGCGGAGGGGCTGCGGGGCGGGAGCGCGAATCCAACAGCGCACGCTCTGGAGCACAGGGCGCCGGGACACAGCCCAGGATCCGGCCTCCCCCCGGGACAGGCAGAGGCCGGGAGGGCCCAGGACAGCGAGGACGCTCCTGCCCGAGCTGAGCAGATCAGCGACCCCGCCCCGGAGCCTCCAGGCCCTGCAGACGGAGAGCTCCGGAGCTACCGCGGGGGCTGACTCCAGGGCTCCAGAGCTGGCCCCGCCACTGCGGCTGTTCCTCCTGCGGCCTCACGGGGTAAACAACCCCCACTGAGCCCTGCACCAGGGAGGGGCTGAGCAGCTCCCCCAAGTGCTAACACCTGAAAATCACAACAGGCCCCTCCCCCAGAAGACCAGCTAGAGGGACCAGTTCCAGGGGAACTCAAGGGACTTAAACTATACAAAATCAGAAGATACTCCCCCGTGGTTTTTGTTTGTTTGTTTTGCTTTTTATTTCTGTTTGCTTCCCCCACCCTTTTTTTCCTTTCTTTCTTTTTTTCTTTCTCTTTTTCTTCTTTTTTCTTTTTTCCTCCTTTTTTCTTTTTTCTCTTTCTCTTTTCTTTCCTTCTTTCTCTCCTCTCTTTTTCTCCTTTTCCCAATACAACTTGCTTTTGGCCACTCTGCACTGAGCAAAATGACTAGAAGGAAAACCTCACCTCAAAAGAAAGAATCAGAAACAGTCCTCTCTCCCACACAGTTACAAAATCTGGATTACAATTCAATGTCAGAAAGCCAATTCAGAAGCACTATTATACAGCTACTGGTGGCTCTAGAAAAAAGCATAAAGGACTCAAGAGACTTCATGACTGCAGAATATAGATCCAATCAGGCAGAAATTAAAAATCAAGTGAATGAGATGCAATCCAAACTAGAAGTCCTAACGACAAGGGTTAACGAGGTGGAAGAACGAGTGAGTGACATAGAAGACAAGTTGATAGCAAAGAGGGAAACTGAGGAAAAAAGAGACAAACAATTAAAAGACCATGTGGATAGATTAAGGGAAATAAACGACAGCCTGAGGAAGAAAAAACTACGTTTAATTGGGGTTCCCGAAGGCGCCAAAACGGACAGAAGGCCAGAATATGTATTTGAACAAATTCTAGCTGAAAAGTTTCATAATATGGGAAGGGAAACAGGGCATTCAGATCCAGGAAATGGAGAGATCCACCCCTAAAATCAATAAAAACCATTCAACACCTCGACATTTAATAGTGAAGCTTGCAAATTCCAAAGATAAAGAGAAGATCCTTAAAGCAGCAAGAGACAAGAAATCCCTGACTTTTATGGGGTGGAGTATTAGGGTAACAGCAGACCTCTCCACAGAGACCTGGCAGGCCAGAAAGGGCCGGCAGGATATATTCAGGGTCCTAAATGAGAAGAACATGCAACCAAGAATACTTTATCCAGCAAGGCTCTCATTCAAAATGGAAGGAGAGATAAAGAGCTTCCAAGACAGGCAGCAACTGAAAGAATATGTGACCTCCAAACCAGCTCTGCAGGAAATTTTAAGGGGGTCTCTTAAAATTCCCCTTTAAGAAGTTGTTCAGTGGAACAATCCACAAAAACAAGGACTGAATAGATATCATGATGACACTAAACTCATATCTTTCAATAGTAACTCTGAACGTGAACGGGCTTAATGACCTCATCAAAAGGCGCAGGGTTTCAGACTGGATAAAAAAGCAGGACCCACCTATTTGCTGTCTACAAGAGACTCATTTTAGACAGAAGGACACCTACAGCCTGAAAATAAAGGGCTGGAGAACCATTTACCATTCGAATGGTCCTCAAAAGAAAGCAGGGGTAGCCATCCTTATATCAGATAAACTAAAATTTACCCCGAAGACTGTAGTGAGAGCTGAAGAGGGACACTATCTCATACTTAAAGGATCTATCCAACAAGAGGACTTAACAATCCTCAATATATATGCTCCGAATGTGGGCGCTCCCAAATATTTAAACCAATTAATAACCAAAGTGAAGAAGTACTTAGATAATAATACACTTATATTTGGTGACTTCAATCTAGCTCTTTCTATACTAGATAGGTCTTCTAAGCACAACATCTCCAAAGAAACGAGAGCTTTAAATGATACACTGGACCAGATGGATTTCACAGATATCTTCAGAACTTTACATCCAAACTCAACTGAATACACATTCTTCTCAAGTGCACATGGAACTTTCTCCAGAATAGACCACATACTGGGTCACAAATCGGGTCTGAACCGATACCAAAAGATTGGGATTGTCCCCTGTATATTCTCAGACCATAATGCCTTGAAATTAGAACTAAATCACAACAAGAAGTTTGGAAGGACCTCAAACACGTGGAGGTTAAGGACTATTCTGCTAAAAGATGAAAGGGTCAACCAGGAAATTAAGGAAGAATTAAAAAGATCCATGGAAACTAATGAGATTGAAGATACAACCGTTCAAAATCTTTGGGATGCAGCAAAAGCAGTCCTAAGGGGGAAATACATCGCAATGCAAGCATCCATTCAAAAACTGGAAAGAACTCAAATACAAAAGCTAACCTTACACATAAAGGAGCTAGAGAAAAAGCAGCAAATAGATACTACACCCAGGAGAAGGGAGTTAATAAAGATTCAAGCAGAACTCAACGAAATCGAGACCAGAAGAACTGTGGAACAGATCAACAGAACCAGGAGTTGGTTTTTTGAAAGAATTAATAAGATAGATAAAACATTAACCAACCTTATTAAAAAGAAGAGAGAGAAGACTCAAATTAATAAAATCATGAATGAGAAAGGAGAGATCACTACCAACACCAAGGAAATACAAATGATTTTAAAAACATATTATGAACAGCTATACGCCAATAAATTAGGCAATCTAGAAGAAATGGATGCATTCCTGGAAAGCCACAAACTACCAAAACTGGAACAGGAAGAAATAGAAAACCTGAACAGGCCAATAACCAGGGAGGAAATTGAAGCAGTCATCAAAAACCTCCCAAGACACAAGAGTCCAGGGCCAGATGGCTTCCCAGGGGAATTCTATCAAACATTTAAAGAAGAAACCATACCTATTCTCCTAAAGCTGTTTGGAAAGACAGAAAGAGATGGAGTACTTCCAAATTCGTTCTATGAGGCCAGCATCACCTTAATTCCAAAACCAGACAAAGACCCAACCAAAAAGGAGAATTACAGACCAATATCCCTGATGAACATGGATGCAAAAATTCTCAACAAGATACTGGCCAATAGGATCCAACAATACATTAAGAAAATTATTCACCATGACCAAGTAGGATTTATCCCCGGGTCACAAGACTGGGTCAACACTCGTAAAACTATCAATGTGATTCATCATATCAGCAAGTGAAAAACCAAGAACCATATGATCCTCTCATTAGATGCAGAGAAAGCATTTGACAAAATACAGCATCCATTCCTGATCAAAACTCTGCAGAGTGTAGGGATAGAGGGAACATTCCTCGACATCTTAAAAGCCATCTACGAAAAGCCCACAGCAAATATCATTCTCAATGGGGAAGCACTGGGAGCCTTTCCCCTAAGATCAGGAACAAGACAGGGATGTCCACTCTCACCACTGCTATTCAACATAGTACTGGAAGTCCTAGCCTCAGCAATCAGGCAACAAAAAGACATTAGGCATTCAAATTGGCAAAGAAGAAGTCAAACTCTCCCTCTTCACCCATGACATGATACTCTACATAGAAAACCCAAAAGCCTCCACCCCAAGATTGCTAGAACTCATACAGTAATTTGGTAGCATGGCAGGATACAAAATCAATGCCCAGAAATCAGTGGCATTTCTATACACTAACAATGAGACTGAAGAAAGAAATTAAGGAGTCAATCCCATTTACAATTGCACCCAAAAGCAAAAGATACCTAGGAATAAACCTAACCAAAGAGGTAAAGATCTATACCCTAAAAACTATAGAACACTTCTGAAATAAATTGAGGAAGACACAAAGAGATGGAAAAATATTCTATGCTCATGGATTGGCAGAATTAATATTGTGAAAATGTCAGTGTTACCCAGGGAAATTTACACGTTTATTGCAATCCCTATCAAAATACCATGGACTTTCTTCAGAGAGTTAGAACAAATTATTTTAAGATTTGTGTGGAATCAGAAAAGACCCCGAATAGCCAGGGGAATTTTAAAAAAGAAAACCATAGCTGGGGGCATCACAATGCCAGATTTCAGGTTGTACTACAAAGCTGTGGTCATCAAGACAGTGTGGTACTGGCACAAAAACAGACACATAGATCAGTGGAACAGAATAGAGAACCCAGAAGTCGACCCTGAACTTTATGGTCAACTAATATTCGATAAAGGAGGAAAGACGATCCATTGGAAGAAAGACAGTCTCTTCAATAAATGGTGCTGGGAAAATTGGACATCCACATGCAGAAGAATGAAACTAGACCACTCTCTTTCACCATACACAAAGATAAACTCAAAATGGATGAAAGACCTAAATGTGAGACAAGATTCCATCAAAATCCTAGAGGAGAACACAGGCAACACCGTTTTTGAACTCTGCCACAGTAACTTCTTGCAAGATACATCCATGAAGGAAAAGAAACAAAAGCAAAAACGAACTATTGGGACTTCATCAAGATAAGAAGCTTTTGCACAGCAAAGGATACAGTCAACAAAACTCAAAGACAACCTACAGAATGGGAGAAGATATTTGCAAATGACGTATCAGATAAAGGGCTAGTTTCCAAGATCTATAAAGAACTTCTTAAACTCAACACCAAAGAAACAAACAATCCAATCATGAAATGGGCAAAAGACATGAAGAGAAATCTCACAGAGGAAGACATAGACATGGCCACATGCACATGAGAAAGTGCTCTGCATCACTTGCCATCAGGGAAATACAAATCAAAACCACAATGAGATACCACCTCACACCAGTGAGAATGGGGCAAATTAACAAGGCAGGAAACCACAAATGTTGGAGAGGATGCGGAGAAAAGGGAACCCTCATACACTGTTGGTGGGAATGTGAACTGGTGCAGCTACTCTGGAAAACTGTGTGGAGGTTCCTCAAAGAGTTAAAAATAGACCTTCCCTATGACCCAGCAATTGCACTGCTGGGGATTTACCCCAAAGATTCGGATGCAATGAAATGCCGGGACACCTGCACCCCGATGTTTCTAGCAGCAATGTCCACAATAGCCAAACTGTGGAAGGAGCCTCAGTGTCCATCGAAAGATGAATGGATAAAGAAGATGTGGTTTATGTATACAATGGAATATTACTTAGCCATTAGAAATGACAAATACCCACCATTTGCTTCAACGTGGAGGGAACTGGAGGGTATTATGCTTAGTGAAGTAATTCAATCGGAGAAGGACAAACAGTATATGTTCTCATTCATTTGATGAATATAAATAATAGTGAAAGGGAATATAAGGGAAGGGAGTAGAAATGTGTGGGAAATATCAGAAAGGGAGACGGAACATAAAGACTCCTAACTCTGGGAAAGGAACTAGGGGTGGTGGAAGGGGAGGTGGGCGGAGGGATGGGGTGACTGGGTGATGGGCACTGAGCGGGACACTTGGTGGGATGAGCACTGGGTGTTATTCTGTATGTTGGTAAATTGAACACCAATAAAAAATAAATTTATTATTAAAAAAATAAAAAATAAAATAAAACCTGTGCTTAAAAAAAAAGAAAGAAAGAAAGAAAGAAACCAGTTGAATTGAAAACAGAAAAACATAGAGAAAGTCAACAAAACCAAAGACTGGTTCTTCGAAAAGATCAATAAAGGGGCAGCCCGGGTGGCTCAGCAGTTTATGCCTGCCTTCGGCCCAGGGCCTGATTCTGGAGTCCTGGGTTCTAGTCCCACATCGGGCTCCCTGCATGGAGCCTGCTTCTCCCTCTGCCTGTGTCTCTTCCTCTCTTTCTCCCTCTCTCCGTGTGTCTCATGAATGGATAAATATAATCTTAAAAAAAAGAAGAAAAGAAAAGATCAATGAAATTGATGAATCTCTAGCCAGCATAACCAAGGGGAAAAAAAGGGAAAAAAATAGAAATTACTAATATCAGAAAAGTAAAAGGGTAATCCTTACTAACCCTATGGGTGTTAAAAGTGTAATCAAATAGTTCTGTAAATAACTTTGTGCCCATTAATTATTAACTTAGATAAAATGAACCAATTTCTTGAAAGACACAAAGTATCAAACTCATTCAAAGGGAAACAGGTCTTCTGAATGGGCCTGAATCTATTGAATAAATTGAATTATTAATAGCCTTCATAAAAAAGAAACATTAGACCTAGATTGTTTTCATAGTGAATTCTACCAAACATTTAAGAAAGAAACAATACAAAGTTTCTGCAAAGTTTTCTGCAAACTAGAAATGATGGGAACATTTTTTAAATCATTCTATGAGGTCAGAATTATCATTGTAACAAAACTAGATAAAGTCATTATAAGAAAGGAATTCTACATCTAATATATATAGCTCATAAGCATGGGTACAAAAATCCTCAACAAAATATTAGCAAATCAAATCTAGCAATGTTAACAAAAGTTATACACCAAGATGAAGTGGGATTTATTTCAGTTAAATAAGGCTGATAGACTCAACATTTAAACATCAGTGTTATCTATAACACCAAAGCCTGAAAAATGAGAACCATATGATCATAATAATAACTGTGGAAAAAGTATTTGTCAAAAACAAAATGATTTATGATGGAAATTCTCAGCTAACTTGTATTAGAGGGGGATTTTCTCAATTGGATAAGGAATATCTATAAAAAAACCCTATTGTTAAGTTCATACTTGATAATAAGAAATTGGACATTTTCCCTTTATGACTGAGAACAAAGCAAGAATGTCTCATTGTACCTATTCAGTATTACAACTACAACTAATGTAATGTCATTGTCAACTTTACTTCAATTAAAAAAATTAAAAATATCATGCTAGAAGTCCTAGCAGGTGCAATAAGACAATAAAATGAAATTTAAAAAGGTAGACTAGGAAGGAAAACAAAACTCTATTAGCAGATGATAGGAGGCATGATTTGTCTAGGCAGGAAATACTGAAGAATTGGCCGAAAACTAAACGAAAATGAAACAAAGCCTCTGGAAACTAATACTTTGATTATAGCAAAGCTGTAAGATATAAAGTTAATACATAATAAAAATAATATATAATATCAATCACTTTCCTATAACCCAGCAATAAATTAGAATTTGGAATTTTTTTATAAAGCACTATTTAACATAGATTTAAAAATTAAAAAAATAATACTTGGGTTTAAATTGAACAAAATATGTGTAGGATTTGTAGGTGGAAACTACAAAACTCTTCTGAAAGAAATAAAAGATCTAACTAAAGGATAAGATATTCTGTGTTCATGGATTGAAAGGCTCATGGTTGCTTAGATGTCAATATTCCCTAGCTTTATGCAGGGATCAATGCAATCTCAACCAAGGTCTTAGTGAGCCTTCTTGTTGATATTGATAGGCTGATTCTAAAGTTTATGCTGAATAGGATAGACACAGAATAGTATAGATGGTGCTAGAGAAGAAGAGACTCTAATTTACCTGATTTTTAGGCTTCTTATAAAGCTACAGTAATTAAGATAATGTAGTATTGTTAAAAGCATATACGTATAGATTAATAGAAAAGAATAGAGATCCCAGAAACAGACCTACAATAATACAGTGAATTAATCTTTGATAAGGGATATAAGGCAATATAATGGAGAAAAGCTACTCTTTTAACAAATGATGCTGGGAAAAGTAGACATCAATATGCAAAATTTAGAAAAAGATACTTTAAACTTTATTAAATGTAAAAGCTTCGGCTCTGACAAAGGCCCTATTAAGAGAAACCAAAGACAAGCCACAGACTGGGAGAAAGTAATTTGCAAAATTAAAAAAACTCGTATCCAAAATATACAAAGAAGTCTTAGGATTCAACAGCAAGAAAGCAAACAGCCCAAATGAAAAAAAGTGGGCAAATGATCTGAAAAGACACTTCCTAACATAATATGTAAAGATAGCAAAAAAGCAAATGAAATTATGTTCAACATCTTTTGTCACTAGGATATTGTAAATTATGGCAATTACACAATATCACCACAAAATTGTACAAATAACCAAAATTCATAACAATAAAAATGCTCATTGCTGGCAAGGAAGGAGAGCTACTGGAATTCCCACTGATTGCTGGTGCAGGTACAACATGGTACAGCCACTCTGGCAGGTTTTTACAAAACTACACATAGTCTCACCATGCAATCTGCTTATTGTGCTCTAGGTGTGCATTCAACTCATTTGAAAACGTATATGCACATAAAAACCTGCATATGAATGTTTATAGCAGTTGGACTCATATTCACTATAAACTTTCCAGGTTTTAATAAATGGATACACAAACCATGGTACATCTTCACAACGGAATGCTATTCAGCAGTGACAAAGAGCCATCCAGAGCCAAAAAGATATGGGTGAGTTTTAAATGAAAATTGTTCCAGAAACAAGCTACTTTGAAAAGTCTACATACTATATAATTCCAATGATAGGACATGTGGAAAAGATAAAACTATAATAACCCTGAACATTTCAGTGGTTGTCAGAGGCTCAGATGGGGGAGGGGAGTGATAAATAGGTGAGCACAGAGATTTTTTTTTAGAGTAGTAAAACTATTCTGTGTGATACTATAATGGTTAATGCATGACATGATGCATTTATTAAGAATTATAGAACTTTACAACACAGATTTCCTTTTAATTTAGTGAGGTGTTATGCACATTCATAGGTATAAGTGTTCATGATTATTACACATAGTTTTTTGTTTTGTTTTATTTTGTTTTGTTTTCTGAGAGGGAGAGAGGAGGAGGGTGCAAGAGGGGCAGCGGAGAAGAGAGGGAATCTTAAGTAGGCTCCACGCTGGACTCAATCTCACAAATCTGACATCAGAAGTGGAAATCAAGAGTTGGACACTTAACCAACTGAACCCCCTAGGTGCCCCCATAATTATTATACATCTTATAAACCTGAGTTCTAGATGAAGTTTAGATAATATTACTAAGATACTCTGACAAGTATTCAAGTTTGTAGTTCATAAAAACTAGGAGTTAAGCTTTCTCTTTGGTTTTACATCCAGTAACTTTATTAACTACTTCAACTAAGAGAATAATATATCATTGTAAAAATTAAATGGGGTATAAATGTATTAGTTTCCTAATTGCTTTTAGTGTTAATATACAGTAACATAGATAATAAACACTGCTCTTCGCTTAGCTGATACAGGCGCTACTTTCAGTAATTGGCACTATTCTAATATTTACTGCTATCTGCTACATCATTTGTGACAGAGCTGTTTACCAAAATTCTACGTCCTCTTATAAGATCATAGATTTCTGGTTATCTAACAATAATAAGTATTTCCTCTGATGTTACTAAATAAACATGTATAACCAAGGTTGGGTGTACTCCATTAAGCTCAATTTTAGAATTTTGTATGATCTAACACCCTCTACTTTCTGTGTCTAAAATTACTCAATGTGTGTAATTGTAACTGGATCATTTCATTTAACTACATGTATCATATCACAGTAGCCTTATATTGTAAAGTAAAAATAACTGTGTGAAATGGATCTACGTCTCTTAAGTAGAATATTATAAAATAGATTGCATAAAATCTACTGAAAATTTTAGGCACTATTTTTCAATGGTAATATCAAAATGTAAGTAACCAGTATCTTAAATAAGCCTCACATGTGTGTTGCAATTGAAATTTTGTTCTCTAGCTCTGACTAGGGCTGAGAGATAAGACAGTTCAGCTGCTTTTTGCTCACAGTTAACAAAACGTATGACGATTATTTAAAACACAAACATGGTCTCAATTAAAACTCAAAATCTGAATTCTAGTCCAAGTCAGTAATATAATATCTGAACTCAGTTTGGGGTCAAAATCTTCTCTTCAATCTCAACCCTACTTCAGATTTGAAGACTATGTTGGGTGGGAATGATGGGGATAGTATTAACTTGTGGAAAATCCCCTTGTGTTTGGGAATCTGCAGGATCAATAGAGGTGAAAAGGAATTGGAAAGGTAGGGAAATAGTTTTTAATTGAATCCATGACTTCTTTTGTTTGCACACCTTTGTCTCTTATGTGGTTTTCTCTAATAGGATATTTTAATGGATGCTTTGGAGATTCTCTGTGGAACCTGTCATAAATTAGTTATAAAAGCAATCAACAAAGAGATGTTGATTTTGGTTTCTCCACGTATATGAATTTATATATATTTAAATTACTTAAATTTGCATATAAGCATGTATATTATACACACATTGTATATGGGATATTAACTGAACAGTAAACCTGAAGACATTGCTTAAAACTAAGCACAGGAAATAAAAGAAGACATTTTTTTAAATGTGAAAGAGAGGTTAGGAGAAAAGGAGAGCAGAATGTCTCAGTTTAAAATAAACCTAAAGGAATTTCTACACTATAAGTCCAGGAAGAATGGTGTGGGCTAAAGAAAATATTTGAAGAATTTCCCAGAATTGTTGAAAGACATGGATTTCAGGTTAAAGAAACAAATAAATCTTGAGAAACGGAAATGCAATTAAATTCGTTCATAGAAGGCTGAAGGTAAAAAAGCACAATAGCAGAGGCAAAGATAGGCAGGCCAAAAAGGATATATTTATAAAGGAGCAGTCATATTCTTCACCAAAGCAACAACAGATTCTTGAAGTCAGTCAAATAAATTTTCAAGTTTTGAAGAAAAAAAAAAACAATTAATAATTTGCATTCTGTATTCTGGTTCCCAGGGTAAATTCCAGATGATCTGAGACACAACATAGAGGGACTGGCACATTCATATCCTTGTGGAAAGAACTGTAAAAGAATGCCCTTCAGGAAACAGAAAACTGGATACAGAAGAAAGATGTAGAGACACAATAAAGTACAGAGAGTGGGGGAGATTCAATATACATGCTGTGAATCCAGAGAAGGGGTGTAAAATGATAATAATGACTAAATTAGAGAGTAAAAAAGGAGTTCTCTTAAAAGATAATATGGAAAATGGGAGGGAGATTATTTTATTTAAAGTATTTGAACTCTAGGAGTGCCTGGGTGGCTCAGTCAGTTGAACATCCATCTCTCAGTTTTGGCTCAGGTCAGGATCTCAGGGTCCTGGGATTGAGCTTCCCATAGGGCTCTGTGCTCAGCGAGGAGTCCACCTCTCTCCCTCTCCCTCTCTCTCTCCCTCTCCCTCTCCCTCTCCCTCTCCCTCTCCCTCTCCCTCTGCCCCTCCCCCTGCTCAGGCACTCTCTCTCTCTCAAATAAATAAATCTTAAAAACATATAGTTTTGAGCTCCTTTTTATGGCTCCAGATAAAACAAATAATAAATGTACACTTTGGTAAGCCAAATATTGATTTAAATGTTATAACCAGTTAATAAAATAATATATATTTTATGACTTTCAAATCAATGAAGAAAATGAAGGAGAGAGAAAACTACATTCAATCAAAGACAAAAGAAGATATTGATTCCAAATCATCATCATAAATGTGAACTTATCAATTTGTAAAAGGTGTAGAGGCCAACATTGATGTTAAAAAATATACAACTGGCACTTAGTCTGAAAGTCACAATTAAATAATTACTAGATTAAAAATTAGAAATTTAAAAAAGTTTTGCCAGGTACTTAGTAAGCAATAATAGGGCTAAGCAATAAAAATCCCTATAAAATAATAAAAGATATACCCTGAACTATTCTGAGCACTCTAATGTTTACTGTTTATTTATTTGTTTTTTATTTTTATGTTTACTGTTTATGATTCCAGAATTTTTATGTTGAAACCCTATTTCTAATGTGATGATATTTGGAGGTGTGACCTTTGGGAGGTAGTTAGGTCATGAGAGTGGAGCCCTCATATATGGGATAAGGAACCTAATAAGAAAAGTCCAGAGCACTAGCTAGCTCACTTTCTGACATGTGATAATTCAAGAAGTCAGCTTTTTTTGTAAATCAGGAATAGTGTACTCACCTGACCATGCTGACACCCTGATCTTGGATTTCCAGCCTCCAGAACTGTGAGAAATAAATGCCTTTGGTCTGAGCCATCCAGTCTATCACAATTTGTTATGACAGTCTGAGTTCAGATAAGAATATACAAATTATAATAGGAAGTAAAAGTATACAGTACCTGTGAATAAAATCTTTCAAAGAATACATAAGATTCACTGAAGAAATTCGTTAAACTTTATTGGGTAACAGAAAAAAAAAGAAGTATATATAAAATGAAAGAGCTTTTCCACATATATGAATTCATACACTTGGTTTACAGATAGAAAGACTCAACATAGCAAAGATGTTCATTTTCCCGAATATAATCTACAGTTTAAATGAAATTCCAGTTTTGTACCATGATACATAACTAACCCAAAACTAATATAAAAAATTAAATGCTTAAATTATCAAATTTGAAGTAGGTGGAGGAGACACAGGATATCAAGATTTATATAAAATTTTACGATTATAAAATTACTGTTAAAGTACACAAAGTAAAAAAATTAATTATTTAATAATACACCACATGTTAACTAACTGGAATTTAAGTTAAAAACTAAACAAAAGTGAGTTATTTTTCCAGGGTTCCACTACAGAGTGAGAAGTGTGTGTGTGTGTATGTGTGTGTGTGCGCGAGGGAGAGAGAGAGAGAGAGAAAGAGAGAGAGAGAGAGAGAGGAGGGGGGAGGTACAATTTAAGTAATACTGCTAGGAAGAAATAGCTATTCACTTAAAAAGAACAATAAACTTAGATTTATACCTCACATCATAACTTAAAATCTATTCTAGGGTATTTTTTTATTGTGTCTTCTATGAGTCCTCAAGTTTTTTTTTTTTTAATTTTTTTATTTAAATTCAATTTGCCAACATAGAGTATAACATCCAGTGTTCATCCCATCAAGGTCCCCCCTTAGTGTATTAAATATCGTACTAAGTTTCCTGGGGCTGCTGTAACAAAGAGCCATAAATTGGGAAATGTATTCTCTCAAAGTTCTGGAGTCTAAAAATCCAAAATCAAGATGGTAACAGGACCATGTTGCTTCTCAGACCCTGAGTAGAATCCTTGCCATTTCTTCGCTAACAACTCCACCACCCCAATTCTGCCTCTGTCATTCACATGGCACTCTCCTCATCCGTCTTTGTCTGTGTCCAAATTTCCCTCTTCCTAGAAGTTCACTAGTCACGTTGGATTAAAAGGCTGCCTATTCCAGTGTGGCTTCATTTTAACTATATCTACAGTGGGGTTATTTCTAAATCACGCTAATAAGGTCATTGGGAGTTAGGACTTCAACATGTCTTTTTAAGGAACACAATTCAACCTGTTACAGTCCACCTTCTGTACCCCCGCAATTTCATGCCCTTCCCATGTGCAAAATATACCCACACTACTCCAATATCCCCTAAAGTCTTAAGTATTCCAGTTTAAGACTGCCCAAAATCTCATTTAAATGTCTTCAATTTGAAGTCCCTAATCCCATCATCAAATCGTTTAAATTAATTGTATGTGAAACTTGAGATATTATTCATGCCGGGGCAAAATTCCTACCTATGAACCTCTGACTAGGTAAGTTATTAATTTACAAAATACAGTGGTGAGAAAGCATTGGATAAATGCCCACATTACAAATGAAAGAAATTGGGAAGCCTAAAGAAGTCACATGGCCTGATCAAGTCTGAAATCCAGCAGGGCAAATTCCAGTAGATGTCAAGGCGTGTGAATAATCCTCTGTGGTCTTATATTTTGTCCTTTGGGCCCCACTGGGACAACCCTGCACTATTGGTTCTGGGTAAGAAACTGAGCCAGGGCCCTTCCCTTCCCCAGAGGCTTATCCCTCTGGCCCATGGTGATAGCAGTAGCACTACCAGCCTCTGAATTCACTTCTTCTTCATTTCCTTCATTCCCTCTCATCTTTCTCCCTTCATTTCCTCTCATCTCTCTCCCTTCAGTTCATATTGGCATTTTTTTATTGGTATAAATTTTCCCAAAACCTCCCTGGCCTTCTATGTAATTTTGAGAGGTTCAAGCCATCAAACAAGAGAGTCCTCCACAAATCTTTCTTGACTAATTCCAATTCTATTTCTGGGCTTCTGCTGAGATGGATGATTGGATTCATGAGTTCCACACCTAACGTCTTTCGCATATGGCCTTTTTTCTAGGATAGGCTGAGAATATTCTAAATTATCAAGTGCTAATTCCTTTTCGCTTAAAGTTCCTTCCTTAATTTATTCCTTTCTTCTTGAATTTTACTAAAAACAGAAGAGAGAACTGGATGTACCTTCCACACCTTACTTGGACATTTCCTCAGCTAAATATTCAAGTTCATCACTTATAAATTCTACTTCCTACCAAAATGCAGAATGTATTTCAGCCAAGTTCTGTCACTTTATGAAAAAGATTACCTTTCCTCTAGTTTCCAAAAACATGTTTCTCATTTCCATCTGAGACCTCACTGGAAGCACCTTTAACATTCACATATCTGGTAATATTCTATTCATGATGATATAGGTTTCTGTAAGACAACAGAAGTTTTCTCTCTAGCTCGCCTCACTTTTCCCCCTGAGTCCTTATCTGAATCACCTCTACATGTCCTTAATTCTACCAATAACATCTTTGAGGCCATCTATGCTTTTACTTTCACAGACTTCAAAATTCTTCCACGCTCTACTCATTATCCAATTTCAAAGCCACTTCCATATCTCTAGGTATTAATTACAGCAGCAGCCCACTTTCCAGGGCCAAAATCTATATAATTTTCCAGGGCTTCTGAAACAAATGAACATAACTGGGGGAGGGGGGTACACAGAAATTTACTCTTACTGTTCTGGAGTCTAGAAATCCAAAATCAAGATGTCAACAAGACCAGGTTCTCTCTGAAATTTTGGACAGCATTCTCTCTTATCTCTTCATAGCTTCTGTGGCTTTCAATCCTTGCCATTCCTCAGCTCATGGCTACATCACTACACAGCATTCTCCCTGCCTTATCTCTGACTCTGTGTCCCAATTTCCCTCTTATAAGTACATCAGTCATATTGGTTTAAGAGTCTACTCTTCTCCAGTATGATCTCATTTTAACTTAACTAATTCCATCTGTTGCAACCCTATTTCCAAATTAGATCACATAGGAGTTAAGGCTCCAACATATCTATTAGGGGGACATGATTCAACCCATGACAGATAAATGAATTTTTAAAGCAAGATCACAAAAAATATCTTGAGATAAAATATAGAAATACTTTTGGACATTATGGTATACTAAGATTTTTTAAAAGACCCAAATAAAAAATAATAAATTTGACCAGACTGTAATTATATACTTCCACATGTGAAAATGAGCACAAAATAATAAAATTTTCATATTTAGGAAAACATTTAGAACACACATTACCAATAGAGGAATGTATTTGATTATATAAAAATACAAAAAAATCTATATACCAATTAAAAAAGACAAACTGTTGAAAAGAAAATGTGCAAATATGAGTAGTGAATTCATAGTAGATGCTAAAAATCACTAGAAATCCGGAAATTTCTTTCTCAATTGAACCTCATTAATCACTCATTAGATTGGTTAAAAAATAACAGTAGATGCTGTTAAAGATGTGAGAGACATGAATTTCTCAATGCTGTTAAGGAGGGGGGTGCCTGGATGGCTCAGTCAGTAAAGTGCCTTCTGCTCAGGTTATGATCTTGGGGTCCCTGGATCCAGGCCCAAGTCGGGGGGCGGGGGGTCCCAGCTCAGTGGGAAGTCTGCTTCTCCCTCTTCCTCTAGTGCTCCCCCTCCCCTACTCATGCTCTCTCTCAAATAAATAAATCTTAAAAAAAATACCGTTAGTATAAATTGTTACAATTACCTTGCAAACAATTTCAGATGATCTTATAAAACTTCTAATGGAACTACTACATTATCTGAGTCACTTTTAAGTCATACTTGTATTAGCTAGCTATTGCCATCATGATGCTGTGTAATAAACATCCAAAACTCAATGATTCAAAGTAACAGCTATTTATTATAATGAATTGGTGGGTCGTCTAAGACATACTTTTTAGTAGTGTTAGCAGAACACAAGTGGACAAGCAGTAAATGCTTGAGACTACTTCAGGCTTAGTCTCAGACCTAGAATACTATCACATCATGCATATGCCATTGACCAAAGTCAATTCCACAGTCAAAGGGAAAAGTACACTTACCCTTTTAAGAGAAGAAACTACAAAGCTATATATTAAAGGGCTTGAAAACGGAGGAATGAAGAATTTAGCCAATAATTCCATGAAATGCAATGTACACACAATTATTCACAAATTTACTACATCCAAAACATCCACACTCATCCCAAGAATCCTAATCTGATTACAGTATCAAGCCTGAAGTCCAAGATCTTGTGATCTATGTCAATATCAATTCTTTTTTTCTTTATTCCCCCCCCCTTTTTTTTTAGATTTTATTTATTCATGAGAGACAGAGAGAGAAAGAGGCAGAGACACAGGCAGAGGGAGAAGCAGGCTCTCTGCAGGAGCCCGACATGGGACTTGATCTTTACTCCGGGGGTGAGCCACCCAGGCATCCCAATATCAATTCTTTCTAAAAGGAAAACATCTCTCCAACATATAATGATAGAACAGAGAAATGATACCCACAGTAAAAACTCACATTTAAATAATTTGATACACATGGCAGTCACTTATTTGTTTATTCCTCTCTAACCATTTTGAAATCCTGCTGGATAAATGATGCTAGATCCTCCTATTAGTGGAGTAGAAAATACATGATTAGGCTCTGACTCTGCTTCCTGGGGCTATTTCACCATTCTAAGATTTTCCAAAGCTCTTAGATCTACCCTACAGACATCTCTCTTTTACCATAATTTTCTTTGGCCATTTATAGAGAGAATTACAAAGCATGCTTTTTGAGATGAGCAGATTTCCCATCCTTCTTTATGCCTATAGAGAGTTGAGAATCAAAATAACTTTTCTTCTCTTGAGCTAAGTCAAGGCTTATTGTATTTTTAAAAATGCATTTCTCTTAAAAACTTCATGGACTTTCCATATATTTGGTTCCAGTCAATTCTTTCTGTCTCAGTCTATACCCACACTCATTTTAGAGGCATCTATTTTCCTGTAGATTTAACTACAAGTAATTTAAGCACATTTTTTCCCAGTAAAACCATGCTCTTAATGTTTTTTTATAAGTCCTTTTGACCAAGTAAAAAGATCTACTAACATCACCTTAATTCTTTCAGAGCTTTTATCAAAGTGCCTCCCTTGTTCTTGATTTTGTCTGTGTTCCTGGGCTATATCTTAATTTGAGAATTTGTTACTGATTGGAGACATGGATAACAAGAGACCATTTTAGTTTTCCATCCAATGTTCTGGGCTCTCTTCTTTACCTCTAAATTCTGCTTGAAATCTGTCCAGTTCTTTTCTGAACTTATCAGCTTCTTTGGGTAGCATATATGTAGCAACAATCTCAAACTTTCAACACTTTGCCTGGGAACCATCTTGCCACAAGTTTATTTGGTACATCTTTTATGATTAAGTTTACATGTGATGATTTTACCAAATATTTCACCACTACATAACACTAATTATAATAATATAAATTAAAAATCATTTCAACATATATATACAAATATTTGATAAAATATCATATTCATTCCTGAAAAAAAAACCAACAAAACACAGGCTAGGAATAAAAGAAAATACATATACACACACACCTTACACCTGATAGATTGATTTCTATTGCAACTTTCTTATAGCAACAAAAATTATGGTACCAGTCTGCAAACAATACATGTTTTTTAAAAATATTAGTCTAGACAATATTGTGGAAATAAACTGTAGAAATATTCCAGGATTTTAAGATTTAAGATAGAATTCAGTTGAACACTTTTAAGCCATCCTCTATTTGGACATATATGGGGAAATATGAAATGTTTGTGTGATGTTTATAAATGCTGTATTTTATATTTGTATAGTTTCTTTGTGTTAACTTGAGAAAAATCTAATTGTAAACTTTAATAATAATTGTATGGAGACTATGGGAATATAAATGTCATACACGTTTTCAACAGCTGTGCTTTGAAACAAATGGGTTCTGTATACCACTTAAAATGGTATACAGCACAGAGCAGTTGTAAATAACTAAACACCACAAGGTACATCCAAACGGAGAATTTGCCTTTCATAAACATACAAATAAAATACACCTTAAAAAGCAGAAGCTTTTTATAATATATGAGATTCTATGTGCAGTTCAGCCAAATTAACATTCATGCATTATATAAATATAAGTTTAGGTCAAACTGTAAAATTAATTTATTTAAATAATATTTCTAAGCATTTTAAGCATTTTTAAAGTTGCTTTGCTAACATAGTAACCAATAGTCCAAGAAATTTACTGGACCATTATAGGTTCTTGGATAGGAAGAAATTTTAAGGTTAAAACACTTTCAGAAAAACAAATTGTCCTTTTTTTTTTTTTATTGTGGTTATTGTCTTTTTAGCTTTATTTTCTGAGAATTCTTTTTTCTACACTGAACGTAATTATAAAGTATCTTGAAAATAATATGATGGTTTATAGGCTATCACATCATAAAAACCTTTTTGTACATTTGCTGAGTTTACTTCACCTGTGTTTAACAGGAAACACCATCTCTTTCATTATTGAGCTAGCTTCCTGTTAAACTCTGCCAATAGAGGGCTCTAGAGAGCAATCATAGGAATTAAAAAACTCTCCCATTGCTTGTTTCCTTCCAAAAAGCCTACCCACAGCCCTTCAGCTGACAATGGCAGTTGCTTCCAGTTCTCAGATTTTATTTGTTTTTACAGCACTCCCGGAATGAGGCTCATCATGCTCTTCTTCAAAACTCAACAATAAAAAATAAACAACCTGATTAAAAAATGGACAAAAAGATATGAACAGAAACCTCCCGAAGATGCACAGATTGTAAGCATGTGAAAAAAATTCAACATCATATATCATTAGAGAACAGCTAATTAAAACAACAATGAGATACCACACTTCTATTAGAATGGGTAAAACCCAAAACACTGACAACATTAAATGCTAATGAATATGTGCAGCTATAGACACTTTCATTCACTGTTGGTGAGAATGCAAATAATACAGACATTTTGGAAGGCATTTTGGCAGTTTCTTACTAAATGTAGGCTAAACATAGCTATGTTAGCTAAACATAGGCTTACCATATGATCCAGCAATTGTGCTCCTAGGTATTTACACAAATGAGTTGAAAACTTATGTCTACACAAACCCTGCACACAGATATTTATAGCAGCTTTATTCATAATTGCTCCAAATTGGAAGCAACCAAGATGTCGTTACATAGGGGAATGGAAAAACAAACTCTTGTATATCCATACAATGGAATATTATTCAATGATAAGAAGAAATGAGCTATCAAGGCACAAAAAGACATAAAACAACCTCTGATGCATGTGGCTTAATGAAAAAAGCTAATTTGAAAAGGCTGCATATTATATGATTCTAACTATGTAACATTCTGAAAATATCAAATTATAGCAATAGTGAAAATATCAGTGGTTTCTGGAGATTTGTGGGGAGAAAGGAAGGGATGAATGAACAGAATATGGGTGACTTTTGGAGCAGTGAAGCCATTCTTTGTGCTACTGTAGTGGTAAATGTATGACATTATGCATTTGTCAAAACCTGTAGAACTACTGTAGAACTGCATAACAGAAAGAATGAAATCTAATGTATACCGTGGATTGTAGTTAATAATAATGTAAATTAAAGCCTCTCTGAAGAAAGCCTATTAATTTTCTTTTAACAAAATGTAATCATAATTCCTGACACCAGAACATAAGAATCTACTTATATATGTCCTGTGTGTTGATTTAGTTAATAAACTTTTTTTTTGCTTCAGTTATGTTTAATGTGGAAACTATTGATGTAAGTAAATGTGTTGTGTGTATATGTGTGTGTGTGTGTGTGTGTGTGTGTGTGATTAACAGGTAGATAATGCTGTTCCATCTTTTTTTTTTTAATGTTGTTCCATCTTGAGTAAACATTTCGCTTTGACTGTTGATGACAGGTTAAAATGTTTCATAGGTGTGCATTTCATCCAAAGATAACGCTGTTGTGCTGTCATCAGAAAAATGTATCCTTTGTATTTTGGTGGCAGATTATAAAAAGGTTCTATGTTTTTAAATCACCCACCTTCTTGTAAATAGGTAAAATAATGTGTGTACAATGTAGGGGAGAAATACTTGCTGGTAACTAAAATAATTTTTTATCATAGGAAGGTATCTGTATTAATTTCTTAATGCCACCATAAAATATTACCACAAATTTGGTGGTTTGAAACTACAGAAATATATCCCCTCACAGTTATAGAAGCTAGAGGTCTAAAAATCAAGATATTATCACTCTGATTATTTCTCTGAAGGCTCTAGGGAAAAATCCTTCCTTGCCTCTTCCTAGCTTCTAGTTGTTGCCCTTAACCCTTGGCTTGCAGCTTCCCAATGTGCTAAATTTCCATTTTCTTACAAAGACACTGGATATTGGACTCAGGTCCCACTCTAATCCCCTATGATCTCATCTTAATTAATTATATCTGCAAAGACTGTATTTTCATCCCCCTGTATTTTGGCAGGGGGATGCCGTACTGCAGTACTCGTCTGGTGATGGAATTTTCTTATTTAATATGTCTTCTCACTGGTCTAGATGATACACCTTTTCAACTAATAACATCATGTTTTCTAAAGCCTGTTTGATAAGTAATTCAAATCAGAGGCTGGACAGGATGGACAGTAAGTATACAGTGGTGAAGGAGTAACTTTTAACTGGCAATTAATTTGCCTTTATTCCTAGCACAGAAAGCTACTTGTGCTCAGCAGTGAAAAAGAATTTCATATTAACTAGATTATGGTCACTGAAAATCACATAAAAGACTATTTTAGACTGTGATATTTGCTTTTCTTATAATTAATTCCAAATTTCTTAAACTACTTGATCTCAACTCAGCTCACATGTGGGTATTTTAATGCAACTTAACTTTTTTTATAGTCTGCGCTAGGGGACCTATAAACATTTTCATGTTTGTGTGTTAGTCTAATAAAACTATCACTTGTAGTGCAAAAGAATAAAGATGCAATGATATAAAATGAGCTAAGATTTTCATAGAGATTGATTGGACTAAATGAGAAAAAACACAAAATCTACTACAGAATAATCATTCATTATGTAAATATCTAAAGAGTCTCATAGATCTCTTACTTGTTAATTTGTTCAACAACTTTGTTTAGTTCATTTTCACAGACTACTTTTAAGAACTTAGGTTTGCAGTTGCCAGAGAAATTTTACAAGGAAAAAAAAAATAGCTCCAAATCTTTATATTATCTGAGGGCATATGTTCCCATCCAAGTAGTTCTATACCATATTAAATAAAATTCTTAAGTTAATCAAAATAGTATTAAGTAAAAAAATCAAAATTTTGCTATATTCATGTTATTCTTACCTTTAAAGGCCTTGGGAAAATCAGCTGTTTTCTAATGATGTGATTTATAAACATTAACAATAAAAATTGTCCCAATAATTTACATATTATTTTAAAATTTCCTACATCTTGGCTCCAGGACTCACTCTCTGATGTAACTTCCTATACAAACTCCATTAGTTCTGCTTCCAAAGAAGCAGATGCTCAGATGGGATCAGATACACAAGAGGTTTATTGAGGAAAATGTCTATGAAGAATAAATCAAAGGAAGTAGGAGAAACTTCAGACCACAATGGAGATCTGGCCTAAAGGAAAGTAGGAAGAAAGAAGGGTTGAGTAGGAAGTATCAGATGACAGCATAGTTCTGAGAAAATTTTGGGCAGGGTAATGGTAGAATCCATGAGCCAAACTCTCCTGTCAGAGGAGTCCTACTTCCCATAGAAATGGTTCAGCACCAATATCCTACCCCATTCAGTCATTTGCTAGGAGAAACCTGTGGGAGGGTGACCTTGCACAGATGTGAGGGTGGATGTAGAGCTCAGTCAACCATGTGGTCCCCAAAGCAGGAGATAGGAATGGGTTGTTTTTATGTTTTTATGGCCATTCCTTAAGCTATATTATGGAGTATTTTTTTTTTCCCAAAGAGGAGAATCTCTGACTCCTTGAAATTATATTGTAACTTACTTCCTTCGATGAAGAATTTGAAGTGTGTTTGTTGCTTTATTTTTGGGTTGACTTTTTAAAAAAAACATTTTTATTTAATTTTTTATTTTAAGTCATAAAGTACCAAACTCCAAGAAATTCCCTGGGGAGAATTAAAATCATCTCTGAGTTCTTAAGATTTATTTTATTATTTATGTGAACTTTGGGGTGAATACTTTTTTCCTTCCTCCTATACTGACCTTTATATTTCTGTCCTCCAACCTATTTGCTTAACTCCAGAGTTCTTTATTTTATCCTAATAAATATGAGCAGATTCATTGGGTACATGAAGTTACTATAAAGCTTAAGAGCAAATGCCTTTGCTTCTCTTGTGATTGAGTATGACAGAAGATTTTTACATCAAAACTAGGATAAACACCTTAAAAAGTGGCTATTTAAGTGAATTAACACAATTTCTTTTCTTAAATTGGATTTAAAGATTAAATAAGCTTTCCCAGTTAAGTAATATTTCATAAATGTAAATTCTTTGTTAGTGTTGACATTTAGAGATCACTAGATTCAATAATAATATATTATCTTTATTTTTCATTAAGTTTTAAATCCAATAAGATTATGTTACATTATACACCAAAAGAAATAATTATGATTAATCTCCTATAAACTTTTAATCTACTTTTTTAATCTAACTTTTTTATCTTTTTTAAATCTAACTTTTAATCATAGAACTTTTTAATGTTAAATACTTTTCTTTTTACTCAATTTGAAATCATGTCTGAAGTGTAATTTATTTATAGCTAGGATGATTTCTAACTATTTATTAGTGAGATCTCTTCCTATTTAGTAAAGCAATATATTTTATGAATTCTCAACAAATTTTGCACTGGACCGGATATGTGTAATTTTATATCCAGTGAAAATTAGATATCTTCATCTTAGGCAGTATTTTACCTAAAGGTAAAAATCAATATTGGTTTTATACTTAATTATTTTAGTCTCCTTTTAATATTTTAGATGAATACTCATTATAATCTTGTTCCAAGGTTGTCCAAATCCAAATAGGCTCAATCAATATATTTTTTCTAATAGTAGGTCTTCTTAATGTCATACTGACTTAACTCAGGTTGCTAAATTCAAACCCTCGCTCTCACATTTAATAGCTATATAAACTGTAAACTTAAAAATTTTTGAATTTGTTAGTTGTGATGATATCTATGTATCTCCCTATGGCAGTGACTGTAGCTCTAACCTAATACTTGTTTTCCCTTTGATTAAGAATAAGGTAACATTTAATAGCATAAAAAACTTCCAATTTCCTTTGCAACTACTTATGACTAATTGGTGTAATCTGGCTATTGCAAATATAGGAAAAAGGATGTGTATGAATTCAGGATAATTCTTTTAAGGTATAGCTTGTGTCCGTTCTTTCTGATTGGCTAAAATGTAGATGTGAAGTTAAAATATCCAGGTTGACCTTGGGGAAATTTGGAGAATATGAGTGAGGTTTGCAGAGTGGAACAAAGAGACGGCAAGTTATACCCTTGTGACTTTGTGAACGCAGCCTCAATACCAGCTCTGAACTCATTTTTTTCCTTCTAACAAATAGTAAAGATTTAAAAGAAATACATCTTATTCTACTATCTTCTTCATCTTTTTTTGTATATACTGTCTTATTTCTATCAGAATAAATATTGATTAAAAGCATGGACTTTGAATCAGACTCCTAAATCAAGTTCTGCTTCTAACATTTAAGAGCTTCTAATATGTTTTCTTTTTTTTAATTTAATAGCTATGCTAACTTGGAGAAGGTATTTTACTTATTTGAGTCTGAATTTCCTCATTGGAAAAATGGAGATGAAAATAAAAATATCTGTCTTGTTGGGTTGGTATCCACACAAAATAGTGCTTTGTAGGTATTAACTAACTTCTTCCTTTTCTTCTCCTCTGCCTTCTTCATCTCCTTTTTTCTCTTCTTTTGTCTCTTCTTATTCTTCCTCTCCTTGTTCTCCTTTTTTCCATCTTTCTTCTTCAGTGATTATTATCCAAATATATTGGTTTAAAAGAAGATGAAAATTAAAATATGAAGAATACTGAGGTGACTGGGTGGCTCAGCCAGGTAAGCAGCTAACTCTTGGTGTCTACTCAGGTCATGATCTTGCAGTGGTGAGATGGAGAACCAAATCAGGCTCCATGCTCAGCAGGGAGTCTACTTGAGATTCTCTTCCTTCTCCCGGCTCCCTCTGCTCCTTCTCTGCTTGCCCAAGCACATCTCTCTTTCTCTAAAAAAATAAAATATTTTAAAAATAATCATATGAAGAATATATAGATGAAGTAAATTTTGATAGCTTGTGTCACCTGGTTTGGATGTTTCCAGGTATTCATTTACTTAGTTATTCAAGGAACACTTATTCAGACCATAATATGTAACACATTTATTAACAGAAAATTAAATTAGAAAAATAACTACCTTGTACTACTTATCCTTAAGTTTTGCAAAGAAAATAATTTTTTTCTTATTAGTATGCTCTAAATTTTCTGCAATGGATATATATCTTACAAAAGTTATAAAAAGTTTAAAGATTATGATTACATTTTAAAATGAATCTTTTATTCAATTACATTAAAATTCTTGTGTTAAAATGGTTCTTAAATTTCTTCCAGGTGTTTTTGTCACAATGCTTTTAGGCCAGGAATTATCTAATTGGTGCGATGATGTTAAATTTAAAAGTAAAACAGAAGATTTTAGAAACTATGTAAAGTGGCACTATTCTGCACTTAAAAAAAATTAGACTTCCTATTTAGCTTAGTAATAGACTACTTGGATTTCTAGTTTAATAATTTTAAGAATACAGTTCTGTTACAGTCGTGATTTCTTTACTCTTTTCCTTGTGGATCTTCTGCTTATCACACATTTCATCAGAATTATTCTGGCAAGCAACCATGAGATAGTTCCTTGTTTTTTCTTGTTTAATGTATTTTATTTCTGTATTTGACCTTAACTAGACATATATATTTAATTTTTATAATAAAGTATTCTTAAAATACAAATATGATGCATTATACTAAATAATGCATTTCTAACAGTAGTTAAAATATTATTATATATTATAAAAATAATTATTCCTAGACTTTTTAAGTTATTATTATAAAAATAGTTTTTTTTTCTTTTTATGTTATATGGGGAAACCTATCTTGATCAAATTTACATAAATAAATTACATTTTATTTAAAGTATACATTTTTTTACTGTAATACATCAGTCACAAATGGAATAACTAGGATGAGGAAAAAGAAAAATGTTTGCCATGTGGGTATATTTTCTTAAAATGCTTTGAAAGTGGTCCAAAAATGCCTTGTTGGCAATCTATGGCAACATTCATGTAAAAAAAAAAGAAAAGTAATATTAAACTGATGTTTAAAGATACAAAAGAAAGCAAACACAGCTGGCTGCTGTACATGTTCATGTGTAAGTTCAACTGCTTTTTTTCTCTTTTTGTTTCTCTCTCTCTTTATTAAACTAAAGTTTCAAAACATGTTCCTCCTTTGGTGTCCTAAAAGGAAAGGGGGGAAAACACATGGCATGATGAATAAATCAACTACTTAATGCAATCTTCAAAAGAAAAGTAAAATAAACCTATTCAATATTTATACTTCAATAAAAAAAAATTGGGCGTAACTTCTGGATTACAATGGAGTCAACTTCTTCTTACTTTCCTTTACACTATTCCCCAAACAGGAAACACATGAAAACTCATTAAAAGTACTAAATCTGAGACTAAGAGAAAAACAATTGCCAGATATTGGGATAAATATCAACTAAATGTGAATTACCTTTATAAAAATCATCAGTGGTAGAGCTTTTCATCACCTCATGAAACAACTGCAAGCTCTGCATGACTGGAAGAACATGAGGCCATGAACCGTTTTCTACCATTTGCCCTGATTCCAAGAAACAAGGTTTGTGTCAAACAGAAAACTTGGAAGCCATCTCTTTCTTCTTTCTTGCTACTACCTTTTTTAAAGTAACATCTGTTCAAAGGTTACTGTTTTCTACTCTTGAATCTGCAAAACCACTTTCATATCTTTTCAGAGTAAGCAATTCCTGCAAACTAATATGGCAGGAAATATCAACTGTTTTATGATACCACATTGCATTCTAGAAACCATACAATTTAACAATAAAGCCTTGTACAAAGGTAAGAGTCAAGAAAAATCTGGATTGCAAAGTATGGTCCGAACTGAACAAATTCACCTGGTCTACCTTTCAAGTGCCTGAGATTCAGATAGTGAGGAAAGGAGGTAATCATATTGGATACAACCAGATTCCTTAGAGATTGCACTGCGTATTACTCAGCTTCCACGAGTAGATCTGAAAAGGATTTCAATCTTATCTAAGTGCACATTGAGTGAAACCAAAAACAAACAAAACAAACAAGTTCCATGAACTCTGCCATTTGAAAGGCATGTAATCTGATCATGTTTCTCATGTATTAAAAAAAGAGATAAAGGGAAGTCAACATATTTATGATAGAACATGGTAAAGTACAGATAGCAAAAGTTCTAAAAGACACAAAAGATACTTTTTTTTACAAGGTCCACAGGAGCTGGGAACATGTCTGCATGGTGACATCCAACACCTAGCACTGTGCTGGGTCATCAGGTTGCACTAAGTGAACATCTCCTGAGTTACTTCAGGATAAGCAATGATTGTGGGTTAAATGTTAGATAAAATTCTACTAGTATCTGAATTAAAGGAAACATTAAATAATAGTTTGTTGGTAGTTTTACTCAATAAACTTTGAGAATATTGTATTATAGAAACAAGAAAAAATACTTTAGACAATGGTTTAGCTTCTTCTATGTAAGAAGGTAACTTCCAGGAGAAAGGAATAAAATTTGATAATAAGGAAAAAGATTGACTCAACAAGAAATTTTAAGAATGGAGAACTTGGTATAACAGAATGGGAGCTGATCTTTGAGCCTAACTAATCATAGATTTTTTTTTTATTTTCACATATGCACTTGCAAAACTGAATGTAACTTGTCATTCAAATAAAAATGTGTAATAAAAATAATAATGTAATGAAATATTAGATGAAAGTGTAAAACTTTGCATATCCTTTAACTATGATGATTACTTTACAATTTTAACTATATACATTCATATTTATTGATCATAAGCAAATTATCTCTACAATAGTTCCTCTCTGATGTAACTCTGTAGAACAGTATTTCCTTCACAGCATGCTCCTATTGATTTTATTTTAATTGATTTTATTTTATTTGCTCATTGATTTTAATTTGAACATCTTAATCCCTTTCTTTCTCAGAAAAAAATGAATATTTAAAGCTATGGTTATTTCTTAGTGAAAAAAAGGGATCTTGTTTATATGAGATCTAATTTAATGTTTAACACAGACACAGAAATGAATGAATAAATATAAAAATTGCAATGTTGCCATTTTCATTAACTCTATCCTAAACAAATAGTAGTATAGGACAAAGTTGCAAAGCTGACTTTATTATCTTTTTTCTATTAATAAGTATAGTAAACTGGTATTGTCCTCAAATTGTCTATTTCTACAGGCAGGCATGGGCGGTAATGGTGACTTTGCAACCTACTATTTCTGCTATTCCCACTTTTGTAATGTTGTAGAGGGGATATTAAAAACTCACAGCATCCTTTGAGGAGAAATAAAACAAAAGGGTGGAGCCAAGTACTGTTCTATTTTTAGTGACTTGGAGACTTGGAGAGTCCCTGCCAGTATTGGCATAAACTAAATGAACATAGAGAACACTTCTTTTCTTAGCACATAGGGAACCCTTGCTAAATGTAAAAATTAAATTCTCTCTAGTTGAAAAATGAAATACCAATACATTTTTCTCTAATGCATATTATGTCCTTAAGTATGTATGTTGAAACATCTCCTAACATATTAAACACAATTTTGTTTGTTTAGAATGTAGGTATTTCCGCTATAAAACATGTTGTATTAAACCAGATTTACTGTATTACAATCTACATCTAATATCTCATTACCAAGGAATTTGGTACCAAGGAATCAATATTTACATATTAAGAAAGTTCAACTATGCATATATTTTTTCAGAATTTATATGTTTTAACAAACTATTAGCATAAATCTGAATTGAGTTAACTTATTGCAATTTATATTCTTTTCAAATGAACAGTTAAGTTTCGGCAGTCTTCTCTTTTTAAATATATTGCAAATTGCCATTAGTTCTGAGTAGCAGTAATTCCTCTGTTACAATAATCTTCAAAAAGGAAGCAGGGAGGGATAGAAGTGCCTATCAAGGACATTAACTCATTAAGAATTTTCATCTGCAAGAGGTGGAACTTATGAAATAGTGACTTAGTGTAAAATCATATTTTTTTAAAGATTTCTTTTATTTATTTGAGAGAGACAGAGGGAACACAAGTAGGGGGATGGGCAGAGGGAGAGGGAGAAGCAGACTCTCTGTTGAGCAGGGAGCCCTATATGGGGCTGGATCCCAGGACCCTGAGATCATGACCTGAGCTGAAGGCAGATGCCAGCTAAGCCACTCAGGCACCCCAAAATCATACACTTTGATGTTTTGAGTGAAGAGAAAACATCATTATGTGTACTGTATTTTCAATCTCTTTAAGAAAAGGTCAAATCTATTTATTCTGTAATGTTAAGATTTTAAAAGAACAAATAAAGCAGTAACTTAAAAATTCTATCTTCATTTGCTCTTTATTTCTCCTATTATTACACATATGTTAACTCAGTAGGTGTAACACATAATATGAGTAAAGTAATAATAGTCAATAATAATAGTCTCTAGAAATGTATGAAGTTTGCACATGAGTATTTGTAATCCTACGAACACAAAGCATATACACATCCATTTCCTCAATAAACAATGCTGAAGCCACCCAAAACATTAGTCGTAGAACTTATGACACTTTCTTTTTCAGAAGTAGTCAATGAAATTAGAAATTTCGTCAGTTTAATTTATTTCTCTATTTCAAGGGCCTAGAGCAATACATTGAATAGCAAGGGCTCTCAGTTTTTACTGAATGGATGATTTTTCTAATCATTAACTAAACTGCCTGGCAAAACAGATCTACACGGGTTATCAATATTACCTTTTCAAATGTTTTGCTCACTCAGGTATCTAATCAAAACTTGAGTTCATTGTTCAAGTAAGGTAGAAAATGTTGATTGTACAGTTTCATAAATATTACAATTTGTTGTTAGTAGATCTGCTTTTGAATTGAAGTTTCACTTCTTATGTGAATTGATGGAGACAGACTGGTCACATTAAAATTGGGACAGATGGGATCCCTGGGTGGCGCAGCGGTTTGGTGCCTGCCTTTGGCCTAGGGCGCGATCCTGGAGACCCGGGATCGATTCCCACGTCGGGCTCCTGGTGCATGGAGCCTGCTTCTCTCTGCCTGTGTCTCTGCCTCTCTTTCTCTCTCTGTGACTATCATAAATAAATAAAAATTTATAAAAAAATAAAAATAAAAATAAAATAAAATAAAATAAAATAAAATAAAATAAAATAGGGACAGAGAACCCACAACAATAATTTGAACAGGAAAATCTGATTCTAAAGAATTATTAATTAAAATAGGGTATTGGATTAAGGAGAGATTGACTATAAGAAGTAAAGAGAACATTAAAGAACAGAATATAGTAGATCTGAACAGTAACTATCCATTTCAGAAAAAGCACCCCCATAGAGCTGAGATCATGTTGGAGAGTTTCATTTATCCTACCAGTATGCCTCACTCTCACTGAAGTTTAGGGGTTTAGAGATAATTTAGATGGTTGTGTTGGATTTTAGTGATGAGAAAGGGATTTGAATATTGCCTCCCCCCCCTACCCCCGTCATGGATATTTAGTTTGTTCTAGTAAATGAGTTAGGAAACACATAAAGAGAAGATGGGGGAACCTCGGTGAGTTAATTTTGTGCTTATTTTTTTAAGGTTTTATTTATTTATTCATGAGAAACACACACACACACACACACACACACACACACAGAGGCAGAGACACAGGCAGAGGGAAGAGCAGGCTCCAGCAGGGAGCCTGATGTGGGACTCGATCCCGGGTCTCCAGGTTCAGTCCCTGGGTTGAAGTCGGCGCATAAACTGCTGAGCCACCCAGGCTGCCTAATTTTGCACTTCTTAATTTTGAGGTAATAGTCTTACTTTCAGTTGGGGTGTCTCTCCCCTGTTACAGTGGAAAGAGTTCTCTTCCTGTCCATTGCTAATTCCTCCAATGTTACCTTGGCTCAGACTCTCTCATCCATATAATTAAGAACTGTGCTCCTAAAATTATATCTGCTCTTTGCCATATCACCAAACGTGACCTCATCAACACATTTCACCAGTACACAAAATGTATAATAGGATCATCAAAGAACCACTTTGAACCCATCCCAAGCTATCACGTCTTCTTCCATTTACAGGAGAATTTCTCGGAACTCATTCATGCTCAAACTTACACTTTTCACCACTTTATACTCTCACTTTATTTCAATGGGACTCTTCTATCTTCTCAACTGAACTCTTGTTGAGCTTCCTCTTGCTTCTGTTTTTATCTCTTTCCTTTCTACATTCTCTTTTAAGGTGAACTTATCCAATGTCAATGTTTGAAAAGTCATCTATTTGCTAGTGATTCTCAAATCTATGACTCTAAGAAATTTTTACAGCTAACACAATATTCTAAAGTTTAAATATGATTGTAACAAACACAATCATTCTCCTTTCCTGTGTGTGTGTTTTTTAAAGATTTTATTTATTTATTCATGAGAGACACAGAGAGAGAGAGGCAGAGAGAGAAGCAGGCTCCTTGCAAGGAGCCCATGTGGGACTTGATCCCGGGACCCCGGGATCATGCCCTGAGCCGAAGGCAGACACTCAACCACTGAGCCACCCGGGCGTCCCTCTTTCTTGTGTTTTATTCAGGTCTGTGCTAAAAAAGTCTTCCTTGATTACACGTTCTAAATTAAAATCCTTTGCCATTCTGTATTTTATTATGCAGCTTTATCTTTCTGTATGACTTTTATCACTACTACCCGATACTTTATTACACAGATATTTAGTTGTTTATTTATTTATTTATTTGTTTGTTTTTAATAATACATTTATTTTTTATTGGTGTTCAATTTATTGTCACTTTTTTTCTCTGTCATTCTTCTCTTCCTCTCTATTGTCAGTTTCTTATATCATGAGAATGCAGTTACAAGTAGGTAATCTGGTTGTTTGCCACTAGAACCCCAATTATAAGAGAGATAAATACAGAGTAGGTGCACAGTAAGTTTTAATAATTAAGGCAAAAATTTATGTGTTGCATAAAATCTCCAGTTTCAGTTTCTCCCCGTTGTTACTAAAATAAAATAAAAATTCAAAGCATGATCTCAAAGCCCTATAATTTATAACACATGCTAAACTCTTTAACTCATCTCTATATGTTCTCCTGCTTCATTTACTACTTTTCAACCACACTGGTCTTATTGATGATGTTAAGCACGCCAAACAAATTCACCCCCCCCCAGAATCTTTGCCTGGATTATTATGCTGTCAAACCATTGATGTCTGTCTCCTAATTAGTAGGTGAAAAAATTTTCTCTGGTGTTCGTGACAACATATCTTAGACCTTCTATGGTACATTATGGGAGTTAAGGTGATATTATTTGAATGAATTAGTTATTTAATTTATGAGTAATTAGGCTGTTTCATTAGCAGGTGAGAAGTAAGAAGTGAACTTGGGGAACAATTCCTGAGAAAAACTAATTTGGTTGTCCTGGAAACCAAAGGACAAGTTTTGTTGTTGTTGTTGTTGTTGTTGTTGTTGTGTGTGTGTGTGTGTTTCAATAAAAAACAAACTGGTTGGGGCACCTGGTGGCTCAGCGGTTGAGCACCTGCCTTTGGCTCAGGGCGTGATCCTGGGATCAAGTCCCACATCGGGCTCCCTGCATGGAGCCTGCTTCTCCCTCTGCCTATGTCTCTGCCTCTCTCTCTCTCTCTCTGTGACTATCATAAATAAATACAAATTAAAAAAATATATCAGTGTATTGATTAGTCCAACATCTAGATATTCAACTTTGCTTTCTTTTCTATTTATTCTCTTTGCTACTAGTGAGCAATTCATACTTGCCATCTACTAGTACACAGAATCCAATATATCTAAAATCCATCTCATTAACATCCTTCTCAAGTCTGCTATTCTATCTGGTCAATATTTGCAGGTTAGGTTTCCCAGGAATAAAACTCTAAGGTAAAGATTTATTGACAGTGATCAACACACAAGTGTGTGTGTGGAAAAGAGTGTGTGTGAAAGTTAGGACTTATTAAAATACAGGGATAGCATAGGAACAGACTTAAGCAAAGGAAAAAATACTGTGGCAAGGGGATGAGACCTTTATACCCAACACTCGCCAGCCACTGGAGCATAGTGCCTCTCAAAAAGAATGTCCTACATTTGGACAAGGTGGCTGTCTTCAGCATAAGGTGAATTCAGCTCTCAGGTTCAGTTGTCACAGTTTAAGCAGGCAGTAAGAAATTAATACTTCTGTCTTTAAAAAAAAGGAGGTACATAGGGAGCACACCTCAGTGTCCATAGCATCAATCTACATTAGATCACTGTCAACCTCCATTACCAAGTGAAAAGTAGCAGCTTGAAATAGAATTGATTTAATTAAAATTTATCATCCTTTTGTAATACAATATTTTAATAGGTGTTTAGGGGAGAGGAGTTGCCCTTTAGAGTATGGGTATTAGCTAAGGGCCTCAGAAACGAAAGAGAGAAACCAAGTGTACTAAGTAGATAATTAATTAGAAGAATATATTTTTGTTCCTAAGAAAGAATGGATAGATAATTATAAAGGAGAAGGTATTGCCTGGTTAACTAAATCCTGTGATTATATGGAATTGGGTACTCACATAAAATGAAGCAGCTTATAAAAATTTCTATTTGGAGGAAAATAATCATTGTAGTTGTTGCTCTTTAAAGTTTTATTTATTTATTTATTTATTTAATTTATTTTTAAAAAGATTTTATTTATTTATTCATGAGAGACACACACACAGAGAGAGAGAGAGAGAGAGAGAGAGAGAGGCAGAGACACAGGCAGAGGGAGAAGCAGGCTCCATGCAGGGAGCCCGACGTGGGACTCGATCCCAGGACTCCAGGATCATGCCCTGGGCTAAAGGCGGTGCCCACTGAGCCATCCGATCTGCCCTAAAGTTCTATTTAAATCAATGTATGTTGTTTGAACATCAATATATCTTCTGTTCTTCCCATTACTATTCTAATTTTCAATATAGTCTTCTATACTTAAATTCCTTCTGGAGGATGTGTGTGTGTGTGTGTGTGTGTGTGTGTGTGCATGTGAATTTTACATATGTGAAATTTTATATAAATGAAAGTATAATAGAACAACTGCAGGATATTGAGATGATCATTAACTGGAGACAACTCATTGTTAGTGGGAGTTCTGAGCTAGAGATGAGGAAAAGAACTTACAGCCTTCTAGGATTTTATGAATTCGACAAAAGGCCTTGAAATTCTCCAGTACATACATTTTTAATTATTCCTTAGGACCTCCTGCTTTTGTGCAAATATCCATTGTGAGATTGTGGAACCATTGAAAATCAGATAATATATTTTACATAAATTTTGCAATGATTACATTTATGACAGCAGATCCTTGGAGTATTGGGAGATGACACATTTTTTTTTTTTTTTATCTTTGCCTCCCACTGTTTCTTACACTTAGTCACTAGACTTCTATCCTCTGATCCTTGTGGATGAAATTGAAGGCAGGGTTCATGTTTAGTTATCTATTGCTTTGTAACATGTTACCCCACAGCTTAGTCATTTAAAATAACATTTATTACATCTCAATTTCTGCATGTCAGGAATCCAGACACGGCTTGGCTGGGCCTTCAGGCTCTAGCTCTGACACAAAGCTGTAATCATGGTATTGGCCAGCAATATAGTCTCATCGGTAGACCTGATGGGTGTGGATCAATCTCTAAGCTTATTCTACTCATTGTTGACAGGATTTATTTCCTTACTAGCTGTTGAAAAGAAGGCCTGAGTTTCTCACAAGCTGTTGACAATAGGCTTCTCTCACATTCTTGCTACATGGGCCTCTCCATATAATAGCTCTTAACATGGTAGCTGGTTTGATTAGAATGAGCCCGCACAAGGTCAGAGACCTACTGCCAGCATAACAGAGCTTACAGTCTTTGGGAACCTAAACTCAGTAGTGATGTACATTATTTTTGCCATATTTCTACTCATTAGAAAAGAGTCACCAGACCTAGTGCACAGGCAGGAGAGAATTAAACAAGGGCATGAATACATGGAGACAAGATCCTTGAGGACCATCTTGGAAGTTGCCTACTAAAACTCATAAATTTTATGGTGACACTGAGGTAACAAAAACAGTCTGATCATTCCAAATCATAATACACAGTCTTAGTTTACTGTCATTTGATTGTGTAGCCATGTGTGCTTGTCAAATTTTCACTCCTAATTGAAACCATAAATTAATCCCTGGCCCTTTTAGCATTCAAGTGTATTGGGAAAGATGATTAGTTCATTCTTCTCTTTTCACAGCCAACACTTCTATTCCTCTTAACCAGAACTGTTTTGCTGTATACATTCTGAAACACCACCCACATTTTCTTTAATGGGAGTGATGACTCTGGTGTCACAAAACGTGGGTGATCTGCCGTTTACCATCGTGATAATTTAAGTTTCTGATCTTTACAAGGCTTTGGTATAAAAAAAAAGAGAAAATGGGGATCCCTGGGTGGTGCAGCGGTTTGGCGCCTGCCTTTGGCCCAGGGCGCGATCCTGGAGACCCGGGAACGAATCCCATGTCGGGCTCCCTGCATGGAGCCTGCTTCTCCCTCTGCCTGTGTCTCTGCCTCTCTCTCTCTCTCTCTCTGTGTGACTATCATAAAAAAAAAAAAAAGAGAGAGAAAATGTAGGAGCAAAAAGAATGTTATAACTCAATCTTATACTAATATAGCATCAACCTCAGGGACTTGATAGTATTTTAATTGAATTTTCGCTTTTGGAAAATTTTATGAATGTTGCCCATCACTTAGAGGCCAGCTGTTACTTATCTAAAGATGCCCTGAAAAGGCATCTCTACACATTTCAGCCATTTTGTCTTTGTTCAACTTTCAAGTTTATAGTAGTATTTCGAATGTCTCTTTGCTGAGGTCTTTTTACACCTCAAGGCAGTTTTCTTGGATGGTGTCCAAGACAAAACCAAGCTAACTCTCTTGTAGCATGGCACACATCTGGTCTTTGGTAAAAACAGATGCTTTATCCCAACAAGCTCTGGGAGGGTGGGCCACCCAAAGCAGCTACTTTTCTATCGCTTGTGTGTCAAACCTGCTAGTCATTTCATCACTTTCCCTTTAGATATCTCTATAGGAGTCGAATGCCAGTGCACTCTTCACAGGGCATTAATCAAGCTCCCTGAATTTTCTTAAAGCATCACTCCCGAGCAAACCACAGCTCTGTTGGTAAATCCTATTTTAGCCTCTAACCCCAGGTACCATAATACTTCACAAATGTGAGTGAATATGGAAAAGCATTAAAACAATTATAACCTTTTATAACTCATCCCTTGAAAATCCCGGTCCATAGTCTTGCTTCTTACTTTAGACTATGACATTTGCTCTGGTGATTCCATAAACAGTACCTTATACATATAGGTGCTCAATGGATATTCTTAAATAGCTATCTTAAATAGAAAATAAATGTATTCTGTATGTTAGTAAATTGAACACCAATAAAAAATAAATTAAAAAAAAAGAAAATAAATGTAGTATATAAAGTATCTTGTAATGATTAATCATAAGATTCTTTATATACTTCACAGTAAGTACCCAAAAATCTCACAAAGTATTTTCTTAGGCTAGTCTCCTCAGAAAGACTTCTGAGGTGAGGATAAGTTTGTAAATGATATATTGAGGACATGTTCTGAGGGAAAACCAATAAGGAAATGTAGGCAACAGATTAGAAAACAGGAGTTGGCTAAACAAGGATGAGACCTCAAGCTAAGTCATACAGAGAGTAGCATAGGCCTGATCCCATAGGGGAACCGTGAAGTATAAGTTTCACCTCTCAGTTTAACTGACCTAAGGCAAAGGAGCCAGGTCTTTCTTACGACTGTCAGATGCCTGTTAGTCATTGGTTACGGGCAGCTCCAGACAGAAAAAATTTCTCAGGCACTGTCTGGCTTTCAGAAAATGTCAGGAAAGTAAACTCTAGTAGCCTGAGGGTCCCTTCTCTGAAAAATATACAAACTGTAAAAGAATATCTAAGGGGATCTGGGTGGAGTGCCAGACTTAAAATACAGATAACTTTTGATAGCACAAAACAGTTTTTCAGTTAAATCCTGTAACCATATTTTAATATATTTTAAACTTATTATTCTATATCTTGCCTATTTCACCTAAATTTTTCTTGAAAAATTCATTATCATACCAGCTGTCACAAATCATTCCTGGAAGGGACAAGCAAACAGTATTAATCAGATTATTTATGAGAGGTGTCTTTTCCTAAAAATGCTATCTATGAAGAAAGAAAGAAGAAAGAAAAGAAAGAAAGAAAAAAGAAAGAAAGAAAGAAAGAAAGAAAGAAAGAAAGAAAGAAAGAAAGAAAGAAAGAAAGAAAGAAAGAAAGAAAGAAAGAAAGAAAGAAGAGAGAGAGAAGGAAATGAGAGAGAGAGAGAGAGAGTACTAGTTCTTCTGGCTGCATCCAAGCCAAGTGATTATAAAAATCAACTCTAAAACAAGCTATATTATTGATTGATGCTACTCATAGGAAATTACCTTACAAAACATATGTTATCAGTAAAGATAAAGTTTCATTACGAAGAAAACATACATGACTCAAAAAAATGTATTGCCTCTAAAAGGATAATAACTCAAAGTATATCATCTGCTATTTGTGAGTACATCACTTATGTGTAAAAATGCAGGAAGAGAGTGCAGTCCACTTCTACACACAGGCTCTTCTCAGTCCCTTGCAGTCTTCTGATATAAAACCTGTTTGCAAATCTTACTAGTAAACTTAAAAAAAGCCACAGAATTTTTAATTCTAATCTTCCGTCATCATTTTGGCTCTTATCTATTTAAATCTACTCCTTGAAATTCTATGCTTTCTTTGTTAATTTTTTTTCTGTGTCTCATTCTTCTCATTTAATTCTTTTTACACAATTCAACAAATGTAAGCTTTGGCAAATGCTTATTTAGTTTGGCATCAAGTTGAATGTCAAATTGTGACTACCAAATTATTTTTATTTTTTTTTTATTTTTTTTTTATTTTTCCAAATTATTTTCAATAGCCACTGTCTTCTCTGAGTTTTGGACTAGGACCTTGGAGTTAGCTTCCTTTTGTCTCATCTCCTTTTTGTTATCTTTATCAGTTTTCCATATAGCACCATGAGTTCTCCATTTTCCTTATTCCTCCCTATTCTTTTTCATGATTGAGTAATCCAAACAAGGACATTCTTAGTCTTAAGTTATTACTGAAATAAATACTTCTATATTTTTCAGGTGAAATAACTGACGGTTACTAAGGGTATCAGATATGTACTTCATGTACAATATTCTCATTTAATCCTCAAATAGATGTCGGATAGATCCTATTATTATTCTTTTATTTTATTTTTAATTAAAATATACTTGACATACAATATTATATTAATTTCACAGTGGTCGAACACTTCTACATAGTACAAAGTTCTTGTCTGTAACTATAAAAAGTTACAATTTATTTTAAAAAATTAATTTGTCTGGGCAATGACAGGCAATGATAAGAGTGAGGCTTTTATACTCTAATCTTTATTTAACCACATATTGCTAAATAGCCTTAGATAAGTCATTTCTAATTGATGAGCATTAGTTTCCTAAACACTTAATAAATGTTATCTACTCTTGTTAAACTCATCAATACATCTTAGATGGGAAGTTCTGAAACAAGACCATTGGAGATGCATGTTGATAGAACTCCTCAGATGACTCTTGCAATTTCACCACCTACTGTTAACCAATGACTTAGATGTTTTATCCCCTATTAGCTTCCAGCTGCTTTGAATCTATGATTCATTGAAAGGAGAGGGAAAAATATTTCTTCCCATTTTCTCCAATATCCAGGTAAAGTAGCCTCCAGTACAAAGACAATCTTGCCCTTTCTCTGCTCACCCACCCTTCCCCATAGTAGGAGGATTAAATTATCTGAATGTAAATGGTGCAGAAAAACCAGGAATATACGTTTCAAGTCTTTCCTTCTCCCCTGTCTTCAGATCTGCCTACCTACAGTGAGCACATTAGCTCTTTTCCTTCTCTAGATATTCTGTTTTCTATAAAGAATGAAGAGTGTTTTTCTTTAAGATTTTATTTATTCATGAGAGACACAGAAAGAGAGAGAGAGGCAGAAACACAGGCAGAGGGAGAAGCAGGCTCCATGCAGGGAGCCCGACGCAGAACTTGATCCTGAGACTCCAGGATCACACCCTGGGCCGAAGGCAGGTGCTAAACCTGCTGAGCCACCCGGGGATCTGACAGTGTTTTTTTATTACTATCTGTGTTTGGGTGGGGGACTAATGCTGCTTAATTGAGTAATAAAATCATAGTCCTTTCCACCTAAAGTACATAATCTGCAACTTCTAAAATTAGATATTTTGACTTCCATACGCTTTATCTATCTCTCAGTTGGTTCAGAATACAGGAAATAAGTAAATATAAATATATATATATTCTCAAAATGTATCACTATATCTACAATATAGGTATTTGAATATCTGATTAAAATAAAGTACACATGTATGCATAAGCATTAACACATACACAACTACATGCGTTGTGTACATATAAACATACACATACATCTATCTACCAACCAATCTATTTACAACGCACAATTATAATGTAAAATAAGAAATGGATCCTTCATTTCAAGTATCACAAAGAGAGAAACGAGAGTTGGGAGCAGTAAGTAGTGTGAAATAATGCACTAGAGAGAAAGAGCAATGTCCAAGATGACCACTGACTCTAAGGAGGGAATTTGATATCTGTCCCAGATGTGACACTGGCTCATTTTAATAAACAGTAGCAGTTGAACTTTACTCCCTACTGAATCATTCAAGTGAAACAGGGCAGCATCAAATTCCATTATATAAAAAGGCTATAGGGATGCCTGGGTGGTTCAGTGGTTGAGCATCGGCCTTTGGCTCAGGGCATGATCCTGGATTCCTGGGATTGGGTCCCACATCCAACTCCTTGCATGGAGCCTGCTTCGCCTCCCTCTGCCTATGTCTCTGCCTCTCTTTCTGTGTATCTCATGAATAAGTAAATAAAATCTTTATAAAAAAAAAACCAAAAAGCTATAGTAGAGATAGAATTCAGTTAACATAAGAAATTAACAATATAAAGGTAAGCATGGGGGATCCCTGGGTGGCGCAGCGGTTTGGCGCCTGCCTTTGGCCCAGGGCGCAATCCTGGAGACCCGGGATCGAATCCCACATCGGGCTCCCGGTGCATGGAGCCTGCTTCTCCCTCTGCCTGTGTCTCTGCCTCTCTCTCTCTATCTCTGTGTGACTATCATAAATAAATAAAAATTAAAAAAAAAAAATAAAGGTAAGCATGGGCCCAAGAAGAACCAATTGTTTAAAGTCAAACAATGTTATAAAAGAAAAGAACCGAGCACATATGAAAACACTTGGAAAGAGCCAAGAGAATACTCATAGGAAAATAGTGTTAAACGTTTATCTTTTTTAAATAAAAAGGATAAAATAATTAGAAGAGAGTAATTGTTATAGATAAAGCCAGAATTAATGAACCAGAAAAACCGTTATATAACCTATTAATTAAAAATTCCTATTCTTTACAAACACTATTGAATCAGCAAATCTATGGTGAGTGTGATTAGAAAAGAGAAAAGCAAGACTGGGGAAAAAAATCCCACATAACTGAAGATTTAAGCAAGAAAGATAAAATAATAAGTGAATACTGTGTTCAACTTTATGGCAATAAATTTGACAACATAGACAAAATGGTCAATTTTCTGGGAAAAATGTACATTTTTAAAACTGGCTCAGAAACAAGCATGGTACCTCAAGAGATCAATAACTGCAGTTGATATAAAAAGGTTATAAATTTTCTGCCTATAAAGAGAGACAGTGCCAAGGCAATCTTGAAGAAAATTTTAGCAAGCATTTAAGAAAAAGATCATTTTCATTTTTTATAAAATCCTCTGTAGGAAAAAACTAAAAACAAAACAAAACATGGACACCTATCCAACACAGTTTGCAAGAATTACATACTCCTAACATAAATTTCCCTAAAACAACAAGAGTACCAATAACAAACTGACCAACCAACCAACAATAAATAAAACTATTGCTCAATCTTATGAATATATATGTTCAAAATATAGAAATAAATAATTGCAAAAATAATTATACATTATCAAAATATACTAATATGAAAAATGTATAATCATCATGTAAGAATTGTTTCAACTCTATAAGGTTAATGTAAAAATAATAAATATACAAAATGTAATTGTCACAGTTATCTCTACTAGCAGTATTTCGGGTTGAGGATCAAACTCTCGAAACAGTAAGGTTCGGTCAGCACCAGCCTCACTTAGCCTCTCATCACTTCTGTGTACCATACTTTTATATTCTTTTTCTATGTGTGCTGTGATATGAAAAAGGTTGGGAGGACTTTTTTATGCCCTAGGAGTCAGATCAGAATTAAATGCATGCTCCTATAGTATGGTCACTGCAATCATAAGCATTTATCATATCCCTCAGTGTGTTGGGTTGGATAAAAGTTTGAGAACAGTATCATTTAACTCCCTCTCTCTTTCTCTCTGTCTCTTTCTGTGTATGTGTATGTGTTGAAAAGAAATCAAAGGAAATATATACTGTAAAAAAATATATTACGAATATATAAATGTTCACTTCTGCCTAAAAAAAAGAAAACAGTGCAACTTGGAAAGTAAGAATAGAGCAAAAGTATCATGGTTCCCATCAATTTTTCATGATCCACTGATGTCATATGTGGGTCATGTATGGTTATGAGAGGTCAAGTAATTGGATGTATATGGCTCAAGCAATCCACCATTCTCTGTTTCTTCATCTTTATATTTCACTAATCAGTATATATGACCAGCAGTCACAGTAACCCTCTCAAGGATATGGGCCTATACCTTATTTTCTGATGCAGTCACATGATCTCAAAACCTGTTATCCATCACACAATAAACAGTCCTGACAATAAAGTATATGTGGTTAGTCTAAATAGTCCTCAGTTTATCATTTATCTTGGATCTGGCATAAATAGTGTCATTTCATAAAAATTACATGAGTTAATTTTGCAAGAAAAATTAATGACACATCATATGTCTCTGGGTATACTGTTCTATTTCTTGTCCTATATTCTCTCTTAAAAATAAGTACACTTAAGTGTACTTTTCCCCTACCATCTGCACCATTTTACTCCCCCAACAACACTGTACAAGGGTTCCCAGTTTTTCCACATTTTAGCAACACTGGCTATCTTTTTTGGTTTCTTTTGTTTTGATAATAACCATACTAACTGGTGTGAAGTTATATATTGTTCTGGTTTTGATTTATGTTTCCCTGATAATTATTGATGTTGAACAACTTTTCAATATTTGTTGGCCACTTTTATATATCTACCTCAGAGAAAAACTTCTTTGTCCTTTTTTAAATTGGGTTATCTGTTCTTTGTTTCACTTTATTTTTGTATGTTTGTTTGTGTGTGTATTTATTTATTTATTTATTTATTTATTTATTTATTTATTGCTATTGTGTTGTGTGAGTTACTTATATATTTTGAAATATTAAACACTTATCAGATAGATTTTTTGCAAACATTGTCTCTCATTATGTTCATTGCCTTATTATTCTCTTGATTTTTTACTTTGATATGGAAACATTTCTAGTTTGATGTAGTCTCACATACTCATTTTTGCTTTAGTTGTTTGTACTTTTGGTATATACCTCAAAAAGTGGAAATCAGAGTCGTGTTTATTGTAGTACTATTCACAATAGCAAAGTTATGGAAACAAACTAAATGTCTATCAATAGATAAATAGATTAAAAATGGTGGTTAAGGGGCACCTGGGTGGCTCAGTGGTTGAGAGTCTGCCTTTGGTTCAGGTGGCAATCCTGGGGTCCTGGGGTCAAGTCCTGCATCAGAGGTCCCCTCAGGGAGCCTGCTTCTCACTCTGCCTAGGTCTCTGCCTTTCTCTCTGTGACTCTCATGAATAAATAAATAAAATATTTTTTAAAAAAGAAATAGTGATTAATAGATAGAATGAAATATTATTCAGTTTTTGAAAAAGGAAATCCTGACACCCATGACAACATGAGTAGGAACCTAAAAGGCATTTTGCAAAGTAAAAAGCCACTTGAAAGATGGCAAATATTGCATGATTCCATTTGTATGAAGTATCTGAAATAGATTCATAGACGAATAGAATGTTAGTTACAAGGGCCTGGATGGGAGAGGAAATGAGGAGTTGTTTAATTGGTACACAGTTGCAGTTATATAACTTAAATTAGTTCTAGAGATCTGCTATACAGCATAGAGTCTATAGTCAATACTATATTGTTTTCTTAAAATTTTAAGAAGGTAGACAACATGTTCTATATTATTACCACACAAAAAGAAAAAAAAAAGAAGAAAAGAAAAGGGCATAAGAAATTGTTGGAGGTGACGGAGATGTCTATTTCCATGAGTGGGCAACGATTTCATGGGTGTCTGCATATGACCAAATTCATATTAAATAGATGCATTTTTAAAGACTATATTTTTAGAGCAATTTTAGTTCAAAATAAAATTGTTGGAAATGTACAGAGTTCCCATATGCCTCTACTCCTACACACGCATAGCCTCCCCCCAATATCAATATCTCTCAATAGAGTACTACATTTGTTACAACTGATGAACTTGCATTGACACATCAGAATCACCCAAAGTCCGTAGTTTAGCTTAGGAGTCACTCTTGGTGTTGGGCATTCTATGAGTTTGGACAAATGTATAATAACATACATCCATCTACAGTATAATGCAGAGCATTTTCACTGTCTTAAAAATTCTGTGTCCTGCATATTCATCTCTTCCCGCCTGCTCCAATCTCTAGAAACCACTCTTTCTGTGGTCTCCATAGTTCTGTATTTTCTAGATGGTTATGCCGTTGAAATCATAATGTATGTCCCTTTTACAAACAGGTTTCTTTCACTTAGTCATATGCATATAAGCTTCTTCCATGTCTTGTTGTGGTTTGACAGCCTATTTCTTTTCAGTATTGAATAATCCATTGTCTGGAATTTTACCACAGTTTTTTTTTGTTTTTATCCATTCACCTTCAATAGGGAATATTGGTTGCTTCCAAGTTTCAGCAATTACAAATAAAGTGGCTATAAACATCGTGGACAAGTTTGTGTGTGGACATGTTTTCAGCTCCTTTGTGTAAATAAATGGTTCTTATGATAAAAGTATGTTTAGTTTTGTAAAAACAAAAACAAAAAACTGGTCAGCCGTCTTCCTGAGTGGTTGTACCATTTTGCATTCTCACTGTTAATGAATGTGAGTTCTTGTTGCTTCACATCCTGACCAGCATTTGGTATTGTCAGTATTCTGGATAATGGCTATTTTAATAGGTGTGTAGTGGTATCATTGTTTTTTTAATTTGCATTTCCTTGATGACATATGATGTGGAGCATATTTTCATATGTCTAGTTGCCATTTGTATATTTCTGGTGAGGTGTCTGTTTAGAATCTTTAGCCCATTTTTTAATTAAGCTGTTTGCTTTCTTGTTGAGCTTTAAGGGTTCTTTGTATATTTTGGATAACAGTTCTTTATCAGATGTGTCTCTTTCAAATAAATTATCCTAGTCTGTTGCTTGCCTTCTCATTTTCTTGGCACTATCTTTCACAGAGCAGATTTTTTAATTTTAATTAAATCCCGATTATCAACTATTTCTTTCATGGATAGAGCCTTTGGCGTTGTATCTAAAAAGTCACTGCTGGGGGATCCCTGGGTTGCTCAGTGGTTTAGCCCCTGCCTTCTGCCCAGGGTGTGATCCTGGGGTCCCGGGATTGAGTCCTGCATTGAGCTTCCTGCATGGAGCCTGCTTCTCCCTATGCCTGTGTCTCTGCCTCTCTCTCTGTGTTTCTCATGAATACATAAATAAAATCTTTTAAAATTTTTAAAAAATAAAATAAAAAGTCACTGCCATACCCAAAGTCATCCAGATTTTATCATATGTTATTTTCTAAGAGCTTTAACATTTTGCATGATATACTTAGGTCTATGATTTACTTTGAGTTCATTCATTTCTTGAAGGGAGCAAAGTCTGTGTCTCAGTTATTTGCATGTGAATGTCCACTGTTCCAGCAATTCATTAGCCATTACAGCACAGGTTTTCCTACTCTGGTATTGGTTCCCAGGATAATTTTGTCTCAAGAGTCTCTTTTCAGGTAAGCCTGTCACTCCTGTATTTTTGTGTCTCTCTCACCAATATTGGGGTCAATAGTTTGTCTTAATGTTTTCATATCTTTTATAGCTCCTAGAACAGTTGTTGATTTTTCACCTTCTTTAGCTTTTACTGTTCAAGCAGAATGAGGCCTTACATATGTAACTGGGAACTGAAGTACTAAAGTCCCTGTGTGGTTTTGTATATCAATTATATCCCAACAAAGCCATTAAAAAATAAAGGGAAACGTGTGTAAAACTTATTCTTTCTAGAGAGTTATACCATCACTGTTAATGGTAGAACATTTGTTAATGGTAGAACAAAGCAGATATTGTAATCCAACAAGTAAATAAATTTCCAAAATAATCTCATAAAATCCAATCCACATTCATATTAAAACCCATGTAACTAGTAATAAACTTGCTTACATTTTAAGAGTCAAACATGAGATATTCACCAAAACAGTACACTTTATGATAAAGTATTAGAAGCTTCACACAATTAACATGAGGATAAAACAAAGATGGCTTGCTACTCAACATTGAACTGGAGATTCTAGCCAGTGCAATCAAATGAAAAGAAAAACTAGAAGCAGAAATAATTTTATAGAAGGGAATAAAATATTATGGATAGAGTGTGAGAATTTTCCATGAACATGACCATACTTAGGAAATTTAAGAGAATGAAGTATATTATTTTGACACCATGTGTTTTAGGTGGTTCTTGCTCAGGAACATTATCTGCAGAGGACCTAATTCTACAAGTAGAAAATCCTACACAATGTATACATATGTAATACTAGTAAATGTATTGATCAGAGTTGTAAGATGCAAGATCATTGTGCCAGTTATATTTATGTTTAAGAAACAAACAGTTGGAAGATAGCTAAAAAATAACCATTAAATGTATATTCAAAAAAATAATCCTTATGAATAAATTAACAAGTATACAAAACCTCTATATTGAAAACTGCAAGAAAAACATTGAAGAATACATAAATATATAAGGAAATATACCGTGGTCATGAATTGGAAAACTTGCTATTAAAATGCAACCTTCTCCAGGGTGGTCTATAGATTAAATGTCCCAAATCAAAAACCCTTACAGTATTTTTTTTTGATAGAATCTGGCAGGCCAAATGTAAAATTCATAAGAAATTGTAAAGACTTAAAATAGCAAAGCAATACTGAAAATGAAGAGTTGGTATATTTGCATTTCCTGGTTTCAAGACTTAGTAAAAACATACAGTAATCAAGAAAGTATGGTATTGGCATAAGAACATAGAGATAGAGCAATGGAAAATAGTCACTATTTTCTACAATAGTTTAAAAGAAATTCATTACAAAAGAAAATTCAGAAAAAATTCTTTCTGAGCAACTACAGAAATATAGGGAAAAAATCTTTGACTCCTAACTTTCACCATATCAAAAATAAATATAGGATTGATCATGGGCTTAATCAAAAAAGCTATAATTATAAAGATTTACAAGGAAATTTAGCATATTTTGGTATTCTTGTGGTAGGAAAATATTTTTAATTCAAAAAACACTAATTGCAATGGAATAAAAGTAATATATTGGACTTCAACAAACTTAGAAACTTTTCCACATCAAAAAAGTATCATTTAGAAAATGAAAGGACAAGGCAGAGATTTAGAGAAAATATTGGCAGAGCCTGTTACAGACAAAGGAATAGTATCCAGAATATAAAATAAAACCACTAAATATAAATAACTGAAACAATGTAATACATATGGATGAAAATATGAACCTACATCTTATGAAAAAGATATTCAAATGGCCAATCTTTGAGAAGGTTCTCAACATCATTAATCATAACAGAAATGCAATATGAAACACATTAAGATATGATCATCATTCTTTAGAATGGCTAAAATTAAGAGTAATTGACATAAAAATTTGGCAAGGATGTAAAACAATTAGAATTCTCAGCTGTGGATCATTGGTATATAAAATAACATAAGCACTTTGAAAAATAGTTCAACATTTTCTTTTGAATTTTATATATGCTTTCTTATGTACTTATCAAAGAGAAATAAAAGCATATTATCAAAAATACTTACATCAAAATGCTTATAATGGTTTAATTTGTAATACCCCCAAATCAGAAACAACAGAGGAATAGATAAACTGATTAAAGAATACCACTCAGCAGTAAAAGCAAATAAGCTACTGATTCATGGAGCAACATGGACAAACCTCAGAGAGACAATGTTGAATGCAACCCAAAGAGTAGTTATACGATAGGACTCTATTAGCATATAATTCAAGAAAATACAAATGTAACATATGCTACTTAAAATCAAAACAGAGTTTGCCTCTGGAAGCAGATGTTAGTATTGACAGGAAATCGGCATGAGAGTATTTTCTCAGAGTATGGAAAATTTTCTCTATCCTCACTGCAGTGATGGTTACTTCAGTGTGTATTATCAAGTTTCCCAAACTCCATGAGTAAGACTTGAACATTTTATTGTATATCTCAATATAATTGTAAATTATATCTCAATATAAAATAAATAATATCAAAATAATAGAGGGACTGAAAATGAAAAATGTTTTAGAAAAACAGACAAAAGGATAAACTGCCATACTTCTCCCTAAAATACATGTAAAGTTATATATAAAGTTGTTTGACTTCACTTATACTAAGATAAACATAAATTAAAACTATTTTGAGATAGATATTTTTCACCTTCTACATTGGCAAAATTCCAAAAGCTTGATTAAACAAGGCAAGACTGACAAGATTGTAAAAATTCATATGTTGCAAGTGAACAATGATGCAATCTCTATTGCGAAAGTCTGGAAAAAATGTTATGAAACACTTTTTTTTTTGGCCCTTTCCCCAGAAATCTCATTTCTCAGAATTTATCCTGAAGATACACATTCACTAATTTGAAAATAAACAATGACATAATATTAACAACAAAAATGCATGTGCAAATGTATTCATAAATGCAATTGTAATAGCAATATACTGGAAATAATCAATTTTTATTATTTTTACATATAAATTAATGATTGCAAAAGAGAGGTATCTAGTCATTAGAATATTATACAGCTATAAAAAATATAAGAAAAATCTCTGTCAACTTATATGGAATAGTTCTTAGGATATATTATTAAGTTAAATTATGTGTAACAGTATATATATATATATGATATAAAAATAAAGCTATTTTGGGATGCCCGGGTGGCTCAGCAATTGAGCATCTGCCTTTGGCTCAGGGAATGATCCAGGTCAGGGATCAAGTCCTACATCAGGCTCCCTGTAAGAAGCCTGCTTCTCCTTTTGCCTATGTCTCTGCCTTTCTCTTTGTGTCTCATTAATAAATAAATGAAATCTTTACAACAAAAGAAGGCTACTTTTGGAAGAATTTTATATAAGAAAAATAACTTTTGAAACTAATGAAAACAGTTACTTACAGGAGATAGTTGAAAGTAATTAAGTGAATTCAACTTTTGTGAATACACTGTCTGCCACAGTTTTATTTTGAGCCATGTTGTTTTTTTTTTTTTTCACATTAAAACTTCTAAATCTGTCTATGGAAGTAATAAGTAAATGAGTAAACATATTTAGGAGCAATTATCCTTACTGTAGATAAAGAGTGATATAAATTTTCACCTGGGAAAGAAGAGGAAGGAAGAATGATCCTGAACTGGAGTTACAGGTACTGGAGGTCAACTCATTATTAAAATACAGGAAAGCTGATTAGTGATGACCACATGTCACTACCACTTCAGAAACTATTCTCTAGTAAAAATCAAACCAAACCAAATCAAACTAACCAACCAACAAATCGAAATTCCACAAGTTCTTGTTGTAGAAATGACTGGCTTCAACGCTGGGACAGGAGAATTTGAAAGTAAGCTAAACTGGGATCCCTGGGTGGCGCAGCGGTTTGGCGCCTGCCTTTGGCCCAGGGCGCGATCCTGGAGACCCGGGATCGAATCCCACGTCGGGCTCCCGGTGCATGGAGCCTGCTTCTCCCTCTGCCTGTGTCTCTGCCTCTCTCTCTCTCTCTCTGTGACTATCATAAATAAATTAAAAAAAAAATTAAAAAAATAAAATCCTAAAAAAAATAAAATAAAATAAAAAAATAAAATCTTGAAAGTAAGCTAAACTACTTAATTGCCCAATAAAGTCAAAAAATGCTCTCAGACTAATGGAAATCCAGCTAAACCAAAGAAACGAGATTAAACAGCTCTTGTTGGCTAAATGTGAGCTTCAAAGTGAATAATGATGTAAATGAATGATAATATATTGATTAAAAAAAAAAAGAATATACAGGTCCATACTTACACTACAACAAAATAATAATTAAAAAGTGAGAGAGGAGCAAAGGAAAAGCTTTCATTCATAAAATACCACTCCCAGTAAACCGGGGTCTCATTTCACTAAAAATTTAGTGCATATTCTATAGTAGACATCCATGGATATAAATCATTTCATAGAAATCAATGTAAAAATGAATATTCTGGAATTTTATATTTGAAATTTCTTATTTATTTATGAGCATTTATAATGAGTTGTTTAAAATATTAAGGCAGACTGACACAAACTCACTTGGAAGTTGTTAAAATTGTATGTCACGATCTCTTGCAAATTATGGATATACATTTTCAGCTTTATAGACAAAAATGAGCATTGCTTTTTAAATATGCATATCATCATATATGAGGGACTGTCAAATATGTCTTGTTATACAGCAAATGCAAAAATATTTACTTAAAACATCATATTTTCCTACTGGCAATTCAAAATAATTCAAACTTCTTAGCAGCCCCTAGAAGGCTGTGCCTGACTAGCTCTTCTCATCCTCCCTCCTTCCTTGCTGTATGTCATATCCTCCTCAGTCACATGAAAGAACACATCAGGATCTTGCCTGTATTAGAGGCAATATGCTTTTTGACTCTATCCTCAAGGGTCTCCCTTCAGTTCTTTTCATGCCTTTTTTTAAAAATAATTTTTATTTGACAAATTATGCTTTCCTGATGACTTCCTGAATTCTCAATTGCTATTCTCTCTCATTAGGCTACTATTTCTTCAGAGAACTTTTAAAAAGTTGTCAATATTTATTTTAGTATTTGTTCACTTGTTTGGTGTTTGTTTTTTCCACTAGATTGTGAATTCAATTCTCCTTACAAAATGTTGTATTTGCCATAAGTTCTGTAGCGCTGAGTATGGCACATAGCACAGATTGAAGTTGACAATATAGATTTTTAAAATACAGAAATGAATCAATATTAGTTATTTATTATTAAAAACTCATGGTTCAATATAAATAATTGCCTTATTCTTTAAAGTAATTTTATTTAATATACGAACTTTCCTTTAACTACCCATGTATTAAGCATAGGTATTTGGATGGTGCCTTAGCAATAACAAAGGTTAATTTAATGTGCAGCAGACACTTCCAACTTGAATCTATAATGCATGTCTAGAAGGTCATGGTAAGCCACCAGGATTTGCTTGGTATAAAGAATGCAGACACAGCGGGAGGGGTTGGGGTAGTGGGAGTGGCATCATGAAACCATCAGTCCTCCATGTTTAGTGAAAAACAGAGCCTCAGGGGTTAGAAGGAAAACATGCTTAATAAAGGTCCTTCAGAGGTAAACTTTCTTTCTTTGGAAGGGATAATGCTTGGTGTTTCTCATTTAAATTTGTTGGAGCCCAATACCATGAACTCATACCTAATATTGAGAAGAGAAAGACATATGCAACAAGTTTAAAATGATATAACTCTTTTGGGACAAACTTCTCTGAGGCCTTGGAATCAGAAAGTTAGCATCATTTGGGCAACGTATAAAGAGAGGATAGAGGATATTATCAAGTTTGGGAAAGGTAGAGGCAGCCTCTTTGTGTCAGCCCAATGCAAGCCCAGGTACAAAGGGCTACGGCAGATAGGCGGTCAAAAACCATACTGTGTCTGAATAACAGGCATCCTGACTATTAGAGGAAGATGAGAACTTCAGGTCTTTTCATGGTATGCATTTGACAACCCATCTGGGCTCCAAAAAGTAAGAAAGAAGACTTTGAGAGACACAAGTATTTGTAATAATGGATGGGAAAAGCAAAATTTTGATTACAAGACCTCATTTTTATTTTTAGGCCAATATAACCCAGGGTTACACATAGTCCCTGGTTTTACAGAGTTCACAGACTAATTTACCTACCAGTAATAATAGTTTTTGAATCTGAAGATGTATAAGTTTCTGGAGAGCTCTCAAATATTATTATAATAAGTATTAGCCTTACAACATCTTTTAAGGATGTTTAGAGGAAGTAAATGAAAAAAAAGAAAGCATGGTAAAGAAGGCACTGTGTGAAAATTTAAAAGATAAACCATTATCATAAAAGGGAGTGGAGAGGTACTTTGAAGAAGCAAAATTTTAAAAATAAATTAAGTAAAAGACTAATGTAGAGGATATTCATACATATAAAAAATAGAAATATGTGCTTGCTGAACTCCTAGTAGCTGCAAGAATTTTTACCAGAAAGTTTTTAAAAAAAAATCATTCTTATGTAGGACCTACCAGTCACAATCAGCAAAGACACTTAGAAATATACTGATCATAAAAAAAAAAAAAGAAATATACTGATCTTTAGCCTGAAAAGAGATTAAAGAAAAGAATAAAATGCTGGAAACAGTCACTATTTTAACTTTTTTTTGTTGTTGTTATAATTACAGGTAAAGGGGAGGGCATATAGAGAAACTACTTTTAAAAATGTAAGTTATTCTTTTGATACCACATTTTATTATTTTGACCTCTAGTGACTGAAGTTTCCTAACCAATAAAGTTCTTAAATTGCCTCAATGATTTTTACTTTATGAACTTTCCACTTGGAGGGAATTATAAAGTGTACGATTAATTGCCAGTGTATTAATACTTATTTGTTATAATTATTAAAGTACTGGAGTTTCACATTACAAATTAGGTCAAGCAAATGTTTAAAAAGTATTTCCATTTTTTTCTATGAATATACACCCATACAAGTGAAATTAAGTTCATGATCTGCAGCATAAATCCTCACATTCACTTAACATTTTTATAATTTCTGTACTTCTGAGTAGTCTCTAGAATTTAAATTAGCTGGCATTTTAGGAAAAAAACCTTAAAGATGCTCTTTCTGCACCATAATTCATAAGCACTGAATTCAATTCTTTGTGTTCAGGGCAACTTTATCAATTATAATTTTTTTTTGCACTTATTGGAATTGTTGGATTCAATATTTATTGTGCTTTTTGTTATTGTCTGTTTGGAGCAGGAGGTGTTGGATTTTATTGCCTGACTTGATACCATTTGTTCTCTGTGAAATATGGTTAGTGTCACCTTGCTTTTTTATTAAGCGTATATTTATAACCTTTAGAAGCAAATGTACTCTATCCACATGGCTAGCGTTTATTGTTTTATGTTCTGCACGCAAAGCTGCTTTTCTTAATAATAAGAAACAGCTGTTGTAAGCACAACAATGAATGCAATGGGTCATACATGCCTAAATTAGATACAAAGGGAGCCAAGCAGGGCTAAACTTTTAATTCTGTCTCACTCTTCCATGATTGATGCACTCTAAAAAGAGCAGTTATACAGTGTATTGAGATTTAACAGATGCTAAAAGAAGCCCATTCCAGTGTACATTTGTTAGGCAGCTGTGTTTTACACCAGCAGTGATTACAGTGGGGAATCAATGTTTCCATGACAGTAAGACTGACATAACTTACATACAGCAAAACTAAGGTAAAATAATGGAAAATATTAGTGCAGTCAGCAAATGCAATCAATCATTCCTATGCTATATATGTATATACATATGAACGTACAAAGTTAGATATCAGTTCATTGGTTTGTTTTTAATATAGGTTTATATATATATGTATGTATATATCTCACTCATTAAATCTAAAGCTGAATTCTTTGCATAAATGAAAACTAAGTTACTGAACTATGTAGAGTGGTGGTTATGAGGCGTATGGAGCTATGTATAATTAAAAGAAAAATAGATATAAACTTAGACTTTATGGCGTGTGGTACATAAAGGTAGCGAAAATTTTTGCTTCTCTTTTAACCTCTGTTTTCATGGATTTATTTATTTTTATTTTTCAAAAAAGATTTTATTTGTTCATGAGAGACACAGAGAGAGAGAGGCAGAGACACAGGCAGAGGGAGAAGCAGGCTCCATGCAGGAAGCCTGATGTGGGACTCGATCCCGGGACTCCAGGATCACGCCGGAGCTGAAGGAGGATGCTCAACCACTGAGCCACCCCGGCACTCCTGTTTTCATGGATTTAGAAGTCATCTTTTGATTACACAATTTACATTTTAAACTTTAAATGTTTCTATGAAGAAAAATCTTACACAAAATGAAGTCATTTGTGATGCACTTATTTACTAGTGAAGGAGGCAACACTACATGCTGCCATGCCTACAGAAGATTTACACAGCCATGATTTCAAAGAATTAAAGTTAAAGATACAGATATTTTTCCATCTTTTGTCTAATATGAATAATGTTGCAGTGAACATAAGAACACACATATCTCTTCGAGATCCTATTTTAAATTTTTTTTTTTTTTTTTTTTGGATAAATACCCAGAAGTGGGATTGCTGGATCACAGGGCAGTTCTAGTTTTGATTGTTTCAGGAATCACCATACTGTTTTCCATAGTGGCTGCACCATTTTATATTCCCACCAACAGTGTGCAAAGAGATCTAATTTCTCCATGTCCTCCCCACTATTCATTATCTTATGCCATTTTTTTTATATGGCTTCTTTAAAAAAAAAAAAAAAACAGAACAAAACTATTTATTCACGAGAGACACAGAGAGAGAAGCAGGGACACAGACAGAGGGAGAAGCAGGCTCCATGCAGGAAGCCTGATGTGGGACTCGATCCCAGGACTCCAGGATCACATTTGGCCGAAGGCAGACACTTAACCACTGAGCCACCAAGGACATCCTTTGATAATGGCTTCTAACAGGTATGATGTGACATCTCTGGAGTTTTGATTTGCATATCCCCGACATTAGTGATATTAGGCATCTTTTTATATACCTATTGGCTATTTTTATGTCAGCCTAAATATCATCAGTGGATGAATAGATACAGAAAATGTGATTATACATATAATGGAATATCATTCAGCCTTTAAAAAGAAAGAAATCCTGTAATATGTTATAAAAATTATACTATGATAAAACTTGAGGACATTGTGCTAAGTGAAATAAGCCAGTCATATAAGCCAGAATGAATGACACATGAATCTATTTATATGAGTTATCTAAGCAGTCAAATTCAGGAAAAAGTAGAATGGTTGTTGCCAGAAGCTTGGAGATAGGGGGAAATTGGGAGTTGTTGTTCAGTGGGTTAGGGTTTCCATCAAGCTAGATGGAAGAGTTCTAGATACCTTCTGTACAACAATATGCATATAGTTAACATTACTGTACACTTAAAATTTTGATAAAAGGATAGATTTCATGTTATTCTAGTATTTCACAAAACAGAATATACAAAAATATAGTTTTGTACATATTTCTATTCATATAGCCAATTATTAGCATAGTCATGATTAGTTCTTTTGTTTTTATAACATTTTCTAAACATGTATTTCATAAGGAGTATAAGTCTGCTCAGGCTGCTGTAACAAAATACCAAAAACTGGGTGCCTTAAACAAAAAACAAACAAACAAACAAACAAACAAAAAACATTTACTTTCTCACAGTTCTGGAATCTGTAAGTCCATGATCCTGGCTGGTAAACCTAGTTTCTGACAAGGGCTGTCTTTCTGACCTTCAGTCCAAAAGCCACCTTGCAATCTCTAAGTGGACTGAAAATGAACTTATAACATTTCAAGCTTGTTTCCAAGCTCATTTTTCTATTCTCTATCTAAATATTTGTGTTCCATGGCTTCATTATTTTCTTCCTTAGTGAAAATACCTCTACACATATATACATTGCTAAACAACATTTAACCTATTTGTCCATGTTTCATTAATGATATGATACTACATAAATCTTTCTAAAATATTTCCCCCTAATGGTAGGATCTAATGTACACATTTTAATTGTTGTATTATATTCCATTGCAGAAATACAACAAAATAAAGCATCACTGTACTGTGAATGGGCATTTAGTTGCTTCCAAGATTTAACTATTGCATATAATACTGCCATAAACATTCCTGAACACTATACCTCATGCATGCATGAAAGCTTCTCTGGGGTATGTACCTAAAGTGATTTGATGTACAGAAGGGGATATTACTGTTTGTCTTTATTGGCACTAGTTTATTTTCCATGATAACTGTTCCAATTTATAGTCCCACCAGTTATGCATAAAACTTTCTATACCTCAAAATAATTGGCCGATATTTGATATCATCAGTATCTTGGGGTTTTTTGGTGTATTTTTTTTCCGCCAATCTAAATAGCTGATATTTCTCTCTAGTTTTAATTAAAATTTCCATAATTACTTGTGAGTCTAAAAATATTTTTATGTGTTTATTGGTTATTTGTGATTCCTTACTGTGAATTGTCTATACATATTTTTTGTCTAATTTCTTATTGTGATTTTTTGTTTTAATTATTGTTAAGCATTCTAATATATTCTGGATACTAATTTGTTGATAGTTAAATGCCCTTGGGAGAACCATGTTGAGTGGCTTTCATTTTCATTCTGTTTTTGCTAATTTTAGTGCATTCAAATTTACCATTCATTTCCGTTATGGTTTGTGTGTATGTGCATATATATATATATATACACACAAAATATGATAAATATGAAGACATTCTTCTATATTGTAAGTTTTTAACAGTTTTCTTTCTCAAATAAGATTTTAATTCATATAGAAGTGGTTTTTGAGTAAGGATTCAATTCTGTTGTTTTTTTTCCAAAATGGCTATTTTATTTCCCAATACAATTTATTGTATTTTATTCTTTACTATATTTTAAAGCATTTTCTTTAAAAATATAAAAATCTCTACTGAAAATTTGAAAGAATAAATACAGTGACCTCTCATATATATTTTTCATCTAGACTCTACCATTGTTATTGTTTCATAACATTTGCTTTCTTTCTGTTTGCATTCATATTTGCAGAGACACACACATATTTATGTAAATTGTTGATAGCATCATTTAAAAGTAAATTACAGATACAATGGGACCTTACCCCTCCTCACATATTTCAGCATGTATCTCCCAACAAAAACAAAATGTAATTACCATATTCATGGAAAATTAACATTGATACAATTATACTACCTAATAGAGAATTCATATTCAAGATTTTTCCATTATATCAATTTTTCTCTCATAAACTAGAACCATTTCTGTAATGACATTAACATTTTTGAAAATCTATGCTAGTTGGCTTGCATAATGTTCTATATAGACCTTGCGGTACAATGTTCAATTGATGTGGGATAGTAGCCATTACCTTCTTATTATTTATTTTAAAAAATACTCCAGGGGCAGCCTGGGTGGCCCAGCAATTTAGCACAGACTTTGGCCCAGGGCTGATCCTAGAGACCCGGGATCGAGTCCTGCGTCAGGCTCCCTGCTTTGTCCTCTGCCTGTGTCTCTGCCCGCACCGCCACTCTCTCTTTCTCTCTGTGTGTCTCTCATGAATAAATAAATAAAATCTTAAAAAAATACTTCAAAGTTTTCTTCATCAAGAATAATATAGGCTTTGTGGGGTTTTTTTTCTTTTTATAGATGACGATTATGAGATTAAAGAAGTTTCTTTCAATTTCTAGTTTGCTAAGTGGTTTTAATTAGAATGTCTTTAGCTCTGTAACATAACTTTTTTTTGCATAATTTGAGAAGATAATATTCTTTATTTCCCCCTAATCTCTTAAAATGATATATTTAACATCAAGTTTCTAATGTTAAACTACACTGGTAGTCCTTAGATAAACCCAATTTAATCATAATGTACTATCCCTTTTATGCTCTAGAAATCAAGGCATAGATAAGAGTTGGTTCTTTCTGAGGGCTTTGAGGGAAGCATCTACCCCAGGCCTTCCTCCTTGACTTCGGGAAGAGCATTTTCTCTTTCCATCTCGTCGCATCATCTTCCCAGCATGCAGGTATGTCTTTGTGTGCAAATTTCCACTATTTATAAGGATACAAGTCATGCTGGATTAGTATGACCTAATGACCTTACCTTATCTTACCTAATTACATCTGATTCTATATCCTAGTAATCAATTTCCAAGGCACTTGGGAGTTAGGACTTCTGTGTATGAATGTTGGGAGGAGGGGAGTGGTCACAATTCAACCATAACTTTCACCTAGGAAAACCTCTTCCCTTTCTGAAAGTGAGTTAAATTGAACTTTATTATATCCACAGCTTTCGAAAGCATTAAGGAAACATTATTTATATATATTGGGCTCCTTATACCTGGAGGAGGCCAATTTTATGTATCTATCTATAATATATAGAATTTTAAATATAAATACTGATATATAATAAATTATATACTTAACGTTTTATTGTTACTGTTATTTTGGAAGAGATGGTCTTTGGTAACATTTTGAAAACAAAATATCCACATGAGTATATATTTTTTCCTTATTTAAATTTTGTCACTGATATTTGAATATGCTGCTAACAGAATTAGCCAAAGAAACTGAAGACATAAAAAAGAAGAAAGAAAGAAAGAAAGAAAGAAGAAAGAAAAGAAAAGAAACTGAAGACATACTTAAAAATTTGGCTCCAACCATGATCTCTTTCAAATTTTGAGATTTATATTTTTATTGGAGTTTAATATACATTAAGGCTCACCAATCTCCAGCGTATTTATATTTCTTATTTAAGGATGAAGAAAACTAAGTTTCATAATGGCTTTGTAATTTGTCTGAGGTCAAACTGCCAGTAAATGGTGGAGCTAGAATTCAAGCCTGTACATGTCTAACTGAAGGGCCATACATATTCTTTCCATGAAGCAGAAACAAGGAAAACCTTATTCTTGCTTCAAAAGTGAGTTTATTATTGAGTAGCAAAATGTGAGCTTATTTTTTTCAGGCAATTAATGGCGGAATCCATGACAAAACTTCAAGGTCTTCTAGGAATAACTGATCCTGCCTGTTGGATTAAGAATGCCTCACAGTGAGGCACCACCTGGGTGGCTCAGTTGGCTAAGCATTGGACTCTTGATTTTGGCTCAGGTCATGATCTCGGAGTCCTGGGATTGAGCCCCTCCTCAGGTTGTGAGCTCAGCGGAGAGCCCCCTTGAGGACTCTCCTTCTCGCTCCACCCTGACCCTCCACCTGCTCTCTTTTTCTCTCCCCCCCCCCTCAAATAAATATAAATCAATCTTAAAAATAAATCCTTCACGGAAAGAAAAGGTGCTGATTGATTTGCAGTAATGATAGGATTTGAGCAGCTGGAGATGGTAGAAAACTATTTGGGAATGGGAATAATATGCAGTAAGGAGTGTTGTAGAGAACGAGACAATGGAGAGGTTCAGAAAGAGGAAGGTACACAGTAAAAGAGTCTGCTCTTGCTCAGGGTGATGGCTCTTGGCAAAGACAGCATAGTTGTGTCTAAGTGGTAATGGTGCTAAAATCAGAAACTTCAAGATCCAACAGATAATTCCTACAAAAGGTAGAAAGGATTAAAAAAAAATTCAAGACAATTTCAAGGACCAACCCAGGGCTTCCCTGAAATATTTACTGTGGACAGAGCTAACTTTGGAGAATGAGTAGCTCCAATGCTCTGTTACCCAGTCAACCAATGGTATTTATTAGAACTGGGGACTATTTTACATTGCAGAGGCCAAGGATGGGGTCCCTAATGCTCTATATTTAGAAGGGAGTGCACCCACATTTCTGGGGAGTAAACTCCTGATCTTATTTCACAGAAATGGTTTTGTTAAAAAAGAGAGAGAGAGAGAGAGAGAGAGAAAGAAAGAGAAGAAAGAAAGAGAAAGAAGAAAGAAAGAAGAAAGAAAGAAAGAAAGAAAGAAAGAAAGAAAGAAAGAGAGAGAAAGTTTTGCTGCCTAAACAATGAATCCAAGATGTCTGCTTCTTCCAAAAAAAAAAAAAAAAAATGTTTGTTTCTCTCCTCTCTCCTCCCTCAATCTACCCTCCATCCTGAGAACTAAAGGTCATACAGATTTTAGACTTCAAAAAAAGAGTTGTGATCTTGATAGAATGTGGAATATATTACTGCATATTCCTAGAAACCCTGCAGTTAATCACAAACCTACACAGAGAATTGAAATAATTTCCATTTCAAACATCGAGGTGTTGGATTGTCAGTACTAGATAAATTATGTGATTTTGTGGAAAGTGGATGGGTACAAAACTATTTAAACATTTAGGGTGATTCCTTGGAATTTACCCCTTGTTAAGTGACCTTTCTTCACTAATCATCGCCAAACTATGCTTGTGATTAGCTTTGTAACAGGTATGTGATTCAATTAGTGCCCAAGAAACATGCAGTAAAGTTCTGGAAAAGATTTCTTTACTTCTTAAAACTTCAAAGAGATCACCCCCTTTACTTACTTGTAGTTACTATGTCAGAAAGTGATGTATAACACAGTGGCAGATATATTATTATCATTCTATGATATTCTATGATATTCTCTGCTGTCTAAATTGGAAGGTAAAACAAACAAACAAAAACTCTTGAGATCTCTGTGATTATGCTGCGCAACTGAATCAACTCTGGAGACCAACCTATCCACAGACTTCTTTCCTTTTTCTGTACATTTGGGTTTCAATCTGGTAACACTTCCTTTCAGACTGAAAGACATTTTACCACTGATTTTAGTGACAAACTGTCATAGTTTCATTTTTCTGATAATATCAATAGAACCTTGCCTTTCACTGAACATAAAATTCCTGTCAACAGTTTCCTTTCTCTTTCCTTCTTTTTTCACTCATTTGTTTTCTTTCTTTCTTTCTTTCTTTCTTTCTTTCTTTCTTTCTTTCTTTCTTTCTTTCTTTCTTTCTTCTTTCTTCTTTCTTTCTTCTTTCTTCTTTCTTTCTTTCTTTCTTTCTTTCTTTCTTTCTTTCTTTCTTTCTTTCAACTTTTCACACTTAGAAAGATTTATCAATTGATTCTCAGCCTCCACAATTTCTAGTGAAGTAAAGAGAATTTGTTATCTCTGTTACCCTGTACATCAGATGTCTTTTTCTCCCATGGATCTTGTGAAGCTTAGTTTTAGGCTTTTGGGGAGTAAAACTGAGAGTAGATCCAATTCTATGATAGTGTTTCTCAACCTCAGCATTGCTGACATTTTAGACCAGATAATTTTTTGTTGTGAAGGCTATTATGTGCAAGGGAGGATGGTTAGCACTGTCCTTGGCCTCTACCCACAAGATGCCAGTAGCACTTTTTTTATCTGTGGCAACCCAAATGCCTCCAGACATCACCAAACATTGTTCAGTTCAGATATTGTTCAGTCATTGACAAACCCACCTGATTTCCCAACCCTCCCATTAGGAACCACTGCTCTAGGACATGGTCCCTGCTCCTAATACATCGTGGTCTTTCTGCTGTCTCAGCTGGATGCCATGAATGTGTTAAAATTAAATACAAATGGAGACTAGACTTGAAAATTCCAGAGCAAAAACCACTTAAGCCACAGAAGCAAAATGTATTTTATGAACATATGCAAAATTTAATTTACATTTTGTTGTGAATGCCTTTGATAAGTGCAGAAGAAATTTAAATTATCTTTCAAAAAATAGTATAAAATAATCACTTAACCAAATATCCAGCTGCCAAGAGATCCTCATTGTAACAAACATTGTGAAGTCTAAGCAGCTTCCTCATTCTCATCTTATAAGCTATCTTGTATTCATGCGCCTGAGCTTCATATCAATTTTGAATTTGAAAACTTCCAGTTCATGACCTGTTCTTACATGAACAATAAATACTTATTAAATAGCACTTAATAATTTGGTAGTTTTAATTTCTCTATTTCTAGATTTTTTTTGAAATGTTAATAAGTTCTGATAATTCTGGGTGGGCCAGAACTCAAATCTTTCCATTTTTTGTTTTTACCAATATGATAATGCCAACGCAATGTAGTGTCTCTCTCCTGGTTTTAACCCAGTTTCGTCCACTTTTTGGAAAGCATCAATTCACCATAATCCCTGCATATATAGCCCACCTCTCAATCATGATATTGCAACAGTCCTCTGGATGTGCTTCTGAGGACTCCTCTCTCTGCAATTGCTCCAATCTCAGATATTCTAACTCACAGATCTGATTATTGCCTCATCAGCTCAACAGAATCATGGGGTTCTATAAACTAGCTTTCTGCATTGTGGTCAGGAAACTGATCCTAGGAAGCAAGTTGGACATTCATGCCTAAGTTTACTTTGTAAACTTCCCTTTTCTTAGAGTTATAGTGTTACTTTCTTGTTGACTTGAAAATAATTTCATTATATGTATTGTCCAATTGAAAACTGTTGACAGTGACAGATCTAGTCTGACAACAGTTATTGCATCATTTCCAAAAGCATATTTAGGTTATACAGATTTATTATTTGCTCAAATTTTCTTCATATCAGAAAACTCTTACCTTTTCAATAGAAAAATACAAAATAATGAAGATTCATCATAGTCATATAATATTGATTATTAGTAATTTGATTATGAGCAATTGTCCTTTCCTGGATCTTCTCTCTCTAATTGCATATAACTGGCTTCAAAGAAAGCTTTGTATCTTTTCAGTAACTTTATATTAAAATTTCTTTTTCCCCCCCAATTCTTTCTAGTCCTTGATGCCAAAAACTCTCCAACTATTGGATAGTGTAAGAACTTTTCCTCTTAATCTCTCATTTGTCTATCCTATGGAAGAGATAACAGGAAAGGAAGATTTCTTATTCTTTCATACTTTCCCTCTTCAAAAGGAAAATGGGAAACATTTCATAGACCTACTAAAACAGAACCTCAAATACGTTTCTTTTCATCACAAGACCATATTTTCTCACGTAATCTCTAGTCAGAAATCAAAAAGTTATTACCTCGTGTTTGAATTTTGCTGTTTGTACCGAAAATGTCTATTGCTAATTAAATAATCTTTATTAAATTATTCCAGCAAAATTTCAGCTGCAGTTTACCTAGACCCTTTAATTTTACTATATTTCTTGCAATATATATAAATGTTGGAATTCATTTTTAAAGAAGAAATAAATTGACCTTATGAAAACCTTAAATCAGTATTTACTGAAAGCCTGCTGCTTGCTGCATAGCACTGATTTGGTCTCATAAAGGATCTTTTAATCTAATGAGGAAAACCAAGACATGAAACTAAGTAATTTAAGAAGAAATAAAAAGTGAAAAGAGAGGGATCCCTGGGTGGCTCAGCGGTTGAGTGCCTGCCTTCAGCCCAGGGTGTGATCCTGGAGTCCCACGTCGGGCTCCCTCAATGGAGCCTGCTTCTCCCTCTGCCTGTATCTGTGCCTCTCTCTGTCTGTCATGAATAAATAAATAAAATTTTTTTTAAAAAGTGAAAAGATAAAGTTCTGAGTGAGTAAGGATTACAATAAACCTTGCAAATTGAATGTGTATTATGCCATGAAATCATTTAAAAGTCTATGCTAGGGAGAAGAGAATCACCCAGGATTAGGTAGCAGAATAGAATGTTTCCTCCTGAGTGTAGGGGTGATACAAGGGGCAATATTAAAAAACATGAATTTTAAGTTTAATTATCATGCCTCAGTTTCTGACAAATAATTGCCAGACAACACATGATCTGCTACCTTATATGTTATGGGGCAAAGGGGTTTATCTTGAAGGCATGGGTTTAAATCCCGGCTCTAAAACAAAATTTTTGTGAGAATGGACTCTATTTATTATTTATAAAATGCAAAAGGGTTGATATAAAAAATGCCTAGGATAAAATGTAAAGTGATCAGCACAATGTGATATGGGTGGTTATGTCCTTTATGAAGTTTTGCTACCACTCTCGTGAATCTTAAGAAAAATTTGGTTCATAAGTAATAGTTATCCTTATAATTTCAGCTCTATTTCCAACAGCAAATGAAAATTAAACAATAAGTTACTTTATTAACATTTATATCTCGGTATCATATATGTGATAATAAAAACGTCTGAGTCTAAACCTGTGTGCACAAAAATATAGAGTATTTCTTATTAAGTATACATTCTATAAATCCACAGAAAAATAATTTAAATACAAGGAAATATAATCTATTGATTAACATCCAAGCAATATATACATTGGTCCTAAATTTTTTAGTTTCTTCCAAGTGCTCCCCGCTAAAACATGTATTAAATACAAAGAGACAAAGAATAAATAGTGCAGAAGCCTGGAAAAAATCTCATCTTTTTTTTTTTTTTTTTAAGATTTTGCTTATTTATTCACGAGAGACACACAGGAGAGGCAGAGACACGGGCAGAGGGAGAAGCAGGCTCCATGCAGGGAACCTGACATGGGACTCATCCCAGGTCTCTAGGATCACGCCCTGGGCTGAAGATGATGTTAAACCGCTGAGCCATCCAGGCTTCCCGAAAATCCCATCTTAATAATCAATGTTAACATCGCCAGAAATGGGATACATTATCATTTTGTGTCAATTCATAAAATGTGGTATTTTTTCGGGAGGTACTTTGACTCTAAGTAAATATTTCATTCGTCATTATGTTCTGAATTAATTTGTCAGTACAAATTCAGAGATCTTTATTTTATTTTTTTTTTAATTTTTATTTATTTATGATAGTCACAGAGAGAGAGAGAGAGAGAGGCAGAGACACAGGCAGAGGGAGAAGCAGGCTCCATGCACCGGGAGCCCGATGTGGGATTCGATCCCGGGTCTCCAGGATCGCGCCCTGGGCCAAAGGCAGGCGCCAAACCTCTGCGCCACCCAGGGATCCCGAGATCTTTATTTTATTGAAAATAATATGTTACTATAATTATATTTTTTGATGCTCAAAGTGTTTCTGCTTTGGCCAGTGGGAGAACCTTTGACATATTTCTAGGTCCTTTGGACATAGGTGAATTATTCTTTAAACACTTTGTTATTTTATGGCAAAACTAAATGTTCTAGATCTTTGTAATTTTCTTGACCCACTCTTGGAATCAACCATTTCTCCAAAGGAGTCTTAGTTTATTTTTTTAATAGATATTGGTAAATAAAGCCATGTTCTGGGGTGTGCTTATTAATCTTGGGGGATCTCGATAGATAAAGCCAGTGAATAAATACATACATTTATATTTCTTTCTCTACCTATTTACATTTAAAAAGAAAACTATGAGTTCACACTGATACCACCAATATCAATTCAAAACTATAGAGCTTACTAGCCTTCTCTCTCTTAAATTTGTAATTCTGTCCTCAGATAAGTGAGAAATCTGGCTCCCATTATATACAATGCATTCACTTATTTGAATGGCCCTCCTGTACCTAACCAAATTCTCATCATTGCCTTACTATACAAATGCCCTTCTTTCTTAGGTTCTAACATTCTAACATCCTGTGCCAGGATGCTACTTCATATGTGAATACCCTCCTTAGCTCTGATCCTCATCCTTTACACTAGGCTGGGCAGTCTCCTGATTACTATTCCAGATAATGAAGCTCTGAAACCCCATGCCCTTCTATGAACCAACTTCTTCAGCTGCTTGTGCTAGACTCTTGTGCTAGACTATCCCCATTTTGGACTTCCTCATTTGATGCTAGCTGTGAATTATCATTCTGGACTACTGTGATTCTTCTAATTCCAGATGCATTAAATGTTAAGCCCTGCTAAAAGCCTTTAGGACTAAATTGTTTAGGAAAAGAAAAGAAGGAAAACAAAAGTGAATGAAATAAAAGAAAAAAAAGAGAAAGAGAAAGAAGTTTTAGTTCCTCTCTTATACAATTTTTTTCTAAAAATAAGAGATTTCTACTAACAGTCTAAACTAAATTCTGAAACATCTATTCAATCATTCATCTATACACATGTGTATTGATACTTCTTATGCAATTGCTTTGTTCTCTTGTAGAACTTATAGTAAAAGATAAAATGTGTGTATTGGAAAAATAGCAATATTTGTAACTTCCAGGAAAATTTTTTTTTTATAAATTTTTATTTATTTATGATAGTCACACAGAGAGAGAGAGAGGCAGAGACACAGGCAGAGGGAGAAGCAGGCTCCATGCCAGGAGCCCGACGTGGGATTCGATCCCGGGTCTCCAGGATCACGCCCTGGGCCAAAGGCAGGTGCCAAACCACTGCGCCACCCAGGGATCCCCAGGAAAAATTTTATTATTAATTTTGAATCTATTATAGTTCAATTGTGTGTATGTGTGTATACTTGTCAGTGAAGTAAATAATATGCAGACCTAGAATATGGGATTCTTTTTAGCAACATGGGATTTGCTAGTTAGACATAAGAGTGAAATAATTATATGCTAATTATATATACCATATGTTAAGTGTTTATTATATGCCACAAACTTTTATAGATACTTTAAATAAACTTGTTTAATTCTCACAATGAACTCATATGTTAGAATGTATTTCTATATTCTTTTATGGATGTAGAAACAGATTCAAATTCAGTTTAAGGAATGATTTTCATTTCTAGGAAGAGTTAGTAAACACAACTTTCCCTATTCCTATCATTTAGTACAACTAAAACCCATGGCCATTATATATAAAACAAATTTAAAAAGACTCTAGAGGTGATAGAAATTAAATAAATTGACTAAGGACTTTGGGATCTAATGAATGATATGGTGCTGAGTTTTTCAGATTTTCTTTTTGCCTCATATATCCTAGAATAGAGCTGAAGAAGCCAACAATCCAGAAATGCCAAACAGAAAAGACAAAAAAAGCTACCCTAAAATGTATTATCTTTAACCAAATAGCCAAGAAGTTAATAGACGATAACAGCTGTACTCCATCAAACAAATTTTTTAATTTGTGGCCCCACCAGTACACACATACTAGAGAAAGTTTGGTAGCAAGCCTAGAATTTCATTCTTTCAAGCCTATAATGACACATCCTAGCTCAAAATGGATCATGGACCTAAGCATAAATCATAAAACCATAAAACTTTTAGAAAAAAATATAAGAGAAAAATTTTGAAATCTAGAAATAGACAAGAATTTATAGATTTGATACCAAAAGTATAATCCATAAAAGGAAAAATTACTAAATTAGAGTTCATAAAATTAAAAATTTTGGTTAAAAGGATTAAAAGACATGTTACACACTGGGATGAAATATTTGCTTATTACATTTTTCTGACAAGGGCCTTGTATTTGGAACATACAAAGAACTTTCAACTCAACAGGAAAATAATAAAATTAAGAAATGGGGATAAACATTTTACCAAAGAAGATAGATAACAAGCAAGCACATTAATAGTTGTCCACCAATATTTGCCATTAGTGAATGCAAATTAAAACTATAATGAATCAAAAAAAATCCCAACAAATAGAAGTCCAGAGTCAGATGATTTCACAGGCAAATTCTACCAAATATTTAGAGAATTAATACCTATTCTCAAACTATTCCAAAAAAAAGGAAGAAAGAAAACTCCCAAATGTATTCTATGAAGCCAAAAACCCTGATACCAAAACCAGACAGACACACTACAAAACAAAACAAATCAAAACAAAACAAAACAAAACAAACAAAAAACTACATGCCAATATCTCTGATGAAGACAGTTGCGAAAGTCCTCAACAAAATATTGGCAAATCAAATTCAACAATATATTAAATGAATCATTCACCACCATCAGGTAGAATTTATTCTAGGTATGCAAGGATGGCTCAATATCCACAAATCAATCAGTGTGATACAATAACAAAATGGAGGATAAAAACCATGTGATCATCTCAACAGAGGCAGAAAAAGCATTTAACAAATGTCAACATCCATTCATGATAAAAATTCTCAACAAAGTGGGTTTAGAGTGATTATACATCAACATGATAAAAGCCATATATGAAAAACTCATAGCTAATATCATACCCAATGATGAAAAACTGAATTTTCCTTTTTCTTTTTTTAATTAATTAATTTATTTATACATGATAGACAGAGAGAGAGAGAGGAGAGAGAGAGAGACAGGCAGAGGGAGAAGCAGGCTCCATACAGGGAGCCCAACATGGGACTTGATCCTGGGTCTCCAGGATCAGGCCCTGGGCTAAAGGTAGGCGCTTAAACCACTGAGCCACCCAGGCTGCCCCTCCTTTTTCTTTAAGATGAAGAGCACGATAAAAATGTCCACTCTTATCACTTTTATTCAACAAGGTAGTAGAAGTCTTAGCCACAGCAATCAGACAAGGAAAAGAAATAAAAGGGATCCAAATTAGTAAGAAATTAGTATTACTATTTGCAGATGACATTGTACTATACATATAAAACCCTAAAGACTCAACCAAAAACCTATTGGAACTGGGAAATAGATTCAGTAAAGTTGCAGGATATGAAATTAATATGTATGTTATTTTGCATTTCTATATGACAATAATGGTTAGAATGATATAGCAAAAAGAAAAATTAAAAACAAAAAGCAATCCCATTTACAATTATATCAAAAAGAATTGAATATCTAGGAATAAATTTAAGGAGGTGAGAGAACTATACTCTAAAAATTAAAAAAAAAAAAAAAAAAAATAAAAAATAAATAAAAATTATAAGACATTGATGAAAGAAATTAAAGACAACATAAATAAATGGAAAGATAATCCATGCCCACAGTTTGGAAGAATTAATATTGTTCAAATGTCAATGCTTTGGAACCCAAAGCAATCTATATATTCAATGCAATTCCTATCAAAACACCAATAGTATTCTTAAAAGAACTAGAGTAAATAATCCTAAAGTTAATAGGGAATCACAAACACCCCAAATAGCCAAAGCAATCTTAAAAATAACAAAACTAGAGCTATCACAATTCCAGATTTCAGGATAAACTACAAAACTGTAGTAATTGAAACACTATGGTACAGTCACAAAAATAGACATATAGATCAATGGAACAAGATGGAAAACGAAGAAATAAACCCATCCTTATATAATCAATCTATGACAACAAAGGAGGCAAAAATATACAATGTGGAAAATACAGTCTTTTCAATAAGTGATTTGGGAAAACTAGGTAACTCCATGCAAAAGAATAAACCTAGACCATTTTTAGACCATACACATAAATAAGATAAATTAAAGACCTAAATGTGAGACCTGAAACCATAAAACTCCCAAAAGAAAACACAGTAACCTCTTGGACATCAACTTTAGCAATACTTTTCTGGACCTTTCTCCTTAGGCAAGGGAAACAAAGTACAAAAATAATAAGGAGTTAATATCCAAAATACAAAAAGAACTGGGATCCCTGGGTGGCACAGCGGTTTGGCACCTGCCTTTGGCCCAGGGCGCGATCCTGGAGACCCGGGATCGAATCCCACATCGGCTCCCGGTACATGGAGCCTGCTTCTCCCTCTGCCTGTGTCTCTGCCTCTCTCTCTCTCTCTGACTCTCATAGGTAAAAAAAATTAAAACAAAAAAAGAACTTGAGCAACACACATCAAAGACAAAACCAACAATCTGATTTAAAAGTGGGCAGAGAACTTGAGATATTTTTCCAGAAAAGACCTACAGATGGCCAAAAGACACATGAAAATGTGCTCAATATCACTAATCATTGGGGCACTGTGATTCAAAACTACAGATGCGTATCATTTCACACCTGTCAGAATGGTAGTACCAAAAAGACAAGAAATAACAAGTATTGGCAAGTATGTAGAGAAAAGGGAACCTTTGTGCATTACTGGTGGGAATATAAGTTGGTACAGTCACCATGGGAAACAGTATTTCAATTCCTCAAAAAATTAAAACTAGTAATACCATAGGATCTAGTAATTCAACTATTGAGGATTTATCGAAAGAAAACAAATACCCTAATTCAAAAAAGATATATGCACCCTTACGATTATTTGAAGCATTATGAATGATTATATATGAATCCACACACACAATGGAATATTACTCATCCGTAAAAAAGAATGAAATCTTGCCATTTGTGACAACATGGATGGATCTAGAAGGTATTGTGCTAAGTGAAATAAATCAAAGAAAGACAAATACCATATGATTTCACTTATATGTGAAATCTAAAGAACAATACAAACAAGCAAACAAAACAGAAGCAGACTCATAAATACATAGAAAAATCAGTGGTTACTAGAGGGGAAAGTGGGGGAGGACAGGCAATATAGGTGAAGAGGATTAAGAGGTACAAACTTCCAGTCTTAAATAAGTCACGGGGATGAAAAGTACAGCATAGAGAATATAGTCAATGACAGTGTAATAATGTTATTTGGTGACAGATAACTATATTTACCATAATGAGCACTGCATACTGTATAGAATTATTGAATCATATTGTACACCTGAACCTAATTTAAAAAAAAAACCAAAATGATTATATATCACTAAACTCTATCAGAAAGGGGAAAAATATTGACGACACCAAATGTTGATGAGATGTGGAGAAACTGGATCACTTGTGCATGTCAGGGGAAATGTAAAATGACAATTCTAAACAAATAAATTGACAGTTTCTTAAATATATATATATATATATATATATATATATATATACACACACACACACACACACACACAACTACCATACAACTGGAAAACTGCACTCCTGTTCATTTTCCCAAATATATGAAAACTTAGACTCACTCAAAAATCTGTACATTAAAAAAAAAAGAAAAAAAGGAAAAAATATCTGTACATTTACCCCTGCTGAATTTGTAATAACCCTAACTAGAAATAACCCAGATGTTTTTCAATTGGACGCTGAATAAATAAAAGTGGCTCACCTGCACCATGGAATGCTACTCAGCAATAAAAAGGAAATTTATCTATGATATACACACATCCTAGACGAATCTTCAGATAATTATGCTGAATGAAGAAAGTCAACCCCAAAGGGTCCATACTATATTATTCCATATATACAACAACCTCAAAATGACAAATTTGTAAAAATGGAGTACATATAAGTGGTTGCAGATATTAGGGATAGTAGTAAAATAAAATGGATTATGTAGAATGGAGTGAATTTGGTTACAAAAGGGCATCATGAGTCTTTTTTTGTGGTGATGAAAATGTTTTGTATCTTGCCAAGAGCAACATCAGTATCCTGGATGTGTTATTGTACCATGGTTTTGTAAGAGATTATCATTGGGGGAAATGGATATATGGTACATAGAACCTGTATTATTTCTTACATCTACATGTGATTTCACAAATTAATTCAAGGTAAAAAGTTTAAAAGTAATAAGAAGTAAAAGTTAAGTAGGTGGTAGAGTTGTACTCCAGGTCCCACACTCTTAACACCGCCCTATAGTATCCTGTAATATTTTGTCCTGCCTCTGTGTGCCTCAGTTTGTTTTTAACCAAAAAAGTGCTTTGTTTTGTTTTTTGTTGTTGTTGTTGTTTTCATTTTCTAATAGTATGATGATACTTTCTACCATTTTGAATTTAGATATTCCTTACAGTTGACTCCAATAAATAGCACACAACTATAACATTTTATGATTTAATGTGTACATATTCTGGAAATTTTGTGGAAAAGGGTTATCACCTTGAAGACTTCACGGAGGTTAAATGGCGGGGGGGCTAGGTTTTGCCCCCATGTGAGACTATGTTAAGTCACCCTTCTTCAGACTCATTTCATGCCAATGCTATTTCCAAGCAAGGAAAATACTTAGAAGAGTACTTGGACTGTTAACTCTATTTACTAGAAAAAATCTCAAACTTAAAAAGAAAAATCCTTGGGGCGCATGGGTGGCTCAGTCAGTTGTGTCTGACTCTTCTTGATCTCAGCTCAGGTCTTGATGTCAGGGCTGTGAGTTCAAGCCCTGCATTTGGCTCCATGCTGGTGGGACCTACTTACAAAGAAAAATCCTCACCTAATAACTTGCTAGTTTGTTTTGAAAAGAATAAAAATGTAGACATCAATATATACTTTTCTCTTCCCAAACTAAGATAATCAGATGCGACTACAGGGTAAGATGCCTTTTATTCTGTGAATTTTATAATGTGCTTATCCAAATTAGTAGGAACAAGAGGTTGGCTCTTTTTGCTTTTACTGGACAGGAGGGACTCTTAAATTACCAAAAAACACAAGGGAATGTTTTTGAAACAATGGAATCAGAAAATGAGTAATCAGAGTGAATTAAGTTTCTCCAGAGAAACACTCAATAGGATGTGTGTGTGTGTGTGTGTGTGTGTGTGTGTGTGTGTGTAATGATTTGTTTTAAGGAATTGGCTCATTCTCAGCAAGCATGGGGGCTGAGAAGCCCAAAATCTATACGGTTGGCTGGCAGGCAGAAAACATAGGAAAGAGCCAATGTTGCGGTTCAAGTCCAAAGAACTTCTATAGTAGAATTCAGGAAAAGTCTCTGGACAGTCTGCTGGAGAATTTCCTCTAGCTCAGAGGAGGAGAAGCTTTTTGTTCTATTCAGGTTTTCAACTGATTGGGTACACCTCATCCCCATCCTGGAGAAGAATCGGCTTTATTCAAAGTCCACCAACTTAAATGTAAATCCTTTCCAAAAATAATCTCAAGGAAGCAAAAATCTGGGCCCTGTGGCCCCAGACAAGTGAGACATAAAATTAACCATTACACAGGGTGATTGCTTTAAGTTAGAGGAGGATATTAATACTCAAAAGAAAACGGAAAGTTTCACTTAACTTGGCATAGTTAAAAACGTGTGTAAGACTGTGAAAAAAGGAATCTCTAGGAATTCACAATTTCATGTTTCTAGAAGATACAAAATAGTGAATAGAAACTATGCTTTGATCTGTGGAACAGAAAATTCTCATTTTCTCACCAAGTTAAATTTTGAGCAATAGTATTCTCAGCAAACATGTAAAATCCCTTACTATGTACCAAGAAATTTGATTTTATCTCATTAATGCCTTTTCAACATGTATTAATATAATTATGATTGTTCGTCCTCAAATTTTTCAATCCTGGTCAGTTATTTTAATAACAATTATGATCTAATATTAATTATAATAATTGGAAATATACTATTGATGTTTTATAATTATTTAATCATTAACACTGGTTATGCCTGTTGTCTTCACCCTGCGGCTTCATTAGTTTTCACATTAGTTCAATTTTGGGCTTCTTTAGAATGTTGGCTCTTCTAATAAACTTATCATGGAAAAAAAAACCATTCTCTTAGGTATTTCATACATTTTAACCAATTGAATCATTGTAATACGTTAGGAGGCAGGATTATTATCAATCTTCTTTTAAAGGTGAAGCAACTAAAGCATTGTTCATAAAATGTGCTGTAGGTCACAAACCTAATAAATCTCATATTTTATGTTGAACCCCGGACATCTGATCTTAGAGTCTGTGTTCTTTTTTTTTTTTTTTTTTTTAAGATTTATTTATTCATTTGAAGGGAGAGTGGCAGAGGGAGGGAAACTCAAGCTGACTCTGCACAGGTGCCCCCTAGGGTCTGTGTTCTTAACCACTATCCTCTTCATGAATAGAACTTAGATTTTTTCACAAGAGTTTGAAACCACTGCTTTACTAGTGTGCTAGCAGGCTGGGAGAACATGCTTGTGGGGTGAAGTCAGAATAACCATCTCTGATTCTATCTTCTCATCTTCAAATGAGAATAATTACTGCATTGGGCTCTGAGGATGAAAGATAACCGTCACAGTGCTTGGCATAAAATAGAACATGTTAATTTACTCTCCTTCTCTTCTCCCCAGCTTCCTTCCTCGTAACTACTTAGACCTCTTGCCTAATCTTTCTGTAGATGTTCCTAAGTGTTCTGAGAAAGAAGTACATATTAATGAAGTCAGAATTTCAAAATGAAGGACTAGAAAATGTTTTGGGCCAGGGAATACCTGACATAGGAGTCATATATTATTGGAATAATATGACTCAGGTTAAGATAGCATTAAAAATGGTAATGGTATAAAACCAAAATATTCTATTCCTTATCTGCAGATTATTTACCTCTTCCTCAAAATGAGCAATGATATTATATACTGTAGGCTTTTGTCTACAGCCTGACATGATGAAGGCTTTACCCCAAAAGATTGACCTAATTATATCAATATATTCATTACATTTCATTTTTTTTATTTGAAGAAGGTAAAGGAATACATATGTAGATACTATATTTAGTGCACACACACACACATATATATATCAGTAGGTAGATATGATAAATAGACGGATTGACAGATTATTCTCTGTAGACTAGCACATACCAGTGAGATTATTTATTTCTTGAAAGTTTAAAAGCACTTCCTAACGAAATCAATCAGGTCTAAAGCCATTTTCATCTATGATAGTTCTCATTTTTCTCCTGACCATGATTTTTTTTTCTAAATAGAAAGCCAATTTTATATTTTAATAAAAATGCTATTTACTACCACTAGATTTGTCACAGTATTTAGCACAGCTTTATATAATTGTTAGTTGATAAAATTTTCATTTCTTTTTTAAACAGTAGTCTTATTTTTAACCTCAATTTAGTTAACAAAATTTCAAAAATAAATATACAATTACAGACTGCTAAGCAGAGATCCTTGCACTATAAACAAAACTATCTTGGCTAAAATAAATTTATTTTTAGGTTTGGGATCAGCCTTTACTTCAATTTGGTTCAAATTGAACTTGATCTATAGACGAATTTCCTTATGGTTTCTGCCATAGGGATACATGATCTTCTACTGCATTATTCAGCTGGAATCATCTGAGTAGATTTCTGGAAAGTATATATGCATCTACAGCTATATCAGCCTCTTGTCCACAGTTTCTCTCACTGGTTTCTTGTTCCTTCTATCTTTAACTCCTTTTTGTTTCCATCACCATTAGTATAGACCTTCTTCAACAATTTCTGTTCTTTCTCAGTTAAAAGTTTTGTTTCTGTTTTCTTTCTTCTTTCTTTCTTCCTCCCTCCCTCTCTTTCTTTTCTGTTTTCTTTTCTTTTTTCTTTTCTTTTCTTTTTTCTTTTCCTTTCTCTTTTCTTTTCTGTCTCTCTCTCTCTCTCTCTTTCTTCCTACAAGGCACTAAAGACTCACTGGATCAAGCTCAAGCAAGTGGTTTTTGTATGGGTACACACTGCAGTCTCCCAGAAACCCACAAACAAACCAAAATACAACCAGGCCTCTTATGGAGTGCAACTGGGAATTTAAAAGCCTCCAGGAACTCAAATTTCTATTTATCATGGGACAGAACTTCTCTCAGTCCTTAAATCTCTGCTCCTTTCTGGTGTCTGAACGCTTTAATTTTTCATTTCAAGTCCTCAACAGAAACTAGCTCAATCTCATGGTTTTCAAATTCTGAGTTTCCAAAAGATAAATCTAATTTCCCAAACTTATACTTTTATCAGGGCTTCAAAAATCATAAAAGGTGAAGCAGGCTTCCGCTTTTTCATACTTTACATTAAAAGAGCTATATTCCATGTGTTTTTACATATATATCACATGTCTTTCTCTCCTGTCATATTTGTGGCATTTCTCTTTTCTGGATGATCCCTGCCTCTAGCCCAACTATTTGAATACCTTCTACCTACTTTTTATACTGCACCTTCTCACTGCTTCCTTGTATTTTTCAAGATGCCACATATATAGTCTTATAACTTTAAGGAATGAAGATTATGTCTCTGTAGGATATTGATGAGAACAGGGAAGAAAAGCAAAGAAAATGATTAGGAAAATGACAGACCTTGGATCAGCTAGGCCAGTTCCAGAATCTTGCTTTTCTGCAAATTGTTGCTTACTTTTTGAAAGCTTACTATCTGAAAACTATATTTCATCAGTTAGAGTACCAACAATTATCCAAGGAAGAGGCCAAGAAACCTGACATAATGCTGTGTTCCTTCATGAATCTGCAAGACCCCAGAGACTGACTCTTCATCTAATTGCTAAGAAATTTGATTTGTCAGCACACTCAGCATGATTTCAACATTACTCCTTCTGTAATAGTATTGCTAGTTTTTCACATAATTATTATTTTACAAATAGGTTCTTCTTTTCATAGTTTTTATTGGACATTAAAATAAGATCTATGTGCTAAATAGGGAAGATACTGTAACAGATATTTATACTAAAATATTACATTTATGAATGCCAGAATGCCACTGAGGTTAACTGTCCTATCTGTTTATCTTTCTGAATAAGTATTTTTAGCCTGGAATGAGAACAGAGCTATCTTCAGGGTTTTTCCGGTATGGATATGTTTTGTGCTATTGTGGCATTTGAACAGTAATATGCTGTGGTTAGTCAAAACTCTAGTGGCTGTCATCAGTGGGAAAGGTGGTGGAGAGGAAATTAACTTGAGGCAAGGAAATAATAATGGCCTGAAACATGGATTTTCATTTTTATTTAGACAGTAATTTTCTGAGTCAATAATAGCACTTGTGGTGCCATTCATTGGAGATTTGGTTTCAACAAAATTTCCAATTACAGATGTTATTAATTTCCCTCAGAAGCCACAGACAACAACATATTGTGAGACTGTTGATTTACCTCTTTCATAATATTTTATAACATTTTATTTTGAGGGAAGAAAAGGCAAAGTGGAAAATAGAGAAACAAGTTATTGCCATGAAAAGTGAGTACTTATTCTTTGGTGAAAAATTTTGCTTTCAAATTCAAGATAGAAATTTATGGTAACCGAAAACTAACAATCAAAATGTGTTTTCTCATGTAGATCTTCATATTTTGTCCCCTACATGCTATCCTATTTATGTAACAAATCTCATTTAATTTTTGATGAAATATATTTACCAATTAGTAGCCTAGAAAGAGTAATATTACTCAAAATTTATATCTAGCATAAGACAACTTAAAATTTATACAGGAAAGATCTTTAGAAATATTTTTAAAACTTTAATTTTTTTAAATAGTAAATGTTATATGACTATAAGAAAAAATCTCTCTTACATTTCTCAGAAAAGCGACTACCTCTGATATTTTTCATTATCAGTAACATGTCTATGGGCTGTCATTTTCATTCAACGGTCTGGCTGTTCCTCGACCAGATTTATGTCTGGAATAGAGGCAAATTATTAGGACATCTACTCCCTGCAAATTTGTCTTTTGGCCATTGGGTGAAATCAAGCTGCTCTAGAACTGCTATCACTCAAGGCAGAAAAAGATACTGACAAAATGGATTTAGGTAGTCTGCATACACATTTGAGATTCTGGGATTATAAACTGAAAATATGAAAAGATAAATTCCTCATATACTTGATGGTTGTTCTACAGACTGCAGGAGAAACATACAATGACCTAGTATTGGATGGCAGGTATTAGAAAAGAGTTTTTTCTAAGTAAAACTAAAGTGGCTATATGTCCCCAAAGATCAGGCTCCAAATTAAAATGTCTAGTGAAGAGAGAAGTTGGAATGAAACCGTCAAAGTAAGATCAAAATCCAGGAGTGCAGAAAGGAATGTGTATGATCCATGCATTCTTTGTTTTGGATACCATAAATGGTGTGGAGAGAGCTGTCAAGATACAAGCATGTCTACTGGGAAGTCCTCCCACCCTATCTGCCATAATTGGAAAGGTATAAACTATGAAGAAAGATTGGTAATGGCAGGAAAATTCAGTGAAAAGAAAAAAAATCTATTAAATGGAAGCTATGGTATCAAAAAAGATGGTGAGAAAATCTTACTATAACACCAAATAAATGATTCAGGATAAGCTCTCATGGTCTGGGTATATTTAAAACCTATAGTCAGCAAACAATGAGGCAAGTGGGAATGGCAGCAGATATTATTAAAAAAAATAGAAAATAATAATAAAGGCTCCACAATGGACAAGTGAAGGAGTTACGTCTGCCTAGGGATTTAAAGAGACCTATTTAGTGACTAAGCCTTATTTTAGCTATACAACCTAGTCCATGAAGGACCAAAATATTTTACTTGGACTGTTGAAGTTAGCCACAGAGAGGGTATAATCTTTCTGGGATTATGATTTTCCTGAATAATAAACTATTGGAAGTGACGCAAAAGTGAAACTTGTAATATTGTGTTACTTTTTCTTCTACCTCCCCTATGATTTTATTGTGTCCCTGTAATTGGTGTTCACTTTTTTAGTGTATCAGCTTCGTCTGAATATATTATATCAAATCTCTCAGGTTGGCAGTAATTTTGAAATGTTTAGACTGGACAGTGAGCCAAGCTGCTATTCCTAGTTTCACATAAATTTAAGATTTTACATTGAAAAATATAAGGGGAAATGTGTTTCACATTCGTGGAGACTTTACTCCATACCTAATTTTCAAATTTAGAGTCAAATGACACCTTTGGTAAGCACTTTGTTAACTTCTGCTTAACCAAGTTTTTTTTCTATTCTTAAATTTTATAAATGCTACTTTTGGAGTATTACAGATTTTGAAGACTTAGCTTGGCTTCTGGGTTTCTTAAATATATCTATACATTTTCCTTTTAAAATATGAAAAATAACATATACAACAACAGTGCATAAAATTGTATCATGCAGCATATCAAATAACTGTATGTCCATGTTACTACCATGTAGATTGGAAAAACACTTGCCACCTGCCAAAAAGTCCCTCATATATTTTTGTTTGATTTCACCCTCCCTCTTCAAGAGAAACTACTATGCTAGCCTTTATGGGAGTAGCTTCATACTTTATATGTTTATATGTATGTATCCCAACAGGATCTTACCAGTAACATATGCTGACTCTGATGATAATATTTCTTTGTTTTTATTCATTTTTTCACCAACAGCTATAGGCTGAATATTTGTGTGTCCTCCCCACCCACTGTATCCATATGCTAAAATCCTACCCCTCAATATGACAGTACTATGTGGTGGGGCTTTAGATAGTCATGAAGACAGAACCCTCTTGAATGGGATTAGTGGCCTTTCCTAAAAGACCCCAAAGAGCTCCCCTGCCTTTTCCCCAACCACAAGGACACAGTCTATGAAGCAGGAAACAGGTTGTCACCAGACACAGTCTGACCAGCACCTTAATTGTGGACATCCTAGCCTCCGGGGCTATGAGAAATAAATGTTTATTGTTTAAGTCACTAGTCTAAATTATTTTTGTTAAAAAAGCCCAAATGCACACTACTTAGGGCACTATTTATGCATATGTCCCTAGAATAATTTAATATAATATTGTATTTTTGACCTTTTTATGAATGCAACTATATTGCATATTTTAACTGATGTTTGCATCTTTCACTCAATATTGTTTTTATGATATCCATGTATATTTACATGTGGTTGGAGGTCAGTAAATTTCATTCCTGTATGTTTGTTAATTTGGTGTATGATTCTATAACAATGTATACATCTACTATCAGTGAGCATTTTGTTTTGGGATTTAGGTTAATATTAAAACACTGCTATAGGGCAGCCCAGGTGGCTCAGCGGTTTAGTGCCGCCTTCAGCCCATGGTGTGATCCTAGAGACCCGGGATCGAGTCCCACGATGGGCTCCCTGCATGGAGCCTGCTTCTCCCTCTGCCTGTGTCTCTGCCTCTCTCTCTCTCTCTCTCTCTCTCTCTGTCTCTCATGAATAAATAAATAAAATCTTTAAAAATAAAACACTGCTATACATATTGTTGATATTTATTTTGGTATACATGTGTATGAGATTCCCTAGAGTATCCATCCACTTCAGAGTATAATTGTTAAGTAATGGATATGTACATCCTGAGGTTTACTACATAAAGCCAAGTGGTTTTCCAAAGAAGTCATACTTACTTATACTTCTACTAGAAGTATTTCAGAAAACTCATTCTATACGTTAGTCAATATTAGTTCCAGCCTCTTCAGTTTCATGTCAATCTGTTGTGTGTGTGTTGGACAATGTCATTAAATTTTCATGATTACTAATAAATCTGATTGTCACTTCCTATTAATTGATCATTTGGAGTTCACTTTTTTTATTTTGGAATAATTTTAGAATTATAGAGTGCAGTGTTCTCATATAATCTTTACTCTGTTTTCCATGATGTTAATATTCTAAATAGTTATAAAAATAGAAAATAAATCCATATTGGTATAATATTATTCATAATTTTTAGACATTATATGGATTTTAACAATATTTCTACTAATGGGATTTTTCTACACCAGGATCAAAATCCAGGAGACTGTATTACATTTAGTGTTCAAGTTTACTCAATCTGTGACAGTTTCTGTCTTTTTTTTTTTTTTTTCAGTACTTTTACACGAAGAATTCTGGTAAAATATTTTATAGAAATCTTTCAATTAAGGTTTCTTAATATTTTCTCATGATTAATGTTTGGATTTGGAGAAAGAATAGAATAGAGGTAAAATGTTTTTTTAATTAAATATTTTTAGAGGATACATAGTATGAACATGGATTGTGTCTGGTAATACTAGCCTAAATCATTCCATTAAGTTGTTGTTTGCCAGGTTTTTCTATTGCAAATTTGTATCTTCACTTACCATGCTCTTTAAAACAAATGACTTAGTCCACACTTAAAGGGAAAGGAATCAAACTTTACCACAATGGTTAAAACCACCACAATGATTAATAATGGCACATTGGAGGTACCTGGGTGGCTCAGTTGGTTAAGTGTCTGATTTTTTATTTTGACTCAGGTCATGATCTCAGGTTCCTGGAATGAGCCCTGAGTCACGCATCATGCTCAGTGGGGAGTCTGCTTGAGGATTCTCTCTCCCTCTGGCTCCCTTCACCCCCCACCTTGCTTGCACTTGCACACGTGCCTGTTATCACACTCAAATAAATAAATCCTTAAATAATGACACATTGAGGCTATACAAATACTGGTTCTTCTTAAAGTTTCATCCACTACTTTTAGCATTCATCAGAAGATTTTGCATGTAGCAATTATAACAGTGGTTATTTACTGATGATCTTCTATTTGTATTTTTATTTCTTCTGCTTTTATTATTTGGAATTGTTCTGTACAGAAAACATGTCTTCTCTCCTCTGACTTATCTAATCATTTACTTATATCAATATGAACTTAGATATTTATTTTAGTCTTTGATTTATAACCCAACATTATAATTATTTATTGTTTGTTCAAATCTTTCTAAGATTGGGAGCTTTTTCAGCTTGCTCCTGTATCTCTCTGACATGCTTTCATCCTTCTCTTCCTTTTTCAGCCTTAATTACTTTTTGAGAATAAAAATTATCCAGAATTATCTAGTATTTTTCTTACCCCAGTCCTAGTATTGACTGTTTTTCCAAAAAACTTTGTTTCCCTTTATTGGCTAACGATAGTTAGAAACTAAAACCTTAGTACTTGATGTGCCTGTTGCTACTATGGTGCTATTAAGCTCTCTCTGAGATAGCAATATATGTATATATACTAACCCCAGTATAAACACAAATCTGCAATGGTTTCTGTATCCATGAATGTATATGTTAAGCTAAAAATGATTTTATATTGAGGCCAGATGAGATAATTTTTAAATATTTTGGTAAAGCAAACCTCTGAAGGAGATTTAACAGCTAGTTTCAATGCAAATAATAATTAAAACAGCAAATAAACATAAGTAAATATCTCATTACACACTATTTATTGTTTAATTTACTACACATTTAGCATTTAAGCAAGGAAAGAAACACTATCAATAAAGTTTTTGAGAGAGCAAACATTTTAAATAAAACTATAACCATAAATTTTAAGAGTAGTGGTAAAAATTAAAAGTAGTATTATAATTGGGCATTTTGAATGAGGAGGATATATTATATATCATATATAATAATTGATCTTTCTTTACTCAATCAATCTTTGCTTCTTCAGTGGTGAAACAAGAATATAACCAGAAGTTGATTTGAATTAAAAACACAAGTGTTTGGTACATTGAAAATGTCCTGTTGCTCAGTAGTTTATAATTATGCTTTTTTGAGCAGCCCGGGTGGCTCAGTGGTTTAGCGCCGCCTTCAGCCTAGGGCCTGATCCTGGAGACCTGGGATCAAGTCCACGTCAGACTCCCTGCATGGATCCTGCTTCTTCCTCTGAGCCTCTCTCTCTCTCTCTCTCTCTCTCTCTCTGTCTCTAATAAATAAATAAAATCTTTAAAAAATAATTATGCTTTTCTTATCCAAGAATACATCTCTAAGGTGTCATTCTTAGTCTTTGCAATAAACTGTGTTTGCTTCCAAAAAAATAATAATAATTATGCTTTTCTGAATATTGTAACAGTAATAGTTGGAAGGTTCTATATAGTAAAAATGTATTTAAGAACTCAGGGTACTTTAAAGATCTCCCTCTGAAGTGTAGTGACAATTACAAACTACTGCTAAACTAAACTTAGATTTAACTTTACTATAAGTTTAACAAAAATCCAGGAATGTTGCCCATATTTCTCTCATTTTAGAAGGCACAGAATAAACCCAAGGGTCCATCAATAGATGAATGAATAAAGAAGATGTGGTTATATACAATACAGTATTACTCAGCCATAAAAATAATGAGATCTTGTTATTGGCAAAAACATGGATAGACTTAGAGGCTATAATGTTAAGTGAAAAAGTCAGACTGAGACAGACAAATCTCATATGATTTCACTCATATATGGAATTTAAGAAACAAAGCAATGAACAAAAAGACAAACAAAAATAAGACATAAATACAGAGAACAAATTGGTGGTTGCCAAAGAGGAGGTGGATAGAGAGGGTGAAAGAGATAAAGGGGAGTAAGAGTACACTTATGATAAGCACTAAAAAATGTACAGAATAGGGTGAAACATTATATTGTACACCTGAAACTAATAGAACACTGTATGTTAATTATACTTCAACAAAATAAATAACAAAACTGAAAAAATTGATAAAGCATAGGATATTAATTACATTGATTGAAAAGCACTTGTTAATTTTAAATTAAATAATGTTTATTAAATTTTAATTAGAAACTACAAAGCCTAGTATACACCAGAAACAATGATCAATTTCATAGTCTGGTGCAGTTAAATCAGTTTTTCTTTTCTAGTTAGAAAATATCTAAGTGAAAACCTCAGTTCCAGAGCCTATTAGCTTCCAATCTCAGTTTCTACATTTGATTAATAAAAAATCCATCAAATTAGGAATGCTCAATAAGACAATTTACATTAACACATCACTTCTCTCATTCCCTAAATAATTCTCCTCTAAAATGCACAAGCACTGATTATATACTAAAAAGAGGAAGAGAGAAAGGCATTTAAAGAAGAAAATGGGAGATTTTGCAGAGAAACTGAGAAGTAGAGATAAGTGGGAGGTGGGTAGGTTGAGATGGTAATCACAGCCTCATGCACTGGATTTTGGTCTTGGTTAGAAAGCTCACACCAGATCTGTGAGATTATTTGGAAGAAACTGAACAAAGGCAGACAAACTTCAGTGTAAGCACTGAGTTGAAGCGGGTTTTCTCCCAAACTCTTTATGGAACTCGTTAACATTTTTAAATTAACATTCAGTAAAATTCATTATTTAAATTATAATAAATCATAGACATATATAGAATGTCAACATTTATTTTATAATGCCAAGTTCCAGCTATCCCCTGTGGAGCAATCCTGTTGACCACTTGCAATTCAATAAATGCCCTAGGAATGTCAGGCATTCATAATAGGGATAAACAGGCAACAGAAAAATGGCTATAATAGATACAAGCCTCAAAAAGATCAAGCTGACTCACAACCAACTTATATACCAGCCACAGGGAAAAAATCACAATATCCAACAAAAACAAAATTTTTACTAAAGATGAAGAAAGCAGAAAATATAGCTTATAATTTAGGATAAAATTGACATAATTTAGAAAAGATATAAGGAAAGGTCAGTGACCTTTAAGATATAGCAATATATATTTTTGAAATTGAAGTTCGGAGAAATAAAACACTGAAAAAGTAATGTGAGTTCCAGTGACCTGTACAACATTGTCAAACACTCTCAGAAATGTATTTGGAGACCCAGAAGTAGGGTTACAGAAAAATATTTGAAAAACGAATTTGTCTTTAACTATTATTCTTTATAGCTCCAGGAACTTTTGTAACTCTAACTTTGAGTCTTCAGCTTCCCACGTTGGACAGATGGAATGTTGTACTCTCATAGTCAATGTGGATCCCAGGCCACAGGCAGAAAGCCTCACTTAGCCAAGTTATTACCTTACCTTTCTTCTTTTAGAGAAGTTGCCATTATACTGATTATCCCTCTTTGTTTGCAACCTTATTGAATGCTTGAAGAAGTAGACAATACAGATATAATCCATATTTTCCTCTATAAATACATTATTCATAAATATATTTTTTTCATCAGTATGTGTGCCTCAACATGCTGTAGGCCAGAGTTACCAAAAAACAAACAAACAAACAAGCAAACAAAAAACCAAAAATAAGTGGGCACACTCTCAATTCACCGGAAAGAGTTCTGAGTGATCACTAAGCACATGAAAATGTTTTCACCATCATTATTCTTCAAGGAAATACAAATCAAAACCATAATAAAAAGTCTGAAAACACATTAATGATGGAAGATTGAAGAGTAACTGAAAGTCACATTATTGGCAGCAGCGTAAAATGTTATGACCATTTGGGAAAATGTCTGGAACTTTTTTATAAAATTAAAACTGTGACCTACCAACTCTAACCCTAAGTATATGCCCAGGGAAAAGGAAAACAAGTGTCTAAAAAATATTGCACAAGAATGTTCATAGTGGCTTTATTCATAATGGCCCCTAACTGGGAAACATTCCATATGTGTATCAATAGGAGGATGGATAAATAATAAAATGGAACACTACATAGAAATAATGAACTACTAGCACATGCAACATCATGAGTTAAACTCCAAAACCTTATGAGTGAAAGAAACCTTAAAGAGCAATATGGTTTGGTTCCATTTTTATGACATCATAGAACAAGTAAACCTTATCTATGGTGGAAAAAATTCAGAATAGCCATTGCTTCCAAGCAGGTGGGGCAGGAACTGATTGTAAACGGTATTAGAAAAACTCCTGGTAAAACTACTGGTAAGATGATGGTAGTATTCTAAATCTTGGTAACACTATGGGTTATGCAGGTGTATGCACTTTTCAAAACTTAGCAAACCACACTCAATATTATATTTTTATTTAGAACAAGAAGAGTGCATATGATTAATTTCATTCCTTTACAGTTGTAGAAGTTTGTGAAATATATTAAACTAGTTTCTCCCAAACTTCTATAATTGTAGGAATCACTTAGCTTATGTGTTAAAAATATGGATTCCTAGACTCTTCCTAGAATATTCTCACTCATTGGAACTGAATTGTAAAACATCACTTTTATAAGTCTCATAGATAATTATTTTAATTTGAAAATTTGGGAAATTCTGCTTTAAGAAAAACACAATATTTGCCTCCATGCTATATGCCAATATTTCAAGTCTCACTGACCTCTACCAAGCATTGCCACATGAATATACCTTCACTGTTTTTATTTTATTCTCTTCATTGCTAATATTTAAAATCAATTTCCACAGTAATGTTGATATTTATAAAATATGTGGCTTATCGTGATCTTTCTTTCAAGTAACTAGTCCCTATTTACAGAAAATTATGGCATTATAAGACAGATGATAAATTATGATTTTTAAAATTATCTTTAAAAATTTCCAAGAAGACTTATTTTTCAACATTACTATGCAATTAGAAAAAAAAAATATGTTGTTAATTCCAGAATTTGAGAACAGCCACTTAACAATCAGTGACCTTAATCCACTTGAACATTTTCTTTTAACCATTAAAAGGATATAGAAATAGTATTTGCCCATTAGTTGAGCCTTGAGAAATTCTATGAAAGGATAATTTTGTAAAGTATTTACAAGTGTTGGTTGAATAGTTTTGAAATTAAAAAATATAGATATATAACCTTGGAGAATAATGCAGTAAGTTAAACAGAATGCATTTAGAACATACACATTGTAAGGAGGTATGGTTAGTTAGGGGGATTTCCTGACAAGCTTGAAAGTAAAGTCTTACCTTTGCTATTTCTCTTCCAAAAGTGTGTGTTCAGTGTGTGTGTGTGTGTGTGTGTGTATTAGTTTTTTCTTATACTTTGAATTAGTACTTTCCTATAGCTTACATGTATTCATTCACAATGGGAAGGGGGAGGAAACCCTTTGTTAAAATTGCCTGTCCTATAATGTGAATGCTCTGCTGTTTTTCACATTTACACTCAAGATTGCTCCAATATGTTTTGATTGAACTTGCCTCAACCTTAAAACTCCAAGTGCCCTGTGACTTTTCATCCAGACATATGAAAGCTGAGAGTTGTCAGGAACACCTATATTTATGCGTAGCTTTCACAAGTAACATCAAGTGGTCAGGTGAGAGCAGACGTTAGCTTATTTAATATTTTCCGTCACATATAAAAAATATAAAAATATAAAAAACTATAAAAATATATAAAAATACTCTTTTTTTATACATATAAAAATACATATAAAAATACTCTTTTTGGATGAAAGGCAGAATTGAGTAGGCTATTATTGTTGCTAAAGGGAATTAACTCCTATTAGAAAAAAGATAAATTTTGTGAATACAGATATATTGCAAAAATTAGGACACACAGTGTTTTTAGAGCAAATGAAATGTTTCCTACATGTTCAGTTTCTGCTGTTTTGGTATTTATAAGCATCCCATTCCTAATTTGACATCATTTATTTTATGCCACAATAAACATTTATTTGACAAAGGGTAAAGCTTTTGATGAAATCATTTTTTGGCCAATAATGTCAAATAGCCAGCTGGATATTTTTTTATTTTGACACCAATTAGTGCATTCCCAAAAGCAGTAGTTTTTAGGAAGTTCAGATTTACTCATTCCACCATGTTCATCAGAATGAAAGGCAAACTCTGAAAGAAATTGTTCTTTGTGATTTCAATTTGATTGGTCTGTTAGCAACAAATATCTATGTTGATATTCTATATTACTTTGCATTTTACAGTAACTGCTAATTGTGTTTTAACAGAATGGGAATCACACATCTTTAGGAGGCAGTGGGATGTAGTGAAACAAGAGATGATTTTGAAGTAAAATATATACTCTTTAAAAATTTTTTATTTTATGAAAATCTCAGTTCTCAAACTTTCAGTACCTAGTTACTTATGGTCATAATGTATGAAAATTTAAGGTTGGGGATCCCTGGGTAGCGCCTGCCTTCAGCCCAGGGCCTGATCCTGGAGTCCTGGGATCAAGTCCCTCATCAGGTTCCCTGCATGGGGCCTGCTTCTCCCTCTGCCTGTGTCTCTGCCTCTCTCTCTCTGTGTGTGTGTCTCTCGTGAATAAATAAATAAAATCTTAAAAAAAAAAAAAAGAAAATGCAAGGTCAAAATGCTATACATTTCCAATTATAAGATAATTGGAAGATTATAAGATAAATGCTAGTGACAATGAAGTATAACGTGATGACTATAATTAACACTGCTGTATAATATGTAGGAAAGTTAAGAGAATAAATCCTAAGAGCTGTCATCACAGGATAATTTTTTTTTTCTTTTTTCCTTCTTTTTATTGTGTCTGTATGAGAAGGCGGCTGTTAGTTGACCCTATTGTGGTAATCATTTCACAATACATGTAAACCAAGTCATCATGCTATGTATCTTTTTTTAAAAATTTTTGTTTATTTATTCATGAGAGACACACACAGAGAGGCAGAGACACAGGCAGAGGGAGAAGCAGGCTCCATGCAGGGAGCCCGACGTGGGACTCGATCCTGGGTCTCCAGGATCATACCCTGGGTGGAAGGAAGGAGCTTAACTCCTAAGCCACCCAGGCATCCCTCATGCTATGTATCTTAAACTTATACAGTGATGTATGTCAATTATTTCTCGATAAAACTGGAAAAAAAAACAGGATTTTCTCACATTAAAAAATAATACTTCTTAAGATGTATTTAGTCATATTAAAATAATGCCTTTTCAAAGTTAAAAAAACAGAGGTGCAAAATAAAATACATTTTTTTTATATTTGTCTTTCATTAATTCCTGGGGGCACCTGGGTGGCTCAGTCCATTATGAGGACAACTCTTGATTTCAGCTCAGGTCATGATCTCAGGTTCCTGGGATCGAGCCCCATGTGGGGCTCCCTGCTCAGCAAGGAATCTGCTTGAAATTCTCTCTCTCTCTGCCCCTCTCCCCACATGCTCTCACTTTCTCAAATAAATAAAAATCTTAAGAAATACACATTTAAAAATTAATACATAAATAATTCCTGAATTCCTCCATGCTCTGTTTGGTGTCTGCTTTCTCACTTGACCAGACAGGCCAGAAATCAAAATAAGCTAGGTGTTCAGTAATCGTCAGAGCCGTTAACTATTTAGGAAAGTTCTTTTTGTCACTCTACCTTGCAGGTTCTCCTGTTCATTGAATTTCAATTAAAATATTAGCTCAACTGATATAATAAAGGCAGACAATGCTTTGAGCATCTTTGTGTATAACTGAATACTAGAGATATGAATACATTGAGGTTATTTAAGGAATCTCTAAATATCTTTTGTTTCAGTTTGATGTACAATCTTTTTCAACATTGCTGGGATATGTTCAAGTTAATTGATCATCCATGATATATTTTTGTAAATAAGTGAATGCTCTTAAGCTTTTCTATATTTATGCTATCTTTTGTTGTTGAATTTTGCAATTGAGGGGACAAACTTGGGTTGACCTTCCTCTAATTCTGATTCTATAAAGTATAGAGTATAGGATTTATTTTTTTAATTTTTATTTATTTATGATAGTCATACAGAGAGAGAGAGAGAGAGAGAGAGAGAGAGAGGCTGAGACATAGGCAGAGGGAGAAGCAGGCTCCATGCACCTGGAGCCTGACGTGGGATTTGATCCCAGGTCTCCAGGATCCTGCCCTGGGCCAAAGGCAGGCGCTAAACCACTGTGCCACCCAGGGATCCCAAAGTATAGAGTATAGGATATAGAGTTTGTAAAATTTTTAATTTGCCTGTCCTTTGTCTGCTTTTGTTTTGTTCTGTTTGCTTTTAGTTTTGCTGGGTTTTGTTCCTCATTGCATTAGCCATACTGAGTCTTTTAAGCCCTTTTTTTTCTTTCCATAAAACCAGTCTGGAACAAATAAAGACATAAAATAATTATATATATATATATATATATTATATCAAGTTTTAAACTTTGCATTGTCTGACCTTGTGTTTTCTGGTTGTGTTTTTTTTACCCTTATTTTACTTTATTAAGGGTAAATTTAACTGGAAATCAGTTCTACTGACATCTTAAAAGTTAAGACTATTGCTGTTCTATATGTATTGTCTCTACTCTCAAATCTTTCAGTTCTTTTGAAACCACAGCAATTAGACTCATGTTCCCACTACTCTACTGAAACCAACTAAATTAATATCACTAGTGAGCTCTATTTTGACAAATCCAATGATTAATACCTTTGTCTGAAATTTCTTGACCTCATAGCAACATTCTACATAGACAATCACTGCCCTCTTTAATACAACTATGCAGAAGAAACTCCTAATCATTACATTATCTGTGCTTTCCTCTTTCTGTAGTAATAAAGTTTTAGTTGGTTGCATTGCCATCGCCTTAAAAACTACACTTCCAACTTCTGCAGTAGCAAGGCAGGGATGTGAAATGAGGTACTTGCAATTAGGATGTGAGCAGAAGTGATGTGTGACTCTTCTGTGTCATGACCTTAAAAGAAGGAGCAGTAAACTCCCTTTGTCTCTTTCCTCTTTCCCTCCAGCTGGGAGATATTGATTGGAACAAGAGTAGATACATGGACCCAGCAATGGGAGCCACACTAAGAATGAAAAAAAAAAAAATGCCCTAACAGCCTGAACTGTGAACCCTCGGACTAATACATTAAAATTATTTTTTTTGGGCAGCCCGCGTGGTGCAGCGGTTTAGTCCCACCTTCAGCCCAGGGCCTGATCCTGGAGTACTGGGATCGAGTCCCACATTGGGCTCCCTGCATGGAGCCTGCTTCTACCTCTGCCTGTGTTTCTGCCTCTCTCTCTCTCTCTCTCTCTGTGTCTGTCTCTTATGAATAAATAAATAAAATCTTTAGAAAAAACAAACAACAACAAAAAAAAGAAAAAGAAAACAACAATTTTTCTATTCAACCCGGTGTGTATTTAGCTTCTACTCTAAATAGTGCAAAATTCTTTACTACATGTATAGGGCAACTTATTACCCTGGTTTTACTGCTACTTCTTGGTCACTCTGCCCATGCTTCCTTTATATGATCTGCTTTATATGTGCTAAAAAAAGTTAGCTACCCAGGGATCCATCTCCCCCACTCCTTTCTCTACTTTATATAATCATTGGCTCCAGGCTTTCAATGCCACTCATATGTTAATATCTTCTGTAGATTATTTCCTTCAAAATACCACTCAGTGATATGTTCACTTGAAAAACTGCCTGCCAGGAATCTCAAATGAAACACGTGTTATTAAGGAATTTTCTCCCAGGTCTCCTGCACTAACATCTCATCTTAGTATCTGGCAGTGCCATCATCAACATGTTTACAGGTCAACCTTACACCTCCATCTCTCACAACTAAATCTAATCAGGAAGTCAAAGTGAGTTTTTCATATTTCATTAACAAGCCCTTAACCCAGATTCCACCTCTATGCCATTAATAAAAGTCATTGTCTTCTCTCATCTTGACTACATGGCCTCTTTTTTCCTTTCTTGATATCCTGTAAAATTTTCTCTGTTCAGCAAACATCGAGATATCTTTGAAATGCCCATCAGATTATCCTAATATCCTATTTTCTTGTTCCAAATCCTCCAAAGTCTTCATAATATAAAATCTAGATTTTTCTGTGTGTACTACAATGTGGTACATTAAATGTTCCTTGGCAGCGATTTCATTTCCTCCCATTTATGGCCTTATCTTACTTACACTGGTAAATCCACACTGCATGATAGCCAGTGGCTCTGTTTTGATCATAGCTCTCATCACCAATAAATTTTTCTTTCCTTCTCCTGCCTGTGTTACAGATCTGTATTCATGTGTGTGTGTGCATGTGCCTGTAGATGTGTCTCCATCCACACCATTGCAAGGTCTGTGAGGGCAAATTTTTATTTTGTTTATCACTTTTTTCTGAGAGTCAGATTCTGCGAGTTATACAAATAGGTACAGTCACTGTGTGATGTATGAGTATGTCAGTGGAGAAATAAAAATTAGTAAGGTGTAGCTGAGAAGGTGAAAGTTCAAACATATTGACACAAAAGGGTAGAGTGACAAATACAGAAAGGGGTATATGCAAAGTGCTAGAATTGGATAGCACATTCAAGAAATTGCAAGTGCTTAACTATTGCTGGACATACATGATATTAGGTGGAGAGATGAAAAAGTCTCTGATGAAAATACTGCTGATACATATTTAGAACATTGGATTTTATTGTAGGGGAACTGGGAAGCTAGGCAAGGATTTTACCAATGTTTCCAAATTGAGCATCTAGAATGTTTAAGGCTTTGTATGAGATATTTTACATATATTCAAATTCACATTAAATTTACAAAGTATATATTCTGATTCTTATTTGATGGATGATATTGAAGTCCTCAGATTCCCAGGGGCTTCTATGTAGTAAACCTAGGTTTCTAAATTCTATCAATCCGACTGTAATCTGAAATTACAAATCACATGCTTTTATTACTACATTTAATCTTCAATGTGCAAAAGAAGGTCCCATCATTGCTTTGAAAATTTGAGAACTATTTCATTTACATATACATATTTTATGTATTTAGTAATATTTAATAGCATAATATAAACTGTATAAGCAATTCAGTTTTAATTTAGAATGAAATGTTTAAAAATTTCTTCACAACAACAAAATTATCCACATCAACCAAGTAAATATCAGTGTGTGTGTGTGTGTGTATGGGTGTGTGTGCATGTGCATGTATGCCTGTTAGAACTGACTTTCTATTTTTCTTGCTGTTTGTTTTCCATCAGAAAGTATAGATCAAGTTTTTATACCTCAGACCATCTGTGCTGTGAAAAAGAATGGTCTTCTCTTTGAAAGCCATTTAGTTTTCTATTACTGAGTATTATCTTATCCAGAAAGAAAGGTTAATCATTATATGCCTATAATTGTTTATTTTCTTATAAAATTATTAGTTTATTAGGAATAATATTTCCTAGTGGGTACCTATAATTAAAAGAAAATATTCCAAAATAATATTAGACTTTAAATAGTACTTAATAATTTAATAATAGCAATAAATGCCTCCAGCTGTTTTTTTTTTCTTTAAGGAAAGAAAATCCAATATACAAATTCCCAAAGTTATAGTATATAACATATGTGATTCATTTGATATTTTATTTACGCTGCTTGTACTCTATAGAGTTATTAAATAGAAGATACTTGTCTCCATTCAGTTCTAAATTTCTTATATTTTAGATGTATATTGATGCATATTGATAATATCCTCTTTACAACTTTTTAAAAAAGGTTTTATTTATTTATTCATGAGACACATGAGAGAGAGGGAGAGAGAGAGAGACATAGGCAGAGGGAGAAGCACGCTCCTCAGAGAGAGCCCGATGTGGGACTTGATCTCCAGACCGGGGACACAACCTAGCCAAAGGCAGACACACAACCACTGAGCCATTCAGGTGCCCCTTTCCAACTTTCCATATTCATTTCATTTGGGTCTTGTATCTTTTGGATTAATCCTCTTCATCTTTTATATTTTTCCCATGTATTGTTTTAATTTGAATTTTGCTTTTAAATTCTTCAATAATTCCCCAACTCCTTCATCTAAATCCACTAAATTCTTAGAAATCATATATATTTAATATCAAAGAATTTTCTTTTTAAACTATTTGTCTCATGCTAGACAGTTGGGTTGCTTCCAGATTGTAAGCTAATATGAATAAAACCGCTCTGAACATTTTTATGCAAGTCTTTCTATGGATATTTAATTTCACCTCTTGGGTAAATAATTAGGTGAATACATAGGAGTAGAATTGCTTGGTGACAGAAGAGGTCAATGATCAATTTTATCAGAAACTTGTACACAGTTTGCCATGTGGTTGTACCATTTATACCACAGTAATATGTAAAAGCAACAGTTTTTCCATATCCTCACCAACAGTTGATACTATTAGTCTTTTTCATTTTAATCATTGTATGGATTGTATAATAACTGACAGCAGTTTTAATTGGCATTTCCCTGCTTGTTGTTTTGTAGCCTTTTGCATGTATTTCTTGGTCACTTCTGATGTATCCGTTCAATTCCTTTACTCATTTTATTTATTTTTCTTTTTTATTTCAAGTTGTAGGAACTCTTCATATTCTGGATAGTCTTTAGTCAGATAGATGTTTTGAAAGATTTCCTCCCAGTGCAGTGGCTAGGCTATCCATTTCCTTTTGCCTCCATATGTGGTAAGTACATGTTTTAATTTTTGATGATGTATTATTCAATTTTTTCTCTTAAAGTGTGACTATCTATGTGGTTCTTTGTTTCTGAAATATTTCTTCAGAAGATTTCTATTTGGGTCTGTCTGAACCTGTTTTCCTGTTACATTGATTTATTTGTCTATGCCAATATTCTATGTCATTCACAATTACTCTGCTTTTAGAATAAACTGTGGTGTCAGGTAGTGAAAGTATTTTAAATTCACTTTTTTTTTTCCCAAAATTGTTTGACTTCTCTAGGTTCTTTGTACTGATATATCTATTTTTAGAATCAGCTTATCAATTTCTTTAAAATGTTGTGACATTTCAATTTGTATTACATTTAATCTATATATATAAATTGGGGAGAGGTAATGTCATAACAATATCAAGTTTCCCAATCCATGAACATGGTATATGTATATTTTTAAAGGGTTTTTTCAGTTTTATTGAGAAATAACTGTCATACATGACGTTATTAGTTTAAGGCATACAATATGATTTAATTTACATATGTTATGAAATGATTATCACAAGAGATTAGCATTCATCTTCTTATACAGATACCATAAAAAAAAGGAAAGGAAAGAAAAGAAAAGAAAGACAAGAAAAGAAAAAAAATGTTTTCCTTGTGATGAGTATTCTAGGATTTGCTCTCAACAATTTTCCTACACATTAGTGTTAGCAATTTAAGTTAAATGTTTTTATTCTTATATTATGTTTGTTAGTTTGTTTTTAGTTTTCAGGATGCACATTTGGTATATTTTTCCTTTCTGTTCTTTTTCCATCCCTTGTTTACTGCCTTTGATTCAATTTCCTAAAAACAATTTACATGAGACCTTAAAGTTTTTATCTGCATAAATTTATAAAGACCTCACCCCAAAGTCTCCACTAAATTATGAAAATCCTTACACAAACATTTCTTGGGTAACTTCCACACATCTAAATCTCAACACATCACAACTGAACTCCTATTCATTCTTCCAAAATCTAATCTGATGAACACATCTCACAATGCGTTGTCATTATCCTGGACTGAGCTACTGTTATTCTACACTTTAATAGCCTGTTAGCAGATATTCCTTTTTCTATCATTTCTGTAGTTTATTTCATTTAATTTCTTTTTTAAAGTTTTTATTTAAATTCCAGTTAACTAACATATAGTGTAATATTAGCTCCAGGTGTATGATTTAGTGATTCAACACTTCCATACAACACCCCTTGCTCATCACAAGTGCACTCCCTAACCCCCATCACCTATTTAACCCAGTCTAAAGTAATCTATACACGTAATACAATCCCTATCAAAAAAAAAAAAAAAAAAAAGAACACAACAGCATTTTTCACAGAACTAGAACAAACAATCCTAAAATTTGAATGGAACCACAATAGAATTCAAATAGTCAAAGCAACCGTGAAAAAGAAAAGCAGAGTTGTAGGGCATCACAATTCTGATATCAAATTATATTACAAAGCTATAGTGATCAAAACAGTATGGTACTGGAACAAAGATAGACACACAGATTAAAAGAACAGAATAGGAAACCCAGAAATGAACTCACAACTATATGGTTAATTAACCTTTGACAAAGTAGGAAAGACTATCCAATGGGAAAAAAGACGTCTTTTTTTTCTCTGTCCAGGGAAAACTGGACAGTCATATGCAAAAACAAATGAAACTGGACCACTTTCTTACAAATATACATATATAAAAATAAATTCAAAATGGATTAAGGACCTAACTGTGAGACATGAAACCATTAAAATCCTAGAAGAGAACATAGGCTGCAACCTCTTTGACATTAGCCATAGCAACTTCTTTCTAGATATCTCTCATGAGGCAAGGGAAACAAAAGCAAAAATAAACTACTGGGACTTAATCAAACTAAAAAGCTTCTGCACAGCAAAGGAAGCAATCAACAAAACTATTTCATTTATTTTCAAAAGAGTAGTTATAATAATCCTGTTAAAATATGTTAGATTATGTCACTCTTCTGCTCTAAGCCTTGTAATGCTCTCTAATTTCTTTTAGAGTAAACAAAAACAAAACAAGACAAGACAAAACAAAAATAAAACCTCACCCAGTCTACCAAACCCAATATGACCTGGCTTCATTCTCAAATTTTTCTACTGCTCTGTATTTCATTCTCCTCCAGTTGCTCCAGTCTCTTCATTCTTTCTCAAATACACCAGGAACATTTTCATTTTGCTCCAAAATGAACATTTCCAGTTTTCTCCCTCTGCCTTGAATGTTCTTCTTTCACATACCCACTTCCACTGTCTCAAACTCGTAAGTCTTTGTCTAAACCTCTTTTCTTTTTTTTAAATTTATTTTTATTTTTTAAACCTCATCTTTTCAAAGATTACCCTGACCACTTTTTTAAATAAATATTTTATTTATTTGTTTATTTAAAGTAATCTCTACACCAAATGAGGGGCTCAGACTAATGACTCTGAGATCAAGAGTTGCATGCTCTACCAAGTAAGCCAGCCAGGCGCCCTTCACTCTGACCATCTTATCTAATAGTATACTCTAAGTATCTCCCATTTGTACTACTCAGCATTCTTGATTCTCTTCATCTTGTTTTCTTTTTCTATTTTCCAATCTTAATCACTATCTACCACAACACAATTTTTTTACTTACTTATAAAGTTTATTGTTCATTTTCTGAAATTTAGCTTATTATCCATTTCTTCCAATAAAACGAAGATTCCTTGAGAGCAGTCACCATTGTTTTGTTGCTCTTGTTGTTTACTGATGTATCAAAAAAAAAAAAAATCCTGGCACTAGTGAGTTCCCACAAAATGCTAGTTGAATAGATAAATAAATAAAGGAAAACATTTTCTTTATCTGGTTATCACTCATATTTTTGTGAGATTAATTCTTCTTGAACCAGCTATTTCCATGAAGTTCATATAAAGGTGAGCCAAGTACTTCTCTGAAAGAAGCATAAATTGTGTTTATAATAGTGTATATGTATTATTTATATATGCAAGCTAATTCTTAGTCCTTGTAGCTGAAATCTACACCATAATTTAGAGAACTCTTTATTCTATCTCGATTACTTACTCCATCTTACATAAATTGATTTTCTGAATGGTCCTAATCTAGACCCACACATTTATTTTTAACAGCACCTGGAGATGTTTCCACTTTCAGTCCACTCATTTTTATCCCATTTTTCCAAACTGAGTATTGTTTTATTTCCTTAAATTGTGCAATTTACTGAGAGAAAAAAATAATAATAAAAAGAAGAACTAATATTCAAAAGCAACAATAGTAATAACAGTAACATCTAACACTCCAATAATCCTTACTACTGTGACTGACAAAATTCTAAGTGATATATGTATATATGCAGATATACAGTAACTCATTTAATTTTCTCAATGACATTCTGAAATAGGTAATGCACTGATGCCTATTTTATTTTATTTTTTTACTGATGCCTATTTTAAGTTGAGATAAGCATTTTGGGTAAATTTTCTGAAGTTCAAAAAGCTTTTAAATGTTAGAGATGTAAGGATGCCTGATGGCTCAATGGTTGAGTGTCTGCCTTTGGCTCAGGGTGTGATCCCAGGGTTCTGGGACCAAGTTCCCACATCAGGCTCCTTGCAGGGAGCCTGCTTCTCCCTCTGCCTATGTCTCTGACTCTCTCTGTGTGTCTCTCATGAATAAATAAAATCCACAAAAATGTTAGAGATGTAATTTGTAATCCAAATGCAATGGCTTTAGAGCTTATGCTCTTGAATGACATGCAGAAAAATATCCTCTACCTTCTTTTTATAGGATGAACATCTTGGAATGTTTCATCTTTCAACAACCAAATAAAACAAGGAAAGAAATTGTATTCAAGTCACTGGAATATAAAGAGCACCTCAGATCTGAAAATGAGAGTCTTGGCAAGAGGATAGCTTCTTATACTTTTACAAGGAACAGTACACGAGTCATAGTTGGAATGACTTACTATTGGAATTGCTTTTGCAATCAGGACATGTCTTAGACAAATCAGAAAGAGGGACTATTTATTTCTACTTTAGAGTTCATTTACTAATCACAGATGAGACAAAGAATGGGAAGTTGGAGAGTCTGTATCTGGTCTTGTTAAGTTAAAGCAAAAGGTTAAAGATTTGTGTTTACCTTGTCAGAAGTAAACAAGTATGTCTTCTCTGAACAAGTATGTCTTATGTGAGTCTTATGGGAATCATGGATGAGTGGACAGCAAGTCTAAGGAAATCATACAGGGAGGTGTAGTTCTTTGGGTAAGCCATTTTCTAGCACAAAAAAGTATGTGTGAACATTCATCTACTATTGCTGCTTTTCGGGTTTAGATAAAATTCAACATTGTCAATTCTTAGGGACTTTCCACATCTCTACTTAACCTTCATTGCATTTGGCTAGTTTTCTTTATGTGTTATAGTTTAGGGCTACAGTCTCTTAATAATATTAAAACTTTCTGGGAAGAGAAGGACATTTTTTCTTAATTGTGCTACTTAAAACTGGCAAGTCTAAAATTAAATATTAGTTCCAAAACCACAGAGGAGATACTTAGAACAACAAAAGTATTTTCACAGCACATGTTAGTTATTTCTATTTTTTTATATAATTTTTTCCTTCTTTGGCACTTTTTTCCCTAGAAATTTGTACTATCATGATTCATGAAATTTTACAGTCATATCAGTTATAATAATTTCACTCTATTTTCAAATAAAAATTCTTTTATGCAGACATCTTTTGTATTCTGCTAAACTTTTAGAATCAGAACTAATAAAAACATTTCCAGATAACTACATGGAAATTTTATTATTGGAGTGAAAGTTCTTTAAAGTATTACCAAAAAAGTTTGGTATTTAATTTTTGTCCAAAACACACAATACAATTATAAGCTATAGAGTAAAGTACAGGCCTGTGTGAATTGGCTGAGGCTGTTTATTTGATTATTCTGTGTAATATATTACAAATTTATTAAGTATGGTGTGTTTACATTGTTTTTCATTATTTAAAAGTAATATTTGGCTTCTTTGTAGAATGGGTTATATATGGGAATTCACCAGTTTCATACTTAACTCATTATCTACAAATTGGAAGTGTGTGAATGGCTTGAAGCCAAAAAAGGTCCAAGAAGGACTCAAAGATAATAATGATAACCTTGTAAGGAAAACATAATGACCCCACTGATCATTTTACCTTTCTCAAACTGAGCTAAGATGCTTGGATTTTGCTATAACCAATATTACGGTATTGATTTTTTTCATTAAAAGTTTTATCATTAAAAAATGTGATTCTATTTCATCCTGTATTATATAATTTTATGTAATCCTAAATGAAAAATAAATATGAGGCCTTTTAAAATATTACTGAGCAATCATTCCTACCTGAGAAAGCTGAGAGCAAAATAATAAGGCATTTATAGAGTGAAACAATATTAGAAAAATGATATGTAATTACATTGATATGAAGCTTAACACACATTTTCCCACTTTGGAGGAATGGAGTGTAGTAGACTGCCATAATCTATTGGAAACAATAAATTGATACCAATAAAAGTTACTATCAAGCATGAGTCTCAAATATTCTAAAGGTATCTATTATCCAGAGAATATGGAGAAACCATAATTGACATTGACCTAGTCATTATTTAAATTGTATTTCCAAATTTAATGACTCAAATTAAAAAAAAAAAGAAGACAATATAGTGGGCAAAAAAGAAAAGAAAGATGATTAAAAAGTTAGAAAATTGGGATGACATGTAAAACCTAAAAATTATGTTTTTGTAACTAATGAAAGAATCTAACAATAGCATGGTATGCAGTGATGTCAATGATCTGCTCTAGGGATAGATGAACATCTGTTCTCCCCTTGCACCACAGCAAGACCAGTAAACTGAACTAAATTGCAACAGAAATGATTTAGGCTAAAAATTAGAAAATGTAGGAACTATTACTCTAACAATTGTCTTCAAGTTTATACCATTCTCTTTAGAATTTCAAAGATGGGGTGCATTGACGTTTTAAGAAAGCCTCTAACTAAGTAGTCATTTACTTTTTCTGAATCTTAGTTTCCTCATCTATACAAAATAGATACCTATATATATTTTCATAACTGTTTATTAATGGTGTTCTTTAACCATCATTATATCACTTTTCACTACTATGACAGTTGAATGAATTAGGTGTGGCAAGAATCCATTTATCCATTTTACAGAAGACAAGTGCCTAGAGTTCCTGAGGTTCTCAGGGATGTTACCTTGGCTCCCAAGATTCTTGAAACAGTTGTATTTCCCCTGAATCATGCTCAATTGGATAGAGCTTATTTATCTTACAATTTCATCTTTTTATTTTTGTTTTATTATTGTATATTGAGCAGGACCCAACATCATACAGGAGAGCAATACAAAAGGTCAAGTCAGTAAGTCTCCCCAGCACTCACCTTATCCCTATTCATAGGGGATAAGGATAATTTTTTTCTCAAAAAAATTAACATACATAGTGACAAAGTATTACTTGAAGTCAATATGATCAATAGAAAATAAAGGTATGTATCACATTGTAACATAATGATGAAAATGGAATTAAATGGTCCAAAGACTTAATAATCTCTTTAAATTTCAAAACAAAATATGAATTGTAATGCTTAATAAAACTTCATAGTTTTAGTAATAAATCATCTAATATTTTAGCAAATTTTGTTTCTGTTACACTAATAAATAGCTTATTAATTAATAATAGCATATTTATACCATATTGATGCTAGAAAACATTGAAAATGTGGAATTACCTATAGGAAAAATGATATACAAAAATATAAAGCTTATTGTCTGTGTAATTAGAGTAAGATGAAAAAATTGTCGGTTTTTGATATCTATTGGATGCGTTGAAACACCTAATATTAATTATCAACTCTAAATGGATTTTAATACATTTTGATAGCCAGCAAAAAAATTTATATCTGGTGAGCAATCTCTGTCCCAAGAGAAACAATGGTAAATAGGTTGATTGCTACATTCTTTTTTTTGAGAAATTACATAAATATATATGTTGAGTTTTCATTAGTTTTAAAGGGAGCTGAAGATGAAATACATGCAAAAAAATAAAGTCAAAGGGATTTTCCAAGTAATATTGACACCAGTGAGTAGGCAAAGAGACTTATTTATAAGATGACAACTATTAGAGTTCTCAAAAATATCACCTGATCTTCTCCTGGAAAACTATTTGGTTAAATTATATGAGATTGTATTTTCTTGTAAGTAGAAAAGAATCAGACACTGGCAATTTTTTATATGATTCACCAGATAGAATTTTTGATGGCACCTACAGACCTTGCTTTCTCTGTTGTCCTTACTCCAGTGAATTTTCTCTATAAATCTGTCATTCTTGCAAGACCGATGGATGCAAATTTTCTTTCCAGAAAGGTTAAGGACAGCTATATGTTTTGAAAGGAGGTAGGAAACTTATTCGGATGCTGTATTTGTATAATTAACTCTCATTTCATTCATATTTTATGTTTATTTGATGTGTTCTAGAGGTAGGGTTGCATTATATAATGCAAACTCCTATCTCTTTGGCAGTTACAGTATACTAAGGAAGGAGGACATAAATAAGAATGGGCTTTTTCTATAGCAAATGGAAGAGAAGGTAGTAGGAATTATGCAAAGCATAGACCTTGGAGATACAGAAATATGTCTTCAGTTTGCTTTACCTTGTTTGATCCTATCATTGCATATCATTGCACTTTCTCCCATGCTTTCCTTTCTTAAGTAATAGCACCATCAGTAATACAAGCTAGAAATATAGGGGACATTCTTATGTTTTTTCCCTTTCCATGTTTGATCTTTCATAAATTCCCATCAATTTTAACTGTAAAAAATATCTAAAATCCATTAATTTCTTCCCATTGTGACTACTATAGTTCTACTACTTCTCTCTTTCTCTCTCTTTCACACACACACACACACACACACACGCACACACACACAGGGGTAAATAAATATTTACAAATTGAGCTCTTCCTGTGTCAATCATTATATACCTTGCATATACCTTAATCTTAAAAGAAATTGTACTATTTAACTGTATAATTTGGGACGCCTAGGTGGTACAGTGGTTAAGCATCTCCCTTCAGCTTAGGGCGTGATCCTGGAGTCCCAGGATCAACCCCCACATCGGGCTCCTTGCATGGAGCCTACTTCTCCCTCTGCCTCTCTCTCTCTCTCTGTATCTCTCATGGATAAATAAATAAAATCTTAAAAAATATATAACTGTTTAATTTGATACCTCTCATTCATCTCTAAGATTAAATTATGAATTGAGCAGTAAAATAGTAATATTGGAGTTTTAGAAAGTACTCAGAATCTTCTGATAGATTGGAAGCTATCATCTTTACTGGCAGATACTGGTCAACTGTTCAGGTATAAAATCACTTAAGGAAAGAAGATTCTAGGAAAATGGCACAGTAAGAAATACCAGGAATCTATCTCCCCAACTATACAATAATTGTTTCATAGACTCTGTCTGATGTAACTATTTTGGAATTCTGGTATTTGTTGAACACTTGCAACCTAGGGGGAAGAGTTGGATGATAAATTTTGGCTAATTTCATGTCAATTTCAGCTCTTAGCATAGTAGAAGCTACCCATCTCCAAATCCAGCCATATGACAGGCAACTTTGGCCACTTTCCCAGAGAAGCTTGCACACAGGAGCTAAGCTGAGCAAAATGGCCTGTTCTTCCAAACATCAGGGATTTATAGTTTTATCTCTGATTGCTGCTTCTGATCACAGAAGTGAAGACAAAATGGCTGGCAGCTTTTGATGTTGTACTTTCTCCCTGTTGCTGAAAAACTTTATCCCTCTGGCTGAAATGACTTCCAGGGCATTTGGGCCAGCATCTTTTCCTCTACTTCATATTTTCACTTTTTTTCCCTTTCAGGAGAAGACATTAAAGCCAGGACTTTCAATAACAACTGTATATACAAGGGAAATTAGAAAGTGACCATGGATGTCCAAGGAAAGGCTCAAAAAAGACCTGAAAATACCTTCAGGCTGGTCTCTAGAAAAGAGACAACCTACAACAATCAAAATAAATAAATAAGTAAATAAGACAATAACATCAAAAAAATTCCAGCAAGTGTTGGGAAAGAAGGACAATTTGATTTTCAGAGTTATGATATTAATAGATTCAAATGTACAACGCTCAACAAAATAATCAAAATAAATGTAAAGAAACTGGAAAGTATGGCCCATTCAATGTGAAAAAGTAAATCAGTAGGAACTATTCATGAGAGTCAACAACAGATAAACCAGTCAAAGACTAAAAAAATCTTACCTTAAAGATATTCAAAGAACTAAAGGAAGATACGGAGAAAAATCAAGAAAATTATGTGTGAACAAAATAGAAACAAGATCCCAAATCAACAATCTAACTTTATAACTTAAAAAACTGGAAAAAGAACAAATTAAACTGAAAGCTGGCAAAAGGGAGGATATAATAAAGATTATAGTAGGGATAAATAAAATGGAGAATAGAAAAGCAATAGATAAAAAAATAAAAACAAAGATAGTTCTTTGAAAAGATCAACAAAATTGACAAACATTCAGGTAGAATAAGAAGAAAAATAAAGACTCAAATTACTGAAATCTGAAATGAAAGTGAGGCCATTACCACCAACTCTACAAAAATAAAATGAACGTTAAAGAGCACTATGAATAATTGTATATCAACAAATTAGTTAATGTAGATGAAATGGAAAAATTCCTAGAACACAAAATCTACCAAAATTGAATCATAAAGAAACAGAAAATTTGGACAGACGTATAAATACTAAAGAGACTGAGTTAATAATAAAAAATCTACCAGAAAACAAAAGTCCAAGATCACATGGCTTTACTGGTGAATTCTATCAAGTGTTTAAGAATTAATACCAATCCTTCTCAAATATTTCCAAAAAGAAAAATAAACACCCTGAAGAGAAAAGGTTAATTGCTAACTCATCTCAAGACCAAAAACACTATAATAAAGAAAACTATAGATCACTATCCCTTATGAATGCTGATAGAAAAATCTTCAAAAAAATACTAACAAAGAAAATTTAGCAGCATATTAAAATAATTTTACATCATGATCAAGTGGTATTTATTCCTGGAATTCAAAGATAGTTCAACATGTGAAAATTGATGAATGCAACATGCCACATCAACAGAATGAAGGAAACTAAAAAACTTGCATGGCTAACTCAATCAAAGCAAAAAAGCATTTGACAAAACTCAGCACACTTTCATGATAAAATTATTCAACAAACCAGGAATAGAAGGAAATCACCTCAACATAATAAAAGTCATACATGAAAAATGCACAGTGATTATCACACTCAATGACGAAGAATTAAAGTATTTCCTCTAAGAGCAGGAACTGGGCAAAATGCTTACTTCACCACTTGCATTCAGCATACTACTCTAAGTTCTAGCCACAGAAATTAAGCAAGAGAAAGAAATAAAAGATATTAAAAATAGAAAGGAAGATATGAAATTACCTTTGTTGGCAGATGAAATGATATTTTATGTAGCAAACCCTAAAGAGCCCATAAAAAAAAAAACACTCAAAAATGAGTTGCAGTTCTGTATATAAACAATTAACAATCTGAAGGAAGTAACAAAAACAATTCCACTTATAATGCCTTCAAAAAGAATAAAATAGGAATTAACTTAAAAGGATATGTAAGACTTGTAAAATGAAAATTTACAAAACGTTGTTAAAAGAAATTTAAAAAGACATAAATAAATGGAAACACATCTCACGTTCATATTCATGGATAATTAAAATATTAAATGTCAACACAGGTTCAGTGTAATCCCTAAGATATTCACAATAGCTTTATGAGCAGGTCCAATTAGTCCTATTTTAATGAGGAAGAAGTTAGGCAGTGGAAGATCAGATTAATAATTGGATGTCACATGGACAAATGCAAGGTGTGAATCAACATGTGACCAGAATCTCTGCCCTTATGTTAAATTCCCTCCTACTGAATAGACTACTGTGGGTAGATAATTCTCATGGGGTAAGAGAATGTTCAAAACTGTAGATATATTTGCTATTTGATATGTGGAAGTGTTGTATTATTTTCTTATTCAGCTAGACTACATATTTCACCCAATCTTTGCATCATGTGAAGTTCCATGATGTACAATTCTGAGGAATATTACTCATGATTTTCTGTTTCCTTGGTTATTTCACAAATTTTGGATTTTTATAGGGTTTGTAATCTAGTGAGACTTTCTCTAACTTTATCTATGGGAATCATTTATTTAATATCATTCATATATTTAATATCATCTTCTCTGTGTGACCTCCTTTGGATGTTGTAAATGCCAAATCAAACAATTTTTTTCTTTTCAGTTACCTTTCTTAGGCCTAGGGGACTTTTGTCAACATTTTTTTTTAATTTTTTTTTTTTTATTTATTCATGATAGTTACAGAGAGAGAGAGAGGCAGAGACACAGGCAGAGGGGGAAGCAGGCTCCATGCACCGGGAGCCCGATGTGGGATTCGATCCCGGGTCTCCAGGATCGCACCCTGGGCCAAAGGCAGGCGCCAAACCGCTGCGCCACCCAGGGATCCCCTTTTGTCAACATTTTGATTGAGGCTCTATATGTTCTAGGGTTAACATTAAACTCTAGAACTCTTAATTACAGCTAGTAAATGCCCCAAGTGTGACTATAGCTTTAAAGTTAGCTTGCAATTTTTGGTTCAGATTTTATTTTTAATTTATTTTTGGAGCTCTGGAGATTTTTGTAAGTCTCCTATAGGTATAGTGTTGCATTAACAAATGTTTTTCTACATTTTCCAGTCATTTATAGGTGTTTTCTGTCAAGAATTTTCTCAGAGCATCTGTCTTGGCTTATTAATGGAAAAAAAAGTTTAGGTACTCTCTACTTTCTGCCAATATAATAAACAAAGATCCCTGAGCTTTTAAGTTCCTAAAAGAAAATGTATGGCTCTGAAAGAAGAAAGATATAAAAGTCCAAAAGTTCAAGAACAAGGAAAATTCTGCAGTATGGCTATTATTTCATAGATCAGTTAAGAGGTAATCAAAATACCTCACTGAAGAGAGAAAATGTTTGTGTCACTTATATCAAAGATGGATTTTTATAACCAATAAAAATAATTTTCTTTTTTTAATGTGCCACCATTTGTAACCTCTGAAATCATAAAGGTTTTGCTTTCACTTAGAGTTCCAACATAAAGTACTATATTGTAAAAACTTCTCATCACTTCTACACAGTTGTGCTTTGTATACGTTAAATCAAATGAAGACACACTACAAAGAAATCTCTATTTTAAAGCCAATAGTTTTTGCTCAAATATAAATACAAACTCAAATGATTAGGAAATTCCTATCAAGATTGTTTAAAGTAAAATATACATTAACAATTATTGAAATGTTTGAACTATTTCACTGAACATTGTCAAATACCTTCTCCAGATACACATTGCTTATATAAGCACAGGATTAAGTTGTCATCATTCTGTTATGTTTATGCCAGATTGACCAAAATTCTTCACTTGGGTTGTTTAGTCTGTGCTAGGTAGGTATATCATATTGTTAATAAGTCTATACCATTCATGTATCTTATCTCATAGAAAACCTCCTCTAATTACTAGGGCCATAAATATTCTGTGCCTTAATTATAATTTTAATTTATTAGTCCAATTTTAAAAAGGTATAAGTAAAAAAAAACATCGAAAATAAATGTATTTACATATCTCATCTCTCCTATCAGACTGTCAATGTCCTAAATATCTGTATGAGTAATTGGTAATATCAATATTTTTAATTGACTAAAAGGTAGTTCTAAATTTATGAAAAATTCTAGCTCATAGGAAAGCTGGAAAATTTATATATCAAAGCTGCCAAATAGTATAAGCATTACATTATAAATTCATTTATAATATCTCAACTCTTATCTTTGCTTTATACATATTGATTTACTTGTCTTCATACATAATATAAACTCCAAGAGACCAGTAATTATCTGCTTTATTCACTGATGTTGGTTATAGTTATTGACTTAGGCTAATCTGTGTTTTTCTCCATGTTTATATTAAGTGCTCCTGATATTCATTTGCGGAGTCACATCTCACCGACTCTCAAACCATCCTTTTCTAGTGAACAACTCCAATTCCTGACTCAAGGGTGGAGCATGTGAGTTAGAACTGGCACACATCTCATTAACTTGCCACAAGGACTATTTCTAGAGATGGATTCTGGCTGAAGTCGGGAGAATCAGAGCTTTTAGTCTCAATTTTGGCGCTTGGTTGACATTAATTTCATCTCATCCAGCATAATTTCTCTTCTGCTGGATTAACATTATGAAAATAGGACATAGAGAAGCATTCAGCCACTGTGTCAACACAGCTAAAGAGCTTCTTTAAAAATGGCAAAACAAATAAATTAGGTAGAAAAATGATGTTTTATTACATTTATATATCCCATGCATTAAAAAGTATCCTAAAAATGCCAAAATTATTGAAAACTATGCAAAAAAGGAAAATAAAGCTATATACATGTATATGCACATATGTATAAAATTTAACTTCAAATTAAAATTTCTACGTATGTATACAGATATAAAAATGGATCCAGAAAACAAAAACTTCTAATCCTAGCAGAGGTTGGGTAACATCTCCATTTTAGATGAATAAGTAAATAATATAACCCTTTCCTATTGTCTAAATGCATCTATAGTCTTGGTAATTCATTTAGCCTTTGACCCTGGACAACCCTCCAGGCAACAGTTAATTCAATGGGAGAAAATGTAATATATATAAGAGCAGAGATTTTAGCCAAACTGTCTATTCTTATTCTGTAATAGTTCATAGAGTTGTGTGACATCTAATTATCTATTTGATCATCCTGTGCTTAGTTCCCTCCTCATCAAAATAGGAATAATTATATATGCTCATAATGCTGACGTATTATGGAAACATTTAGCCAGATTCTACAAATATTAATCATTATTATTATCCATAGAGAAAATATTCAATCTCAACCTCCATAAAGAAAGGATAAGAATACCAAAATAGTGTAATATTTTATGCATCTTTCAAATTGATAGTTAAATTCACTATATAAAAACATACTAAAATTTATGATAAAACTATAGGTTCAATTTGCAATAAAATTTTGGTAGCTATTGTGGGTGTAACTGTAAATATATATTGAAGTATAAATTCACTCCCTAGGCATAGGATTATGAACAAGAGTAAATAAATAAGAATATTATGTAGTATTGTGGAATGCTTTGCTTTTCTTCTCAATTTTCTAGAGTTTTAGTAACTTCATGAGGAGTTAGATCACCGGCTCTGAAGCCCAAGCTCTGGAACCAGGCTTATCATACTAGCTGATTCACTTGAGCCATTCCTTAAGCACAGAGTGGTTTAATTTTCTTACCCATAAAACAGGGATGCGAATGTTACCTTATAGTGTATGATGAGGGAGTCACTAAGTTCATACATGAAAAGAATTCATAATAATGCTTGAATGGATATAATGGCATAAAAGTGCTCTTAACTAAAATAAATGAGTAAAACCCTTTATAGAAATAACTATAAATTATAAAACACGCCTATTCTTTTTAAAGTGGTTTCTTCAAGCTACTTGCATATATTTTCTTGATAACATATCATGCCTTCACAAAGAATATATCTTTTTTTCTTTACTAATATCAAGAACCACTTTTTTTCTAGAAGAAAGAAGAAAAGCCTAAATTTGAGACAAAGCCACACTAATAAGAAATCTGGAAATTAGAATATAAAGCTGTGAATAAAGACACTTTACAAACACCATATGTCCACAGATGGACATGATACTTTTCAAGAGTATAGTGGCTTTTTTCTATAAAAAATGTTCAGAGTTATTAGTATTAATAAATGTAACAAAGTATAAATCATTTTTAAAGCTCCAGTGTGCTATTTTATGTTGTTATGTAACCTCCTGACCCAGTTAAAATGAATATGTAGGGAATCCATTTTAATAGCTTCTTCCTGTAGGCTTGAGGGATTCTATAGCCAGTACAAATCCTAAACCAAAAATATAGTTGGGTATTTCCACTCATTTAAAGTTTTCTATGCCAGAAAGTTTTGTGTTGAGTTGGCATCTCCTAGGAATACAAGTGAATAAACAACACAGAAAAGGGAAAGAAAAAAAGAAATATTTGTTCAACACTCTGCATGTTGTAACAACGTGCAACATCATTTATGATATGTTACCTCAGCCAAAAATGACATGATGTTATAAATCACTAATTTCTCAATTTTGGAAAGGAAGTTGGAAATATGGGATAAGGTCATGTTCAGTTCAGGTCATGAAAACCAAAAATGCACAGGTTGGAGTTTTTATAATGTTTTACCAAATCCCAGAAGAGGTTCAATATCATAGTTATTACTATTATTTTCCTCTTGGAAAAGAAAGGAAATGGAAAAATTCTTGCCCGATTTTTGAGGCATATAACATGACCTGGAAGAGTTTTACATTTTATTTAATGCTTACAGAATCCTGGCTATCTTTTATTTCATAAGCTAATATTTCAGTAAATAAATATTAGCAACTTTTTAAACATTTCCTACTTCCGGTAATATATTTTTCTTTGCCTATATTAATCATCGTAAATTTCTGCATAGTGCATTTTATTTTAATCTTATAATTCTAAGCTAGTATTAGAATGTGTGTTTGTGTATTTTTTTTTAATTCATGCCACAATGTTTTCAATGTTGGGATAGTCTAAGAAACAGGACCCTAGGGAATCAAACAGCTGGTTTGAAACAGAAAGTCGGCTCTGCTAAAAGAATGAGAAATACCTGTGCTTTTAAAGGCTTTCTCCTGTCATTGTGTCAATGGGCTCTTTTTTACCCTCAATAAAACTATTTCTTTCACTTGATCTATATGGAAAGAATCACACAAAGAACCACAGGTTAAGGATGAGCTATCCAACAGAAGAAACATAAAACTTTGCTCTATGTGTTTTGGAGGGTGTTTAAATAACTGGAAAAGTCCCCTTGATTCTACAAAGTTCATTCAGCAGGCTAAGGATGGTGGTTGGCTCCCTGTTACAGCCCCTGTTAGAACTAATCTATCCCCTTTATGTTTTGTATTCCAGTAAACAGCAGCAAGCCTACTGAATGAGATTACTAGATCTTTATTTTAGGATTTGTTTTGTAAAACATATCCAAGATAAACTTTATCATTTGGAATTCTTGCTACACTTTTCATCCATCTACTCCACAAACACCCATTGCCTATTTCCTCTATTTAAACCTTTTAAGCGTTAAAATAGGGCAATGAAGTTGACATCCTCTGCCTATAATGGAAATGACAGCCCAGTGAAAGAGATGAATAAATTTAAAATGCAATAGAATGAAACAGGAGCCTTCATAAATATATACAAAGAGTGCAACAGGAGAAAGTGTGGCTTAGATGAAGGAGTCAGACAGATGGAGATTAATCTATCATCTTTATTTACGACAAAAGCTAGGTTGGAGGACATGGCTTGCTAACAGTGCATCGAAGAATTACACTTATTCACTCAGGTACAGACATAGCTAGAAAACCACAAACTTCCTCTATTGAACTTACCCTTATAAAATTTATGGCACGAAGAGACCCCTGACTCTAAAAGAGGAAAGAGCTAAGCTGAGCATGTCCAGGCTCCTTTTTCTTAAATCGCTAATCTTAACTCATTTCTCCCATAGAAAGAAATGGATAGCCGGTGGGGAAAGAGCTTGAAGTGTTTTTCTAGCGAAGATCTCCACATGGAAATGTGAAAAGCTGTAACATAAACAGCAGTTTACCAAGGAACGTGACTCTGAGAATTGAGTGACTGTAAGGCAGACTCTTCCTGGGGACACTTGAGCCCTACTGCCCCCTCCCCTCCCACCCCAGCCACCTCCTTTTCACAAATCTCCCTACTCTAAGAACAAAGCAAAAATCTTGGGAAGCCTGGATCCTGATACTTCACCCTTCCCAGATCACTCCCTATACAGCATGGAATGAAATAGTATATATAATCCTCATAATGTGCAATATTCTGGGATTTTTGGCACCTATTAAAAATATTATTGGCCACAACAGAGTTTAAGTCATAATAATTGAGAATCTGCTATGTAACTTGAACTTAAGAATGAAAGCATTGAACTGGAAAATAATTCTTCTCATATAGTTTGCTTTATGAAGGGAATGTTTTAGTTCACTCACACTCCCAAAGAAAGTGATTTAACAATATATTTAAACAAGTCAGTTAATGATATCATCTTTAGGCTTATAAGAGCTTATTTGAGCCTAATAAGTATTCTCTTTGTCTCCTTTTTTCCATTTTAGAAATGCAACTTAGGGAATTTTGAGATAATTATAACTTATTTTAAAATAATAAACAAATGGAAAATTAATCCTTTCTTCTCTTAATTTAGTTAATGCCATGGATATCCTCTCTTCTACTTTTAGAGTGCACTTAAATTAAACTTTGTTTATTATTTCTTAGATTTTATAGTCATAATGGTCTTCTCTCGTGAAATCTCAGAGAAGTCTTAGTCTGGCTATGGCAGAGGCCCAACACTAGAAAGAGGAATTCACATAGTATATGTAGAGAATAATAACCATGGTTTTACTGGTTACCACCATTTCTATCATAGCATCTCTACTTTGGTGGAATGACAAAAATCTTTATTTTGTGCCTTAAAAAATTTACCTGGGGGATTTAAATTAAGATCAAGATACTTTGTTGCTTTCTAACTCTTAATTTCCATAGACACAAAATTTAATTTTCATCTCCTGATAACACAATTCCAAATACAATATTATAGAAATTTAAACTTGTTATTATGTATTATGTACAAAGTTTGCACATCTTAAGTGTAAATAAGTGGTCAATTGAAAAATACAAACTTGATTATTTATAATATTTTTGACATGCTGACAATTGTTAGCCCAACATGAGAAACTGCCTCAAATAAACTTCATTAAAACAATCAAAATAAGCAAACTGTCATGCAGCTATTCTTCCTTCTGGCTTGTGACTATATTACTAAGTCAGGGGTTCACTAAGATTTTTGAATCTACCCATTAATATTTTATCAAATTTTTGGAAATTTTGGCCAGCATTTTATCAAATATTTGTTATGCCATCCTTTATTTCACAAACTACAAGGATATATATTATACATATTACATCTATTAGGCTGTTTGAGATGGTTTCATCACTTCCTGGTGCCCTGATCTTAGTTTTTTGGCTCTTTTCTGAATGTGTTTCATTCTGGATGGTTTCTATTGCATGTCAACAGATCCAGTGTTGAGAGTATAGTATTTCCTATAATAGCTTATTCAAGTATAATGGATGCCTGATAAATAAACCATCCTTAATGTCCTGGGAGTTTACACTGGAAAAATAATTTAATTTTAGTATTTGTATTTTTGTTTGTCAAAATAATTCTTGTCACATATACAGACATATTTGTTGAATGGCCCAAGGGTGTCATTTCAACAATTCAAAAGTACTCGGGGTTGTTGAACCACTTATATGCCAGTAATTGTCCTATGTATTTTCAGATATAGTAATCAGTTGGTTTTCACAGGAAATCTGGAAAATAAGTATATTATTCTCATGTAACAGAAAAAAAAGTTATCAGGGTTAGGGCAAAGAGACTACCATTATACTGGTAGACTATGGGGCCAAGGGTAGACTCTTACTCACTGAGACTCCAAAGTCCATGTTCTTTTTCCTATGTGTCATGACCTGGAGAGACTGCTCTTCTAAGAGAACAAGTGAAAACTTTCTGGAGATGGCAGGTAGGGTATTGGATGTGAAAAATTACACCAAATATTGAAAAATGAATTCATATTTAAGAAATAAGGGATACATCTTTGCAGCATCAATTCTATAAATTAAAGCTTGACAAAAGGCAAGAACTAAAATAAGGTTAAAAAATACTGTGCTGGGACACCTGTGTGGCTCAGTCAGTTAAGTATCTGCCTTCAGCTCAGGTCATGATCTCAGGGTCCTGGTATGGAGCCCTGCATCTGATTCCCTGTAAGGTAGGGAGTCTGCTTCTCCCACTCTCTCCACACCTCCTCCACTTTGTGCACTCTCGAGCTCTCTCTTTCAAATAAATAAATAAATAAATAAATAAATAAATAAATAAATAAAATCTTTAAAAAGCTACTGTTTTAAAAACTTCCAGATTACTGTGAAAATTTCATAAAGGAATACAAAGAGGTTTAATTTTACATTCCATGCTTCATATCAGTAGATGCTTTTATATCTGTACTTACATTAGTGACAAAGACTGAGCCAGGATTTTTAGGGAAAAAATCAGTTTATATTAGCTTGTCTTGCCTCTTTGAAGTACCAAGATAACTATTCAGATAATTGGGAACTAATCACTCAAAATACTTGGATGCTGTGTTGAGGTCATGGACATTTGTGTCATTAGGTTGGCATTTTCTATTAAGATTGCAACTGTTGAGATGAGAAATGTGGGCAAACATCTTTATGTTTCTAACTTTAGAAACAACAACTAATCGTGTAATTTTGAGTATACCTCTTAGAAATAAAATGAGTAATATTGTGGAGCAAATCTATTACCAGCAGACATATTTCTCACAATAATTATTTGCAGACCTTAGGTCACTTATCTATTAAAAGAATATTTGTTTTCCTAATGACAAGCTTTATGTTCATAATACTTGTGATAATTACTATAAACAAAAGCAGATTCTTTAACAGGAGTATAGGGAATACATTCAAATTAAAAGTTCTTAAACATTCATTACTTCACACTTAATTTTACACAGTTAACATATTTAGACCTTTTGGTATGCATTATTCAATAAAGATTTTATGACGTGTATCATATAAGCGGTAAAATATCAGAATTTTTTTTTTTGCAGGATTCCATGTTCTTCCTCCTAATAGTGAATTGTTAAGAAAATCTCACAATTATTCTCTTACTTTCTCCAGGCTTTGTTTTCTTTTAATATTCTTCATTTGTTTCTTATTTGTCTTTTGACTTAGAATGTTAGGGGAAAAAAACCTGAAAAATGTAAGAAAATATTTTTCTCTTGGCTTCCTTTTGATTGAAATTTGAGACATATTTATTATTTAAAGTGATATTTTACTCTAACCTAAATGAATTGCTTGAATGCAAGCTGTGAATGAAACCCTTAGTAGAATATCTTATTGGGATTTTATTAACTCCCCTATGTCAGATTTGTAAAATAGTACAAATTTTTTTGTTATTTTTATAGTTTTAACAATTTTACGACTTCATATAAATAGAAAAGAGTACAACAAACAAGTATATATTATGTACTTTTTTTTTTCTGCTCAGTATAATGCTTGTGAGATCTATCCATGTTATCGGTATCAGTAATTAGTTGCTTAAAGCATTTGTATACAAATTTTGCTATAAATATATGCTCTGTCATTTTCTTTAGGTAACTACATATAAGTGGAATTTGTGGGTCATTTGTTAATTATATCTTTATCTTTATTAGGAATTGCCAAACTCTTTTCCAGAGTGGTTGTAACATTTCCACTCCCAACAATAATGCAGGAGTCCAGCTGTTCCCCATCTTTGCCAAAACTTGGCATTGTCTTATTTAATTTATGCATGCTAGTGGATGTGTTTTTGTAGTTTTAATTTACAATTCTCTTATGATAATGTTACTGAGTATATTTTATGTTTATTGGCCATTCATATGTCTTCTTTGGTAAAGTTTCTGTTCTAGAAATTCTGGGAAAAAAAACTTTCTAGATTTTTATATTAGGTTGTTTATCTTAGTATTGAATCATAGGGTTCTTTTTTCTTTCAGTTTAAGTGATATAATTGACATACAACATTATGTAAGTTTAAGGTATACAATGTGATGATCTGATATATATATATATATATATATATCAGCTCAATTGTGAAATGATGCCCACAATAAGGTTAGTTAATGCATCTATTATTTTTAAATTATACTTTCCAATGTGTTTCAGAGAAATATATTCACTTTCCTCAGAACAATAGTACACTATTTTTGATTCCTAACATCAAGAAATATTGGAGATAGAGAAAATGTGGAATTGTCGATTGAAAGGATAAAAAACTTGAAACAGTACCTAGTTCAGAGGAATTGCTCTGTTTCTAAGACTTGGCCTGATACATGCTATTGGGCTCCAACTGGCTTCTTCTGTGCTAACATTACCCTAGCTCCTTCACCTGCAGGTCAGCATAATCTGACCCAGTTGAGCCAGCCTTGTCAGTCACACATTCCTGACTACACTTGCGAAGTCCGAGTTGTGCACCTAAATTAAATTAAGCCATTTAGAAATCTTTCCTACATTTTCCAAACTATGATAAAGAGCAAGAGAGTCTTTCTCTGGTGGTAGTAACCTTATATGAGTTTTGGAAGCTATCTGTGGCCATATTTCTTGTGGAGTGAAGAAATTGGAGTTCATAGGCCAAAAATGAAAAGAATGAGATAGAGGGACGTTCCATGGAAATGCTTCAGAACATTCTTGTTTTTCACAAACTTTCATAAAATATTCCAGTATCTTTCTGTTAGGTAGAAGCTAGACAAAAGCCGTGGAAGGAACAATCCAAGGTAGGGCCCCAAGTCCTTGAACGAGAAAGATAGAGCCTGGGTACAAGGATGGTGATATAACTAACTAACTAACTAACTAACTAACTAACTAATTAACTAACTAACTAAGCCACACATTATAAGCCAGGGAGCTCAACATTCTGACCCTGTGGCTTGCAAGACTTTGGACCTGACAAATCAAGAGCCACAGATTCAGAACAATGGCTCTCTTCCCAGAGTAACCCCTAGATTTACTATAAGGTATTTGCATTGCAGGAACAGCTCCCCCTGCCTTATTGGGAAGGACTGCCTGGGTTGTTTCAGTGCAAACCTTACAGGGTCAAAAACTCGGCCTCCTGAACTGTGGAATTTCCTAAATGGTTTGAAGCACTCTGCATTAGAGATCACCCCACTTAGTCATAGCTCCTCCCAGCTCAGAGAGACCCCATAATATCTAATTCCAAAACAACCGAGAGGCTGGTTCTACCTCTGGGAAACTGCAGGCTCTCCAACGTTGAGTGTGTGCTTTCACTTTAACAAACTGCTTTGTGCTTGCTACTTTACTAATGACTTTGCTGTCTTTATTCTGAGCAGCAGATCCTCACTTAAATCTTCTCCTGGGGAATCCAAGGACCTGGACCTCCATTTACACAATGCAGCCATTCTCTCACCTCTAATATCTCCAATAGCTCTCGGCTTTACTCTCAGCTTTATCAAATTTACTTTGACTTAAGTGTGTCCTGACAAATAAACAACAGTAATTCTCAATGTCAGGGACATTTATTCATTCTCTTCAGATAACTCATTCATTCCAATAAATATTTAAGTGCCTTCAAGAATAAGAATCAGACAGAATTAATAATTATATATTTCCTGATGCCTAAAAATAATCTCAGGGCAGCTAACTCTCAAAAGTTATTAATCCTGGAACATATTCCACGTCAGGCGAAACTAATATTATTAAACATTCAATGGGGAAAGCAAAAGGCAAACACTTTTTTTTTTCAGGAACTTCAAATTTAGATTAGTTGTGTCAGCGTCTTGTTTTGAAATTTGATACTTTGAAGATTATTATGCCTTCCTGTTATCTTCAGTTGCATATACCTATTGATTTATGTTTATAATTTTTACCAATTCCAAATACAAAAAAAACCACGTTGAATTATTCTTTCTCATTTAATGAATTGAAGTGTGCACTTAAATGAATATGCATATTATCCTCTCATAAAATCTATCTATATTAGGAAACAAAGCAAACTGAGTAGCTTTATGTAAGTTAAAAAAATTTCAGTGACTAATTTGCCTTCTTCTCTCCTGGTTAAATTGTTTCCTGGAGACGATATATTAGTTAATAATATGATGTTGTTCAAAATAAGCCAAAATTACAGTTAAATCTACCTGTTTTTCCCAAATCATTACACTGCATTGAAAATTAACCAACACATGCTTAAAATAAATGAAAATTAACCAATACATTGTTTAAAAAAAAAAAAGATAGACATTGATTAAATACATGTAGGAAGGGACGCCTGGGTGCCTCAGTGGTTGAGTGTCTGCCTTCGGCCCAGGGCATGATCCTGGAGACCTAGGATCGAGTCCTGCATCAGCTCCTTGCATAGAGCCTGCTTCTCCCTCTGCCTGTGTCTCTGCCTCTCTCTGTGTGTCTCTTATGAATAAATAAAATATCTTTAAAAAACTACATGCAGGAAGTTATAAATTAAGGACAATATAGGTTGGTAGAATAAAGTTAAGCTCACTGTGCACAAAAACAGGACAATTGTTTCTATATTTTTTTTGCATTTTAGATCAGTCCATGCTATGTTTAGAAGTGACTTTTAATGCTTGGATTGACAATATTTTTTCTGGCTGTGTATTTCTGCCTTGAGTAGGACAAGGAAACAGGAACACATCATTCTCATCTCTTCAGACAATTCCCCTGAAGCTTTATTTATATTGGGATGGATTCAAATTTGCTCTCAAGATTTTAAGAATTGTCTTGTTCCAGTATAACTTATGGATCTAAATCCCCTTTTCTAATTTCCTTAGCTCTATTCCAAGGTCTGCTTTATAACCCATTCTTTTCCCTTGAGGACTTATTTAATATTGATAATACAGTTTTGTTTTATTTTCCTCTAAGTGATAAATAAGCTCCATTTATCTAGGGACACAGCAAGTGGGTGGTATTTATGTAAGTGTTGTCTTCTACTCTCATATTGTAAGAGGGGGTTTCCAGTTCCAGAAAGAGATAGAGACTGGAAAATCAATTTTCAAAGTACCAGAACAAACATAGGAGTGACAGAAAGAGGGGGGGGGGGGAGACACAATGAATAGAGGAATACTAGGCGTTTTTATTTGTTTTAGTGTAATAGTTAAACTGCTTTAAGATTTCTTTTTCCATAAGCCACACTAGTTTACTATGGGTAGTAGATATTAGACCAATCGCAAATCCCATTTAGAATCCCAGAACAATAAGATACCTAGAAATAAACTTAACCAAAGAGGTGAAGAGCTCTTGTACTATGAAAACTATGAACACTGGTGAAAGAAATTGAAGATGATACAAAGAAATGAAAAAAAAATATTCCATGCTCCTGGATTGGGACATCTATAATACAAAAAGACATCTACAGATTTAATATAACCCCTTCCAAAATATCAACAGCATTTTTCACAGAGCTGGAACAAATAATCCTAAAACCTGAATGAACCACAAAGGACCCCAAACAGCCAACGCAACCTTGAAAAAGAAAAGCAAAGCTGGAGGCATCACAATTCCAGATTTTGAGTTATGTTACAAAATGGATTAAAAAACTACATGTGAAACCTGAAACCATAAAAATCTTTGAAGATAGCACAGGCAATAATCCCTCTAACATCAGCTGTAGCAACATTTTTCTAGATACGTCCTTGAGGCAAGAAAAACAAACACAAAAACTATCAGAACTACATCAAAATAAAAAGTTTCTGCACAGCAAAGGAAACACTCAACAAAACTAAAGGGCAACCTACTGGATGGGAGAAGGTATTTGCAAATAACATATCTGATAAAGGGTTAGTATCCTTACTATATAAAGAATTAATAGAACTCAATACCTAAAAGAGAAATCATACAATTTAAAAATGGGCTGAAGACAGGAACAGAATTTTCCCCAAAGAAGACACTCAGATGGCCAACAGAGCAAGAAACAATACTCAACATCACTCATCATCAGGGAAATGCAAATTAAAACTACAGTGAGATATCACCTCACACCCAGAATGGCTAAAATCAAAACCACAAGAAATAAGTGTTAACAGGGATGTGGAGAAAAGGGAACCCTCTTGCACTGTTGGTGGGGATACAAACTGGTACAGCCACTGTGGAAAAGAATACAGAGGTTCCTCAAAAAGTTAAAAATGAAACAATCCATTTAAAAATGCTACAATCCAGCAATTGCATTATTTTGTAATATTCTAAACAATTTGTGACTGTGTTTCTAGACCTGGCACCAGCCTGTTTTTGTTTTAAGAAGTATTTTTGAAGAACTTTCCTAATTCTTGCACTGCAAGCATGCTTCAAAAAATGTGTCTTTTAGCATCTAATTGTTTTTCAGTGGGTGGTCCCTTAAAGTATTCCTCACACTTCATGGATTAGGATTAAACCTGAGAATCCACATTTCTGCTATCACACCACTTGGTGATTTAGTTCAACTGGATCTTGGAAGAGCCTCTGAGAAATACTGCCATTAAAATGTAGGAATTTTATTTCAAAAGCCATTTAAAGGATCTTAAGTATTAATAACAATTTAAAATAGTATAGTATTATATTTTAGAATGATCACTTTTGTATCACTCTATAGGGTGAAGGGAAGAGGTGGATTAGAGGGAAACAAAAGAGTATAATATCAGAGAAAGAATTTAGGAAGATTTTGGTAAAGTAGTCACAGCATGAAGAGAGAGATTAAAGTAGATTAAAGACTATGAAGTATAAAGTATGAGCTTTGAGGACTAAGTTATGAGAGGTTGGTAAATGGAAGAATCCGATTTGAACACTTGTGGTTTGCTTATCTTGGTGATGCTGATTACATTACTAAAATAGGGAAGGTAAAATCTGATGAAATTCTTTGGGTGATAGAGATAGATTAAGATGACTTTAGCTTGGATGCTGTGAAATTGGTGTAAATCTATGGGTATATTTTAGGAGGCAGTTATTTACAGATTTTGGAGTCAAGATATGGACATGAGTTTACTGCATATATTTTGAGGATATCAGCATATAAATGGTATTTGAAAACATGGAAATGAAGCATATGATTCAAGGTAATTGTTAGGAAAGAGGATGAGACAAAGAATCATAGCGTAGACTAGTATTTAAATCGGCACCTAATTGGAACTAGTGAATATTATCATGCTACATATATATTTAATCACAAAACAGTTCTAAGACAATGTTTTGTATAAGATTTAATTTTCCCAGTTTTAGGCAATCTGGACACTAGTCTCTGAGTCTAGATAATGATTTACAGCAGCAATTATCAGCTACTAGTATTTATCATAATAACTCGAGGAGGTTGCCAAGACAGACATTCTTGGGCTTCATTCCTAAAGATTGTAATCAGAAGATTTTTGGTTAACTGACATATTTACAAATTACAGCTTTATATTTTTCCAAGGAATTTTATATGAACTTAAAAATTAAAGGTTTAACTGATAATGATTTATATATATGTATATATATATTACCTTAAATTACACACACACCCATATATACACACTTTGTTATTTACTTATTTTAGTCATCTTCAAAGGCTGCTAATTATAACTAATTATGCCAAGAATTTACCTATTGCTTCTGATATTCTTTTTAAATATTCTATCCCTATAGAATATGTAAAAATAAACTTCCCAGACATGTTTTCTTCTTTTTTGTTCCAATTTAATGTTTTTAATGTTTAATACTTTAGTTATTAGGTAAAATACTATATATGCTATATGACAGAGACAGAGAGAGCAGTCAGTGTTAACATATAGGAAGACTAGGGATGCCTGGGTGGCTCAGTGGTTGAGCAGCCTTTGGCTCAGGTTGTGATCCTGGGTCCAGGGATCAAGTCCTACATCAGGCTCCTTGTAGGGAGCCTGCTTCTCCCTCTGCCTATGTCTCTGCCTCTCTCTGTGTGTCTCTCATAAACAAATAAATAAAATATTTTTAAAAACATACAAGAAGACTCGATTAGCATTATTTTTGCATATGTTTCATATTATACATCAGTTATACTCAGGGGCATTTTTCAGTCAGAAATCCACTAGGTGGCATTACAAACTGTACTGTTTTAATAATTCATTGATTAAACACTTAATAAAATTGTGTAATAAAGCACCTGCCCATAATTTATTTTAAATAATCTGAGTTCTGTCTTATACCTTAATTTTGATATTAATAATATAAATTTTTTTATTAAAATTAGTATTCATCAAAAGTTTTATTGAAAAATCTATAAAGTTGCTTAAGTATGTATATAATACTAGAGGACCTAGTTTGGGGACATTCTTACAGTGTTGTAGTCTTATTCACTTGAGACACCTTTAAATTCTCCTGGGCTTTATATTTCAAAATCCCACCTGTTCAATGGATATTGTCTGAAAAGGGAAATAAAAACAATGAAAATAGCTTAGAGAGCGAGACTCTGAGAACATTTATTAATGAAAGTTGGCATGGTTAACTTGAGGCTGATCCGATCCAAGGAAATAGTTTTATTCCCATTTCTACTTAAAACTGTCAGACTTTCAGACTGTGTCTACTTGAAACCATAAGATTAAACTTTTGAATCACCTGAGGAGTAATTTTATTCTGATAGCCAACTGAAGTAATTCCCCAACCCCAATAGGATTGAATTTTGGTTTAGGATTTCCACAGAGAGATTATTTGTGTAATACTCCCATAGTCTGGAGAATGAATGTGCAGTTTGTTATAAATAATTAGAAAAAGAGAGAATAAAATTTTGGGAAGAGACACTAGAAGTAAAGTGGAGAAAAAAGTGGAAATACATGTTGAAAAATATAGCCTTTCGTGAAATAATGGAGGCTGCAGAAAAGCACTTCCATGGCTTGTAATTGCATTTCTGTATATGTGAAGGAGGTGGAAATTGACATGAGGGAAGGCACACTGAGAGGGCCAAGTCAAGTGCCAGCTATGTTTACTGGCAAGAAGTTAATGTAAAAAGAGCTGAATTGAAATCATCTAGTGTGTTGTGGAAGTGGTTTTATAAATGCCACAGGGTATGTATGAAAATGTTTTACTTAGTGATGCCAGACTATGTAAGTTATGAATGCTACCTAAATGTTTCATGTCTCATATGATCAGGAAATCTGCATTTATTGAGTAAGGAAAACAATATGAGGCTGGAATTAATCCTATGCTTAAAGCAATTGCCTTTATACAGTAAAATTAATCAACTTACTCCTGGTTTAATATTATTCTCCCATATCTGAGTAAAGCATGGGAATCTAAAAGAAAGTATTATGATGTATGGATGGCTGATAGATTAAAGAAGGGGAAGGAGAAGAGTGGGGGAAGGAGAAGAGTGGGAGAAGGAGAAGAAGGAAAGGGTGGAAGGGGAGGAGGGGGAGGAATGGTATAAAATAAGAAATGTCATGCATATGTGTTCTTCAATGATGAGAAAAATCTATTTCAACTGAGACCAAAATGTAAATGTTACTTCTCTGGATAAAATATACAGAGAGAAGGAAGTACTAACTAGGGTCAAAACATAAAGAGCTAAAACAATTTGAAGATAATGAAACACTCATGTGCAAGAAAAATACTGTATTATCAAGTGGACAGAGGGACAAAAATCATTCTCTCCCATACTAAAATGTGCATTTTTGCAGAATGTCTTCATTAGGATACAAATGTGCACGTGTATAATAATTGCTGTAACTAAATTTCCAATCTAACTGCCATCATGGTCACCAAACATTCTCCCAGAACCCAGCAGAGACCCTATCTCAGTTAACTCTCACATTCGTTTCTGGGGCCAAAAAGTTTAGGGTAATTCTTAATTACTTGCTCCCACACCACACATCCAATCTGTCTGCAATGCTCAATTCTGTCTTCAAATTATATTTAGAATCCAACCATATCTTATCACCTTCACTGCTACCAATATAGTTCCAGCACCCAATACCTGTCACGATGATTGCAACTATATCCTCCTAACAATACTCCCTTGCCACCCCCCAGTCTACAAGAGAGTAGCTTGAGTGAATCTGATTATGTCTCTTCTGAAGCCTCCATTGCCTCCTTGTCTCAGTGTAAAAGCCAAAGTCACTAAAATGGTCTGAAATGATTCAATTTTCCCTCCTTCACACACACACACACACACACACACACACACACACACACACACACAATCTCTTTGTTCTTGTCTCCTAATATTCTGTGTCTTGCTCTAATAAAATGGACAAAGCACAAAGCTTTGGTAATATTTACCAGAAACTAACAAACAGAGTAGAAAGAAAGGAATTCATATCAGAATATAAAAATAGTAAGATTTTTTAAAGTACATAGTCAATTTTATAAAAGTTACTTGAAAACTGAGAGAAAGTGGATAAGTCTCATAAAATTCAACATATCAAAACTGAACGTAAGACTTCTTGTGTCTAGTCTGGCATATAAGGAACTTGGAAGTCATCAATCCATATTAACAGCAAATAAAAAGCTGAATAAACTGGGAAATCAGTAATTTTTCTTAGATCCACTAGAGAAGCGAGGCCACAGGGCAAAACACTGCCCCTCAAATTAGAAAGACAGACAAATAGATACAAAAAAAAAATCACAATTCACTGGAACAGAAACCCACAAGCAGTAGTCTCCCTGGGAACTAGTACCTGAATAGGAAAACCCAAACTGTAATTGATTAATTGCTGAAGTCTCAGCAATTAAACAATTTTATAAGAGCTAAAAGGTGGGGGTCCCCATACTTTGCTAAGTTTTATCTCATGTAGCTCTACCAGGTTCTCAGTAAAATTCAGGAAAAAAATCCCTTCAGGCTTCTGGCAGGGGGAGAGAAAAAAGCCATTTTAGAACAGTCTGAACATTCTATTCTTCTTAATAAGGCTTTCCTTAAGAAAAAGTATTTTTTACCTAAGCATAATCTATTGGGGATATATCAGTGCCTAACTGACCTCAAGAAAAGGAAATACCCTATTCCAGCCCCTCTAGTCATCATGTCCTACTGGGTAAGGGGAAAAAATTAGAGGTAGCTGTGAACTTCACAGCCCACAAGCTTAGGTTCACTAAAAGACTAAAATTCAGTCATAGGTCTATAGAACACACACCTTAACGCCATATCACTGAAGGTCTTTTTATCAGTTTCTTTTACTCAGTATATTGCATCTGACTTTCAACAAAAAACATTTATAAGACATATGAAAGGAAAAGAAAAATACTGTTGGAAGAGATAAAGCAAGCATCAGAACTGAACTCAGATATGTCAGAAATGCAGAAATAATCAGTGAATTTAAAACTATGATTAATATGCTAAGGACTCTAAAGAAAAGATAGACAACATGCAAGAACAGATAGGTGATATAAGCAGAGATATGGATTTTCTCGATGTCCACAAATTTAGCAATCAAGATGAAATGACCCAGAAAGACGTAACTTACTAAAACTCATCCAAGATGAAACAGTATATCTGAATAAGCCTATATCTATTAAATATAGTGAATCAGCAATTAAAATTTCACTAAAGATAGTGAATCAACAATTAAAGCAGAAAGCAGCTGGCCCAGAAATGTTCCCTGGTGAACTGCATTAAATATTTAAGGATGAAACTATATCAGGTATCTATAATACCTTCTAGAAGACAGAAGCTTATTTTACTTTATTTTTTTTTTTAGAAGACAGAAGCTTAGGTAACACTTCTCAACTCATTGTATGAGACCAAAATCACCTTAATAACAAGATATAAAGACATTATAAGAAAAAAATCTATGAACCAAGATCGCTCATGAATATAAATGCCAAAGTCCTCAACAAAATATTAGCAAATTGAATATAGTAATGCACAGTAAATTATGCATCTTGATCAAGTAGGATTCCCAAATATGCAAGGCTGGTTCAAAACTCAAAATTCATGTAATTCATTACATCAATAGACTATGAACCACATGATCCAGCAATTTCATGCCTTGGTGTTTTCCCAAATGAAATGAAATTATGTCCACACAAAAATCTACATACAATGTTTGCAGCAGCTTTATTCACAATTACCAAAACTTGGAAGCAACCAAGATGCCCTTCAATAGGTGAATGGATAATAAATTGAAGTACATCCAAACAACGGAATTTTATTCAGCTCTAAAAAGAAATGAGCTATGAAGCCATGAAAAGACAGGGGGAAACCTTCAATTCATATTACTAATTAAAGAAGATAATCTGAAAAGGCTACATCCTGTATGATTTCAAATATATGACATTCTGGAAATAATAAAACTATGCAGATAGTAAAAAGATCAGAGAGAGAGGGCAATGAATAGCAGGATAACAAAGTATTTGTAGGATAGTGAAACAATTCTTTTTGAATAGCCTATGAATTCTCTATAAATCAATAATGCTGAATACTTGCCAATATAAAATTTTGAAAACACATTGAATGTACAACATCTAGAATGAAGCTTAATGTAAATTATGGACTTTAGTTGATAATGACATGTTAATGTTGATTCAACAATTATAGCAAAGGTACCACTAGTGTAGGATATTGATAGAGGGGGGATCTTGTTTATAGGGAGCAGGGAATATATGAGAATTCTCCGTATATTCTTCATATATTCCAATTCTCCAGTTTCTGCCAAACTTTGATATGAATCTAAAAGTGTTCTAAAAGATAAATTTTATTTAAAAGGGGAAAAAGAATTGACATAACAAAAAGCATTCTATATGACTTTTAAAAAGATACTGAACAGCAAATATCCATAACCATTTTAAAAAGCTATTTTGTAATTTAAAATCCTATCCCCCAGAAACACACACACATACAGCCCTGCCCCAAAAGTTATTTCCACAAGCATTAAGGAACAGAAAATTAGAATCATGTACAAACACTTTCAGAGACCAGAACAATAAGGATCATTTCCCAACTAATTTGTGAGATTAGGATCACTATTACAAAAGCTGGTAGTAATAATGCAAGAAAAATAAACATGTGTAATGTAATGTAATCACATTGTGTAACTATACATGTGAAAATCCTAAATAAAATATTAACAAATTAAGTCCAGATAAGTATTAAATAAGGTAACCCATCATGTTCTTCTTTATCCCAGAGACTCTAGGAGTAAAGTGTTGATCTAATTGTAAAAGTGATTAATGAAATTCACCATATTAACAGGAAAACAACTACATGATAGTGTCAATCGATGAAAAAACACATATTTGATATGCTCACCATCAATTTATGGTTTTAAAAAATCAAACCAGAAATTGTGAGGAATTCGCTTAAGATTTTTAAGGGCATTTAAATCTCTAGTCCTCTCATTAATACCTGCTAACTTGAACAAGTCATCAAATCTCTTCTCAATGGTTTTGTAATACATTGTACTTTACAAGGCAGTTTAAATATACACTATATCACTTAACCTAGTCCTTATAATAGCATAATGGTTTATATAAAAAGAAGCCTTTTTGTTACTGTAAACACTGACAGTAAGGCTGGGACACAGAGACATTGCAGTGAATGTGCACTATTGAGGTTGAAATGTGACAAAGCCTTGTTTAGAATTTATATGTCATGACCCTGGTTAAGAGCCCTTTTGAGAACCTCTCATCTCTTCAGAATTACAAGCATGGATTTTTATAAGTATCTAAAATCCATCTCTCTCTATATGAGTTAATGTAAAAAGAAGCTAAATTTTGTCGTTTGCATTGAGCCCAACTCCCCTCATGCATGGAGGAAGAGAACAAAAGAAGGAAATATCCCTGAGTCCTTGCCCATATATCATCATTGCCTGTAGCATTGAATCTTTTAGGTGGTGACTGTGTGAGGAAGGTTTGGGAAAGATAAAATCATGGAAATTTATACTGACATAATCGAGGTCACTGATCCACACTCTCCATCTCCTTTAGGCAAGGGATGCAAATATCAGCGTGGTACAAAATATGTAGAATTTGACAGCTTCCTGGAAAAATGAAATGCCATAGTCATATTTAAGCCCAGGAAACTCAGAAAACTAAGGAGAATTTATTCTCCTTTGGACTTTAATGTGAATTTTAATTATATGGACTTGAGATTAAGTTAGAACTTTTAGATGATTATATATGATAGGCTAGATGTGAAGATATTCCATTTTTTTCTGAAAGAAAAACCTTTTATATGTTATGTGTTAGTCAATAGCTTTAAAAAATATCTGAACAATCTGTGGAAATTGATATTTAGAAAAGTAATTCTCAGTTTGCACCCCAGAGTTTTAGTGATATTGATGCATAAGGATTTTTCATATCTTTACACACACATTCTCACATGCACATTTGCACACACACCTGAATGTAATCAATCTACCAGTGTTCAATCCTTCTCTAACATAATTAGCCACGACCTGAAACAATTACTAAGGAAAAATATACAGAGATATAAAATCTGTTTCCTTATCCAACATTTTAACTTAAACCAAAAAATGATTTGTTTACATATATTAAATACACAAAATAAATCTTTAGTATTTTCTGATTCTTTATAATTAATAATTTTAATAGTTTATAACAGACTTTTTCCTCTGAAACAATACTTTGAAACACAAAAATATAATTTTGTGAATGTTCAGATAAAATTCCATGATCATTTGGATTACCTGTGACCCGACAGTTCCTTTTCTTGACTCAAAACATTTTACACCTATTTCATTAAATCAAGCAAAAATGCTCATTTTCATTTACCTGCTAAAATCATAATATGACTAACATTTTCTGCTTCAAATCTATATAGGAGAAATAGCTGTATGCCATTACGTTTTATTGCTTAATGTTAAAAATAAATTAATATGAAAGAGCTACAAAACATTGTATTCAATGAAGTATTTGAACATAGATCTATTACATATAATGTATATTTGATTTTAGAGCTTTTCAATACAAATTTTATGATCAAATTGTATGCATATCTAAAAATCAAAATGTATAATATGAAAAAATAAAATATATCTGGGAAAAGAATATAAACCTTAATATATACTAAAACTAAATTCAGGGAACTGGATGTGAAGGATATTCTGCAATAAAATATCTAATCATATATTTGGGTTTTTTTTTTAACAGACTATGTAATCTTTGTTATTTATGTATAATCTGTTCTAAGAGCCACTTTGCCAGTAAACTTTTACATTATTTTCAATTGTCACTGATACAGTCCTGATACTGAGACTTCTATCCTTTCCTGAGGATTATATTTTGTCATTCATTGACAAAAATGTTTCAATATTTTATAGTATGAATGAGTACAGAAGCAACTTTGAGGACTTTTATTTCCAGGCACAGTAGTAAATACTTTCTATGGGCCAACTAATGTAATTTTCATAATAACCATATAAGGGAAGTATTTTTGTTATTTCTTCTAGAGTAGGAAACTAAGTTCTACAAGGACTTGGAGTACTGGCTAAAGGTTAAACAATTTTTAAATGAATGACAAAATGCTGCCAAAATTTCACCTTTTTAATATATAATACATAATTTTTAGAAGTCTAATTAAGAATGATTATCAAAAATAGTAGTTCTAGCTGATGACAGACTCCAAAATAGTGAAAATCGTATTTCTTATTTCCTGCTGCTAAAGTAGAGATTATGAAAGAGGGAGAATATTAGATTAAATGTTGAATTATCTGTAGGGAAAATAATAGGGAGAATTATATAGAAAGCATCACTGTCTTTCTCCATAGCTGGTTACTTGCTCTAAAGTCACAAAGATAAGAGATCACAGGGGCGTTGCATGTATTTTTTTACAGTTTTCTCATAATGTTTCAGTGAAAGGAGAGTGTGTTTACAAATTAATTTCTGTCTTTTTCATTTGCTCCAATTTGGCAGCTGGGTCTATACAGTTTAGAGAGTGTAAAATCATGTGGATGTGATGCCAGATTTGCCAAAATTTGAAACCACCCAAGAGATGAAAACATGTGAGGAAATACTGTTAAGTCAAAATAAAATGACAGAAGTGGAGTAGAAGGGTGCAATTTAGCAGAACTATAGGTTTAGCCAATTATACAGGTGGGCATTAGTGAGAACAACATCAACTGGCCTTGTAATTTTCTTTAATAACTCTATTTAATTCTTTAAAATATTGTGATAAAATTATGGTATATGTATGGGGAGAGAAATACATTTCTGAGCTAAATGCACTCAATGGACTCCTAGAAAATTCTGTGCTTTAATGGTTCTTTGTGAATTAATAAAGCTAATTTCCTTTGAACTAGAAAGCCAGATAACATATTGTTAAGTATCATATGGGAAGTGATGGAAATTGAAGCTTTTGAAAGAAATCTAATAGAGATTTTGCCAAAATTTCTTTTCTAGGGCCTCCTACATAAAAATGCAGACTATCAATAGCTCTTACTAAAGATATATATTCTGGCCCCTACCCTAGATTCACTGAGTCAGGTGAAACTTGAAATATTTAAGTTCCACAGATTATTCTTATGTACATTAAAATGAAAACTACTGACCCCTACTTTAACACATGTGTTTTTACCTTTTTGACTACACTTTCTTATTCAGAATTGAGTCCCAAAAGACAAAATGTACCAGAAACCCTAACTCACATATTAATTCTTTCAATTAATATTCTATCTTCCATTAAATGAACATCCATTCAGTGCTTACTATATACTGATCAAGAATCTGTATTTAGTACTGCTGATAAAATGATGGCAAGAATACAGTATTTATTATTAGGTAAGACAAAAACTAATAAAAGATGCAGGCTTGCAAATCATTAGACATAATGTGTGATACATCTTTCTTATTTTGGACTCACACTTTAACTAACATGCATTCTTTATACAACAATATTTAGATAAAGGTCATTGGCCTTTAGTTAACCTATAACTTTATAAGGTAGTATACCGTATTTTACATTTTATTTATTGCTATAAAACATCCTTGCAATCAAAGAGTTTAAAAGCATATTAAAGTGAACAAAATGTTTTTTAAAGAAATTCAATACATCTGTCTTCATGTGTGCCTCTCTTTGCATGTACTTTATTACTTTAATTGAACAGTGTACTCAGACATCTAAAATATATCTGCAAATTTTTCATCCAAAACTTTACCTAAACACAGACAAGTTCTTTAAATAATAAGTCCTTTAGTTGTTCACATTTATGGAAATCTAGACAGATGTTTCTTCCTGATTTTCAGATGAAAATCAAAGAAGATAAGCACAATAATTATGTTTTGACTGATTGGAAAGTGAGTATCTTATAATGAAAGGATAAGTTACTCATGGTAACAGATTCATTTTCTTTCCTTGGCTGGTCTACTCATTGATTTCTAAGATCCAAATTCTCAAAAATTATATCCATATATTAATTTTTTGCTCAAACATTTATTGAAAAACTAGCATGTACTCCTGTAGCTGTTATGAATACTCTCATGCAATTTATATTCTTGTAGTAGACAAGAGTCAGTAGTAGAGACAAGAAACAGATTAACAATAAATGTATCATATGATATACTGAAAGCTAGTGCTAAGTTACTGACAAAAAATGAAGTCAGATCAAAGGGCAGAAAATGATAAATTTGGAGTAGGTTCTCATTTTATTAATGGATTGTATTAATAGATAATTAAACATTCTTTCTTTGGTTCTTAATTTCAGCTATTCTAAACATTGCACAATGGTATCTCTGTGGTTTTCTTTTAAGATTTTATTTATTTATTCATGAGAGACACAGAGAGAGACAGACAGACAGAGACACAGGCAGAGGGATAAGCAGGCTCCATGCAGGGATCCGGACGTGGGACTCGATCCCGGCTCTCCCGGATCAGGCTCTGAGCTGAAGGCGGCACTAAACCGCTGAGCCACCCAGGCTGCCCAGTTGTCCCCTTTCAGTACTGAATGGTAACCACTGTATACATAGACCCATCCAGCTATTCGATTGATGGACACTTAATTTAATAGATTAAATAGGTCATGTTAAGAGCCATGCTATTACCTGGAGGAATATTATTTCCAGGCAAATGAGACAGTGTGTGCAAAAGTCCTGGTTACCAAATGCACTGGTATGTTTGAGTAATGGTAAAAAAGTCACTGGGGTTGAAATATACCAACAGAGTGATGGAAACTGAAGTCAAGTGCATAAGGCCAAATTATGTCTTTGTAGGCAAACAGTCAGCAATTTAATTTTTATTCCAAGGCTGATCAAAGTCTGTTAGGCAATTAAATGTAGGTATTTCAGAATTATTTGCTGCAGAATTTTATACTAAATGCTAATAGAGTAGGCTGACGATATAGAGACTGTATTTATTTTGTTCATTCATATAAACAGCTCAAGATGTTTCTAGGTGTATATAGTAACTGGTAACATGAGGACAGCTGCTCCACAGCCACTTAGAGGCTCAGACTTATGAAGACAATGCCATCTTCAAAATACATCTTCCGAAGTTGCTAGAGTATTTCCATCAAGTTGGCAATAGAAGACAGACCTTGGAGGATCTCATATGGAGGTCTTTTTCATGAGCCAAGCCTGGAATGCACAGGCAACACTGCTTTCACAATTCAGTAGCCAGAACTTATTCCCATGGCCATCCCTAACTACGTTGATGAGGAACACAGTCTGGCCATGTGTGGTAGTGGAGGAAAAAAAAACACATAAAAAGATAAAAGTTCCTGCCACATCAGTATTTCTCATTTTATAACCTCTTATTGTGGACACTATTTGTTTGAAAATCAAGCACTATTTTGTTGAATATCAAAACTGTCCTAACCTGGATGAAGTATAATGATAGGCAGTAAAATGCACTCATTTCATTTTTTTAAAGATTTTATTTATTTATTTATTCATGAGAGAAAGAGAGAGAGACAAAGCAGAGACACAGGCAGAGGGAGAAGCAGGCTCCATGCAAGGATCCCCATGTGGGAATCTATCCCAGGACTCTGGGATCATGCCCTGAGCCAAAGACAGATGCTCAACCACTGAGCCACCCAGGTGTCCCAAAATGGACTCATTTTTAAGTGCACAGTATGGAGAGTTTTGAGAAATAAGTGTATGTACACCCATGTAGCCACCATTTCTTTTATCCCCAAAATCTTCCTAGTGGTGTTTTGCAGCCACTTGTCTCTATCCCCAACTGCAGATAATCATCCGGTTTCTGTACTACAAATTATTTTAGTTAATTTTAGAATTTCACATAAATGTCATCATGCAATATGTACTCTTTTGCATCTGGCTTCTTTCAGCATATTTTTTTAGATCATCCAAGTTGCTGCATGTTTCACTAAGTGTTCCTCTTTCAGTACTGAATGGTTCCCACTGTATACAGAGCTATCCAGCTATTCTATTGATAGACACCTTATTTTAACGTGTTTTTTTTGTTGTTGTTGTTTACTATTATGAATTGTGCTACTATAAAACTTCAGGTGTAAGATTTTGTATGGATACATATTTTTACTTTTAAGGGTAAATATCTAGGGCAGCCCAGGTGGCTCAACGGTTTAGCACCGCCTTCAGCTCAGGGTGTGACCCTGGAGACCGGGGGTCTAGTCCCACGTCAGGCTCCCTGAGAGGACCCTGCTTCTCCCTCTGCCTGTGTCTCTGCCTCTCTCTCTCTGTTTTTCATGAATAAATAAGTAAAATCTTATTCTTATATTAAAAAAAAGGATAAACATCTAAGGGTGAAAAAGCTGGGTAACATTACTCCTTCCAACATTCGGTACTGACACATTTTTTTTTGTTTGGTTCTTAATTTTAGCTATTCTAAACATTGTGCAATGGTATCTCTGTGGTTTAAAATTGTTTATCCTTGATGGCTAAATATATTTTATTAAAGTTCCTCATAATTCCATCAATTATCTAGGTTTCCATATTAGATCTTATTTTCTAATACAACTATTCAATGCTATAAATTTCTCTCTGAGCACTGCTTTAATATAATATGTAAATTATGATATATTATTATGTATTTATTTTCCTTTTGTTCAAATATTTTATTGCTTATATCATATTTTGGATTACGACTTACATTTAACTTTGTACATATAAATAAATGGATTATCTCAATAGATAGATTAATTGATTCTGATGAATCTATCATTTAGTTCTGTTTTTTCTACTATTTTATTTTTTTAAGAAGGCTGCATATGCCTATTCTATTGATGTTATGACCTACCAACGATTAACACACTCTTTATGATAAGATGGAATAGTGAAGAAAAAGAAAGCCATGGGCATGGAGTAATATGTCCAAGTTCACAGGTTTCACTTTTTACATTCTATCATTCAAGAAAAGCAAATTTCTGATACTGTAAAAAAAAAAAACTCAAAAATAATATTATTTCCTTCTTCTTCATGCTATCTCCTATTGGCAAGTCTGTGAGGGATTTCTGCTCTATGGATCCGTAAGGGACTCAAGCTAATAATGAAGCAGTAGCCATCTCATACCACTAGAGGAAAAGGAGAGTTCTGGAGGATGGATCTTAACTATGTCTACAATGGTGAGTACTGATACACTTTAACAAAAAGCACTAGTGATTGTCACATTTATGCACTAATTGCCTCTTACTAGCAACTCTAGCAATAGCAACTTGATTTTTATTTTACTTTTTGCCAATATTAGAAAATCTCTCCAAGAATGGTTTTCTAAATACATGACATACATGAAACTCCTCTGTAGCTTGATCACATATTCCAAGAGCCGGGAATATATTTAATTATTTATATTCCTATTATCAGCTTCATATTCTGAGATTATGTAATTATGCTTCATCTTTTTCTATTTTGTGACTTTTAGGAGACATCTCCTAGAAAAGATAATCCATAAATGTTTATCAGTTGTGAAGTGGTTGCATTTTTTACAAACATATCAAGAATAAAACCTTATATAATTTGTTTAGTTTCTTCCCTGGCAAGGAGGAAGGATTAGAAAATGATAAATTATACACAGTACAACTAAATTTCTATTAACAATACTGGCAGTAAAAAATTGAGATTTCTCCCTTTACAAATAATCACTTTCTAATCTCAGAAATACAGCCAGATTATGGGGACGCATGAGTGGCTCAGTGATTGAGTGTCTGCCTTTTGCTCTGGGTGTCATCCCGGGGTCCTGGGATCAAGTCGCACATGGGGCTCCCTGCAGGGAGCCTGCTTCTCCCTCTGCCTATGTCTCTGCTTCTCTCTCTCTCTTCCCCTCATGAATAAATAAATAAAATCTTTAAAAAGATAAAAACTCGTTAAGTCAAACCATCATATGCTGGGGACTGTCTGTACAGTTTGAGAGAGAGAAGGAGAGAGAGTGTACACTTACATGTGCACATGAATGGAGGATGGATTAGAGAGAGAGGGAGAGGAGAGAGAGAATCTCAATCAGACTTTCTGCTGAGCATGGAACCCAACTCAGGGCTCAATTCCATGACCATGAGATCATGACTTCAGCTGAAATCAAGAGTTTAACATTTAACCCACTGAGCCACCCATACACCCCTCCTTCTTATTATTCTTTGAAAAATAGTTTTCCATATGAATAGTATATTAAAAAGAAAAATTTATTCCTTGATACTGTGTTTATTGTGTGTATTCCTTTATATTGTGTTATATATATATATATATATATATATATATATATATATATACACACACACCAGTTTGTTATATGTATACACACACACACACACCAATTTGTTCACAAAAAAATAATTGTGTTGTTTTGGTGCTATACTAAATATGCAGAACTCATAATATTTTTATATAACATACAATAATTCCATTAGTAATTTATTATTAGAGAGTAGTTTCATTCTGTGGGTTTGGGCATGTTCGAGAGATGATCACAATACTAGTATATCAATCTAATCCTTTGCAGGAATTTTCTAGATGACTTCATCTGCTGTTTTTAATAGTTAAAATGTTAATTATCATTTAGTGGTATAAAACTAAAGAAAGCATCTATGAAGCAGCTCAAATAAAAGTCGTTTTAGGAATGTCAGAAGAAAATCATTATTTCTCTGTTCACCAACTAATTGCTGGTTAGCTTAAGAAGAGCTGGATATGTGTGGTGGTACCTAGGCAACCAGCTTTGCTAGTATTAGCATCTGACCTCTAGAGAAAACACAGCAGATCCCTGACATGGGCAAATATTAGCAATGATATTATAAAGCCTACTTCAGGATAGTTAAATTTTGTTTGTAGACATTGTGGCACAGATACATTACATTTGCATTTCAAATGAGCTCATTCTTCATTGTATAATTTAATTGGAGCTGAAAAATTTCCAGTTAATTACAATTAATATTGTTCCACCTATTTTTTTAATTGAGTAATAACATCTATTCATTTGAGGAATGCTATTTGGTGGGATAGCACCAACAAATGTACTTTGTATGTCCAAAGGTAAATAAAACTTAGATTACAACTATAAAATATTGGCTTTGAGTTATGAATTGCATCTCCTCAAAGAAGTACTAATTTATTCAAAATTGAACATGCTTTAATTAATTATACACTAGTCTATGCAACTATTCAAAAAACATATACTAAGTATCCATTATGTACCTAGTTAAAATTGGTAGTTATGAAAATAAATTAACAAATCAATATGTTCTATCAAAGTAATATACCTTATCAAAGAAATGCAGGCATAAATATAAAGGTAACATGATATTATAGACTATAATCTGGTGCAAAATAGTATAATGGGTTATTTCCTACAGAGGAAAGTGGTATCACCCAAGGCTTCACAGCATGGGTTAGTAAAAATCAAATCTCTAAAGATGAATAGCTGTTTTCTAAGATATTGTTTTCAAATGTTTTTGAACATGAACTTGAGTAATAAATACAGCATACATTGCAAGCAGAATAGATAGAGATACACACATACGTACACATGTACATGCACAATAACTACTGAAAAGAAAGTTCCATGAATTAATACTATTCTTACTGCATTTGATGCACTCACTGTCCATTCTGTATTCTTCGATTTTTAACCCTAACTTATTTCCACAGATCTACTAATGGGTCATGATCTCTAATCCACTATCTTAGTATCAAAACACTGCCCTAAAAGTAATCATCTTGGTAATTTGTAGTAGCAGAGGGATTCTAAGTATTGGAATTACAGGAGCAAGAAAGCAAATTTTATGTATCAGTGGAAAGGTGAATGAAGTGAGAAATACAGCCAGAAAGGGAGGCATGGTGTATTTGTGTGTGCTTGTGTGTGTGTGATTTTTCCCTTATCTCTCCTTTCTTTATGACTTCTTGATAGCTTCTTTTAAATCAGTAACTTTGGTAAGTCTCACTTTAGCCTAAGCAGAGGAACTATAAACCCAGTTGAGTCTAGCGGAAAAAGGATAATCATTTAAAGTTATATACACAACTGAATATTACTGAAGGAATAAGAGGTATATACATTTAGGTTAGCCTTTTTAAGTTCTGGATCTTATCATTTCAATATGGGTTTAGGAAATAGTTGTGGTAGGCATGATATTTAAAGAATGAATTCCCAAATCATCTGAAGGAATCACTTAAAGATTGGTAATAGTCAATGAGAAGTTTTTAATTAAATAAACAAATTGCAACTACTAATAAATCTTTCCAGAACTGTACCTTGGGAACATTAATTTCAGGTTATAGTTACAAAACAAATTCTCTAGAATTTATCCTTATGTCACTATCATCAGATATCAGCAAATGATGAAATAATCTCTAAGCACTTAGTCTCAAGAGATTCTAAAATGCTCTCTCTAGTTCTGTGTTTAAATTTTCAGAAATGCTTTTTTTTCAATCATTGGGGACCTAGAAAAGATAGAAGTCTTGATTCTGTCATATTTAATCCACATATGTAAAGAACCTGTCTATATCTTGGAGAAGGATATAAACACCAGGACATAATACATTTGTATTATTAAATATTAAATGAAGGAAATAAGAAGTTTTTATTACATGAATTTGGTTGCTTCACCAAATAAAAGATGTCAACTTTGGCCCTGCTCACTTTCTTTCCTTTTTTCCCTCTTTATAATATGACAAGAACCACAGAAATAAGGCTTTACCTTGTCGAAGTTCAAGTTTCTTGAAAGTACAGAACGTATCTAGCAGAAATACTTTAAATATACATCACCGTCCTAATACATTTTGGAAGGAGATATTTGGTCCCTTGAGATTTCATTTCAAGGAAAATGCCCTAGAGCTGTGCAGAGCAGAGAGGCCACATGTGAGAGATAATATGAATTGACTGAAGTTACAAATCTTGCTATACCAGCCCAGGCTTCTCTGCCCATCACTGCACATGAGGCTTTATGGGAAAGGAACAAGCGTCAAATGTACAATATTATTTGCTCTCAGCCACCCGGTGTGATAACTCATCCTGACCGCACCATAGCCATTAGGCCTACAGAGAAGGCATTTACTTAGTTTTGAGCATTCAGTGTAACGCTGGGGACCAATATGATTTAATATATAGTCACTCATCAGTCAATAATGTCCACCATGAGAGTTATCCCATTCCTCTTACTCCATGCCTAAACTGATAACATTATCTATACCTTGATTGATTATCTACAGACACATAGTGCTATAAGCTTCTTCTCTAGTGAGTTAAATTGACACCTTCTTCTTTCTTTCAGATTTTCCCATTGTGTCCTTTGAAACTCCAATCATTCTATGATTGATAAAGTCTCTACCTCCTGTCCTTAACTACCAATAGGTTCTCCTTTGAGAGTATCCATTTCCTACAGCTTACCCATTATCTTACTTTTAACCCTGAGGCTGCTTCCAGAAAATGGCTTTTCCTTTAATAAAACTCCTGTCTTTTTGAGGCTTATCTCACTGATTTTTACTACTTTCTATTCCTCTGTATTTCCTCCAACTATTTATTCCATTGACTTATTTTGTCTCTAATCGGTATTGTTTTCTATCAAAACGTACCTTTCTTAAAGTTCAAACTCCATCAACTCTTTCAGATCTTTTAGGTAGCACATCCCACTCTCTGTTTCCTAACCAATCCTGGAACAAAATACAACTCTGTAGAAGTATAAATTCTGGTTATGTGCTGCAACTAAAGCTTGTGATCACTGCTAGAAGGAAAAAAAAATCCTACAGCAAAGCAGTGTTTTTACCATAATAAATTAAGTCTTTGATATTACCTGTGAATCCTACAACATCTTACTCTTCTGTAGAGTCAGGAATTCTTTGCAATGATTTCCCTTTAAGCTTTTAATATCTACTCAAATTCATTGTCAAAAGGAAACATTACCTTTAAACAGAGATGTTTTGTTGATAAATGGCACAGTTTTCCTTTTCTTAAGGGAATCTTAATGCTTTAACTTGATTGGGTATACTAATGACAGTCCTGTTTGTGTCTTAAGTGGTGATAGTAGCTTCTCATTTAGAAATAAAATATTTTATACACTATTGGAGAATAACTTTAAAAATGCCACAAGAATAAACTTTGGTGTAAGCAGCTTCCTTTTAGCTCTTACTATCAAGAACAAAAGATGAAAAAATTATCCTATAATTGTTAAGAAATAATAACTACAATTAAAATGCATTGAATTCAGGGTATGACAAGAATTCTGAGTTTGGTAACAGATGCTCTGATAAAACATCCACAGTGTTCCAGTGTTCTTATAGACATTTCAGGACTCTATAGTGTTTTTTTATGGTTTTATTTATTTATTTGAGAGAGAGAGAGAGAGAGAGAGAAGAGGGGTAGAGGGAGAGAGAGAATCTCAAGCAGACTCCCTCCCTGCTGAGCACAGAGTGCCGCTCAGGGCTCTCTCATGACCTGAGGTCCATGACCTGAACTGAAATTAAGAGTTGCATGCTTAACCTATTGAGCCATTTAGGTGCCTGAATCTTTAGTTTTTACCACTAATATTTTTGCTTTAAAATAAAGTTGAAGATTTGGGGTGCCTAGGTGGCTTAGTCAGTTGAGCATCTGACTCTTGGTTTCAGCTCAGGTTGTGACTCAGAATCCTGAGATGAGCCCTGTGTCAAGCTCTGCACTCAGTGTGGAGTCTGCTTTTCCCTCTCCCTCTGCTCTTCCCCTTCTCCCATGGGTCTCCTCATATAGGAATTAAATAATTTAAATTGCCAAGAGGTAATATCTTGGCTATTTACTTGATTGCTACTGAAGTATATTTGATATACAGAGCAACATTTTTTGTCTGTGAAACAACTGGTTTCTAGTTGAATTCAGCAAAACAGAGATCTTCGAGTTTATGGTCTTATACTTTTTTTTAAGTGTGGATGATACACAGTATGAAGCTAAAAAGGCTAATTCATGAAAAGCCATTTAGGAATATAAAAACCCTTCCTTGATTAAAGCACAAATATATCCATGATTGTTTGCTAAAACTTGCATTTTCTTCCATGTGTTTTAAAATAGATAGACTGGCAAACTGGGGGAAAATATAATAAGAATGAAAAGGGGTAAAATTAGTTTATTCCAATTATAAATACTAGGAGGTATAAGTATAACTAAAATTAGATATTCATAGTTTTTAGTTTCATAATGACTGCTATTAAATATAAAGTTTAGATAATGAAAAGAACATTAGAAAAATAATAACAATAATCATAGTGAAAAAGGTGAATTGTAAAGATAAGTACTTAATAAAAAACACAAAATGTTTTGACCTAATATATAATGAATATAAAAAAATTAAGTAAGTGGATATATTTTTAAAATAGCCAAAAGAAAGACACTAAATGTGGAACAGTAGTCTATAATTCTGTGGCTTACATGAAGTTGGACCCTCCTGTCCTACACTGGACATTAACTAGAGCTGTCCTCCAGGTTTTTTGCCTACAAAATCTGAAGGAAGTAGCGTTGGATTAAGAGGAGGGTGTCAGGTGAACAAGTCCCAGTTTGTATTGAATGCAGGTGTTCTGGAGACTATACAGAGTGGAAAAAGTGTTTTTAGCTTATTTGTTTAAGGAAAATTTTAAACAAATGATATCTCTAATGTTGAAGAGACTAATAATTCTTTCCAATCAGTAAAAATTGTTTCAATTTACTAATCCTTACATTTAAGTAATTCTAAGCAACAAAGCATACAAATAAACAAACAACGATAAAACACCAAAACAATAAACTTTCAATGTGTTCACAACAAAAGAACATGGGGATGGGGGGATGAGGAAGCCAAATGACAGAGTAAGCTCTTATTGTAGACTATGTGGAAAATAAATAATGAATAGGAATCAGCTGTTTCTCTCTCACATGGGGGCACTCCTCCCTTTAAAACTAATTTTAGGCAAAATCTCATCCAAAAAGGCTTTTCATCCTTTAGTCTATACAAAGGATCATTGTATGTTTACTAGTCAGTCGCCAATATAACGGTTATCATTGTATTGTAACAATCCCTTAATAATTCTCTCTTTTTCAGTAGACTAAAAGAACCTAAAGACAAAAAGAAGTCTTAATTTTTCCACAATATATCTATTGCAGGACTTTGACAATAGATCATCGATAAACACTTGATGACTGTAATGCATGAATCAGTGACCAAGATAGAGAAAGCTCTCAAATTAATGTGTTTTCAACTGAACTGACCTCATCTATTGTAATGAAAATTAGAATGAACCTTGATTTCTCTCCACCTCTGTTAAACATGAGTCCTAGATTCTACTTCTCCTCTTGTTTGTATTTTCTTTTAATATTAATATTTATTCCATTTGCATTTTATTACACCACATGCCACATCACTGAATACCATTGTTTTATTTATATTATTAAAAAGAAACTGACAAGGGCAAATATTATACTGACGAGTCAGAAGGTTTTGGCGTGAGAGACTTAGCAATCAAAATAAAGGATGCTAGACACCATCATTAAGGACTTCAGCTTAGGAAAAAGGTCAATAGAATTAAGAATGATAATTATGTGACTTAATATCATTATTATCTATGCTATTCTATCAAAAACATTTTTTTACTATTTTGAATAAGAAAGAGGTTACTAACTATAAAGCTAAAGTCACTTCTATGACAAAGTTATGCTTATGTATAGCACCTTCTTTGTGTTTGAAAAAATTGTTCAATATAGGGTAGGATTCTCTTATTTGAACTGTTCATGAGTCACAAATTTGCTATGTCATGAATTTTAAACAATAATAAGTTTGCATCCCATGAGACATTTCCTGGTGATAATGAGACATTAGAAGCAAGTTAGATAGCAAGGAAAAGTTATATTTTAATGTAAACTGTTTAGGAAAATCTGTACTATAGATATTATATTTTCTGGCAACCAGAGGTAGACTATACTTGAAACAACACTCAAAGAATAGTTTAGATTTAGATGTGTTTATATTTGGTAATAAACAGAGATTTCTATAAACCTGACTTGATTAAATGCTTGTAAAAATAATTTCCTATGAAATCAGTCATTAGATTTTAATCACTGTCTGTAAGCTCACTCTGGAGAAAATATTTGACAATCTATCATCATTTCTTAGCCATTACTTAGAAAATAAATGTAGCTCACAGATTTAAGTGCTTCCCAGAAAGTGCAATTTTAAAGCACATTACAAAAAAACTCATGACGTTAAAAAACAAAAGGTTTTGCATGACTATTTACCAAAAAATATAAGCTACTTTGTAAAATCAAAGGAATTCACATGTAAGATTTTGTATCCTTAATTCTTATTAAAAAAACTGTCTTAAAATATTACAGTACATTTTGGCTGATGTAAAATTTTAAATCTCAAAGGTATACTTTTTTTCACATTACTTTTTTATTTATTCAATCACCATGACTACTCACATTCAACTCTTCGCACCTGCAGGTGAATCAAAGCCAACTTCTAAGATGTTTTGGCATCTTACTTCTGCATAGGGGAAAAGAGAAAGTCAAACTCAGTTTTTTGCTGACCTTAAATTATAGCTTATATGAATAGCAGCACATACACATATTATCTTTTCCCTTGGTCTGTTTTAATTTCAGTGACTCTTGTCTTCATGAGACCCAACTCACAAAGATGAGTTGGATATACAGTAAAGGGAAATAATTTTGCTGGTGCTTCAGGACTCATTGGCTGATCTAGCTGTAATAAATTGTGACATATCTTTTATGATTACTTATAGTAGATGACTGAATAATGCCTTCATCATATATTCCTGAACTGTTTAAGTAATCATGTCTGCTATTGTAAGCTTTATCTGAGACTAATGGACTGCAATGTGAGTTATGAGTCCTCAATTGAAGCTCTTGCTATAATATGATACTTAACTTTCTTGCCACAAAGGTTACATGATATGTGAACATCATGAAAATATGTGTGCATGAACATATGACTATTGACTAATAATTCTGGCTTCTTTTCTGAATAATGAAAAAGGAAAGCACTTCATGTGTTAACAACTAAGTTTATAAGTGTTATCTATCCACAAAGGAAAATATTTTTTTTTTTAGAAAAATATATCTAGTTTAATTAATTATATGGGATTAGAAGCTTGTAATTGTTTGTATAAATTTATAATTGCATACATATTTACTTATCCAAGTCCTGAACTATTATTACTCATTCTTTCTTTTGTAAATATCTGTTTCTTAGGTGCCTGAAAAATGATTTTTTCTTTTGTTAAATTTCCTATGCTATTTTGTCAAAAACAGATATGTTGGGATCCCTGGGTGGCGCAGTGGTTTGGCGCCTGCCTTTGACCCAGGGCGCGATCCCGGAGACCCGGGATCGATTCCCACGAGGGGTCCCGGTGCATGGAGCCTGCTTCTCCCTCTGCCTATGTCTCTGCCTCTCTCTCTCTCTCACTGTGTGCCTATCATAAATAAATAAAATTAAAAAAAATAAAAAATAAAAAATAAAACAGATATGTTATTGTATGGTTTGAAGCTACAGCATCTTAAGGAACATGATTTTTTCTTTTTACTGTTAAAACAAAATTGATGCATGAAGGAATTTGTGTACTGTAACTATATAGCAAAAGTTAAAAAATGGATAACAAATTTAACTTTCACTAGGTATAGTCACTCTCAGTGAAGCTTATAGTTTTTAGTGTCTGGACACTTGAATGCCTTATAGAAATTTTTTATAGACAGTGTTTTGTAATAGACTATAAAATCCACATAACACAAATAAATCAGGGTGGGGATGGAAGATGTGCCAATTGAAATTGCTAAATCTATTATTTTTCCTAAAACAAACAAACAAACAAAAACCCAATATATTTCTTATGTAAAGTGCTGCAGATGAAGAGTATAGAGATATTCTCTTTAACAAAAAAAAGAAAAAACAAAAAAACAAAAAAAAAAAACATGTAGTTAAGAGTAATCATGGAAAAGGCCAAAATGGCTTTTCTGAATTGTGTATGTTTTAGGAGATGTAGTCAGGAATGTACTAATAGTGATATAATAAATTTTTTTTTGAGAATGGCTCTCTCTGTATGATTTATCAGCATGAGAAAAATACCATTTCTGAACAAAATCAAACTGAATAAATGTGTTAGGCAGATGTTGTGGATAAATTCAACTTGCTCTAAAAAGATGTTTAATTTGCATATTTTACATATTTAATATATTATCCTCTCAATTAATTTTAGCATAAAAAGAGTGCATATAATATCTTAAAGAGCAAAGCTATTTATGGATTTTCTTCTTGTGAGGGAGGGTGAGATCTTTTACATATATGTAATCATAGCATGGACATATCATTTTTCACCATCCTAGGGGGACTACAAAGCACTCTCTCATATCACCGACACTGAAAGAGATACTATGCCGATGAGTTGATTTGTCTTTCATTCAACTTCTCTGATGTTCAAATTTGTGTTTTTCACTGAGGACCAACTCTAAAAAAGAAAATGAAAATACTCACTTTTAAACTTGAGACTGAACCTATGCCAACTGCATAAAATAATTATAAGTTTAATATTTGATTTAGTGAAAAAAATTAAAAATATTTGTCTTAGGGCAGCCCCCGCGGCCCAGCGGTTTGGTGCCACCTTCAGCCCAGGGCATGGAGACCCATGATTAAGTCCCATGTCAGGCTCCCTGCATGGAGCCTGCTTCTCCCTCTGCCTGTGTCTCTGCCTCTCTCTCTCTCTCTCTCTGTCATGAATAAATAAATAAAATCTTTTAAAAAAAATATTTGTCTTAGAAGAATGCATCATCATTCTCAGAGAGGAGAAATTGTTGGGGATCTGACATTAAAATTAGAGGTGTGTTCTAACCTTGTTTTTATAGCATACTAGATATTATACTATTCATATTAATTAAATGTCTATATTTGGATGAAAACTTTAAAAATTCACTCAATTCTACTAAAACAAAGAGTTTTTATTAAATAAACACTGAACAGAAATGCTGTCATGTTTATGTTTAGTTTTTCTTTGAAATTTCAGATAATTTTCATATGTGTGATGCTACCTTATTTAGCAGTTAGTTATGATTCTGTTGTCTTTATAATAAATTTATTTTATTTTACTCGGATATAATGTTATCTTCTTTAATTCTCCTATAATTCCTGCTTTTTATTAGTACTGCCACTCTGTCTTCTTGGTCATATTTTAAAGTTTTATATATTTTTTTGTTTTAGTTATTTGACTTGTTAATGCCACATATTTGAATTTGAGTTTTAATTTAATCCCCAAATATTTCTTTTAGTATGTTGGTTTAACTCATTGATATTAATTTTGATAAATAATAAGTTGGACCTTATTTCTTTTACCCTTCGTGTACTTTTCATACTTTCATGCCAAATTGGTTTTATCTTTTTTCCCTATTGTATTTTTCTATATTTCAAAAATTTCATTTTTTCTCAAGGTATTTAACATGCATATACTATTTTCACTTAAACACACACATACATACATATGTGTAAACCTTTCCTGCCAATAATATCAAAGTAATAAGATGATGCATTTCCTTTCCTTTTTCTACCCCCTATTCAATCATTGTGATTATAATATGTAATTAAAATATGTCATTACTAATAGCAGCTTATTTCCATTTCCTTTTTACGACTTATGATTCTTACATGTGCTTTCATTATTATGATAGTAGTAATGATTACATAATTTTCATAGTTTCACTGATATTTTCTTTCTCTTCCTCCTTTTTTTTCATTTTTGATGTGTTTAAAAAAATCTGGGTAGATTAAGTTTAATAATTTTCCAGGATATTTTATGGGTGTTTTATTTCCTCCTCCATCCTTACTTATCTGATATTTTATTGTTTTCACTTTTACACAGAGATAATAGTATACTTGGTTAAAATACTTGAAGTACTTTTTCCTTTAAACTCTATTTCTCAATAATATTTTTTATCCCTTGGGAATAATATGAAGCCCCCGCCCTATTACATTATGAAAATCATTTTAATTTTCTTCTCATATGCTTTAGCCACATTACTTTTTCTTCAAAGTACACTTAAAATATCAAGATATATCTTGAAGGAGATATTTTATCAAATTTTATAAATTTTGCTTATTACTAGACGGTGAGACAGTAAGGAGAATTCTAACTCTGGTTTCTTCTTTGGTTATGTGTATTTCATCATATCCTGTTCTCTAAATCTAGAACATTTATCTGAATATAGCATTCCTTCTTTATTCTGTTTTCCATTATTTATATTTTCTGAACAGCATCATTATTTACCCTTGTCCAAAGGACAGTCATATTCTAATATTATATTGAAGTAATCGGATGTTATTGAAATAATATATGCATATATGTTTTTTAAAAAAGTATTTGGCTACATGATCACACTTGATAGAAAGCTGTAAACAACTCTTTAGTGTTGATAAAATTCTTGAGTCTGGGAACCAACAAAGAAGCAGCACAGTGCAGTGGATAAAAGCATTGTCATAGTGATTAGGAAATTGCACCATCTTCTACCTGCTATGTGATCTCAGACAAATTACTTAAACTTTTTGGTTTAATCTCTACTTATCTATAAATGGAGATAATAGAGCTACCTACCAACCAGATAAAAATAGCTCAAGATAAATTTTTTTAGAGAACATATAAAGAAGATTATATAAATTCTCCCTTTAAGAAAAATATATCTTAATGCATATTCTTTTTTTTTAAGATTTTATTTATTCATGAGAGACACAGAGAGAGACAGAGGCAGAGACACAGGCAGAGGGAGAAACAGGCTCCATGCAGGGAGCCCGATGCGGGACTTGATCCCAGGTCCTCAGGGTCACCCTGGGCCAGAGGCGGGTGCTAAACTGCTGAGCTACCCAGGGATGCCCTAACGAATATTCTTATATCAATATTACATATCGGAAAACATTGCTTGCTGGATTTGTCTCTGAATTTTGTTTAATTATATTCCTTTGAAGGACTTTTTTCTGTCTTAAAATGCTACTACTGAAAGAAAGAAAGGAAGGGGAAAACAAGCTCTCCTCCTTATTTAATTCAGTAAGAATTTTTTAAAGATTTTATTTATTTATTCATGAGAGACAGAAAGAGAAAGAGAGGCAGAGACACAGGCAGAGGGAGAAGCAGGCTCCATGCAGGGAGCCCGACATGGGCCTCAATCCGGAGACTCCAGGATGACGGACGCCCTGGGCTGAAGGCAGGCGCTCAACTGTTGAGTGACCCAGGCATCCCTCAGTAAGAAATTTGCATTAAATTCCTTTATAATTACATTTATTTCAACTTTTAAAAAATCATAAAAGCACAAAGAATTGATTAATAAAAAATACAGATGACTTTATATGTATTAGATAAAATGAATAAAATAGTGGCAAAAATTAGTGAGCTTTTCCTTCCTAAAATTCTTTTCTAATGCTCTATTTGTTGTTCCTATTATTATGATAAACATACTAGAAAAAGGGAATCTTGCATATTGGGGACAAAATGTAAATCAGACCTTGCAAATATTTCTGCTTTCCTTCTTTCATTTTAGGAAATTATTTCCCAGAATTTTTCTTAGAGAGAAGTTTAAGCAGAATTCCTCATCTCAATTTGATGATTATTATTAATATAAGAAAATGCATCAATAAAAAAATCAATATATAATAGCTATAACTATTTAAACTTTGGGTTTTCCCAAGTGCAAAACTCATCGCTATATGGCATAGAGACTGGCTTTTGTTCTTAAAAGAATTGATCTAAACTCCACATCCTTAGCTGGATTCCTGCAGTATTTTCTTTGGCACTTACGTTTTGAAATGTGGCTGAGTAGTTTTAAACCCAATATCTGATGGAAACTGTTCAGTGCCAAACGACCCACAATTTGAACTGACAAAAATCCCATTAAAGAGGTCAAGAGTTAAAATTTCATAATATTTTTTAAAATAAGAGATTGACAGAGTACTGACCTATCCAATTAGAAATTTGGCATAGGAAAAAGTGAGGCAGACAAACTGGAAAAGAACCCAAAATACTGATCCTAAAGAAGAAATAGAAAGGTAAATTACTTTCCAGAAAGCAAGGACTTTAAAATTATTGAGACAATGTCTCCTCTTAACATCCTTTTTATTTTTAAATGCTACATTGTTATTGTTAATTATGTCAAATATATTTAAGAAGTCATTGCTGCCATTCTGGGAGTATTTCTGCTTTTCATCATCGTCTTAAGAAATTATTACCTGGAATTTTTTTCATAGAAAAATTTAAGCAAGCTTCCTCATCTCAATTTGATGATTACTATCACTCTAAAAAAAAAAAATACACCACCTTTTGCATCAAGAAAAATACAATATACAATAGCTGTATTGTTATAATATGGTAGTTGTATATTGGTTGGCATTACTATTATAGATACCGCTGTATTTCTGTTGTAATGAGTAGTGAAATGTAGGTTTTCCAAGTTAAAACTTCTAAGGGTAAGAGAATGGTGAACCTGATGGAGATGGAGTTTACTTAATGGTAAATAAGCAAAGCATGCTCTTTGACAGTTCTGTATTTAGTAACTTTATTCTTCAGTAGAAAAAGAATGGGCAGTTGTTCACCTAGTGTAAGGCAAGTTTCATATTTCTTTTTCATTTTTATCTCTCTTTTATCTCCTTGAAAACGGTTTCCCTTTTTTCTCATATTTTCTTCAATGATTTTTAATTATAAGAGTCTAAGCAATCAGTTTTGAGTGCTTCCAGATTAAGTTAAGTTTTATTTTAGGAATCTGCTATGGAGAATCTGATCAAGGTTATAAAACTGAGTGTAAAATATTAAATGAACCTGTAAAAAATGTTAAATTATATAATTTACTGGGAAGTAACATCATCATATTAAAATGGATAATGTTTTACAATACAAATAATGATTTTTTAAAAGATTTTACTTATTTATTTATTCATAAGAGACACAGAGAGAGGCAGAGACAAGGCAGAGGGAGGAGAATCAGGCTCCATGCAAGGAGCCTGATGCGGGATTCAATCTTAGAACCCCAGATCATGCCCTGAGTCAAAGGCAGATGCTCAACCATTGACCCACTCAGGTGTCCCAATACAAATAATGATTTTATTACACTGTATTTTTTAATATTTCCCAATGAGGTGACGTAGACTTTAAGATTAGACAACATATGATATACATATAATAGGCTCTCCAATATTTGATGATTTAAGTGTGTCTTCTTTTCTCTTTAATTTGGCAGCTCAACTCAGCTAGCTACTATTTACATGGCTCCTTGTGGATAAGTTATTTCATTATAAGAGCATTAAAATAAATCATATTTTGATACAGGAAAAAAAATCCCTTATTTAATTCTTAATTGAAAGTAAAATGAGGGGACGCCTGGGTGGCTCAGTGGTTGAGCATCTGCTTTCAGCTCAGGGCGTGATCCTGGAACTGGGGTTAAGTCCTGTCAGGCTCCCTGCAGGGAGCCTGCTTTCATTCTGCCTTTGTCTCTGCCTCTCTGTGTCTCTGTTCTCATTTATAATAAATGAATAATAAATGAATAAAATCTTCAAAAAAAAAGAAAGTAAGAAATGACATGCATGGAGAGAGGGTGATGATATATTTAGTATGCCAAATATTCTTTACATGTTATTTCCATCCTAGTTCTTATATTGCTTTCTTGAATAATACAAGTTCTCAACATTTCTAAAGATTACCAAAAATAAGTTATTTCATAATACAGATGCCTAAAAAAGTTATTTTTTTTCAGATTTTAGTCTTTAAGATATCTTTTATTTTGAAATGAAAAAGGAACCCTTAAAAATTAGAAATAATTTTCTTTTTACATTCTGATTTACAGTTATTTTTACTCCAATGTTGAAGATACACTGTCATAAAAACAGCCCATGTGGAAAAGTTTCTAAACCCTGGAAGGATTATGTTCTGAACAAAAATTAACGTGTAATTGGGGTTAAAATTAAACTGTTTCTCTACAAACGTTCTCTCAAGTGGTCATGTTAACTTTCAATTGTGCTTTTTAAAGATAGTGCCTTTCATTTCTCTATTGCCATATTTCGTTTACCTTGTTATGTGGTCACGAACTGAAACTAAAATAGAAATGGAATAAAACTTCATATTCTTCTTGCTCATTAATAATCCTCCAATTCATGTTTTATTTAAATGATTCCAAGCTGATGACACCCTCATTTTACAGAATTTGATCTGGCAGTCAAAAGATACTCTAACCACCCCTCTTCAGCTATTTTTTTACATTAGAACTTTATGGAATATGCTGATGGGAAATTTCAGTAGGAAAACACAGTTTTTACACACAGCAGGACAAATCACAGAATCCTCCCAACTGTAACAGCTTGAAAGTTAAAGATGAAAACATTTATAATGGTTTTGCTGCTGTCCGCAGAAAAACAACAAAATAATCTATTCAGTTGTTAAACATTCATAGAAAGGTACTCCTTAAAGATTACCAGAGTTTTCCTACCTATATTTTGTGTGTCCCTGTTCAAAACATAGAAGTAATAATCCTCTCATAACACTTATTTTATTCTTCATCTAAATGGAAGATTGATATGGAATAATCATTTCTCCATCAGTTTCCTAATCTATAAAAGCTCATACAGATATTGTTTGCTATCTAATGAAAATGTTAAAGTTATACATTATAATTGATGAAACTTTGGAAAATATAAAAAGCAAAGGCAAATGATGATGATTCCACAACACAGGGAAAATAATCAGTACCTGTTTTATATACTTTGTTCTCTTTTCTTGCATGTATTTTGAATATAGTTGATTATACTGCATGTGTTATTTTTTTCTGTTTATTCATTGCAGATCCTTCCAATCCATTCTGCTTTCTCTCATTCTAGTTCAGAGAAGAATTACTATGTTACTTCTAATATATATTTTACTTATGATATTATAAACCGTAATTTGTATTTACCTGGTAATTAGTGATGTTGAGCACTCTTCATTTACCTATGGCCATTTGTATATCTTTGGAGAAATGTCTATTCAATTCTTTTGCCTTTTTAAAATCACATCACTGGGGAGTTGCTAAGTTCCCTACACATTTTGGACTACTTATATAAGAAATTTGAAATAGTTAAACTCATAAAAGTAGAGGGGAGAATGGCAGTTGCCAGAAAATGAAGGTAGAGAAAATTGGGAGGTTTTAGAGGGTAAGAAATTTTAGTTACACAAGATGAATAAGTTCTAAAGAATTGCTATATAGGGGGTCCCTGGGTGGCGCAGCAGTTTGGCGCCTGCCTTTGGCCCAGGGCGCAATCCTGGAGACCCGGGATCGAATCCCACGTCGGGCTCCCGGTGCATGGAGCCTGCTTCTCCCTCTGCCTGTGTCTCTGCCTCTCTCTCTCTCTCTCTCTCTCTCTGTGACTATCATAAATAAATAAAAAAAATAAATAAATAAATAAAAAAGACTTAAAAAAAAAAAGAATTGCTATATAGCATAGCGCCTATAGTTAATAATGCATTATATACTTAAAATACTGTTAAAAGATAGATCTTGTGTTCTTATCATTAGTTAATAATAATAATTATTATAGTAATAATAATGATAAAGAGGGCAGAAGAAAGCTTTTGGAAGTACATAATCTCTCTGAATCCCAGACTTCTCCTTTCTAAATACGGGAATAATGATGCAGCTACAAAGCTGTCATTTTTGAGGCATATTAACATGGTTTACAAAACTCTGGAACACATCAAACATTAGGTAAATATTAGTCCCTGTTTTCTCTCCCAATTTTCCCCAGTGTAATTTAACTATTGGAGTCTGATTTTGTTCCAAATTTGTATAATAATCATCAACACATTCCATAATTTATATTTACCACTTAGTGAGGAAAACTGGAATTGCCAAAATTCCAGATATTTAGAATACCAAAAGGAACAAAAGGAGGAAATATTAAAAGTTTTGTCAATGTTGTGAAACATTGTGAACATTAATAGCTGGAATGGGGAAGTTGAAAGCATAGTATATTTATGTTTAACTTAGTTTATTGCATTATTTGCCCATATTTTCTCTTTAAGAAAATGTGTTATCAATCTATGCAATAGGAATCTTTCATTATGGGCAGCCCGGGTGGCTCAGTGGTTTAGCGCCGCCTTCAGCCCAGGGCATGATCCTGGAGACCTGGGATTGAGTCCCATGTCGGGCTCCCTGCATGGAGCCTGCTTCTACTCCTGCCTGTGTCTCTGCCTCTCTCTCTCTCTCTCTCTCTCTCTCTCTCTCTGTGTGTGTGTGTCTCTCATGAATAAATAAATAAAATCTTAAAAAAAGGAATCTTTCATTATGTTAAATTGCATAGGATTGACCTTCATGTAGAGTTGGAACTGATATAATATTTTTATTTCAAAATAAATCCCTAAAGAAATGTTAACGTGAAAAGTACAGTCCTTTTCCATGGGATTAAAGATGTCTTCATCAAGAGTTATAGTAATTTTTAGTATTGTAATAATAAGCTAAACTAGTTATTGTGGGCCTTAAAAAAGAACTTATTTGAAGAGAGCTCTTTTTAAATGAAAACGTTTATCATCACAATGAAGGTGCTAGAAATGATGTCAGTATTTGCAAAAATCTACATCATCTTTATATATGGTGATTAACAATTCCATACATCACCAACAATTTCATTCATCATCAAGACAAACATACTCCATAATCCATCCCGCATCTGTCTCCCCTCTGGTAACTATCAGTTTGTCCTCTATAGCTAAGAGTCTGTTTCTTGATTTTTTTCTCTCTTTTTTTCCCTTTGCTTGTTTCCTAAGTTCCACATATGAGTAAAATCATATCATATTTTTCTTTCTCTGACTGCCTTGTTTTGCTTATCATATACCCTCTAGCTCTATTCATGTCATTGAAAATGGCAAGATTTCTTTCTTTTTGATAGCAGAATAATATTCCCTTGTATTTCTATACCACATCTTCTTTATCCATTCATCAATCACTGGACACGGGCCGTTTACTTATCTTGGGTATTTCAAGTAATGCTGCAATAAGGGTATATGTATCCCTTTGAATTAGTGTTTTTGTATTCTTTGGGTAAATACCCAGTAGTACAATTGTTGGATCATAGGGTGACTCTATTTTTAACTTTTTGAGGAACCTTGATACCTTTTCTATAGTGACTGCACCTGTCTGCATTCCAGCAACAGTGCAAGAAAGTTTTTTCCTCCACATCCTCACCAACACCTCTTGTTTCTTGTGTTATTGATTTTAGCTATTCTGAGAGGTATGATGTGATATCTCATTGTAGTTTTGATTTGCATTTCCCTAATGGCAAGTGATGATGAACACCACTGATAGGGATTACATTAAATGTGTTGACTGTTTGCATGGTATAGTCATTTTAACAATATTATTCTTAAATCCATGAGCATGGAATGTCTTTCCATTTTTTTGTGTTATCTTCAATTTCTTTCATTATTTTTTTTTTTTATAGTTTTCAGAACACAGAGGTCTTTCACCTCTTTGGTTAGGTTTATACCTAGGTATCTTCTTATTTTTGGTGTAATTTTAAATGGGATTATTTTCTTAATTTCTGTTTCTGCTGCTTCATTATTGATGTATAGAAATGCAACAGGTTTCTGTGCATTGGTTTTGTGTACTGTGGCTTTACTGAATTCATTTATCGGGAGTAGCAGTTTTTTTTGGCGGAGTCTTTTGGGTTTTCTATATAAAGTATCATGTCATCTGTGAATAGTGAAAGTTTTCTTTCTTTTTTACCTATTTGGATGCCTTGCATTTCTTTTTGTTGTCTGATTGCTGTGGTTAGGACTTCTGGCATTAAGTTGGATAGAAATGGTGAGAATGAAGATCTTTGTCTTGTTGCTCACCTTAGGGGAGATGTTCTCAGTTCATTGAGGGCTTTATCATGAAAGGATGTTGTACTTTGTCAAATGCTTGTCCTGTATTTACAGAATCGATCATATGGTTCTTATCCTTATTTTATTGATATGATAGATTGTTGACTGATTTGCAAATATGGAGCCCCCCCCCCTTGAAATCCAGGAATAAATTACCAGATTGTGGTGAATAATTTTTTTAATGCAGTGTCATATTTGGTTTGCTAGTGTTTTTTTGAAGATTTTTACATGTATGTTCATCAGGGATATTGGCCTGTATTTCTCCTTTTTGGTGGTGTCTTTATCTGGTTTTGGTATCAGGGTAATGCTGGGCTCAGAATGGATTTGGAAGTTTTCCTTTCTTTTCTATTTTTTATTTTTGAATAGTTTGAAAAGAAGAGGTATTAACTCTTCTTTAAATCATAGAGTATCTTTGTGAAACATTTGCTCCTGGACTTTTGTTCATTTGGGAGGTTTTTGATTACTGATTCAATTTCTTTGCTGGTTATTTATCTGGTCAAATTTTTCATTTCTTCTTGTTTCAATCTTGGTAGTTAATATGTTTCTAAGAACTTATCAATTTCTTCTAGCTTGTCCAGTTTGTTTGCATATAGTTTTCACAATATCCTCTTATGATTATTTTTATTTTTGTGGTATCCATTGTTATTTTTCCAAATCTGCATTTTTAAATACCTGTGCAAATAAAGGCTCCTGGCTATGTTTCATAAGTGGCTCTGCAATGGGATCCATATATAAAATCCTTTCTAAAATGTTTTTATATTTGATAGCTATAAGACCAAAGTAGTGACAGTCAATATATATAAGAAAAAAAGACCCAGAGATCACAAACTCACCAGTTCAGGACAAAATGAATTATTTTGGTAAGATAATTAATTTTTATGAAGTCCTATCAACCATGGTTTTGTCTGAATATAATTATATATTTTTAAATAGATATTTGGTCCATTAATTTTCTATTTCAAACATTTTAGTGGGTATATATTTTTATAAGGTAAGCTCCTTATTTTCTTCTGTAAAGCAATTAGATACAAACTATTCCTGACATTACAATAACTCTGACTAGTATTTCTGTACTTTATTTTAATACTTTAGATATTGATGACATAAATATAAGACATATTTTAAAATCTCAACATGAGAAAACTAATATCCTAATTTAGAAGAAAAAAGTTAATGAGAAGTTATTTAGAATTGAAAAGACAAACATAAAGAGGGAAATGATGTAATTAAATCTACATGTAATTAAATGCTGGCAAATACAAATGACATTGATTTTCTCTATTTGGTGTATTGTACATAATTGTCAAGAAATGTTCACTCATTTAAAACAGAAGCACAACAAATGACTACTTGGGATTTCAATTATGTGTAATACTACAAACAAAGTGTTTGGGAGTTGGAAAGTCTTTATTTTTCCATTTAGGAAGAAAATCTATTTTCCCAGAGACAATTTGGTGAATTTTTCATTTCCAAGAAACTAGAGCTCAAAGCAAATAGAGGAACTTTGATCATCTACTTAACAAAACTGGGACACTTTAAGAAAAGATACATTAAATATCTGTATTTCTGAGGAAGTCATCAACTAGTTTCAGATATTCACATTCCTATTCTTCATACACAGAGTTCCTCAGCAGTGACACTATGACATTTTGTACTACTTTTTTTTTTTTTAATAATGGGAGTGTCCTGTGCATTTCAGGATGTCTAACAACATCTCTAGCTTCTAGTCACTAGTCCACTATCCACCTGAATTATGACAGTAAAAAAAAAAAAAAAAAAAAAAAAAAATCTGCATTTTACAGATACTTCCTAGGGAGACAACATTACTCCAGCTGAGAACTTTTTAATCTATACTGGGAACATAAAGCATTGTTTACCCATTATTTTAGGGCATTTAAATTTTTTCCAGTGTTTGGCTATTATGAGTAAAGCTTTTTGAAACGTCTGTTTACAAGGCTTTCCATCGATAAAAGTTTTTATTTCTCTTTGGTATACCTAGCAAAATTATAGAAGGGTATTTTGTCTGGGGCATCATCTTTCCACACTGGTTTCTGCTGAGTGCTCCTCATTCTTATGTGGTCTACAGTTTACTGCTACATTGTCTTATTGTCAGCCTCAGGACTCCTTTGCATTTGGCACTTTCTTTCAATTGCTTATGGGTTTCTCTTAAGAATGAGAGTCATTTTTGTTATGGCTGGGCCATGCTAAGTTGTGGGAAAGGCAGTGGGTTTTCTCAGATCCTTTCATGTCACACTCAGGCAAATGGAATATTCCTGTTCCTCCTTTAAAATGTTGAGACACGAGAACTTTACTTGGCTCACTAGCCCCTTTCCACCTATGCTCCTCTACTAATACCTTGCATTCTCCACTCGTTCTATCGGGGGGAGCAAAAAACAAAGGCAAACTCTTTAGACTCACATTCAACAAATGTATCTGAAGCCCTTCTGTTGCACCACTACAGTAGGTCCATTTTCAGATAGTTTTCTGGACCCAGATCTCGAATATCAAGAATAGCTCTTCTCTCACTGCTGAATAGGCTTCCTGTCTTCACCAGTAAGCTAAATAACAGATATATCCATCTATGACCCAGTGATTAAAAGGTCAAAAAGCCCCTGCCATGGCAACTGATACTTCTTACCCACAAAACTGGAGAGAAGACATTGGAAAGCTCTACAGAAGGGCCTTGTATTATCTTAACTGGATTGCCAGAAGCAACAGCCAAGGCCCCTAAGAAAATGATCTACATGCCATTTTTCTCTTCCAACACTGGCACAAAGACATCTAATTGTCGGGGGAATAATAAGAGAAGGGAAAACATCCAGAACCCTGGCTTCAAGGAAATCTCCATAATATATAGTTTTAGCTTTCCAATTTCTCTAAACATGGGGAGGGAGGAATATATTAGAATAAATTCAAATATCCCTTTACTGAAGCAGGTTTACTATTTAGCTAGGGACAGATAAGTTCTGGTACCTCTCTGGTATAGATTTCAATAAATGCTAGTGTATTTGTGAGTTGCTAAGTGTTCTAAGTAAGGTGGAAAAATCAAGCTGCTTACAGAAAGCATTAAAGTATGAGCGTTTATGGTAAAATGCCAAAATACATCTCAAGAAAAAGTGGTCTGACTCTCTACAGCACATGTGGAGGAAAAATCACTTCTATGCCTACTTTTGTACTTATAATATTATATTATTTATAATGCTGTTTCATTATATAATATTGTATTATTATAGTGTAAATTTCTTCCCAATTATATAAGCCTAGGATCACACAACACCTGTTTGTGCTCCTGCGCTCTGCAGATTCCAATACAGACATTGTATAAGCAACTGTCTGGAGCTTAAGAAATAAGTATGGGCTGGTACTATATATTTGGGAATTGTCAGTATACAGAGGCAATTTAAAGTTATGAATCAAAATGATATTACCAAGGACGTATAGATAGAAAAGAGTTCAAAGAAAGATTCCTCAGGCACACCCAAAATTTAGAGGCCCTGAAGAATCCAATGTTAGAGACACTGCAACAGGATGAAAAAAGTCACTAAAGATAGTGAAATAGGAAAATTAACAAATGTGGTGGTTCAGAAGATTAAAATAAATATTTCTAAGGGGACGTGATCAGCAAGGCCAAGATGGCTCTTACAATAATATCAAAGATAAAGTTAGTAACAGCAAAAACACTAGATAATATGAATCACACTTACCTTATGCCAAGCAGTATTCTGAGCACTTTAGGTCTTTTAAAACTCAATCCTCACAACAATTCCATGAGGGAAATGTTAGCACATTTCCAAATTTGCAAAAGACCCAAAAGGTGAAGTGACACATCCAAGATCATACAAGTAGTAAGTAGAGGACCCAGGCCTCCTGGCTCCAGAGGTCACATGCTTAAACACTCTTTTATATAAATTATGTCTGTGTCTGAGAACAAGCACAAACATTTGTATCTTCTTTCCATGAGTTTTGCCAATGATTACTTTAGACTCGAATGTGTTCATTGTCCATGAAATTTGCTTATTTAGTCCAATTATGGGTAATTTATTTCCCTCTCACAAATTAATAACTCATATGAACTGAAAAAGCAACTCCATGATTTTTTTTTTTTGAATCCTAGATTTTATTCCCAGGAATTACTTTTTTCCTGACTTCATACTCCCTTTAGGATAGTCAGATACCTGCATTTTTTTGTCTAATTGTCAAACACTGACACACCACTCAAATGTAAAGAAGGGCAGAAATTGAGCTGCTGGTGAAAGATTCAGTGCACCTGTTTCTAATTAAGAGCTGGCAGTGGCTGCTAAATCCCTCTTCTACGTATCTGGACAGAGGCTCTGGAGATCATGTCGTCTCTTCATCCTCTGAGTTACTCCAGAACCAGTCCAGCAGGGAGGGTCATCATCCCTGTTGTAAGAGATTCTCCCCACAGGGAGTCACACCCTCCAGCAGAGCTCAAACCATAATTGAGATTTCCTGGCAAATTCCATGTGTAGACAATCAAACCCTAAAAAGCCTTGCAGGAAAGACTTTCCATTGATTTCAGCTGTGCCTAATTCACCACAAAACTTTACAGAAGGCAATAAATCGGTTAGTGTTTTAAGACAGATTCTTTTATTATAGGAAACCAAAAAAAAAAAAAAAGGAAAGGAGCAGATGAAATGTATTTTCTCTGAAGGTGAAAAGAAATCTCTGCCCTTTATGTCACTTCAGATGCCCACAACTAAACATGACCAACGGGTGGGTAGAATTTGTGTTTTGCTGTGAATTTTATTTCCATGTAGCAAAGATGCTCTTCTTCGGCTTATAAAACGGTCACAAAAAGAATGAGAATCAGACACCTTAAAATTATTCAGTGGCAGCTGTGTGATGTGATGTGACTGACTGTCACTAATACCTATGGCATAATCTGTATTTATAAACAGAGTTTGCTACTTGTCACGAATCCCAAAACAAATACATTTGTTGTACTGTGATGCCCTTAGGAAGAATTGCATTTGATCATCTGCCTTGGTCTTCTTTGGACGATTTTAACTGAAATAAAAGAACTGCAGTCATATCTGAGCTAAAGGTCCCACCGAATTGATAAAAGAGAGTGTCAAAAACCTATTTCTTTGAAAATATTGGAAAGATCCCCAGTGGGGTTGGGGTTATGTGGAAATCCTGCCACAAATAAAATGAAGGAGAAATTTCCCGTTCCTGGGAACAACTGAAAAACTGAATAATGATGACTTTGTTAAAATGATGTATAGAGCATATTAAACAAACAAACACAAATCGTCATAACCAAATTTATCTGAGAATTTTACAAAGAATAGAGTAGAGCATCTGGATGTTGTAGTTTTGGTGTTTATATTCCAGGAAAAAATCATTTTGTCATCAGTTTCATCAGTTTTTTTTGTTGTTGTTGTTGTTGTTTGTTTTTTTTTGTCATCATTACATCAGTTTAATGTAAAGGTGCCCGTATGTATACCAAATTCATGGGGAATTCTTTTCTGGAGCTGTTAATATTTTGTTTCTTTAAATTGTTTATTAAATAGCCATCCCAAGAACCTAGAGAATTATTTCCCTAAAAATGTATATAACAAATTTAATTTGAAATATCCTATACTTTTAGTCCAGTTCACATCTAATCATATTCGTGACCTGTTTCTTAATTAATAGTGTTGAATGTTGGAGTACTAAAACATTTCAAATTACAAATATCCTAAAGGGGGAATAATTGGTGAGAGTGGACAGGAAATAATTATTTTGTTTGCTTCTTTTCTTTGTTGGGTTGAAAGTACAGATTGTTTATTGAGAATAACATCATAAAAGCATATATATTTGTATATATATATCTATATCTATATATATATAAGGTATTATGGATGGAGAACAGATATAAAAATGGAACTTTCACGTATTTAAAACAGTCTCCTCAGGGGTGCATGGTTGGCTCAGTCAGATAATCATCTGCTGTTGGCCCGGGTCATGATCCCAGCATCCTGAGATCAAGCTCCACATTGGGCTCCATGTGCAGTAGGGAGTGAGCTTCTCATTCTACCCCTCTCCCTTGCTTCTGATCTCTTTCTCTTATGCTCTGTCAAATAAATAAATAAAATCTTTTTTAAAAATCTCATTAGATAAAAGGTGTTAACTGTGTTATGTCTTTATTTCCTGGCCGTGGAGTTAGGACTGAATTTGGGTCTGTTCCTTACCAGTTGTGTGACTTTGGGCTCATTAGTAGTCTTAAATGTATAACTGGGATACTAATATAATTTACTTAATACAGTGGTTACTGGGCAAAATGGAATACTATATATAAAGAGCAAGAGAAAGTAACAAGTACTCAATATATGGTAGCTATTTTTTCTCCTCATTAAATTATGTAGTTTAGTATTATAAAAACAATATTTTTGACATGCATAAATTGTAGAAGTTTATTATATTTCAAATACAGATGACCTATTAACCTTTATTCTTCATTTTTCTATGAATTATAGTTTTTAACTGAGTTGAATAATCTTAATAAATGAATGTCTTTATCAACTAGTTTTTTTATACAATGATTGATTATCAAAAACAATTGCTCCCAAGAGGAGCCAAACTTTTAGGATGCCTTGGCCTAAAGATAGTTATCAAATTGACAATTTTAAAGTGGCTTTACAATTTATATCATTGTTACCACTTTTTATTTATTTATTTATAAGATATTATTTATTTATTCATGACAGACACAAAGAGAAAGGCAGAGACATAGGCAGAGAGAGAAGCAGGCTCCATGCAGGGAGCCCAATGCAGGACTCAATCCTGAGACTCTGGGATCATGACTTGAGCCAAAGGGAGACGCTCAACCGCTGAGCCATCCAGGGGTCCCTATTATTACTTTTTAAATCATGATTATGAATCTCTGTAATTTGTTCAAATGAAGGGTATCACTTAATGATATAAAAGCTTGGTTAAAATTAATAGTTCTCCACCAAATTTCTTTTAGGTATGACAGTCTATCTCCCGACCTTACTTACTTCAATATATAGTCAATTCTTACAGTTTATGGTAGGTATAGTCTATAAAGTAGATACAAATGCTCAATTAATTAGTTCTGAATCATTGCTCCCAGGAAAATCACAGAGTTCAGTTCCTGTGAGCCTATGGTCACATTTTCAGAAATTGATTATTGGATGACTCGTTTCATGTGTTTCTGTTTGAAGATACTTTATTTAAAACACATCATTGATTCGTTAATATTGAGCTAAATGAACTCAGTAGAAGTCAATTGCTCTATAACTCCTACCTAAAGAAAGCTTATCTAACACATGTATTTTTTTTCCCTAAGGCACATCACAGCCTGCTTGTACTTAGGCACAGGAAACCCACTTCAACACTATGCATGGGTGTCAGTAAAAACAGAGAAATCACCAACAAAAAGCACAAAAATTTTAAAATGTGGCATTAAATAGATGATAGAAATAACACTAATTTACAATATAACAGGAAATTGAAAAAGTTTGAAAAAAACTGAAAGAAGACAGAAACTTTAGCTGGGAACATGTGTGAGGCAACTCAAATTTTTGCTTCTCTACTTATGTCTATAAATGATCATGAAAGTGTCATGAGTATTCATTTGGGGGTTATGAATACATTTTATTTTGTAGGCAAATTTGCAAATATGGAACCCATGAATAATTAGAGTTGACTGACTGTATTTATGGTGAAATGCTGTCTCCATTGGATAAGTCTATTGGAACTGGGTCCTATTTTTCAAGTTGCCATATATTAATCATAAACTTCTGTCCTAGAAAGAATGCAGATCAACCAAATCCCCCTCTCCACCTCCCCCACCCCCGCCTAAAAAAATGTCATCTCCTTTTATGTCTTTCCTGTGAGAGTTGAGGAGAATTTTTTTTTAAAGATTTTATTTATTTATTCATGAGAGACACACAGAGAGGCAGAGACATAGGCAGAGGGAGAATCAGACTCCATGCAGGGAGCCTGATGTGGGACTCAATCCTGAGACCCCAGGATATCACCTTGGGCCAAAGGCGGAAGCTCAACCTCTAAGCCACTCAGGCATTCCTGGGGAGAATTTGTGTAATAAGGGAAAGAGATCTATTTGATGCACTTTAACTCTAAAAAAAAAAAAAAAAAAAAATTACCATAAAAAAGATTTTCCTTGTAACACAATACCCTATATTTCTGAGCAACAATGACAACAATAGTAACAAAAGAGCAGCTTTTCTTTTTAAAATTTTCTTGATTTAGGTATGCAAATCACTACCCTAAAAGTCTGCACACATCCTAGAAGTAAATACAATTAAATATATTCTTGTGGCTTTACTAGCCTCATTATGTACTCCAGCTTTACTTCAGGGAACAATGGTTTACCTGACACCACATTTTGTAGCTCTTCAGGTCACGGAAAGAAAAATAGCACAGATGTTGCCAAACTCAAAACTAAAAAATAAAGACAGAAGGTTCTCTGACTAGTTGATAAGGAAATATGTCTCCAGAGAGAAAATATTGACTTGATAAACACTGTTTTATTTATTATCTCAACTTCTTTTCACATGGTTTAAGATGGGTATCTCAATCATAATTTTATCTACCCAAGAGTTTCATGGGTTTGTTTTGTTTGATTTTGGCTTTTAAAAGTCATCTTGAAATGGGAAAATTGATCAAGCAGATAAATTTTGACATCTTCTAAATTCAGTGAAAGATGATGAAGAGTGGCTAGAAAATTTCTAAAGAACATTCTCTTTAGAGATTCCTAAAAATATTAATTCAAACTTGAATATTCAAACAGTAAAATGTATTTTGAAGCTATGCTTCTTTATTTCTCTCATGCTATGATAATCAGACAAAAGTAATTCTTTATTAGTAATCACATTTTTTAAAAAGATTTTATTTATTCACAAGAGACACAGAGAGAGAGAGAGAGAGGCAGAGACACAGGCAGAGGGAGAAGAAGCAGAGACACAGGCAGGGGGAGAAGCAGGCTCCATGCAGGGATCCGGATGTGGGACTTGATCCTGGGTCTCCAGGATCATATCCTGGGCCTAAGGCAGGCACTAAATCGCTGAGCGACTCAGGGATCCCAATGATCACATTTTTCAATCAATGGCTCTTCCATAATTACAAGAAAAAATAATATATCTAAAGAAAAAAGAAAAGTATAATTTCAAAACAGAAAGAAAACAAGATGATTCTGTTGCTAAATGTGCAAGGGTTTAGTGACATTCAGAGTTTTGCTGGCCAATTTTTAATAATCAGTTATTCAAACACACACATAAACAACCTATTAATGCAAAGTGTTTTCCATTCTTCATTGTGCAAATATTACAAGCATGTTTGATTTCTAACTACCAACATGTCCAGAAAGGTGGAACACAGATAGGGGAAGTGACAGAAACATTCAGCTCTCATAAACTGGTAAAAGAGGACTTCAGCACAATTCTGGTTATTTTTCAACAATTTTTTCATAAATATGATCTTTTTACCAATTAACTGATGAAATTACATTCTTAAAGGATATTGTTTATTTTACATTATATATAGCTCTCAGGGCAAAAGATGCCAATATTCTTGAAACTTAACTGATCTCACTGATTTTTTTTTCTAAAAATTTTATATACTATTGAAATACTGTTATTAGTATTTATTGTAAAAGACAAAAACTATCATTTATAAATACCTACTTTGTATATAAATGATTACTACTTATAAATATTTAGATTGACATAGTTAGACTGAAAATAAATTTTGCTTTTCATCTGGCATCCTTCCTAATGTATAAAAGGACAATATATGAGTGTATATGTTTGTGAGTATGGGTATGTTTGTGGATGAGTATGAAGACAAATGTGTTTGTGAGAAAGAAAAGAAAAAGACAGTAGAGAGAAAGATTATCTTTCTTAAGTACTGTTAAAATATTACCAGTAAACTTAATCATCAAGAAAATATCATATAACTCACTGGGTGGCTAGGAGATTATTTATGATAAGTGTCTTATGAATATATCAATATATTGAAAGTATTAACTTTTTTTCAGTTACATTTATTGTCTCTGTTTTGTTTTTTATTTCATATTTTCTTTTTACTCTAGAGTTAAGATTCTAAAATAGGATTACTTTTTCTCTCTTTTTGTGTTTGGTATTTGTAATAAGGTTTTAATCATCAAAGTTTGTTTTCAGGTATTTGAAGCAGTAGTAGAGGAGAAACTGAATCATAGTTTAGGAACATTGCTATAAATTCCTATTCAAATTTTGTATAAGTAATTTTTTTTATTTTATTCTATAATTGCATCATTTTGCATTAACTCATGCTTAAAGCAGATTTAACTTCCATGCAGTATCAAGTTAATGCAGTAGTTTTCATAATCACTTCTATTGCAAACAATTTTTTCAATTTAAAGAGTATAAAGTTTTCACTTAAACTTTGTTTTTTTGTCTCTTTTTGTTCTAACTGAAATAAGATCAGATAGGCCCTTAAAGATTGCTATTTTGGTAATGCTAATTTAACAAGTAAGCTGGCTAAAGTGTAAATTTCAGAGGTTTAAACTATGACTTTCATGCAAATTTGAAATGAGCATATGCCAAATGTTTTATTCAACTCATTATTTAATTAAGGAACAATAGGATGCTAAAATTAGTTGGAAGAGCTTTTGATGACCTCCTATTTACAGACAATTTAATTAATGAAAGTTAACTTTTTTTTTTTTTTTAAGATTTTATTTATTCATGAGAGACACTGAGAGAGAGGGTGGGGGGCAGAGACACAGGGAGAGGAAGAAGCAGGCCCCATGCAGGGAGCCCAATGTGGGATTTGATCACGGGATTCCAGGATCATGCCCTGGGCCGAAGGCAGGCGCCAGACTGCTGAGCTACCAGGGGATCCCCTGAAAGTTAACTTTTGATTGCCATATTAGATACTAAATGGTTATGTCTTATTGGATAACAACAAACTTTCACTGAAGAGAAATTATTTACATTTATGTACAATTGTCTACGTCTTAACATGTAAATACACTAAATTTGTGGCCTTTAATAAATAATCTTAGTGCAGTTTCCTGATTTTCTTGTATTTTTCCAATCCTATTAAAGGAATTGTCCTAAATTGATCTATTTTACACTTAAACATAATTTGAGATATTTAATGTTTGATGAGATGAAAGCTAAAATGTATTTAGATTCTTCAACTTTTCTTGCAAATATCAACACATTTTCAATGAATATTATTGACTCCCAGCTTTGTACCAGATATTGTTCTGTATGCAAGATATACAATAATAATCAAAGTAAAAATCCCTGCCTTCATTAAATTTAAATTGTAGGGACAGGAGAAAACAGACATTAAAATTACTCAGAATATAAAAGTAAACTCTATATCCTTTTTAAAAAATATTTATTTATTTATTTTAGAGAAGGGGAGGGGCATAGAGAGAGGGAAAGAGTTGAGTAGACTCCTGGTTGAGTATGGAGTTTGACTAGAAGTCTGACTGGGGCCTCCATCTCAGGACCCTGAAATCAGAAGCTGAGCTGAAACTAAGAGTTAGCACTTAACTGACTGCACCACCCAGCCACCCGAATTCTATAACATTCTTGAATGTGTTATGATAAAGAAAACACTATAAAAAGATAATGGGAATTTTGAATGGAGACTGGGGGAGAGGAAGATTTCAGCATGGAATTGGGTAATTAGGGTAGTCTCATTAAAATGATGAGATAAAGAGACAAAAAGAGAGAATAAACCACACATAGTTTTAATAGAAAGAAAGAAAGAAAGAAAGAAAGAAAGAAAGAAAGAAAGAAAGAAAGAAAGAAAGAAGAAAGAAAGAAAAGAAGAAAGAAAGAAAGAAAGAAAGAAAGAAAGAAAGAAAGAAAGAAAGAGAAAGAAAGAAAAAAAAGAAAAGAAAAGAAAAGAAAAGAAAAGAAAAGAAAGAAAAAAAAGAAAAGAAAAGAAAAGAAAAGAAAAGAAAAAGAAAAGGAAAGAAAAGAAAGAAAAGAAAAAAGAAAAGAGATTTACCCCAGTAGAAACAAACACAGTTAACATCAAGATCTTGGCTTCTAGGCAGCCCCAGTGGCCCAGCGGTTTGGTGCTGCCTTTGGCTCAGGGCTGATCCTGGAGACCTGGGATCGAGTCCCACATCAGGCTCCCTGCATGGAGCCTGCTTCTCCCTCTGCCTGTGTCTCTGCCTCTCTCTCTCTCTCTCTCTTGTGTCTCTCATGAATAAATAAATAAAATCTTAAAAAAAAAAAAAAAGATCTTAGCTTCTATATACCATTCATCTACAAAAGGAACCAAGGATCCTTAAATAAACGGCTGATGTTAGGACTAGAATAGTGAAAACACAAGATAATCCTTGAGCATTTTGTAGGGCCAGGAAGTGAGAAGTGCAGAAAAAAATAAAAAGCTGGGGCTGATTAAAGAAATACAGAAGCCAATGTTAAAGGGCCTCTCGATGGCCTAGGCTGGAACAATTTGAGCAACAAAATAAGTAACATAGTACTAGACTGTATTCCAAAATATAAAATAAATATTCATAAGGTCATATTGATATAAATGGATGATTAAGTAAATACAGAAGAATAAAGAAATCTTTACAGAAGAATTCTAATGCATGTAGATTACACCTTTCCATTGATAGAACTTAATCCTATTTTCCCTCGAAGGTGGCTCAGTGTAGTGATTGGTGTCCTATTAATAGAATATGGAAAGGGAAAACTTATAACTATATAATAGAGAAACCTGACAAACACTACCTTAACCAAGTGATCAAGAATAACATCCTCAGTTATGTCATGTGGATATCATTTATTTCCTAATATGAAGTGATGAGTGATATTCTTTCCAAAAACCCATAATCATAGTCCAATCATGAGAAAAAAAGAACCCTAACTTAAAGCGGATTCTATGAATTATCTGAGTAGTACTTTCCCAAACAGCAAAAATCATGAAAAAAAAAAAAAAAAAGAGTAAGGAACCATCACACAAGAAGAAAATAAGGGGACGTAACTAGATGAATTATGTTATAATAAATGGTATCCTCCAAAAGCAAAAAAAAAAAAAAAAAAAAAAAGATTTTAGTGGAAATCCAAATATGGCATTTAGTTGATAATAATGTACCAATATTGGTTTTCAATTTTGACATATATACTACACGGTACTATGAGATAATATAATATCAGGGACAACTAAAATTAGCTAAGGGATACAGAAGAACCCTGCATATTATTTTTGCAAGTTTTCTGTAAAATTATTCCAAAATAAAATGTTAATTTTTATTTATTTTTTAATCAATTAATTAATTAATGGGAGAGAGCACATGCTCCTGCACAGCAGGGGGAGAAGCAGGGGGAGGTGTGGGATGGTGTGAGTAGGTAGGTTGACTTTGGGGCTCAATCCCACACCTTGAGATCATGACCTGAGCCCAAAGCAGTTGCTTTAATGACTGAGCCACACAGACACCCCACCAAATGTTAATTTTTTTTCCAAATGTTAATTTTTAAATAAAGGTGAGATTTATGGAAAAATTTGAGTGAAGTAAAGGAGTGAGCTTTGAGAATATTCAGGCTGAGGGCATGGGTAGAAGTATTCTAGATAAAGGCGGCAAAGGCCTGTTAAGTGCCTGGGTTGTCAAGGAACAGCAAGGAGGCAAGTGTGTCTTCCTACAACTGAGCGAGGGGTCAGTAAGAGAAGAGAAGTTATTTCTTAAGGAGAATGACTGTGTGTGCGTCTGTGCTTGTGGGTGTGCACATATTTGTGTTAGCACACATGTGCATGCATGTGTTTGTAGGAATCTCTGCCAACATTTGCAAGATTTAAAATGTGTTTTTTTTTTCTCACTGTTTACATCAGCTACTATTTTTGTTATTTTCCCATCTCCTAACTACAAATACATTGTCAACTTTATTTCTTGAGAGGAGGATTATTTCTCAGTGAAATCGAGGACAATGGGAGAAATAATATAGTGTATTTCCATATTTATTTATATGTGGAATTTTGAGTTCATATTTCTGGCCAGTACAAAATAAAAATATTTCATGGCACTTTCTAAAATAAAAATATTTCATGGCACTTTCTAAAATAATAAGCAGATTAGACTTCATTACACTAATATTTTTTTTTAATTTTTTTTTTTTTAATTTATGATAGTCACACAGAGAAAGGGAGAGGCAGAGACACAGGCAGAGGGAGAAGCAGGCTCCATGCACCGGGAGCCCGATGTGGGATTCGATCCCGGGTCTCCAGGATCACGCCCTGGGCCAAAGGCAGGCGCCAAACCGCTGCGCCACCCAGGGATCCCCTCATTACACTAATATTAATAATGATTAACTTGGCTATGATTATAGTTCCCAAACTAATATAAACATTTACTTACAAATCGGTATCATTTGCTTTCTTTTTATTTGCCTAGTGTATAATTAAATCATCACTAAACCATCTTCTATGCATGCAAAAAAGTACCCTTCTCTTGCATTAAAATTTTTGACAACTGTGACGTATCACACTCTATGTTGTCACGCAAAATAACCACTACAATCAATATAAAACTATAGGTAGAATCTAAAAATATTTTTGGAGTCGCAGAGTTTCAAAGGATTTCCTTTCTTTGGTATTTGTGATACAATCAGTCATAAATCCATCTATTTGTACGGTGTTAAAATAGTAGTACCTTGTTCAGCCTCTTTTAGAGGTTTATTTTCCAACTAAAGATCTGCTTTAGTTAGGTGCAATTAGTATAACTTTATACTATGCCAAAAAAGCTACAGTGAAACATCTTCTTAACCACATAATACATTCAAGCCATCTGTTTCTTACTGTATTATGTTTCTAAACTACCAGATTATTGTTTCATCCATAAAATTATGTCTCTAGAGAGAAACAACAAAAAATAAAGTCAAAATTTGAATACATATATATACACACAGTGATATATATCGTGATATATACTAATATATATGTGTGTGTGTGTGTATATATATATATATATATATATATATATAGTGTTTAAAAATATTTTACCTGTCACAATTTTATCAGTGTTGAAAGGATGTTCCTTGGAGATCTTCTAGTCTAAATTTCCTACCGACTCTAACATCATTTTTTCCAGTAACTATGAGAACCTGTCAGTTTATTATTCTCTCCGACATGTGTAGGGTAAGGCATTCACTACTTCATGAAATAGGGAGCATATTTAGAGGTAGATATATTGTATTTATAAAACTCTACCTCACTGACTAAAAACATGCATCACAAACTTTTTCCAAATTGTCTGGGTTCTGTACTCTCCAGCGATATAAATCAAATCCCTCTATCCCAAGGCATGCTTTCAGACAACGAAGACACATTCTCCCTTGTTTTTTCTAAATTGTCTTTTTTAGATGTTAAACATCCCCTCATTTTTTCCTAAGACTAATTCAAGCCACTAGCCGAGGAAAGCACATGTCATAAAGCTGCAGATTTTAGTGATTTCCCAGGCACCATCTCTGATACAATTTTAATCTTTATGCCATGGCTTACATAACTTTCTTTAACACTGACCTTGCATCCATTCAAACTTATGACACAGACTCTTCAAAATTTTGTCAACTTCAAACATAAACTCTTGGTATCTGCATATGAAATATGTTTGAAGATTTCTCTTGGGAAACACTGCATACATATATACACACACATATGTGTATATGAGTATATGTATTCTTCAGAACAAGGTTCAGCAAATAACATGGTAGGAAAAGACCCAGGGCATAGCTGAATACACTAATACTATAAGGGTCTGCGATAATACTCAAGGACTTTAGTTGGAAATCATTCAATTTGCTTCCTCTTTGCTCATGTGCATTTTATCAACTGTGAGACAAGCAAGAAATTTGTTCAGAAGGGCTATTCATGTTACTGACTTTGATCTGAAAGGATGAGACAAAACCTCAAAGCTAAAATTTAATTCCATATTTAAGTGGATACCAATTTTGGTGACACACTTCATGTTGAATTATGAGCTTATACATTGTAAATAAAGACATTAAATATCATTAAATATGACTATCATTAAATATAATCACAAAAATAGGTTGTTACTTAAAAGTAGATGTATTTCATGCAGTTTAGTTTGTTCTAGACTAGAGATTTAAAAACAAATGGCTGCAGAGACGAGGCAGGTGATATACAAGACTGAAAAAGACCACATGGAGAGGAGACTGCAGTAGACAGCAAAATCACAGCTTATCTAAAGGGAATAATGACACCAAGTTCTGGTTAATTGTGACTGTGAGAGACTTCACAGCTAGTATTGTCACATCTCCCAGTTTTTCAAGCTAGGTCAAACCGTACACCACACCTGCTGATCCATCACTTCACGTCACCATGTCGCCTCTTCACAAATGTGCCGATCACAAAGTAGAGTGACACTCACCAATCATAAAACTAGATCTTTCTGCTGACTTGTAACCTGTTGCAAGACACTAAAACCTATGTATGGTCTACCACCCAGTTCCTAATCCTTAGATGATTTTAATCCATTGACATTTTTTGCCTGTTAATAGCATTGAGTATGATTCAGATATTTGCAGTTGAATGTTAGTTGGTATTTTGACTTCTCAAATCGTTGTCAATTGCATTGTCATATTTGGCTCTGACGGTATAGAAGGAGCTATGCCAGAATGAATTTCATTTATTTTCATTGCCCTAAAATCCTCTGTACTCTGTTGTTTCATCTTTCTTTCCTCCCATCCCCAGGAAATCACTGATTTTTAAATTCTCTCCATTATTTTGCCTTTTCCAAAATGTCATGTAGTTGAAATTACATAGCGTGTAGCTTTTTCAGGTTAGTATCTTTCACTTAGTATGAATTTAAGGTTCCTCCCTCTTTTTTATGGCCTCATAGCTCATTTCGTTTTAGTAGTGAATAATATTCCATTCTCTGGATGTGCCACAGCTTATCCAGGTATTCACCTACTGAGGACATCAGGGTTGCTTCCAAGTTTTTGCAATTATGAATAAAGCTGCTGTAAACATCCATGTGCAGGCTTTTGTGTAGACATAAGTTTTCAAATCACTTGGAAACACAATTGTGAGATCAACTCAATAAGTGGATATTTAGTTTAAGAAATTGCGACATTGCAGGTTGCCTAGATGGCTCAGTCAGTTAAGCACTCAACTCTTGATTTTGGCTCAGGGCACAATCTAAGGGTCATGAGATCAGGCTTTGCCCTGGTCAGGAATCTGCTTAAGATTCTTCCTATACCCCTCCCTCCCACTCTCTCTCTCTTAAAAAAAAAAAAATTAAAGAAACTCACATTGTTTTCCAAATGGTATATCATTTTGCATTCCCCTAAGTAGTGAATGAGAGTTCCTGTTGCTGTACATCCTTACCAGTATTTGATATCATCAGTATTTAAGATGTCAGCTATTCTAATAGGTGTGTAGTGTTACCTCATTATTTTAATTTGTAATTTCCTAATGACATATGATACGTAACATCTTTTCATCCACTTATTTCTCATTTGCGTATATTTATTTTTTAAGTCAAATTTTTATTACTGTTGAGTTTTAAGTGTTCTTTGTATACTTTGGAATACAATACTTTATCAGATATGGTTTTTGCAAATAATTTCTTTCAATCTGTGGCTAATCTCATTCTTTTAACAATGTCACAGAGCATAAGTTTTTAATATCGATGAAGTCTAACATATTAATTATTTCATTCATGGATCATGCCTTTGGTGTTGTATCTAAATAGTCAATTCCAAACCCAAGACCATCTAGATTTTTCCTGTTTTGTAGAAGGTTTATAGCTTTGCATTTTACATTTAGATTTATGAAACATTCTGACAATGCTCTTGAGGGATTTTAAGTCTATGTCTAGATTCTTACATTTGGATGTCAGGTTGTTTCAGCATCATTTGTTGAAAAGATTATCTTTGCTCCTTTGTCAAAGATCAGTTGACTATTTCTGGGCTCTATTTCTATTTGATTGATCTATTTGTGTATTCTTTCATCAATACCACATTGCTTTGATTCCTATATCTTTGTAGTATGCCTTAAAGTCAAGTAATGTCAATCTTTTAAAATGGTTCTTCTTCAAAATTGCATTGGCTATTCTGCATCTTTTGGCCTCACCATATAAGATTTAGAATCAGTTTTTTAATATCCACATATTACTTCCCAGGATTTTGATTTAAAATACATTAAATCCATAGATCAAGTTGGGAATAACTGACATATTGATAATGCTGAGTCTCTTAACCATGATCATGGAATAACTTCCCATTTATTTAGTTCTTTGGTTTGTTTCTTAGGATTCTATATAGTTTCCTCACATAGATCTTTTATATTTTTTGTTAGATTTATGCCTAAGTATTTAACATTGTGGGTACTAAGGTAATGGCATTGTGCTTTTGATTTCAAATTCCAATTGTCCATTGCTGGTGATACAGGAAAATGGTTGACTTTTATATATTAACCTTGTATTTTGCAACTTTGCTATAATTTCTTATGAGTTATAGGTGATTTATTTTTATATTTCAGAATAAAGTTTAAAGGCAATGAAACAAGAAACACCTCGTGTGCAGGCAAGTACATACAAACACCCAAGAGGAAGAGAAGTGCATAGTTGCATCCATTCTGCTAACCATCAAAATGTCCTATGTACTATTCCCTGGTTCCTAATACTAAGTTCTCTTTCAAGATTGTATCTCTTTTAGCTACTTCATGGTATTTTGAACTGTGCAATCTCTGGTTTAGTGGGAAAAATATGATGTCCCTATAAAGCATGAACAGACCTCTTAATTGAAACTTACTATTCCAGCTCTAATAATGGTTGATAACTCAATAAAATAGAAAATAGCTAAGTGTTTACAGCTGTTTCATGAGTACAATTACAGACAACAACAGACTACTGCCTTCCGCCTTCTGTCCCCACTGTATTATTATTTTTTAAAGTTTAGTGTTGTTGTTTTTTTATGTCTTCCTTTTGCCAGTGTTTGTATAACATCCTGGTAGGTATTACCACTTTAATTCAGTGGAGATGGCAGCCTGCTAACCTACAAATAGATTTTGCTGAGCCAGTGATATAGAGATAAAATCCTGGTTATGACAGGAATAAAGATAGTTGCAAAAGCCATATATTTCCTATGAAATCTGCAGTATAACATCTGAGCTACTTAATATTCTATTATCAAGTTTATATAACAATTTTGGGTTAACTCAGTATTTTACCTTCTTATTGTATACTTGTCCTGCCAACCACTGTTGAGGAAAAGTCACAAAAGCATGCAAATTATTTTCAGGACAAATTCATAATCTTCAAAATGCTGCATTGTAAAATGACAACAAATACTTCTAACGTTCAGTTTTGTCACAGGTTGACTACTCAGAAAGTATATTCTGAGACTGAGATTTGCATGCCGGAATTATATTAGGGAATACTCTAAAAATTGTAACTCTGAGGGGTTTGCAATTCTGGAGCTGCAGGGGTTCTTCAGAGTTGAGGGCTGAAATTAGTAGAGTTTCATGTGTTCATTCATATGTTTTCCTCTGCCATTTCCTACTGAGAAACTTCCGTTCTTCTTATAACTTCCTAAAATCCAGCTGGACAATGGCAAGATGAGACATTGGTGTCAGATACTAATCCTAACTCTATCATTAACTAGTCATATGATATCTAAAATTATGTCCCTTGGATTGAATTTTGTCATCTGTAAAATTAAGGGATGTAAATAATGATTTTATAGAAGCTAAAATGTTCTGTCTAAATAATCATAGATGAAATAATGTGGCTCTTGTTAATATAATATTTGGGATAAAGAAGTGATTAGGTATATAAATAAGATTTGAGGGAGGTGATTGATTCATGATAGTTTATTGTTAAAGTTCCACTATCTTGTTCACATTCAAAATGTGCTCTAATAAAATGTACAGGAAAAATCATGTGATTCTAAAAGTCTAATTTCTACATTTTTTAAATAAAAATACTAGTCATGAAATATTATAAAACCAAAAGATAAGAGATCATTTTCTTAGAGTACTTTATAATCCATATTTTCTGTCATATGAGTGTGTACACATACATACAAACACATCTCAAAATATGAGATGTTGTACAATATAGACAACCCAAGAATTTCAAGTTTCCTTAATTATGAAAGTTTGGGGTTTTTTCCTAATTATTAAAAAGTAATACTGTGCCACTTTTTCACCTCTTGAAAACTAGTATTATGGCCTCATACTCAAGTGAGAAAACTCTCTCTAGGCCATTAAACTTGTATTGAAATACACATCATAGAAATGTCTATTCTAGTCATTTATGATTACTTTAAAATCAAACTTTTCCTTGTAAATGTGGTGCTATATTTAAGTGCAAATGGAAATAATAAATTGCATGTTCATTTTGTCACTCTTTTTAAAGATATTCCTATAATCTTTTGCTCTAGGACCTACTGTATAAAACACCTTATTTTCATTATTATTAATATAGAATTATTGTCAATTTCCTCTTTACATTTTAAATTCGTTGAGAATTCAGATTTTAATGTATCTTTTTAATTATCTAGTTTTAAGCAATTAGCACAGCATTTGGCATAGAACAGGTACAAAATAAACTCCTGTTAAAAGCAGAGCTCCTGGGGGGTTTAGTCTGTTGGGCGTCTGCCTTTGGCTCAGGTCAGGATCTCAGGGTCCTGGGATAGAACTCCACACTGAGCCCAAATCAGAGCCCTGCATTGGGTTCCGTGCTCAGCAGGGAGCCTGCTTCTCCCTCTCCCGCTCCCCCTGCTTGTACTCTTTCTCTGCCAAATAATTAAATTATATCTCTAAAATAAAATTCTTATTAAAAGTGAATTTAATTCTATTTTGCTTCTCTTTTTCTTTCTTTCTTTCTTTTTTTTTTTTCTTCTCCTATCTTTTCCTCTGGCCACTTATTTTTCTTACAAAAGAACTAGTGTTGTGCTATTTTGTCATCTTTGAAATATAGCACGCTATGGCTCTGTAAAACACAGGTTTCAACACTCTTTCCAGGACTTTAAGCTTTTATTGACTTCTAGGTCTAAATTAGTAAATTATGATGTCCTTAAACCACTATCTTTCTCCTGTGCTCATCCTCATTTTTGATCTGCTTTTGATTTTTCTTTTTCTTTTTCAAGGTGGTCTTTCATCATTACTTGACAGCAAGGTTCAATACATAACAAAGAACAATTTCTATTGCCCAGAGAATGGGAAGTTTAATGATTACTATAACAGACAGGACTAACACCTTTTAAATGGAAAACAAGCCAGTGAAGTATGTAATAAAAATAAGCATATCTTCAATGGGTAACATTTTATCCAAATACCTAATGTATTAAAAAGTAAAATTGATTATCTCCTGCTCAGATACCTGAATACACTTTCTAGTCTTCCCAGTGACTTTTCCAAGCTCTTGATTAACTTATCAAAATTATATGATGACTGTGGTAGAGTTCAACAAGAACACTAAAAAATAATATATTTTTCACTTCGGTAATAAATTATCATTTGAATCTGTCATGCAGAGAAACAATGGCTATGGAGAAATGTCTACAAATTATGAAATTTTAAAAGAAATAAATGATTCTTGTAGCATAAGTGACAGCATGGTGTCATATTTGTGCTTCTTACATATACTTAATTGTTTTAGTCTGTTTGGGCTGCTTGCAAACAATAGAAATTTATTTCTCATAGTTCTGAAGGCTGGAAAGTCTAAGATTAATGTGCTGGCAGATTTACTGTCTGGTGAGAGACTGCTTCATGGTTCATAGACTGTTATCTTCTTGCTGTGTCTCATATGGCAGAAGAGCAATAGAACCCTCTGGGGTGTCTTCTATAAGAGCATTACTCCTAGTCATGAGAACTCTACCCTCATGACCCAACCACTTGCTAAGTGTCCCACCTACACCATGACCTTAGGGGTTAGGATTTCAACATAAGAATGAGGGGAGCATGAACATTGAGTCCATAAATCAGAGAGACAGAAAGCTGCCTGTGTTCTTCTTTCTCCCTTCGTAAGAAAACATTAAGGTGGGTGCCTGGGTGGCTCAGCTGGTTAAGCACTTGCCTTCTGCTCAGGTCATGATTCCAGAATCCTAGAATCGAGTTCCAATTCAGGCTCCCTGCTTCTCCCTCTCCTTCTGCCTGGCACTCTCCCTACTTTGGTCTCTCTCTTAAATAAATAAATAAATAAATAAATAAATAAATAAATAAATAAATAAAAATAATCTTAAAAAAAAGAAAACGTTAAGATAACAGATGTAAATGTAATTAGGGCAGGGGACTATAAAAAAGCTGTGAAATTTTATCATTGACAATGCATCTAGCTCTCATCCTGACAGGCTCCTTTTCTCTTACTATTTGAGCTTTTTCCTCAAATGTTCATACACTGTAGTATTCATGAATAAAATACCATGCATTTTATAAAACTCATAATACAGTAAATTCATATAAATCAGAGAAAAACATTAACTTCTCACATGTATCTTTTCAGGTGAATAGGAAAACACAACCTACTAGAGATCTGTCTTATGACACTTCAAATGTGTATAAGTCTTCTAAACTAAAAGACCTTCTGAATATCACGATATGCAGAGAGGAAAGTGATCTTATAATAAGTGAGAATAGAGGATTGATTGCTTAAGCTTTGAATAGTTATAGGTAAAAGATATGAAGAACAGTGATCTAAACCATATTTAGGTATTTTTAAAATCAAACTTTAATACAATATTATTGACTATATTCATCTATGCTATAGTCTTCATCTTCTTGATAAAATCTTATTTTTATTTATTTTTTCTTATTTATTTTATAATTGAAGTTTATACCTCTTACTGCCCTTTATCTATTTCACCCAACCCTCCACTCACCTCCTCTCTGGCAACCACTAGTTTGTTCTCTGTATTTAAACGTCTGCTGTTTTGCTCTTTGATGGCTTTGGTTTTTGATTCTACATACAAGTGAAATCATCTGGTATTTGTCTTTTTGGATGACTTATTTCACTTAGCATCATACCCTTCTAGGTCCATTCATCTTGTTGCAAGTGACCAGATCTCATTCTTTTTTATGGGTAATATGTTTATTGTATGTGCATCTATATATTATACACATACCACATCTTCTTTATCCATTCATCTATTGATGGGCATTTGGGTTGTTAACATTATGTTGCCTATTATAAATGATGCTGCAATAAACATAGGGGTCCATTTACCTTTTTGAATTAGTTTTTTCATTTTCTTTGGGTAAATGCCCAGTAATGGAATTACCGCATCATATGGAATTCCTATTTTTAAATTGTTGAGGAACCTCCATACTGTTTTCCACAGTGACTCCACCAAATTACATTCCTACTAACAGTGCACAAGGGTTCTTTTTTCTCCTCATCCTTGCAACCTCTTATTTCCTGTGTATTTGATTCTAGCCATCCTGACAACATTTTTAAATTGAGTTGTTTGGGGTTTTTTGGTGCTAATATTTTTAAGAGGAAATTGTCTCAGACGTTTTTATTTAAGAATTATCAATGATATTTTGTTTAAAAATAACACATTCCTACACTAAATTCAGTACTATCTCTGAGAAAATGCAAGTCTTACTGGGGCTTTCTCATTTAAGCTCTATTTTTATAGACACCTCATTCTGACAGTAACCCAAATACCAATTCCTTTAGGCAGTACATATATAGTGTGTTGAAGGACTATGCTGGGTGAAGGCCATATAAATATATACACAAAACACATTTTCTCTGTTCTTGAAGAATATATAAGCTGAAAATAAGAGCAGACATATCCAGGACAGTAAGAAAAGATACAAAATAATGTATGACAGAACACAGTTATTGCTCTAAAGTGTTCTGGGAATTGAGAAGAGGACTAGAGTAATTCTGGCTAAAGGAAAATTTTCATGGCAGCAGAGAAATTTGAGTTGAGATTTCCATGTTGGAAAATATGGACTTAAGGAGGATTAATATTCTGGAGGAAAGGGATTGTGTAAACCCAAAACATTAAATCAGGATTATGAAAGGCATATGTGGGGGATTTTGTTCAGTTTGATTAAAACTAAAATTCAGTGAGAAGAAAGACAGCTACATTGGAGTAGAGCATTGAAGGGATTTTAACAAGCAAGCTAAGAATTTCTGGTTGAAGCACTGAAACAGGAAGTGTTATTGTTTATAAAGAATAATAACTACAGTTAAATAGATAGAATTTTGATATATAAAGATAGAAAAACAGATTTTGTTTGTGACAAATGTTTATATAGACTATAAAATCCTAACATTATATATTTAATGCTATTTTTTTTTTGCTGTCACCCTACATGAAAATTCACCTGATTTATTTGCTGTAAATTTGAGTCTATTGGCAAAGTTGCTGAAAATATTTGACTAGTTATTGTGTTGCATTAGACCTGATGATTTTGTTAGCTTTCAAACAAACTTCTAGTACTTGGGGGAAAGAAGATATTTTTATTTACAAAAGGATTCCCTTGGAACTTCTCTGTTGAACCATTTGAATGTCAATTACAGTGAATGTCCTCAGGACGTGATTCAGGAGATACTACGATACATTGCTATAAAAATTAACTGCCAGTATACTTCAGAATAGAATTGGTGGGTTTATTGAAAAAGAAAAACAAGGGTTTAACTATAAAAATTGTTCTGGTATAATTTCACTGAAAAGTATTTTCACTGAGGTCATCTGAGTTACCCATTGAGTAATCTCTTTCTGTTATTGCCAAATTTTGTCTAGAAGGATCCTTCTGAAAATTCTGCTTAAGAATCTCTCTTTTCAGCTTTTTATGGGCCAACATCTGTGACATAAGTATGGTCCTTTGATAAAATATTAGATTTCTCTTATTGTTGTTATTGTTGTTACAGTTATATTAACATCCTTCATCTGTCCTTGGTTATATAACTTGAGACCATTCTCAAGATGTAAAAATAATGTAATATAAAGACCTCCTAAAGTATGTAACTATAATTTTTTACAGTGCAGTTTATTTCTTAACTTTTGTTAAAATATTATTTTCCGTCCAATGGAACAAAAGATATTTAAATAAATTCTTTCAAAATCACTGCTGTTATAATCCATAATTATATGGCAGCTATCAGAATCATGTGATTCTTTGGAGACTCATTGGCTTTTATTCTTTCTTGATAGGCACTGTACAATTAATAGAAGTGGTTTATTGTCAATACTCCATGGGGATTATTCACAAACATTCAATTAGTTGACTCGTTACAAAGGGATGAAATTAAATTTGATAATTATCTTGTTTTGCTAATTGTTTTTTAGACTCCCAGAATGAATTTTGATAAGCCTTTTTATGTCAGTTCCATCAACTTCTTTGAGCAACTACAGTTTGTGTAAAGAGAAAGCTACTCAGGTCCTGATAAAAGGGAATAATTTTTCTGCACAAAATTCTTTAAACATTTTTAATGGAAGGCAGGCAAACTGAGTTGTGAAAAACTCCCTTAGGTATTATAAAGAAAATGTCCATAATGATCTCTTGAAATTTAAGGCAGGGTAAAAAAAATCAGGGGCATCAAAATAGACCTATGGGAGTTGCCAGGGGTTTCTTGGAGATCAGCCATTCAAGGTATAAAATGTAATGGCATTTGTTGACTGAATAAATAGAAAATGGTAACTTTATTTAGAAAAAAACCCATAAATCTATTTATTTGAATATCTATAATATTTTTCGTTAAATCTAATAGAAAAAAATTGCTATATGAGAATTCTAAACTGTGAGTGCCATTTTTAACTGACATTCAGGAAATTTTTCCTGTATGTGTCCACATGTCTTACCTTTTTAAAACTGTATGATTATGTAAATATGTATTAAGCATAAGCCCAATTATTAGAACAATAGATAATCTTATCAATTATTATAGATAAGCATAGTACACTCAGTAATATCTTACTCAGAAAGATATTACAGCACAGAAGTATGAGAGCCAACTTAATGAAAGGCTGTGATATCCCTACCTAGGCTGAAGTGACACTGACTCTCACAATGCACAATTAAGTTTTCTCTATGGTGATCTTGCACACGAGAATTGTTGTAGATCTCTGTAAATGATTTAATACGCATTTGATTTCAACTGTGCATTTTTAATAGTTTCAAATTCTGCTGCTGATAGAGATAGGGCACTGCAATCGCCTATTTAAAATAAAATAATTCCCATATAGGGCAGCCCAGGTGGCTGGGCAGCCCGGGTGGCTCAGCGGTTTAGCGCCACCTTCAGCCGGGGGGTATGATCCTGGAGACACGGGATCAAGTCTCATGTCCGGCTCCCAGCATGGAGCCTGCTTCTCCCTCTGCCTGTGTCTCTGCCTCTCTTTCTCTCTGTGTCTCTCATGAATAAATAAATAAAATCTTTAAAAAAATAATTCCCATATAAATATACTTCAATTTATTTAACTATAGTTGTTAGCGGCAGCTATGTTGGCAAATACTTTAATTCATATTAAAATATTCTAGTTAAAAAATCCCTCATCAGTTGCAAAAATCACACAGAGATACAAAAAAAGAGATTATTTTGTGGGGTTTCTTTTGGGGGAGATGCTTTGTTTTTATTTATTTATTTTAAAATTTTAATTCCAGTATAATTATTATAAAGTGTTAAATTAGTTTCAGGTATACAATATAGTGATTCAACAATTCTATACACTACTCTATGCTCATCATGATTTAAGTGTACTCTTAATCCCCTTCATCTATTTCACCCATCCTCCCACTTACCACCCCTCTGGTAACCACCATTTTGTTCTTTATAATTAAGAGTAAATTTTTTTGGTTTGCCAAAGCGATTATTTTCTTATTGAATGGATTAAACTTACAGAGAAACAAAGTGAATGCAACAGTGTTTTCATAAGCAAGAATTCAAAAGCAGAATTTAACAAAGATTTACTTTTGTTAATTTTTATGCTCTGATTTTTTTAATGGTTCTTGACTCAGCTTAAAACACCCAAGTACTAGGAAATGGGAAGTTCCACTAATTTATATCTAAATGCAAAATAGAAATGGCTAACATCCCCAGAAGTCAGACTACCTTTCTTCTGATTTTTTTTTTTTTTTTAATGAAGAGGGGGCCAAGATTTCCCTTTTGAATTATTTGACTGCTTTTGCAACCTCCTATTTTAAGAAAGGAGGATAACAGGGCTATTTCCCATGAGTGACTCCATCACTTCACTCATGACTAAACTATTTTTATAGCTTGGCCATAATCCAGAAATCTAAGAGCAAGAATACTGACAAAACTCTTGGTGCATTTAGAACTGCCTGGCTGCATTCAAACCTTTAAAATTCACCAAAGAGTGAGTTGATATGTGGAAAAAAAATACTGGTGTTTTGGATCATCAGGCCCCTCAATGTTCATATGTTCTGGTTTTGATGAGATCTCAAAGATTTCCCAAAACTTTGAAGTGTTATTTTTAAAAATGTGCACACACACATACACACACATCCAAAGTAACATAATATGGATTTCTGAATCATCGACATGGAAAGCAATAACCTACACAGTGTTTTGGCAATATGCAAGGACAGACTTTTGAAACTGCTTTAAAAATGGCCACAGCAGATAATATATAGTTTACAACCTGGGAGGAGCATGCTAAGTGAATATGTGTATTCTTTCATGAAATGCTCTCATCGTCTTGTGGTATGTTAGAAATCATTGGACTATAATTTTAAAATACAGAAATAGAATTAATAATATAGAAATGGTTAGATCCTTTTAAATGTATATTATGGATAAATAAAACAAACAGAAAATTTAAGTAATCCAAGGTCAGAGACATAGAAGAGTAGTGATATGAACTTGGGTAATCTGATTCCAGATACTATACTTTTAATAACTATATTATTAAGCCTCTCTTTTCTAATCCATATAGAAATTTGTTAGCAAAATATTTTTTGTATTTTAATTAAAATCACAAATGTCAATGATTCTGTTGTCTGATTATGGTAACTCAGATACTTATTCTATTTATTTTCAAAACTATTCTATATACTTTCTAAAGATGAGATGTATGGCCTAGCTACAGATACATAGTTATTCATTCTCCTTAGGCATTCTAAGGAAAATTATTTACTTTTTTCACAAAAATAAGTATTTTTATTTAAATGTTCAAACTTCAGTTAAAATGTTTGTATCAACATTATGTAGTTTATGTAGTTAAATAAACTTCTCTAACTTTCAAAATTTAATGTTATGATTCATTTTCTAAATTGTGCTACTTTCAAGATAAATGGAAGAATTTTTTCCAATAAAGCCTATACATCTTATATTAACTTTATTAAGCTGGTTTAAACTTAGAAAACTAATAGGGAATGAAGACCCATTTCAAAATGTTTTATCTTTAACATAAACACATTGTGGTTTATCATTTGTCACAATGTGCACATCTCTGATAGGATTATTTTATATACTTTGCTTTATGTTTACTGTGCAGGATTTGATTCATGTTATTTTTAAGTCTGAGCTATGCTTTCTTATGGTTGTGTGACTAGAGTTATTGCTCTTACATAGCTGACATCTGCTATCACCTTGTGGTAGTAAACTCTGAAAGCTCACGTTAAAATATAGTTGGTTTTCAAAGTCTTATTGTAATTGCCATAGAATTAAACAGTTAAAATAATCATAAAAGTATATTCTTGAAAAGGGTATTAAAATTACAGTAACCTGCTTCTAGAAGACAAGAAAGAAAAAGCCCAGAGCCTACAAATAGAAGTTTTCAAAAATGTTAAGTTAATTGACACTTAGAAAGCACTGGTACTAAAAGAATATGTCAACTTCTATAAGACAGATATAGAAGTATTGCCTAGAAATATACAAAATCATCAATTTTTATCTACTGACAGGGACTCAAAAGCTGCTGTTCTCATCTTTCAGACAACTGTACTTACACACTAGTGTTTAAATAGTTGTATATTAACTGCATATTTTTGTAGAATCCTTAGGATTAATCAACTTAATATTACTGTTATTCATATTAGTGCTAAACATAACATGAAAGTTCTGAAGAAGAAACCAGAAGTTATTTTACTTGGAGTCAAGTCAGAAGTTATGGATCATGTTCTAGTTTTGATTTTGTCTGGATCATTTTGGGCAAGATAATTAATTTCTTTGAATATTTTTTATCTGCCAAATTAGCAAAATAACATTATGTCTTAACATTAAAATCTGCCATTTGATCTAAATATCATTCAAAAAAGAAAGACTGACAAAATAGATTTTAAAGAATGACCCAACCTTAGGGTTCACTGTTGGTGCTATACAGTCTATAGGTTTGGAAAAACGTATGACACATATTCATCATTATATTATACAGAGTAGTTTCACTAATATAATTGCTTTTTATAGTCTTTATTTCTTTGAATGTATTCCCTATCTGCTCGTTCATTATTTCCATCTTTTCTTCCAGGTCATGATTGGCTAATTCCAATGTCTAGGTCAAAATGGTTCTGCATTAATGTGCTTACAAGTTCCATTTGCTTGCTTTTCACTTGTTTAAGTATGTGCTGTTTACCATAAATTAGGAGTAGGTTAACAGTAGGAATTGATATATACTAGTATTTTACTTTATTCACTTTTCCTTTGCTTAAAAATCCTGTTCCTTTTTATGTCTACTGACATAGGAGATAAACATTCACATTTTACCAAGTGCAGGTTGATTTGCAAGTGGGCCACAGGTTTTGATAATTGAGCACATCTGCTATGATGTTGCTACAGCTGCCAGATCCAGAGTATTTGATCTTATCAACATCAAGCCCAGGTTGGGCTGTTATTTGCCTGTAGATTCATTAGAATAGCCTCTAGTTTCAGAGACCAATGCTCACACAAATACTATGATAACCTTTTGGATTTTCAGTCTCAACTTCATTAAACAAACCAAAAAAGTAGAAAATGGAAAAGACTGAGGTATTGCATAAATTTTAGCTTGTGAATACTCCTAAAACAATTTTTTAAAATTAAGGTTATCTTTAACTATAACAACATCTCTATGTAAAAATCATTTTTGAATAGTGGCTACTGCAATTGTGGTACTTTGCAATTGAAATTACAGAGTTAGATGAAATGAGTTATAGAAATTCCTCTAATATAACAAAATACTATAGAGTGAAATTGTGTTTCCATAAATGTTCTTGGTTTTGTAAGGGGCAGTAACTTTTTACATTACCCTTAGAAAACAATAATTCATATTTTCACTGATAAGGGGAAAATATGCTGTTTTATTTTGTCCTTGATTTCTCCTCTTGTAAGAACTTGCAAGTTTTTATCTGAAATCCATTTCAGTCATGGTGCTTTCTTTCTGCCAGTAAGCTTGTCCTGTTTTTTACCTTTGAACAATGTTCAGTTTCTCATATAAAATAATAGACATTAAATATTCATGAACCTTACAATTCTGGTTAAAGACAAAACTTATTTGGAAAACTAATAATGCCAGTCATATGGTTAATACAATCTATCAGTTATTAATTATATTTTTCAAAAGGTTTTTTTTACATATTTTCTTATTTTTAACATATTTTCTTATTATTTCTGTTTATCCAAAGTACATTTTTAAGAACTTCATGAGCTCAAAGCTGCTAAAACAGTATGAGTATAATTATATAATATCATTAATATTATATAATATTATATAATAATTATATATAATTATAGATATACACGTATATCTTCAGTTAAGGACAGAAATACCACTAATGACAAAGTCTTCAGTCTTCATATTTTCAATTTCTATTTCTATGATTCAAAAAAATGACATAAAATGTACATCTAGAGGGATAGATATAGATAAATTGCATATTCTAGTATGTGCAAGATACTATAGTTTTAAAAAATTATCAAACTTCAATCCTATCAATATACTCTATATAATCTGCATACACAAAACCATATTTTTCTAATTCAAAATGAAACCTATCTAGACTTTTGGAGAGAATCTGAAATTTGTAGTTTAAGGAAACTGAATTTGAAATCCAGTTCTAACTTAGCTTGTGATAACTTGTCCTATTTAAAATATGGATAATAAACATTATTTTTAAGTATTCTTAAGAAAAATACATGAGAAATGTATGCAACAAACTGGTGAATTCATTACCTTTATTGACATAAATAATTGTATTAGAAATATCACAGGAGGGTTCTGAACACGTTCAGGAATACAAAACATTAAAGGTACAATTTTTACTCTGGCATTGATTTTCTGTCTGCCTCTCAGCTTCTCCATGACAACTCTGGAAATATTTAACCATCCCACAGAGTTTTCATGTGAATTAACCAGTAGTAGGCAGCTTTATGCTACTCTATTAAGTATAGTCAGATGGTAAGTCCTCTAGCTTACTAAGAAAATGATGTGATGTTCATTTAAGAAGATGCAACATTCATAGTTACCACAGGCATTTTGAACTATCTACCTATGATAGTAATTTATTTATTCAGCACCATCCACACACCTGATGTCTCTTGCACCCAGCAACATTCATATCTGGGAATAAACTTTCAGCAAGTGACCACAGTACATAAAACAGAGAAAACGGCTTTCAGTTTTTCCTATGAGTCAAGCTGTTTGAAAGCTTCCCTTGTTCTTATTTTAAAAAGGGGTTTCCTTTCATTAATCCAGTTTATAGTGTGTGCACATGTTTTATTGAAACAAAGTACACTACTCATGAAAGTATCTACTAGACAAACAAATTATTTTTTGTTTTTGGTCTTTTTGCACTGTGGAAAATTGAGGAAAAATAATAATTCTTTATAGAAGGACTTATGTTAAGGCCCCTGTAATTAGAAGACATGAGGCTATGTATAAGGTAGTTTGATGGAAAAATACAAATAAATTTCTAAAATTAACCAAAAGAATAATTAATATATCCTGATGTTGCAAAATCAGAAATGACAATGCCTGTGATTTGTATATTATCTATATTACAAAAGAATTTTTAAAAATAAAAAGTTACATGTTTCTTTGCTGCCATTTAGTCATATATTTAGAAAAACTTCTGTCTTAATTATCTGGGTCAAAGATAATATGCACCAATAATTTGTATATTTGCCAAAGCAACCCTAGCTATTTGGTTGTTTTTCATTAGTTGGTTTCCTTTGATGAAAATTTAGAGTCCATTTTTCCCAAACCATCTCGTTTATCATATCTTGTAGCAATTCGACCTACTTGAGTATTTCTTAGTGGACAGCTCATTAATTTTCATGACATTTTTTATTGCTGAACAGCTCTCATTTAAAACACAATATAACAAAACCATCAATTTTTAATTTTTTTCCAAAACATATTTCCCTATCATTTTTCTAAATCTATCTATTTATCTATCCCTATAAGTATATACAGATATCTGTATCTGTGTTAATGTAGCCATGTCTATTTATTTGTATCTATATCTTCATCTAATAGAACTGTGAAATTATCAGATTACACACAGGAATATTTATACACCAAAGAGGAAGGCAAAAATCTTACATCCAATAAGTGAATATTTGACTGGATGAGTGACACTTGAGATAATTGATGAATTAGATTTTGACAGGCTTATGGCAGCTACTTGGTAAGGTTCTCACTGTTTAACTGTGGTGGATCACAGAACTTGCTGAAAATAATATTGGCAAGAAAACTAGTACTCATATGATCTTAAAATCTGCAAGAACATAATAGTAAAATCAATGATTTCTGTTAAGGAGGAACGTTCTGTGTGTGGTATGGTCCCAGAGACTCTGGGCTGATTCTACCTGTTAACAGAGCCTATGTTTCCATATTGTCTGGGTGTCTTCCAGGTTAAATTGGCTGAGCCTGAGCTATATTAGTGGTTCTATAGTAGCAAAATTGCATCTGGAGACCATACGCACACTTTCTTTCTTACCAATTTTCACTTGGTTCTATTTATTGAACTTATAGAAGTGCTGAGTGAGTCATGGCAAGCTGCCTGTCAAGTGAAAGGTGCCATCCAGCCTGGCTGAAGTCAGGAAAGGGACTCCACATCTTTGTACTAAGTGGCTGGTAGACAACAGCTTTGCAATTTCACAATTGCATATGTAAGCAATAAAATCACTTTTATTAGATGTACAAAATTTTAGTTGTTAGAGATTCTTTGTCATTTTATTTAATAAGAGAATGCTTTCCATCCAACCTTCCATTGAGATGTCCACTCAGTCTCTGAATGTTTCCTATACAAGGCTACATAAGTCAAACACTTCCATTGCTTAGCTGTTCAAATTGTTGGCTCCTTCTTAAATTTTAATTCTAGATTTAAAAAAAAAAAAGCAGAGAAAAACTAGCCTATCTGCCAAAGTTAGAAAGAGGAATAACATTGTGGGCTCTAGATACAGGCAACTTAAAAAAAAATCAAATAAGAAGTCGTATGGAATAAACTTATAGCAACTTTCAACCATTATCTTGTCTTTGTAAAACACTGCATGTTTTTGAAAATAACACTTTCAATCTTTTTACCTGGTATCTGTCCTTTGCATTTCCCAAGCATTGAACTCAATTCTTTAAACAAATGACTCTCAATTGAGGGGCAGTTTTATTGCTCAGGGAACATTTGGCAATACCTGGAGATATTTTTGGTTGCCATAACTAAAGATGATGAGTGCTACTGGCATCCAGTGGGTAGAGGCCAGGGATGCTGATGAATGTCTTACAATAAACAGCATGGCCCTACAAAAAAATAATTTCCTGTCTCAAACTGTCAATTGTTTCAAGGTTGAGAAACAGTGATGGAAGGTAACACAAAATTAATGTAATTATTTTAACATATATACTTTTAATAGAAGTCATTATTTTCTACATTTATGAGAGTGTATTAAGAAACAGGAAAATAACTCAAGGAGTGTCACAGGTCTAGAAAACATGTCCCAGTTGAACTTAGATTTCCCTGATTCATAGCCAATGCTTTATCTGCTTCACTTACTGGCATATAATACAATGCTTGCTTCTCATGACAAAGCTAAAATGAATTCAGGACTAGTCCAGTCAGGACTAGATCATGACTCTCATTGTTGGTAATTGGTTCCAAGACATAACCAAAACCAGAAGAATTTTGGAAAGCCCTTTACCGTGTTTTTACCTCTTTAGCTATAGTATATCTATCTAAATGTCCTACCTATAATAATTATTCCAAAAATAATTGAATATTTTCTTGCTTAGAAATTAATAGGTTGTCTGTCAAGGACTTCTGCATATCTTCCCTCTCTTTTAGGTGGGAAGCGGGAAATGAAGAGTGGAAACTAGAGTCCTTATAGTTTACATAAGTCAGTGTCTAGCAAATGTTCATTCCTTAAGTATTAATGTACCATTCCTTTATACATGTATTTAATAGATCATTTGATATAAGTTTGCATAAGAAGGAGAAAACAATTCTACAGGTTTATGGTCAATTTATACTTATAACTGTTAACTTTACTTTGACTTAATAGGTAAAGAATCTTTTTTTTCTAAAAAATAACTCAGCAAAGTAACAGAGCAGAATAGGTAGTCCCAGTTAAATGTCAGTGACATTATCTGTGATAGTAAAGAAGCATTGGAAGCAAAAGTAGGACACATGTCAACTTCAATTTCTAAGGGGTTATGGAAATTTCTGTAGGACAAAGCTACAAGAGAAACTCAAAATCAGAAACTCAAATGTGAAACATAAGCTACCACTCTATTTTGTTTTGCAGTGGTAATTTTAAAAATATATATTTTTTTATTATTAGAAAACAATCCATGAGAAGTTTGGTAGAGTCAATTCAGTAATTTTTTAAATCATTTCTTCTCCACCAGGTTTACATTCTGTTTGTACACACATATGCCAAAGTTTTAAAATTATCATAAATATATCTCTTATTCTTCAATATTTAACAATTTGTTCATGGAGACTGAAAATTGTTTTAAAATATTTATATACTTTAAAAAATACAGTGGAATTTCTTATAAAATATCTCTTTTGTTTCATAAAAAATGCTTTTGAGGATAGATATAATTCTTCAGGTATATCCAACTAGTCTGTGTTCTTTTCACTTTTACCCCTTTTCCCTGATTCAGTTCAGCCACAGTCACATCCAGGAATTTTTTTTTTTTTTTTTTTTTTTTTTTTTTTTTTTAATGCTGGTGACAAAAGTGAGAACAAAAAGCAGCTGGGGTGGAGGATACTTGGCAGCAAATACAAGAAGTGTAATGTGCTTTGAGGAAAATTACAAGGAAGATAGCCACTTTGAAGCAGGGAATAATAGCATTATCCAGAAGAGGGTTTGGGCTCAGTCACAGCTCTTGAATTTGCTCTACTCAAACTTGTCCCTCTGGGCTGCTGTGATCAAAGAAACTGAATTCCCATGATTTAGTATTATGAATGGCACCTTAGTACTAATGCTAGAAGACAATGCCCATAGGCAAATATTATTTGGCAATATAATTCAACATTTAGCAACAAGCCATTTTCCCAACTCTTTTTCTATATCTCCCTAGGGAAAAAAATCCCTGGTTAAAAAAATAATAATTTAATCTTTGAAGATTTTTAAAAAATCTCTATTTCTACACATTTCTCAGAGGGCATTTTACTAATTTTTCAAAATATTTACTCTATTGTTCTAACAACCACATTGTTGTCATTTGATCATTGACCACTTATTTTCTATGACTTAGGATATGCTCTAAATTTATCTCAAAATACCCTAATATACACTCATATGTTATATCAGTGTATATTAGGGTATTTTTAGAGTCTCTTTTTTAGGGTATATTTAATATGGCTTGCCTGCTTATGATTTTTTAATTTGGAAAAAAAATTAATATGTTCCTTTTAAGTTACTTTTATATTCACATTTAATTTCTGAATAGTTTATAAAAAACAAATAACTCATTGTTACAACAAACACACAGTGATAATCTACATATCATCCTACATTTGCTTTAATCAAAACATCAAGGAACTGTTAATCGAGCATCCACAAAATTGCCTGTGGATGTGGTAAGGACAGAAGATGAATAGACAAACAGTACAAGATGTCTGCCCTTAGAGAGATTATACTCTTGTGGGAAACACCAAAATTGACAACTACAACACAATGCTTATACAGAACATATATTTGTATAAAATATTCTGTGAGCACAATAAAACAGCGTATTTAATTTTGGCTGGGTGCCAAAAGAAAGACTCTACAAGTACAAAATGAACAATCTTGTTTCTCCAGAAAAATTCTAAACCATCCTAAAATCCTAACAAACCCACAATCTTATTTTTTTGGTTTAATAACAACTGATACTATTAAGTATGCTGTTCAACTAAAATTATACAGTCTTGGGTAGGTAAAGCATCATTGCTTTGTGCTGGTGTTCAGGAAACACAAAACACTAACTAAATGAAAAAAGCTGGTGTTTTCTATCATTTTCATGTCAGATTCAATGAAAAGTACATTAATATACTATTATAATAATATAATATAATATAATATAATATAATATAATATAATATAATATAATAATATAACCAGGGTCTTTTCTTGTTTGTATGTGTGGTTATTATATCAGAAGTCCGTAATGAGTATAGAATCCACTATCTCTCACTTTTTTGTACAGACTATTATCTTTCAAAACAACTCATTTTATTTTGAGATAGCTGTAAATTTCAGCCCAGAAGCTTTTACAATTTTAATAAATTGGAATATGATGGGTCCAAATAGAATTGCACTTTGTTTTTAATTAAATTTCAATGGATCCAAAACCAAGTGTAAAACGGCATGTTTTCTACAGCCTTTTATATAAATGGCTTATTCATATTTGTATCCATTCAGATCTATTTCAGTATCTAGCCCAAATCAACCATTAGATATATGGTAATTTAAGCTTTTATATTTTCTAAAAAATGAGAAATTGAGTATTTCAAGAAATTTACAATTTATAATGGAAAATGTTAGGCTTGAGGGTTATATTCATGTATCTAACTTTAAATTGAAAATGCAGAAGAAACAGCATTTATCATTCGAATTTTTTAGAGACAAATCCACAGCAAGGTTCAGGTATACAATCTTCAGGACTACTAAATAATTTGTTTAAACTTTTTTTTTTTCAATTTCTTCCCAGATTAAAGACTTCCTCTATATCTAATACTTAAATGTAGTAATTATGTCCAGAAAATCAGGAGTTTAGTTTACTAATTCACTAATTTACCTTACTAATCAATGATTTCTTAAAATTAACAGACTCTCTTGTTTTGTGTAATCTGGATTTTATTTGGTGATACCTAAACAGTAAATAGAATCTGAAAGTTCAACAAAATTCAAAATAAAATGTTTATTTCAGTTACCTTGGTTGCCACAATTGACCTAATTTTCTTGATCCCCAAGTCATTATTTCAAATGAAAAGAAGTATTTTTGGGATCCCTGGGTGGCGCAGCGGTTTAGCGCCTGCCTTTGGCCCAGGGTGCGATCCTGGAGACCCGGGATCGAATCCCACGTCGGGCTCCCTGCATGGAGCCTGCTTCTCCCTCTGCCTGTGTCTCTGCCTCTCTGTCTCACTGTGTGCCTATCATAAATAAATAATAAGAAAATTTTTTTAAAAAAGGAAAAGAAGTGTTTTTTGTTTAAAATGAATGAAAGTTGAACTGATGAAATATCAAAAGGCTTTGATATTCTTAAATGCAATGCTAATGTATCCAAGCTCAAGTTACTTTTATTCATTATATACATGTATATATGTCGTTTTTATTTAAGGTCTTGGGTTTTAAGAAGAATTTCCTAAATAGTTTTTGACACTGCCTTCTATTCAATTTATTTTAGTCTTTTCTTATATAATCCTTTTATTCAGGATTTGGTTGTCATGCATTGCTTAAATATCTGCTAAAGTGACTTCTCTAATTTTTTGGAGGGGTGAAGGTGTTGTGATCTTTGTTTTTCCTATTTATATTATGCTTTTTTTCAATTCCCTGAATATTAGATTTTTCCTCAAGGGGCCATTTTTGCTTGTTTAGAAATTATTTGATTATGGGGCACTAGGGTGGCTCAGTTGGTTAAGTGAGCACCTCTTGATTTCATCTCAGGTCATGATCTCAGGGTCCCTGCTCAGCACAGAGCCTGCTTGGGATTTTATGTCCCTCTGCCCCTCCCCCTGCTCATATTCATGCTTTCTCTCTCTCTCCCTCTTAAATGAAGAAATCTTTAAAAAACTAAAAATAAATAAGAAATTATTAGACTATATTAATAATGATGCAAAGAGAGTACATATTATATATTCTTCATTCATAAGTAACCCTTGGCAACTGGTACTCTTCATTCTATGATAAGTTGATGAACGGTCTTCCATTTTACTGAGTATTCCCAAATGCCAAAGTGCAAATGAATTATTCTGGGCTACCTTTCCAGATATTCTTCTCCTTCCCAGTCACATAATTACATTTGTTGATATGTATTTACCTAGGAGGTAGATGCTCTTCTTCTAATCATTCTGTGTTCAGGAATAGGGGAAGGCAAGCGCTGTAGTGTATATATCAGGACACTCTCCACATCTTTAGCCCAGAGACTCCCTGGGGTTTAAAACTAGCAAATTAGCTCTCTCTTCTTCTTTCAGCCATTACTGAGCATGCCATTTACTATGACTTCCACTGCTATGCTTTATCAGTCAACACACTTCTGTTCTTCTTCTAGGTTTTTATTGCAACCATTTTTCTATCATTGGCCCCCTACTGATGTTCTTTTTGTTGATGTGGATTTATTTGGTTCTTAGAATAATTTTAGTGAGGTTCCAGGAGGGCAAGTAGATAAACTGGGCTCATAATCTTGGACCAGAAATCCCAAATTACCTGTTTAATGTTTATCGTTTTGATTTGTCTGAATCCTTGGCAAGAGGATCTTACTTATATTTTCTTTCTTAGTATTTGGCATAGTGTTTGGCTCAGAATTGGCACTCAATGATACTCATTCGAGGAATTAATGTTTGTCTGCAAAATTCTCCTTTATATTCTTACTATTCTTAAGACCATGAAAGAAAGTCTCTCTCTATAGGCATATATATGAATTCTTGTTCTTCTGTAATTCCCTAACAAAGCATTCAAGAAAATGCCACCACACTTCCTTTAGTTCATCCCAATTTGGTAAAACACATATCACATCATGGACTTTGGAAGGGGAGTAAATTATGATTACCAAAATGAAAGTATTTTTAATGTGATTGAGTCATTAAATATTCCCAAATGAAGTATTTAACTAATCAAGAAATATATAGATTTATAATTCCAAACAATTTGAATTTGAAGGAGGTTTAGAAGGAATTAGGTAATTGTGGGTGAAAATCAACAGATCAAAATTAAGTTTAGGGCAAAACTCATCATTAGTACAACTTATATTTGTGCTAAAAATATGTATTTGTGTTTTTTTCTTAGTTTATCCTAAACTCCAAATGTGTGTATATATATATATATATATATATATATATATATATATATGAAGTAACATTCTTTGTAACATATTTTTGAAATCAGAATTCTAGTGAATATTATTTATGGTAATCAAATAGGTCAGGAAGAGGCTTGAATTTGTGTATATATTATAAAAAGAATTAAAGTTGTATCAAAGATAACTGAAAATATGCTATTAACTAAAGGTAATTCTTGCAAATTTAAAATGGTCATCTATGACCATCTATAAGCTCTCATAGCTTGTTGAAGATTAAGCTAAATTTCCAAACTGCAAAGTTGCGAAGTTCCAAAATATCCTGAATTACCCTTTGAAATTATTAGAAGTAAAACTTTTAATCAAATTCAAAGTAAAAGGAACAGCAGCATAGCAATAGCTTTATACTATAGAAATGACTATTTTGTTTTTGTCCCCAAATAATATTTTTGTACTATAATATTTGCTGGTTATTTAGTATTTGGTTATACTTGTCCTAAAATTTGCTTCTTACTGTACTGTTCTCTCCTACTATAAGGATTAACATTTCCTCTATTAAACTTCTTCCATTTTGATAGAAAGCCAAGACTATATTCATCTGTGTTCCTTGGGAGAGATCAACTATCTTAGCCCCTTTCAGCAGAATCAGGAGTTTGTGGGCCAACTGAGCAATAGCATTTAATATGAGATGTTCAATGGTGAATATCCAGTGAATATCCAGGAGTATTTTAAAATAGACTTTTCCATTATTTTTCTTTCAATTATATTGAGTTACATTAAATGTTATTGAATAACAGAAGGAATACAGTTTATGGAAGCAGACTGTCCTGGATTTCAATCTTGGCTCCACAATTTCTGTTATCCTGGAAAATTTACTTAACACCTTTGAGATTCAGTTTTCACTTTGTGAAGGGCTTATGTGATGACTGAATGATAGTAGAGTATTTAGCACAGTGATTCACATATTAGGCTCATAATACATGTTCTTTCATTCCAGAATCCCAAAAGGCAGCATTTAAAAAAAAAAAAGCCCTCTTTGAGTAGTCATTATCTCAGCTCATGTAAGAAGTATTCTCCTTCAAAAAGACATTTTGTAATGCAAACAACCAAGTAACTCATATTTGCCACTGAGAACTTTTTACATCATTTACCACAACTGAGCAAAATCATCCCTCTAGGTAGGCTGAGATCTCACCTACGTAGGTTCAAAACTGTGGGAAAATAATCCTGAATGCAAGGAAATAAAGAAATATCTTGGTTTTGGAGATAGCAACTGAGAAAGCTAGTCATTAAGACTTTCCAAAGGACTTGCTTTAAACTAATTACATAACCAAGGATATCTGAGAAAGAATATTTGCTCCTCTGTAGAGAGACCTTGGTTTCTCTAACTGGAGAAAATGAGCAAGTTGCTCAACATTTGTAATGTGTGACTATAGGGGAAAAATATGTGTGTGTGTGTGTATATATATATATATATATATATATATTTATAAACATTTTATAAATATAAACATTTATTTATAAAAATATTTTATATATATAAAACCTCTCTACACACACATATATACTTTACAAAGGAGAAGGGAAGGGGGAAGAGAGGTGTCAATGCCTATCATTATCATTATGTTACACTCAATAATTGATAAAGGATTTTTTAAAAAATCACAGCAGATGAAGTCCTAGGAGCAGGCAAACTGTAAAATGTCAGAACAAACAGTAGGTTTGATGTTTTTAGAAGATTCACCTATTGAGGATGAAGATACATAGTAATTCTCTGAATTATTAAATCTATGTTCCTGGCTTCTATCTCTAAAGAAACTCAAACTGTACATTAGGAAATATTGTCAGAAGCCCAGCTTCATTGAATGAATTAATAAAGCCATTAATAAAGCTTGGACTATTTCCCAGTGGCTCCCATCCCAAGGGTATGACCTTGTGATTTGCTTAAGAACTGGGCAAAGCTGGATGTATAATGAAGCAACTCACAGATGAGGGCAGCCAAAGTAGGAACTGATACTAGGTTTAAATGCTATTTAAAGATGCATTTTCTAGTACTGAATCCAAACAATGCCTTAGAAAATAGAAAATTAAAATAAGAGAATAAAGTTGAATTTTAAATTAACGGTGTTGGTTTTTTTTTTATTTTTTTAAAGATTTTATTTATTAATGAGAGACACAGAGAAAGAGGCAGAGACATAGGCAGAGGGAGAAGCAGGCTCCATGCAGGGAGCCCATGCAGGACTCCATCCCTTGACCCTGGGATCATTCCCTGAGCCAAAAGAAGAGCTCAGCCCCTGAGCCACCTAGGCTTCCCTGTAATGGTGTTGTTTTTATTTGTAAAAGCTATATATTTGATTTCTGGGGCAGTTTTAGGTTTACAGAAAAATTTATAGGAAGGTAAACAAGATTTCCCATATACCTCTTGGCCAAACATGCAAAGCCCCTACCATTACCAACATCCCTCACCAGAGTGGTACATTATTTACAATTAATGAAAAGCTATGTATTTTGTTGTGAAAAATTTGAAATTATAAAATCTTGAACTTTAGAGGAAGAGCACAAAGGAGAAGACAAAAATCACCTACAGTCCCATGTTGCTAAAAAAGATATAAAATGTCAGTGTTTTCAATGTATATACACATTATATATTATATAATTTACTAATTATATAATTTATATATATTATATATCTTCCTCTGAAATTATTTATATATTTTCATTTATAAGATTGAGAAAATTAAATATAACTTATAATCTGCATTTTCACCTTAAATATGTGTTATGAACATTATCTTAGTTAAATTCTTTCAAGAACACCATTTTTAATGTTTGGGTGGTATTTAATCATATCTCTGAAAAATAATTTATCTAACTTATATCTTTGCATTTATTTCTATTTTGGGAGCAACTGTTATCAATTAGATTATTATTCTCATACCCTTGCTATATTCTTATAATAGGATGACTCATAAAAGCTTGTTGCCATGCAACTTTGCAGTAACTCTCAGTAAAGAAAGTTGAATATAAGCCCCTTGCCCCTTCCTTCCACTAACTTGGGGCTACAGCTTTGTGACTTATTTTGAACAATGGAATTTAGGCAAAAGTGTGAGAATGCTGCTGTTTCTGGAAAATACTCGGTGTCTAGTTTAAAGCTCACTTCTTTGTCATTGATATTTGAGTTTCTCCAGACTAAAATCAGATGAGAAGATACATTGAATAAAGAAGACCCTGGTAGAGGCACAGGTGGCCTGTAGCCTCATGTGCATTATATAAATGCTTGTTTTTACAAATGAGAGTTTTGAGGTATTTTTATTACCAAGTAAAAGTTGATCAATGCAATTATTATATAGAATGTTGTAGTGACACTCTTCGTAGACTTATCTTTCTGTGTATTTCTTATATCATTGCTAAGTTTATATTCCAATAATCTAAACTGAAGCTTTAAAGATACTCATATTTTTAAGGTCTTTAATTTGAAGTACTAAATTTTATTCAGAAATATATTAATCATCCTACTTCAAAAAAGTATGAGAATACTCATTTTGCTGTATCATAAAAAAGGAGTGGAAGGGGGGTTAAAATAAGTGCTTATAACATGATCTACCTACTGATGATGGCATCTTTAAAGTTAAAACAGGTCACCTGCAATATTTTATGATTTTAATTTATTCCTTAATTAGGCATTTAAATAGTTCTCCTAAAAGCACACTGTAATATATGTTTCAGAATACTCATTGGGACAAGATTATATTTGACAGATGGGCAGATTTTATTGTCCCATTGCTGATTCATTCCCAGATTGATGGACCTGAAAACTTTAGGAAATATCAAAATATCTTTCTTATCCTTGCATGAAATAACTGAAACATAACTCTTATTCTTAGCGTGAAGACATGTAATTGAACACTTGTGCATCAGAAGACCCATCATTTGCTAAAGATCCCAGAAACATCATTAGAGTGTTAATTAAGAGCATTATAGTATTATACCACTAGCAAACATCATTATTGTTCATTTGTAGCACTTTCAAAGTTAGGCCATTCTCTGTTAGATATACCTTAAGTAGTTATGCAACCAAAAAACCATAACAAAGCTACTAAACCAGGGATAAATTGTCTTATTCTGGTTTCAATCCAAATTATTAAGGCACAGCATGGTAAACAATGAAAGATACATTGATTAAGTAACCATTATTTATCAGCTGCTATGCCAGGTGCTTTACAAATATTGACATAGCTATTAATTCTCTCCTTCTAAGGATTCTTCTTTTAGGAAGAATGCTCCCCTTCCCTGCTAAGGGTATAACTAGAGATTAAAACTTATCACTCTGCAAATAACATTTCTTACAGCTAGACATGGCACTCAGTCATTAGCATCTGAGTTTATTCAATGTTCACAATTTCCATATCATGTTTTTGTATAAGAAAATCACTTGTCTTACACTTCTTTCATTCTTCCCATACAGTGAAATGAAGTTGTGGTATTGTTAGCAGCAATAATCATGTAGGTGACAACAACAGAGGCTAACAAAGAAAAAGAACAAAAGATATTTTTTTTGCAAATGACCTATGAGATAAAGGGCTAGTATCCAAGATCTATAAAGAACTTATTAAACTCAACAGCAAAGAAACAAACAATCCAATCATGAAATGGGCAAAAGACATGAAGAGAAATCTCACAGAGGAAGACATAGACATGGCCAACAAGCACATGAGAAAATGCTCCGCATCACTGGCCATCAGGGAAATACACATCAAAACCACAATGAGATACCACCTCACACCAGTGAGAATGGTGAAAATTAACAAGACAGGAAACAACAAATTTGGAGAGGATGTGGAGAAAGGGGGAACCCTCTTGCACTGTTGGTGGGAATGTGAACTGGTGCAGCCACTCTGGAAAACTGTATGGAAGTTCCTCAAAGAGTTAAAAATCTGCCCTACGACCCAGCAATTGCACTGCTGGGGATTTACCCCAAAGATACAGATACAGTGAAATGCCTGGACACCTGCACCCCAATGTTTCTAGCAGCAATGTCCACAATAGCCAAACTGTGGAAAGAGCCTCGGTGTCCATCGAAAGATGATGGATAAAGAAGATGTGGTCTATGTATACAATGGAATATTACTCAACCATTAGAAATGACAAATAACCACCATTTGCTTCGACATGGATGGACCTGGAGGGTATTATGTTGAGTGAAATAAGTCAATCAGAGAAGGGCAAACATTATATGGTCTCATTCATTTGGGGAATATAAGAAATAGTGAAAGGGAATAAAGGGTAAAGGAGAGAAAATGAGTGGGAAATATCAGAGAGGGAGACAGAACATGAGAGACTCCTAACTCTGGGAAGTGAACTAGAGGTGGTGGAAAGGGAGATGGGCGGGGGTTGGGGTGACTGGGTGACAGGCACTGAGGGGGGCACTTGATGGGATGAGCACTGGGTGTTATGCTATATGTTGGCAAATTGAACTCCAATAAATGAAATTAAAACAAAAGAAATGGGAAAAAAATAAAAATAAAAATAATTCAAAAAAAGAGAAAAAGAACAAAAGGGAAGTTGAATCCTGAACAGAGTACAGATTTACTGACAACCACTTGCCCATTTATGAATCTATTAGGAGACAAAAATAAACTAACTTGGTTTAAAACACTTTATTTTGGAATTTTTTTCTTAATAGTATGGCTTATATTACTAGTTATTGAAAAAACTAATCTCTTGCCGATTTTTTTTAAATTTCTGAAATATGTAGTACTGCCTTTGAACTTGGGAGGGCAGGCAGTGTTGCAAGCCAAAGAGCTGGTGATCCTCATTATGTTATAGTAAACATTTGCTTAAATTGCTGTTGTTTGTTAACCTAGAAGGCAGGCCACATGCCCACTAAGACTATAGCTATAAAGCAAATGAATGAAAATTCAATAACTTGAAGTCTTTCATAGGTTGGGAAAAGCTATTCAAATGTAGTTAGCAAGAGGTATTATTCTTATTCAGATATTTTCTCTGAATCTCTTATTAAGAATTTCAGCCAGATACTGTGAGTCAGATCCATGGCAAAGATTAGGCTAAAGGAAGTCTTTTAGATGGCTTATTGCTTCACATGGAGTCATTAAATGGAAGATAGATAGATGATGTAAGCACAGAATTCAGTAAGCAAAAGAGAATTACTAAGCTTAAGTACAATATCAAGAATAGACTTTAGGTTTGGTTACTCAATAGTGGAAGTTTTTCTAAATAATTAGAATTGAAAACTGCTACATAACCTTGCTGCCCCCCCCCAAAAAAAATCCCAAATTACAAAATTATCTGTGATTGTTTCATTCCTATAAAAGCCCCCAGACTCCCAAACCTGCCCTAGCAGGAAGTAAATCCCAAAGTTCACCATCCTCTGGAAAAGATATACATTCTAAATTCAAATTGGCTACACAGAAATTTGATGCATCAGTCAGTGTAGAATGAGTTTTGTTGCATGATCAAAACCTCTATAGCATACAACAATAACAACAAGAAGTTTTATTTCTGGACCTAAAATGTTTGATGTGAAATTAGATATCTTTCCAGGATAGATGGCCCAATGGCAATAGATGTTTCCACCATCATAAAGATGCTTCCACATATTTCACTGGCCCTAGAAAGTGATGTGGTCACTTTAAAGAGGAATGGAAGTGACACCTGGGTGGCTCAGTGGTCGGTGGTCTGCCTTCCGCTCAGGTTGTGATCCTGGAGTCCCAGGATCAAGTTCCGCATCGGGATCCCTGCATGGAGCCTGCTTCTCCCTCTGCCCATGTCTCTGCCTCTCTCTCTGTGTCTCTCATGAGTAAATAAATAAACAAATCTTAAAAAAAAAAGAGGCATGGAAGCACATTTTTCTCTCTGCCTATAAATAGAAGTATGTTCATTAGTATTGCATATTAATAATAATCCTAAATAAATAAGAAAATATCTTTCCAAGAGCAAAACCAAGAGACATAGAGAAGATACAAAGGTTTCCAGAGACAAGAATCAGGTACAGTCAGATGGGCTAACAGAAGAACTTACTCTATTGATACAACAGGATTCTCCTTGATTTCTGTCTATTAGAAATTGCTAAATGAATGTGTTTCCATTCTTCTTTTTTCCTAGATCAGTTTCAGAATTATATGCAACATGATAGGAGAGATATCGCATTGTTCAGAGATCCTGGATGTTGAATTGGATGAAGTAATTGCATAGTTTTTTATATTTTCTTCATTGGAGAGAGAGTAAATGTACCTATGTATAGGGAAAATTATATGAATAAATATTTAGTGGAACAAAATAGAAGACGTACTTCAGAAAAAGCTGAATGCAACCTTATCTTGTGTGACTGAACCCCTAGGATTTTAGTTAAGTACATGACCCATATATGCCATTATGGGTCCTCTGCAGTTCATATGATGGCACAGAGTTACATATGAAGGAGATATGACCCCCACATAATTGGAAATAGTTTAACGCTGGCAAAGATCACCTTCAGACTATAACACAGTGTGCTTTCTGTGGAAGGAAGAATAAGAGTCTCAGAACTGAGTGCACCATTGAGAAAGTATATGCTATTTGCTGGTGTGGGAAAAATATTACTCGATGAAAAAAATAGATATTTTAGGAAAATAAGCATTTTTGTTTGATTACTCAAATATATTTTTAGGAATATAGAAATGGCAAGGGATCATAAGCAGTTTCTCCAGGAGAACAATTAAACACCAGTATGTGTTAAAATCAATATGTTTCAAATATATTTATTTAGGTAAAAGACTGAACTCTAAGGATACTGATACAGGGAAAGGAGACAATAAAATGCATATATAGTTTGTGATAATGAGTTTTTGCAAGAACATCTTTAAAAAACCCTTAGTTTTAATAGGGACATTGAGTTACAAACATATTTGGCATCCTAAGAAGAGGACTGAAATTGATTTGAGGTGCTTCTTTTTAGAGAAAAAATGTTCTTGTACAGATTCGTACACACCATCTATGATTAAGCATACAAATAGCTATGATCTATGAAAGGTTAACTAGACTCTCTTGATCTGCATTTTTTTCCCTTTAGTGCTCTAAACCATGTGAAAATTTAAGTTCATTCTTTTCCTTTTTTTTTCCTTTTGTTTTCTTATTTGTCTTCCAATAAACATAAATCTTTTTTAAAATATTTTATTTATTTATTCATGAGAGACCCAGAGAGAGAGAGAGACAGAGAGAGGCAGAGGGAGAAGCAGGCTCCATGCAGGGAGCCTGATTCGGGACTCGATCCTGGGACTCCAGGATCACACCCTGGGTGGGCCAAAGGCAGGCAGGCGCTAAACCGCTGAGCCACCCAGGGATCCCCAATAAACATAAATCTTAAGTTCTACATTGTTTTGGTTTGAGCAGAATGTGGCTTTCATGATCAAAAACTGGTATTATTTTCTTGTTTAGTTACATGAGGTGTTGCAAAGAAGATTAAACTGACTCAGTATCTTTCCTTCTTTCTCTCAAGTAAAAATAGAATACTCACCCCCTCAATGGTAAGACTAATCCCATCATTTCTACATCATATCCTATCACTTTCTCCCTATGCTTTGTACTAAGTCTTTCTCATCATTATTTAACCATACCTTAAATTTTGAAGGAAAAAAAAAAAACTCTCCCTTAAATCCACGACTGTTGGATATACAGACAATACCTGACTGTAAGGTTGGTTCAACCTATGATGGCTCAACTTACAACTTTTCAACTTTATAATAATGCAAAAGCAATACTCATTCAGTAGGAACTATACTTTAAATTCTGCATTTTGACCTTTTCCCAGACTAGTGATACGTGGGACAGGTACTCTTTCAAAATGCTGGGCAGTGGCAGCAAGCCATAGCTCCCAGTCAGCCACATGATCACAGCTGATACAACTGCTCTGTACCTGTACAACCATTTTGTTTTTCACCTTGAGTACATAGTTCAATAATTACATAAGGTTCAACACTGTATTATAGGCTTCATATTAGATAAATTTGCTAAACTGTAAATTAATGTGTTCTGAGCATTAATTGTTTTTAAAGATTTTATTTATTTATTCATGGAGGAGAGAAAGGCATAGACATAGGCAGGGAGAGAAGCAGGCTCCCTGTGGGGGGCCTGATGTGGGACTCCATCCCAGGACCCCGGGATCATGACCTGAGCCAAAGGCAGATGCTCAACCACTAAGCCCCCCAGGCGCCCCTCTGAGCATGTTTAAAGCATGTTCGGTAGCTTAGATATATTAAATGCATTTTCAAATTATGATGGGTTTATCAGGACGTAACCTCAAAGTAAGTCAATGCAGATTTCATTCACATCTAGGAGACCAATTGTATCTTTCATTCCCATTAAATCTTGTTTCCAACTATCCAATTCATTTCTCAAACTCTTGCGACCTGGTGTCTATACTAAAGTCTTAAACTGAAACAAGTCTGGTTAAAGTCATCAATGATTATTTGTAGAAACATTGAGTTTTTAGTTGCTTTCTTGGTTTCTCTTTGATTTGACACTATCAACCACTTTCCTTCTTCGCATGTTCCTTTGCCTTGAAACTTGGAATAACACTTCCCCATGTTTCTCCTACACACATAGTAACTTCTTTCTTTTATTTTATGACTTCCTTTCTTCTGCTTAATTATCTTTAGGTGTTTTCCAGTTTTTACCAGACACTATCATTTCTTTTTTTTTTTTACTATCATTTCTTCTAACAACATTCATCTCAATGAAAACATCCATTTCCATGACTTCACTCAGTAACTTTTTTTTTTTTTTTTTAATTTTTTTTAATTTATTTATGATAGTCACAGAGAGAGAGAGAGAGAGGCAGAGACACAGGCAGAGGGAGAAGCAGGCTCCATGCACCGGGAGCCTGACGTGGGATTCGATCCCGAGTCTCCAGGATCGCGCCCTGGGCCAAAGGCAGGCGCTAAACCACTGCGCCACCCAGGGATCCCAGTAACTTTTTGTTTGTGTCATTTTTTTTAATCTTTCCAGAGTCCCAGCCTGAGAACATATTTGTGTATTTAAGTCTATTATATAAATTATGATTTGGACATCCTATGAAAAACTTTTTATTCCATATGTTCTCAAATCAACTTAATACCTCTCTCTCTCTCTCTCTTTTTTTAAAAGATTCATTTATTTATTTTTAGAGAGAGAGCAAGTGCATTCATGCGTCGGGGGAGGGACTGAGGTAGAAGGAGAAAGAATCTCAAGCAGATTCCCCGCTATCGGGGCTCCATCTTATGATAATGATTGACCCGAAATCAAGAGTCAGATGCTTAACCAACTGAGCCACCCAGGTGCCCCAACCTATTACCTCATTTACTACAGAATCTCTTCCTTTTCTGGTATTAATGGTAAAGGACATTGTGTACTAGCCAGTGTCTAAAGCCAGAAATCCAATTTCAGTTGTAATTATCCCCTCCTTTTCCTCCCTGTATCTAATGAGGGAAATCCTCTCCAATTTCCTAGAATTCCTTGACACTCATTTTACAAGACAGTCACCTCTTACCAGATTAACTCCACTGCCTCTAACTATTCTTTTTGTTAGTTTTTCCTACATATTCCTTTGGTCCATTTTATGTATTGTTGTCCCAATAGTCTTTCTACCAGTATGATCATAACATTCCCTTTCATAGTTCTTTGTTGATGAAAGATCAATAATAACACAAACTAGAAAATTTTAGGAACAGCACATTTATATTAAATAAATAACCATGTCAAATTAATAGTATAACTATTTATATGAAAACTAGGCATGCAGATAGAAATAAAATTCTTCATATGATCCTAAAACACATTTTGATTCACAATAGCAATTTCTATCAAAACTGCAGACAAACAATTTTAAGTAACACAATGGGAACTAGCTTGGAGGTACAAAAAATCCAATGAAAACTTTAATCATGTCCAAATCATTGCTATAAATATAGAGTATGATAAGGTAAAATAATTTTGCACTCTATATAAATAGTTTAAAATATAAATGTTATTTTTATTCACATCACTTTTCTCTACCTTCTTACACTAACTCAGTATGGTTATGAATTCCTATGTTTCCTCTATCCCTAATATTTGCTGTAATTAGGACTTCATTCTCTCCCTGAATCTTTAAATAATCTTTTTTTTTTTAAGAAAATCATTGTTTAGGAATATTTAAGACTTCCTAGAATATAACAACAGCTGTTTCACATTTTATCCCTGTCAATCCCCTGCTATTGTGTTAGCAACCTGACAACACATTATTTTAACCGTTCAGAATTCAGGACCATCGAGTCATTTAATGCCTATGCAGTCCTTTTCTTTCTTGCTACATTAGGAACTAATATTATGTCAAGTACCAACAAAGGATCTTTAATTCATGTATAACACCTGCTTCTCTCAAGTCATCATTCATTTGACATTTGCTCAGATCCAAGTTCTATTCTAGAATCAGTTGTCATATAGCATGACACCAAATATGTGTTATTAAATGAAGTCAAATCAAGAAACGCATTGAGCTCCTGCTGTGTGCTCTGCTTGTGGTGTGTGTTGCAACTAAAATAGGGATAACTGAGTCAAGACTATGGAGAAGTTAACAATACCAAGAATATGTATATTTTAAGAAAATTAACACTAACTCGGGTAAAGTTGGGTATGGATTAGAAAGGAGATTGGGGGTAGGAGAAACAAAAATAAGCTTATATTCCACACAATACAAGACTAGGAAGAAAGGAGAGGGTTTTTTGTTTTTTGTTTTTTAAGTTATTTATTCATGAGTGACAGAGAGAGAGAGAGAGAGAGAGGCAGAGACACAGGCAGAGGAAGAAGCAGGCTCCATTCAAGGATCCTGACATGGGACTCGATCCCAGGTCTCCAGGATCACACCCTGGGCCAAAGGTGGTGCTAAACCACTGAGCCACCCGGTTGGCCGAAAGGAGAGTTTTAAAATTTTTCTCACTGTTCTTTTTGTGTGATTTTTAGAAAATTCCTTTATTTTTTTCAGTGGTTACAAGAATACCTAGTACATAATGACCACAGACTTTTTTTTTTCTTTTTAAATAAATTGTTTCTCCTGGAGAAGAAAGACAAGCCTTCAAAGAAGACATGGAATCTGAAAAAATTTAATAAAATCCTAAAATTCTGATGATCAGATATTGAAAATGAGAAAATTCTAGGTTCATAACAAGGCCCTCTCCTACCAGCTCCTCATTACACTACAGAAGAAAGGTAACATAAGATAAAGAAATCGATTTCTTTCCCTTTGTTACAGGAATAAGGAAGGTGGGAAGGTCAGAAACAGTTGGCCACTCAAGTTTTTGAATACAGATTGAAGAATCTCTACCTATTCAGACAGCAAGGGAAATAGTAATGATTTTCAAAGCAAAGATCATAGGTTGAATTATATTTTCACAGGATAATTACATGAGGAATATGCAGGTTTGAGGGGAAAATATGTAGAAGGAAGGACCATTAGTAAAACATGTCAAAATATAATTCTTTTTATCAGAAATAATTTAGAATAAAGAAGGTCAATATTAAATTGTAAATCCAAATACCCTCACATTCTAAATAAGTTGCCTAACCACCTATGCAGAATATGCTTAAATATGAAATTGTTCTACTAGCCTTAGTCTTCTATCCCCCACCAGGCAATATAGGAAAGGCAAACATTTCATGGGGCGTTTGATAAAACTAAGAGTGAAGCTTCTTCATAAAAGAGCTGTTAGTGTATTACATGATATGTGGATTATTTCCACCAACTCGAGTCCAGGGAAAAGATGTTAGAGAACAAATCTGAAGATCTTTTTAATAATGCTTGATCAATATAGTTGGGGCTATGTTTGTAATTACTTAGAATTCTCATTTTTTCTTTCCTCTTCAAAGCTAAATATTATTGCATCTATATTTCTATTACTTATTGCTTATGCATATGTCCATGTATGCACATATCTATACGCATATATGTACATGCATGTATGTACAAATGGCAATAAAACATTTTCTGTGTATATAACAAAACTTTTTGTCATAATAAACTTTATTTTTTACACAAAAATGCTTATAAGATTTATCAATTTTGGTAAATATAAATAAAATGTATTCATTTTACTGCTGTGTGATGTTCCATTTTTGAATATTTCATAATATTATAGTTTCCAGTCTTAAAATCTATTTGTTTTCTTTTTGTATCACAGATAAAGTTGAAATGAGTAACACTGTACTCCTTTCATTATACAAATATAACAGTTTTTCTAGGATATATTGGTATCGGGGATTAGATTATGTCATCCTTTTTACCATTGGTGTGAGATGAAGAATTTGGCTGTAGCAACATTTCTTAAAGTGTGTTCTTTAGAACAGCAGTCCCATAAATATTCCTTAAAAAAATGTATATATGTCTGATAGATAGATAGATTATATATACATGCAATATAATAATATGATTTTATATATATATATATATATATATATATAAAATACACACAGAAACGTATACATACATATGTATACACACAAAAAGTATATAACACACACACATTTTTTTCTGGAATTGCTGCCACTATGTCATCCCTTAACAGATCTACAATTCACCTACGTAAGATCTGAGAATTCCTTTTTTTTTTTGAAGATTTTTATTTATTCATGAGATACATATATATAGAGGCACAGACAGAGGCAAAGGGAGCCCAATGTGGAACTCAATCCCCAGACCCAGGATTGCGCCCTGAGTCAAAGGCAGACACTCAAACACTGAGCCACCCAGGCATCCCAGATCAGACAATTCCTACTGTAAAGAAATCTGACTGCTTGATCCAATATTTTGAAAAGGTATTTGTAAAACACTGAATAATGATATTTTCAAGATCACCATTATATCATTATTGTTCTCATTTGATATTTCTACTCCAAGCAACTTATTTTGAGGGAGAATGACTATTAAATGGCAGAAACAATGCCCCACACAATAATCTCATTGACTGCAATTGCCCTAATACATATTCCCAGCCCAAAAGTTCTTAATATTTAAGATAGACAATCAAATTGAATACAAGCATATTTACTGTTGTCATGGTTGAAATATTAAAAAAATCTTGGGCTGGATTATCACATTAAGAAAGAATCAAGGATTCGTTCATGTGCATACCTCAAGAAACAGTAAAGGTTATATTCAACAAATATATGTTGGGTTCTCTGATGTTAATACATTGGTTATTTGGAAATAGGCAGACATTTTTGATTTGCATATAAATCTTTGGTTATTAGGATATTCCAGAAAATTTTGTTTTAAACATGATATAGTTAAAACTTTATGCATCTATATATTGTTTTTACAATAGAATTAAGCAAGAGTAGAAAAAAAGCTTAAGTGTTTTTAAAAATATGTATTTATTTATTCCAGAGAGAGAGAGAGAGAGAGAGAGTGAGTGGGAGGGGCAGGTGGAGGAGAGACAATCTCAAATAGACTCCTGGCTGAGCGCCAAGCCAAAACATGGGGCTCCATCTTACAACCCTGAGATCAATCACCATCGGAGCTGAAATTAAGAGTCAGACACTTGGCTGACTGAGCCACTCAGGTGCCTCAAGTATTATGACTTTTTAAAAATATTTTGAGGGATGTCTGTATGGTGCTGTTGGTTAAGTATCTGACTCTTGGTTTCAGCTCAGGTGCGATTTCAGGTCATGATCTTAGGGTCCTAAGACAGAACCCTGGATCAGGCTCTGTGCTCAGCATGGAGTCTGCTTAAGACTCTCTCACTCTCCCTTAGCCCCTCCATGCTGCTCTCTCTTCAAAATAAATAACTAAAATCTTAAAAAAATATCTTGATCAATGTTTCAGATTAACATTATGAAACATTGTTCTGAAACACCGATGTTCCAGATTCTTTCAGCAAAAACTGAAGGTAGAGAATGAAAACATGATTTAGGATTTTTAAGGGATTTTCTGAGTACTTTTTCAAAATTATCAGAAAAATTACCTTGATTTTTATAATTTCATTTTAATTTTTTATATTTATTTTTTAAATATTTTATTTATTTACTTGAGAAAGGGAGCAAGTGAGAAAGAGCATAAGTGGTGGGGAAGGGCAGAGGGAGAAGAAGAAGCAGATTCCTGGCTGAGAAGGGAGCCTGATATAGAGCTTGAACCCAGGCCCCGGGGATCATGACCTGAGCCAAAGACAGATGCTTAACCAACTGAGCCACTCAGGCACTCTGTATCATTTCATTTTTAAAGAAAAGTCTGTTTTATTTGCTTAAAAATAACATATAATTGGTGATTTTTTAATTCAGTTATGATAGGTAATTTATACAAACTCCAGTCTTATGTAAATGGGTTGAAAGAATGAAAAGGAATCAGGAAAAAGAACATTACTAAAGTTCTCATTGCCCAAATGAGAGAGAGTTTCATTATTTTGGCTTATTTTAGTGAGCAAAAAATATCTGTAAAACAAGTGGTGAAGGAACACCAACAACAAAAAAGGAAATTTAAAGAACTCACGAAGGTAAACAGATGCAAGGTATTTTCATTGCCGTCCCAGGAAGAACAAGAGTGATCATCTGAATTTTCTTATCTCTGGGAGGCCCTGTGAAGTTTCTGTCTCCTTGTATCTACCATCTGCAATATTTGAATTATCTAATAAATTTTAGCTTATTACTCAGTGAGTTAAATTCTATAATGGTGATACCACATTTATTCTTAGTTATGAGGATCAGAGTAAAGAGGTATATTCAAATTGAAAGCAAATAAGGGAAATAAATGGTTCTGAAAAATACTTGAAAAACAAGTGTTGGAAGCTGAGTTTGCTAGTCTGAAGTTGAAAAAACTCAAAATGGGAAGAGTGGTAGGACACCATGGTTGCTTTTGAATAGTTAAAAGCAGACTAATAGGAGTGGACCAGATACAATGGTCATTATAGATCAAACTAAAACTAAACTAGAGGGTTAATGATTTCCGTGTAAGTCAAGGATATATATTCTAGTTGTCTTCCTGAGAAAGTAGTGAACTTCTCAAAGCACAGCCTGACAAAAACAGACATTTGCAGGGGAAGTAAAGACTGGAAAATTAACATTTTTTTTAGGATCTCATCTAACTCTGATATCATGTAAATCTTAATTTGTGGTTAACCTCTGCAAATTATGTCTAGATATCTAAAAGAAAGCTTACATTCTCACTGAATAAATGTTCTGCTCATTCACAAATTATGGAATCGGCTTGTTTCTTTCTTTGCATTACTTGCAAATAAAATTTCTTTAGGGTAAAGACGTTAATCGTTTCAGCTTTGTTGTAAATCTGTCATCCTAGAAACGTTCTTTTATTTTGGGGTAGAATTTGTATTTCATCTAGAACATTGAAAAATGAATTCTGTATCACATGGTGAAATCTGTAGTTTAATAATTCATCAAATGTGAGTCAACCAATGGATCTTTTGAACCTTCTCTTTTGCCTTCCCTGGAATTCTTTTGGCCTTTGTTCTGCATCATAAAAAGGGTCTTAACATGTGGAAGAAATCATCAGAAACTTGAACAAGATTTTATTCTTAGGCATGTAAACTTGAACAAATTCTTGACAAGGACAGGGTTATCAAAGGAATATGGCATGCATCTGGGCAGGTTCTCCCGGATAGCCCCCCAGCTGACTGATCTTCAGGCAAGTTAATGGACACCAATGTAAGTAAGAAATGTCTGACCAGTCACTTTCTGTAGTGCAGTCAGCCAAAGATCCAGATGTTGCTTCTGCTGCTGTTACTCTTGCTGAAAAAAAATGTCTGTCAACCAAGTAACCAGGACCTGCAGCTATACTATTCCCCCTACATTCATTGTACTTTTCATTTTATTTCTACAGAAAAACTGGAATAACAAAATACAAGGAGTATACATCATGTGGAAAATATTGGGAATTAAAAAGTGCATTGACTCACCAATTGCATTTCTGGCTCAAAACAACACATCAATCCCTTCCTTGCTAGTGTTCAATGAATTTGACTAGTGTGCGTGACACTCATTCATTGCCTTGGAGGTCATGTTTCTTCTCCCGTGGTCTTAACAGCAATATCTAACTTCGTACTTAATGATATGCAAAGGCATGCCTGATACATCTGGCCACATCAAAACAATAAATTATCTTGCTGTACATGATGTTAACACACTCAAGTTTCAATCCTCATCAGTACGAGTGAATAAAGTAATTTAATATAAGACTTTGATAGAATATGTTCTACCTATTGTGAGCTGCTTAAAAAACTGGTGATAAGCTTTTAAATTATTAATATTAAACAGACACCAAATTTTGCCTGGAGATTGATTCCAGAGCACTATTTCGCTAAATCACATCCAATAGGGTATGAACTAATTCTAGTGTGTTTTAATAAGGATAGTTAATTTATACTGTTTTTGGAAAATTAAGTTGCAAATTAAATCAATTTCAAGTTTCACGTATAAATGTAGATTTATATACATATGAAATTTACACATAATGCTATAACATTCTTATCCCATATAAATAAAATTTTACTATTCCTTAAAATGAATGCTTTTATCATGAAAATTATCCTTAAGTAATTTAAATTCTATTGAATTACTATCTGTATTATATTTCAGTAATGTAATAAATATTTTAAAAAGCAATCAGTTGGAAGATGCTTCATAAAAAAATCAACAGAATATGCCAATAGATTTTTTTTCTATATTAAGTCATTTTAGAACTATATTTAGTAAGGCTGTATTACAAGCATTCACAGTGAGTATCTATTATATAGGGGGAAAAGAGCACTTATTCTTTCTTAAAAATCTGACATTTAACTTTATTAAATACATTTTTACTTAAATGTGTTTAAAAATTGCGTTTGAATTTCAAACAAGGCCTCTATGCTCATCCTCTAATGGCTATTCATTTCTCCAAGAATAAAGCTCAAAACCCTTTGAAGCATCTTGCTCAATATGCAAAAGGCTTAGTTTATATAACCAGTCCCATCTCTGTATACTCATTCCTTTTTAATTCATTTTTTACCTGGCATTACCCAAGGATGCATTCTGGGTTAAAATATATTTAGGTCAAAAAAATTAAAGCAAACTCTTAATATATTAATGCATTTTTATAAACTTTCCTAGAAGAAGAAACTATAATATACAGTTTTTTGTAAGCTTCTTTGGCCACAGACAACTTTCACTTGTAAGGATATCTCTGGAATAACACTTTAAGAAACACATTCTGCAAAATGCTTTAACTGCGTTTATGGCTTTTATTTTTAACACCACGTGCTGTCATGTCTCTCTATGTGTTGCATGGAAAGCTTTGACATTTCTCCTGCTAGTTAAACCTTGTGCATCCTTTAAGACTCAGTTCTACTGTCACATCTCTTTCAAATATTCCCTTGACTTTTGCAAATTAGGCTAATTCACTACTCTCACTCTATCTTGCACAGTTCTTTTGCCTTCTATTTTAGTAGTTTTCATATTACATCACCATTATTGTATTTCATCAAATCTAAGGCATCATGGAGAGTATTGATTGTGTATTGAGATATTCAACACTTTAGAAATAAAAACTCACTGTTGAGTTTTTATATATAATTTATACATATATAACTAATATATGATGTTTTATTCTACTTCAAATTATCTTATACTAATAGACATAGGTCTTCTAGACTTATTTAAAAATATTTTATCATGTACGTCCACTTCTGGATATACATAAGAAGGAAAATATAAGTGAAATAAAGTGAGTAAACTATTTCCAAAACTATTAAAATACCAACTTTAACTTTTGCTAATTTTTTTTTAACTCAGGGTTGTCAATGTTTACTACATAGTATCATTCCCTATCATCAAGAGCATTGGAAAAGTCTTAAGAGAGAGCTTTGTACTGCCTCTGGGATATTCTTCCCAGCCATAGCCTCCCCTTCTGTAAGGTTTTATAAAGATTTTATTTTTAAGTAATCTCTACAACCCATGTGGGGCTCAAACACACACACAACCCTCTCCCTCTTTCTCTCTTTCGACAGTGTTGCAAATAAATACGGTTTTGTTGCCTGCCTTTGTATAAATATCCCCTGCTGAGTCTATGACATATATTTATTAAATACTTTTGATGTTATAAACCCTAAGCTGAATGATGAATAGATAAATAGGTTCACATGGGTTCGGAATAGTTGAACATTGCTTCCTGAGTCTTCAAGATTTATTCCTCATCACAGGTAAGTTTACAAATATTGAACCAATTTGCTTTTTAAAATCGAAGAGGTCTTGCCATTTATTTGAAGCCGAGAAGAAAAGGAATTGCTGTTATCCAATAATTTTATCTATAGTAACTAAACAATATCATAATTACTTCCTGATGGATTCTAAGCGTACTGACAGAATTTTTTTTTCATAACTTACTCAGGAAAGAGCTCTACCAATTTATGGGAACATTCTCCCCTTATACATTTTTAAAACAAATAGAATTTTCCTCCTGATGAGCAAGACTGTAGACAGATGGAGTGTTGACTAAAGTAGCTGAGCAGTTTTAAATACGAACAGAAAATGTTGACTAAAATGTTGACTACAAAACCGTTTTGAATTTGACTTTGTTCACACAATTCAGCAATCTCTTAACTTCTATTTAATGATAATTTAACATGCTGTTAAAATCTGCCTGGGGTATTTCCAAATTCAAACACAAAGTAAATACCCATAAATAGATGTTTTTTATCTTAAAGGAATCCTTACTTCCTGGAAAGCCAGGAGAGCCTGATACTTTGTGGGTCAAAGTATGACAATCCATACATTTGGAATTTTTATTTAAACATTTGGAATTTTTTAAATTGGCTACAAACACTATTCATCATTGCTTGTCTTTATTGTGGGTAAGATAATATCTTAAATGTTAATGGAACATTTAAAATAACTTAGGAAACATTCAGTTTGAGAAAAGAAAAACATTTTAAAGGCACTACTTTGTCTCATAAGCTGTAACACTCTGTTGTTAGACAAGTGTCTTATGATTTATTTGCTGAATTTAATATGAATAAAATGTGATTGGATGCCAAAATGTCACATAGGAGTTGAAATAAGGTAGTTATAACGGTACATGGGTAAAAATGAACAACTTTTGTTTCTTCAGCAAACAATACCTCAATAATGAGAGATTTTTAAAAAGATAGAAATGAAAACAATAGGTTAAATACTGTAGTCTACTGAGTCAGGTAAATTACTTGCATTGAAGGGAATTATATTATAAATATAACAGTGAGAGCATGGTTTAGAATATAAATAGAGAATAGTTTTGAGGAAGGTTTTCACATGATGACATCTTTTTTCAATATTACCTCCAGAGTAGAACTTTGAAATATTCGTTTGCTGTAGTCTGCACAGGGTCATGATGGCCAGTGTGTGCATATATGTATATGTATGTGTGGGTGCAAATGTATTTGTGTGTGGGTGTGTTTGTGTGCTTGGAGTAAAACCAAAAAGAGCACTGTCCTGAAATACTTTGCATATAAAAAATAGAGGAGTGTAAGGTCATGTCAGGATATCCAAAACACACAGCTTAAGCCTTAGTCTAAGTAATGTTTATTACTTAACAATTTTGCAGTGTTCCTATTTTCTCTTGCAAAATTATTTAATTTGATTGTACCATTCTGACATTGGGTGGTAACGCAATACAGACTGCATAAACTGTTCTGAGTGTGTAAGTGTATATATGCACTAAATACTGAAACATGACTGATTAATCCTAATATCAGTAAAATTCTTAGAAGGCAAGAGGATGCAAAAACTAAGGCCAATGTTTTAAACATGAAGAAGTTACATTTTTTTAAGAAGTTACATTTTAAAAGACCAGCATTTCACCCTGTGAATACATCCCTATATTCTATACTATAATTTAAATATTTGATTAAAATATTTGAATCACATGGAAATATCATGATGTTCAAAGATAATATGAATCCTTATTATTTTCTGTATTTCTATTCTTATGTCTTTTAAGTATGGAACGGATATGAAGGCATAGTCAAAAATAATTATTTTTTTTATTGATCAGAGTTCTATAATACACAAATCCAATGCTAGCATTGGATTGAGTCATCATCTGGAGACCAGTTATTCATTGTGCATTCCAATCTCTTTATAGACCCCTCTCAGTTAAAAAAACCTAAACAAACAAAAAACAATAAACCAACCAAATAACAACATAAAACTCCACCAACAGGGGTGTCTGGATGGCTCAAACGGTTAGTAGTCTGGTGTAGGCTCAGGTCATGATCCTGGGGGTCCTGGGATTGAGCCCTGTGTTGGGCTTCCTGCCAGCGGGGAGTCTGCTTCTCCCTCTCCATCTGACCCTTCCTGCCATTTGTATACTCTCTCTCAAATAAATAAATAAAATCTTTTTTAAAAAATCCACCAACAAACACACAAATATAAAAATGAAAATCCACACATTTCTAAACTCCTTTGCAGCTCAATTGTTTTTGAGTGCTCAAATTAGATTCTAAAAATCTGTGATTTTTAATTCAGAACTGAATTGAATAGAGGAGAGAAGCATAGTAAAGGGGATCCATTTATTGATAATACACATTGCAAGAAGCTTTCTGAGGTGGCAGCTTCCTGAGGCCTCATTAGTAGTTTGGTCAATAGAATAAGCTTGGCGTGGAACCTGCCACTCTTGGTCTCCCAATGATTTGTAAGCCACATAGGACCTGGTCACAGTCATTCTTATAAAAGCACTTTCTCTTGTCTGCAGCTGAACCATAGTATTACACAACTGCTGCCAGAAATGGTTATGTATATCATTCTCACGCAAAATGAGTCTTTGGGAATGGCAGTCTGACACTTTTTGAACACTTATCTAGTATTAAAAAATAAGACGTGGCCTGATTTACATTTTTAACTGGGTCTCCCTGGCTGCTATCAGAGTAAAAGGCTAAAGAGTGTTAAGAGAGGTAGAGAGAGAAGTAAAATGCAATTGAAAAAGAGAGAATACTTCAAAATTAATTCTAAGAGGCCAGCATTACTCTAGCAAAGTTAAAAACAAAGAAATTACAGTAACAGTAACTGGAACCATATTCTCATGAACACAGTTACAAAAATTATCAATACAGTTTCAGTAAATCTAATCCAATATATTAAAAGGATAATACATCATGACCAAATTGAGTTTATCACAGTTTGTAAGATGGGCTCAAATTTTGAAAAACCAAAACGTAAGACATGTATGTAAGGTAGATGTGACTTTTGAAAATTGTCAATATTAACAAACTAAAAAAGAAAAATATTGGGATCCCTGGGTGGCGCAGCTGTTTGGCGCCTGCCTTTGGCCCAGGGCCCTATCCTGGAGACCCGGGATCGAATCCCACATCGGGCTCCCAGTGCATGGAGCCTGCTTCTCCCTCTGCCTGTGTCTCTGCCTCTTTCTCTCTCTCTCTGTGACTATCATAAAATAAAAAAAAAATAATAAAAAAAAAATTTAAAAAAGAAAAATATTAAAGTTTATCTTAGTGGATTCGGAAAACCATTTGTCAAAATTCAACAACAATGTATATTAAACTTATCGTATTAGAAAAACTTTCATAAAATTGGAATAAAAGAGAAATACCCGAGGCTTTTAAAGGACACACATGAAAAGATATGGCTTCAATGTCAGCCACTTGGAATCACAGGAATAGAGTGAGTTACCCAAAGATAACTAGGTAGGATGAAAAGAGAAGTTGTAGGGACAATCTCCTGTTAAATTTAAAATCAGGGAGAGTAAAGGAAACTGTGATAAGGAATTGTAGAGTGATCTTTTTAAATTTAAATTTAATTTTTTTAGAAGAGGTCATTAAACACTAATACCTTTAAGAAAGAAGTGGGGTGAAATAAAATATGTCAATTTGGTTATTGGCTGTTTTAGAAAAACTAATTTGAGTAGAATTATAGAGGTGGGGCTAGACTGTAGGAGACTGGTGGAAGGGAGACATCGAGGCAATAAATATTGACTATTAGCATCAAGAATTTTAGTGATAAATGGTGGGTTCTATTGTAGTAGAAAATTCCCTGACCCATTTGAAACCCTTAATATAAGAATGACAGGCAAATATTTATTTCCTGAGGAAAAAAAGTGTCATTAGGAAGAGCTTATAAATACACCACAGAGAAGGGCTCTGAAAAAAGCATCTTGATAGAGGAAGGATGACAAGGGAACAGGAATAGTTTCTTAGTAAAGATTTAGAGTTCTTTGTCTTTAAAAATATGAAGTAAAAATAACTATACTTGTATTCTTTTTTAGAATGGTAGCTAGAGTGTTGTAGGTTTTAAAACTACTTAAAATAGAGTAGAAAAGTTCATAGATAAATCACTGGACAGACAACAGTTTCTCCTAAAAGTGGAATGAGCAAACAGAATGGAATGTAACAAAACAATAGCTTAAAATAGATCCATTGTTTCATTAGGGACAACACTCTCTTGGGTTTTTGGTTTGTTCTATTTATCCCCCTGGAGTCTTTTTCTAGGTCACAGAGCACATCAATATTTGTGCTCTTTTAGTACCAAGAAAAGTGTCTTAGAATTATTGTAGAAATCACAGCAATAATTTTTTTAGGCCTACAAATACTACTCTTCCGTTTTACTCAACAATGTGCATCTAAAAGTCATCATTTTTTATGAACGTTAGTATGCTAACAGAGGCTGCTCTTTACTGGAAGAGCCTCAATTGACTTAGCATTGTGGATACTATGGAAGTTATTTAAGAATGAAGAATATATTATGTGGCCTAAGTATATTAAAGTTACTATATGGGATTTTTGTTTAAAGCAACATTCTAAACCACTATTATATTCCCTAGCACTTTAAATATTAATGCCCTTTGGAGAAATTTCAGATATGAATTTGACTTAAAAAGCAGAAGCTATTTAAAGAGAAAATGATTTTCCTACCTACAGATTTTTCAGATCTGATAAATTTTATTTTGCTAATAATACCACTCTCATTTTCTATTGTTTATAATTTATTTTTACCAGTTTTACATTTGTCTATCCAATGGTAAATAAATAATTTTTTCTATTTGTTCATTTCTTAAAGCTTAGTGGTAGTTTATAATTAGAGCTTCTAATCATTTTTATTAATTAAAAACTTTACTACTGTGTAAGTGACTTCTGGGTAAGACTAGCTCAATGGATTTAAGATTTTTTTTAATCTTTCAACATGAAGAGATGCTATAATACCATGAGCTTAGAGAGACTCCTCTCTGAGATAACAATTTCTCCCATGTCACAGGCCTACACACATACACATGCACACACATATACATATTTCTTAAATATCATGATATGTAAGAAAGAAGCACATCAGTACTTCCTACCTACTCTCTTTATGTTGGGTCTTTTTTCTGTTGCATGAAACAGAAAATCTGAATCAGAAAAAAGATGTATTGAGCTTACCAGTCTAGCTACTATTGGTATTGGGAGCTCAATTATTGTAATTATGATTTTCTTTCTCAATTTCTCCTTCCTGCTTTTATTAGGTTGAGCTTTTTCATATTCACCATTTTTTTGTGGTTTCCAAATGGCTGTAGCCACTCTGCAAATTACATATAATTTCATTTTTAAAAGAATTTATTTATGCCCACAATTAAAAAAATACATCTTGGCATCTCTTTTGGTATTAATAAGTGGTTTTCAACCAGAGGAAATTTTGCCCCCATGAGAATACCTGGCAATATCTGGACACATTTCTGCTTGTTTCAACTGGGATGCAATGGACAGATGCTATTGGAATCTCATGAATAAAGGTTAGGCATGTTGGTGAAAATCCTATAGTCTGTAGGACAGCCCTCCCCACAAAGAATTATCAGGCATTGAATGTCAATAGTGTCAATATTAACTCTAAAATGAGTGGTGTGTTTATATCTGAGCCAGTAACTGCAAAGAGGGGAAAAGAATACGTTGATAGCTACAAATCTACCAATGGTTACTCTTGAAGTTGAGAGCAGAATTAATTCTCCCATGGCATGAGAAAGAGGGAGATATGTGTGACATGTAAAAACTACTGAGCACAGTTTTGCCAGATGCGATAAGCATCTCTTCTACCTCCACTGTTGGGTAGACATAATTATTCTACAGTTTTATGGTTTAAAGTATTTACATTCTATTCTGGAACAATAATTTACAGAGTTTTGATTTATACAGAATCAATACTTTTTGTATCTTCTCCATTTATCACACGGTAGAAATGAAGTTTACCCTTCAATGATTTGTTCAATTAGATATCACGGAGGGGAAAAAAAAATCCAAGTACTTTAGGTTTGAAAATATCACTTTTACCAGAAGAGTATGTATTACTTATCTATTGCTAAATAACAAACTGCTATAAAGCTTACTGACTTAAAATACCAACCAAAAATAATTTCTCATTAGTCAGTAATGAATTAGATAAAGTAGTTGTTTTGCTGATCAGTTCCAAGTTCCAGCTTTGTCTCAGCTTCCAATTCATTATTTTCCCCCTACTCTGTGATAGGAAGGCTGGGGTTCTGTGGACCACATTCTGTTTGGCCAGCTGGCTCTTTGCTAAGGCTCTGCCAAATGGATGCTAGAGGGGGTCTGGAAGTCTGGAGGGAGAAGAGATGGTTCCCACCTGCTTGCTTCTTCTTGACAGTATCATCACTGCAATACTACATTCCAGGCATCTGCAACTTATTCTACCCTTTGAAACCAGCTTCTTCTCGCCTCTTCAGATAACCCTGAGGATTCAGCATGAGTTGAATGGTGTCCACTTCTCAGAGATCTGAACTCTGAGGATGCTTGGCATCTGTTCTGAGCTTCTAGGAAGCAATAGCTCCAGCCCCTTCTCTCAGGGTGGTAGTTGATCTTTGCAGTTCCTCTCTCTGGGTTACCTCTGTGATTCCATTTTGCTTTTTTATTTCACTAATCATACAAAATCTTTTGTAGTAAATATCCTCTATTAAAATCATTGCTGTGGTACTGTCTTCTGGCTGGAACTTGCCTGGTACTGTTCCTTTCTACAGTACTGACTTGCTGTTGGGATTTCCCTCCTATAATTGCTTTCTTTTCAAAAATCACAAATGAATTACTTTGGAAAGGAAATCAAGGGATGCAGAATAGAAATACAAGCCTATTTCCCTCCAGGAGTTTAGGACTCAACATAGCAGTATCATAACCACAACTAAAATTCCCCATTGATGTTAAGTTTCTGGTTTTCTTCTCTGAGAAGTAGTATTCTTAGTGTCTCTAAATTTGATTGGGAAAACCTAGCTTTCTCTCTTATGAGTGCAAAAACCTTGAAATATAGTGCTGATGGTTTTTATCTTTCTGATTCATTATTAGTTTGTTTTGTTTGGGGGAGATTAATGGCACCCACATATACAAGGTACATCAGTCACAACTCCAATGGTTGGATTACGTTTTCTATACTTCAGAACACCCATATTTTTTGAGAGAAATATCTCAGTGTCCTGAATTTTCTCAAAGAAGTGAGGCCCCTTTTTACCTAGAGGAGATGGGAGAAGTATGTGAGTGAATGTTTTATCATCAGACTCTATAGAAGAAAAAACAGATAAATAAAATGCCAAGCTATAGTATTTGTTGATTTTCATGGCCATGGACAATTTCGAGTTACCAATGTGTTGTTACTTAGCATGGGAATGGGACAAAAATCTCTGTCAAAGGAAAATACATGTTGGCTCCAGCACACCACTGTGAGACACAAAATATACTGATAATCTGTTGTCCAACTTCATTATGTCTCCCTACTGATCAATCAACTCATTTCCAGGATAAGTAGCCATCCCTATATATGAAAGTAGATGACAAGCTTCAAATTTATAAATCATATATTTGATTCAAGTGTTATTTTGTATTACTTACTCTGTTAAAGACACTTTGTTCCAAAGAATGCTTTTAAAAGGCACATTACTACAATCAACATATTTAAACCTACAAAAATCAAATACTTTGAGTACTTCCAAATGTATCATATGGTTATCTGGTATCACTTACTGCTCAGAACCTGATTGCAATTATTGTAAAACATTTGTTTTGATCTGAATCTACCAAATTTGTTGATATCAAAAGTCTGTTGACACAACTTCTTAAGTTTAGTTTTTACTATATGAATGAATATTATCAATAAATTAAGTGATCAATTTGTATTTACAGGAGAATCAGTAAGAGATTCTGGTAGAGACTCTAGGAAGAGTGTGTTTAACATCTGATGCTGATTGTTGAACAAATTAAAGAAACTGAAATATTATACATCTTAGGCTGTTTTTCAGGTTTCTGTTTGTTTTTCTACCTAAAATTCTATTCTCTCCCACTCCCCCATCAAACTCTCTGCTCATTTTCATAGTTTTCCAAAATTTTCGTGAGCATACATTTGATGTGTCTTTGTGTATATGTCTTCTTCTCTGCTTACAGAGCTTGAAATAGCTCCATTTCTACTTTTAGTGGCAGATTCTTGGTTTTTCAAGTTGCAAGAGGATAAAATTTCTGAACAATGACTTGAAAAATTTCATTTGGGGAATATAAATAATAGTGAAAGGGAATATAAGGGAAGGGAGAAGAAATGTGTGGGAAATATCAGAAAGGGAGACAGAACATAAAGACTCCTAACTCTAGGAAAAGAACTAGGGGTGGTGGAAGGGGAGGAGGGCAGGGGGTCGGGGTGAGTGGGTGACGGGCACTGAGGGGGACACTTGACGGGATGAGCACTGGGTGTTATTCTGTATGTTGGTAAATTGAACACCAATAAAAAATTAATTTATTAAAAAAAAAGAAAAATTTTAAATATTATAGAGAAAAATAGATGTCCTGGAAAAAATAGAAGAAATTTTCTGTTTTAAATAATGATAATGATAGGAAATCACTTTCAATTGGTCTCTGACTGTTAAGAGTTTTGTTCTAATTGCAGCTCAATTACAGTGTATGATAATGTTCTGAATTAGTTTAGAAGGAAATTATTTTTCCAATAAAGGCAAATATATATATATATATATATATATCCATTCCATGGCAGGGCAATCTCTAGCCACTTGGGTGTTAATTTGTTAACAAATTCAAAAACATATAACTTAATGTACAGCGAGCCTGGGTCCTACCAGAGATATAGATAGCACAAAAACAAACATAGCAAAATAATGAAGAAAAGCTGGGCCTGATGATCCTATTTTAGTCATGACTAAAGCCAGATGTTTTCATATCCGTTTCACATATCTAAGCCACAAATATGTCATCATCTAATAAATATTAACATACATATATACCATAATTAACTCCATAATTAGTTAATAATTGTATATCATACATATATACATTATAATTGTGTTATAGTTATGATTTATATAAACTAGAGTTGACTTTTTCTATTTGTCACAGGTAAAAAAACCCTAATGAATCACAATCCATTACTAATACGATGCTACTTTTCCATGAGATCAGTGATCATTTTAACTTCATTATGCTAAAGTTTTAAGCATTGATTATTTTTATTTTTTTAAAGATTTTATTTATTCATGAAAGACACACACAGAGAGAGAGGTAGAGACACAGGCAGAGGGAGAAGCAGGCTCCATGCAAGGAGCCTGATGTGGGACTCAATCCTGGGACTCCAGGATCACGCCCTGGGCCAAAGGCAGGCGCTAAACCACTGAGCTACCCAGGGATTCCCACATTGGTTATTTTTAAATGCCTTTTACACCCTATCTCTCCCTTTTTAAAATTCTCTCTCTCATTTTCCTTACCCTTTAGTTATACAGGTGATGTTTTCATTTTGGGTAAAATTTTAAAAATACAAAAATGGTAATATATATCACCTTAAGTCCACAACTTATAAATAAAAAATGCTAAATCTTAACTCTATATAAGTCTACATTTTTTATTACATACAGTATTTTTTTAAAAACAGGTACATATTTCACATAAATATGTATGATGTTATAGTTTATTTGATTAATACTATAAATATTCTGTATTTATAAATATACACCTCAAAGATTATCTAGTGGTTATATAGTGTGCCGCCATTTGGATAGAATGGTTTGTTTACTAATTTCCTTGTGTTACACATCTGGGCTGTTTCCAGGTGTTCACTATTATAATTAATGCCACATTACGTATTGATATATAAACATATATTTCTCTGATACTTAGATTGTCTTTGAGAAGTAAAGAAGGTGAATTACTAAGTCAAAATTTATACCCTTTATTAGCAAGCACCGATGGCCCAGAACCCATCCATTTCCTCTCCTAAAAACTCTTGCACTCTTTATTTTTCCCTCATGGACTGTGTTCAGATCATTTTTTTTTTGCCTATCAGAGCAGCCTTGAATAAAGTCTTTCTTACTTGTATACTTTGTCCAGTGCAATTTTTGTTTGATAACTCCTATCCACAAGGAAAATGGATTCTAGAAGAGAAGACAAATGGAGCATATATTTTAAAATATCAAAATATATTGAATGGCATTTACTGAGAAGAACAATAACATTTACCATACTCCAAATTTCTCCCTTGTATAAATGATAATATAGCATGGGATCTATTTCAAGCTATAAGTAGTACATTGGATTGTGATGCTAATGGGCCCATATTAATTATTCCATATAGCCTTTGTTTTCAATATATATCATTGGGAATGCTATGGGAATGTTTCTCAGCAATTTATAGATCAACTTGTTCTTTATCCCTCCTACTTTAAGATAAGGTCCAACTTGATTCCAAACTCTGTACGTGTAGATGATTTGCAACCCTTTGGTTGATCCTTCACAATACTTTCCTTTAAAGTTCAGATTGTCAGGTCAAATAAGTATCATGACCTTTATAGTCCTGACTTTCTGAATATCTGACTATCCATGTATTGATAGTTTTCCTGTGTGGAAATACGAAAGGCTATCTATGATTATCTTTCTTGCCAAAATTTCCATTCAAGGAATTATTCTCCAGCCTTACAAGATTTCTCCAATGCTCTTAATACAAAATGCTGAAACTAAATGTAGACTGAATTTGAAAAAAAAAAACCCATGTTACCAAAGCCACCAACTAAATCCAGATGTGCAAGAAACCAAGCTGTAGTGAAATTATACCAGAGTTTGTAGGTCATAATCATTTACAAATATTCAAAAATTCCCTAAATAATCTATTTTTTGTTTGTTTTTTAACAGATACTTTGAAGTTCACCTATTGATTCCACTTTCAAGGCTTCCTTGCCCTGTTGTAATTATGGGTTTCTTTTTAATATCATTGTCTTGAGTAGATTTGCATTACACCCATAATGAATAAACATTTAATAATATGACACAAGACAATAAAGAGCATTGCACATATTTCCCTATTATTCTTTACTATCTAGTTTAAGCTTGTTATACAAGCCATTATTGAAATGTGGAAGAATTGACTAGGGACAATTTGCTATGTCGTTATTATTCCTGTTTATTAGTGGTTTCCTTGAGCATAATGTAGGGCTCAGTAGAGTAACAGCTTTTAAAAGAACAAAAAGTAGAATTCTCAAGTGAGTTTGAACATTTTCAGAAAATCTTTCATTTCAAACTCTTGTGCTTTCCTCAACTAGATTTTTTTCCCTTGTAGTTTATAAAATCCATGCTTATATATGTGACATTAACATCTGGCTTATCTGAAGTAAATAATAAAATAGAATTGATTTATTTTCTTTTAATATGTAACTAGCTTTTATTCATGATGATACAATTAAACTATTATCTGCTAACAACTGAAGGAATTAAAACTATGTCAGTGTAGATACCTGAATTAAATACTTCCATTTCCCAGCCAAAGCCCTTCCAATGCATTCTTCATACTGCTACATGAGTGATGGTTCCAAAATACATGTCTAATACTGTATTTTATTATTATAGGTATTGAATTCCTATCATAAATGGGACAAAATCTTAACTTTTTAGTGTTGTGTACAGATGCCTTCTGGATGTGCTGGTTTCTGCTTATCTTTTCTTCCTTAATGCAGGAGCCTTGTAAGAGGATTACATGAGTTAATGTGGCTGGCACATAATAAGAGAAGCATACATCTAAATTTCTTTCCATTGTAGACAAGAGCCAACCTACAGCCTAGGGATGGATGGAGGAGGGGTTCTGGAAGGACTGCAGAGACCCTGAGGCTAAATCAACATATTCCGATGGATACATTCTTTTGGAGATCCAGGATTCCTCACTGCCATCCTCTACTGCTTCCTCTACCTCTCCTCCCAACCATATCCATCTATACCATCATTTCTTTTTCCAGAGTTACTTTTTCTTTTTTTATTTTGAGCAGTAATTTAAACATGTCAAATTCTTTCATGAGATTTCTTCCACTCAAAATACTCCTTCTCCTTTGGATTCTTTTGCAAATCTCCTATTTAGTCTTCAAAATCTCCTTCTGATTTCATTGTGTTTCTAAAGCCTTCCTTCACATCTTTTTTTGCACACTAGGATCACTCGCCACCATATATTGACCTTTACTCAATCATTTGTTTTAAATATCACCCCAGTATGGAATTATGTTCTGGTCTATCTTTCTACTAGTGGGTGAACTTGGAGGCAAGATAATGTTTTATTTATATATATTTTTTTCTTTAGCACTTAATGCAGTATTTACGGGGAAAAAAAAGCACCTAAAGTTAGTTGCTGTAGCTGAATTTAGAGAAGTATGTGTGTGTGTGTGTGTGTGTGTGTGTGGTATTAGTTAGAACTATATTAATAACTATGTGCATGACAGTAAATGGGCAATTTCAGTTTAAACACTGAGGGACTGGAAGGAGTGATGGTGGTGAACTATTATGATTTACCAAATTTTCAATGAAAATAAAACAGGGAAGATATAATAAAGAGAATACTGTTAGCTGCCAATAGTGTATGCTCTAAATTAAAATTTTAGACAATTCAGACATTTAGTTGATCAAAGTACAGTGTTTTATTTTCCTAATTGAAATAACTATGTTTAAGTACTAAGATATCTTGATACTTAAATAACTTGAATAGGTGAATGGTTAAATAGTTTGGAAGACCTGACTGATTCATGTTCAAAAATCTGTTTAGATGAGTTCTACCAAATAGAAAACAAGGAAAAGTTTAAAATGTTCTTATGATGAGAAATTTCCAATCTTCCAATCTCAACTAAACCTACATTATATTTAACATCTTTGTCCTTTGTTCAGTGTCAACCTACTTCTGGCAATCACTTATTCTTTCTTACTGAATTCTCTCATCAAAAAGAAATGCTTCCCTGAACACTTTTCTTGTCATGCTATTACTATTTTAGTCTTTCTCAATTTGCATAATTGAACAATATTTTTCCACTTTGTTTACTCAAAACTCCCTAAAAGAATGTGAAAAGCAATGTATATACTCACATATTTTAAATCTTTTTTTTTAATTTTTATTTATTTATGATAGTCACAGAGAGAGAGAGAGAGAGGCAGAGACACAGGCAGAGGGAGAAGCAGGCTCCATGCACCGGGAGCCTGATGTGGGATTCGATCCCGGGTCTCCAGGATCGCGCCCTGGGCCAAAGGCAGGCGCCAAACCGCTGCGCCACCCAAGGATCCCCTATACTCACATATTTTAAAGATGAAATTGTTCATCTTGTTTCAACAGTTATGAAGGAATTATAAAGATTGATATTTTAAAATAAACTGTTGCAACACAACTTAAATGTACACAATGAACTCCAAATACTATAATCACTTAACTTCCACCACCATTTATTTAAATATCCATGTAAATAACTTCTTAGACAATCAGAAATTTCAAATTGTTTCTTGAAGTCATAGTTGTAGGTTTTGAATTTCCATTTTACTTTTCCAAAGAACTTTACCCTAATATATTGCATTCATATAGTTATTGTATATGTAACTTTTCAGTTAAACAGTCTATTCAGTTACTTTTCCAACTTAATTGTGGGAAGGGGAAAGAGCATTCTGGAAATGGTTGCCCCTTGTGATGAATAGCCAGCCACATGCTGTTCTTTGGCAAAAACCCCAGCCTCATATTGTGCAGCATACTCTGGCACTCACATATATACACAGACATGCAGGCTCAACACACACCAGAATCAATGCCTTAAACACACACACACACACACACACACACACACACACACACACACAAAACCTCACTCCCTTCTGCACTTTTCAGAGAATCCTACATAGCCATTTGTTCAGTTATGCACTGTGATAAGAGGTATAGAAAGATAGAGAAAGCATACCGAAATGTTAAATAGTAATCAGTTTACTGATTCCATTTCTGATTATGTTTTGAATAAATCTAAATTTAAAGCATTTTGTTGGTAAAATAGACATGTTCCTACAATTTAAACAGTATTCTTTAACATGGAGTATTTTAAACAGCAGGTGCATTATCATTTGCCTCAGCAGATTAGAAGTTAATATTTTTCACTTTAAAAGTTAAAGTTTAAAAAAAAAAGAGAAAAAACAAAAGTTAAAATGATCTGTAAGAATTCTAATAATTGATGTCAAATACAGCGAAAAAAAGCATGTGTGGTTTGTCTTTTTTGTTTTACCTATGGATACACACACACACACACACACACACAGGATGTTTATAAGATGTATAAATTCTAATATCACATTTAAATATATATTAATTGACATAAGTGGAAACAGACATGGTTTCTAATAACTTGAAAAAAAAAGGTTGATTTTGACCAGTAAAGTCATTTCATAATTGAAGAAATACGTAAAATCACTTTAAACAACAAGAATGACATACAGAACATGAACACCTAAGAGAAAAAGAGTGAATAAGATAGTAATATTGATTAAAATATGTTATGAGGACAATAACTGAGGAAAGGGACTTTCAAATCTAGTCCAGTAGAAATACTTTGTAGCTTAAGGATGTGATAGACTTGTCCAAATAGTTCACAAAGCCATCCTACAAACATAAAGAACTTTATACCAACAGTAGGATTGTAAGAAAGGTTTCGTTTCTCATTTTGCCACTGTGATACAAACAATAATGTCTATTTTGATTTACTGATTTACAGTGAGATTGAGGAGACTTTCATATATTTACTAATCTACTGGTTCTTTTTTATACCTTCAACACATTCTTCTATTCTGAAATTATGTGTTTCCTTTAATTCTGTTTTGCTTTCTTTTTGATTTGTGAGAATGCTTTATACTGTCCCTATATCAATCCGTTGCATGTTACATACTAGGAAAATACTTTCAATGTACCTTGTGCCTTTTAACTTTTTTTGTACTGTGTATTCCACAAGGAATGTTTTTGCTCTTTGAGGGTCTTATTCTTGCTCATCAAACAAATTCACCAAAACCAAAAAAAATCACAAAAAATTGTGATTATAATTTAGCTTTCCATGCTGTTTTTAAATAAGAAGCATTTGACAGAGGATACACATGTATTTCCTTCAGCAGATCATTTTTATTTTAAATCAATACACTGCAATTATGGTTTATATAAAATATGCTAAGTTCAAGTATCTTTGAACTTGGTTATTATGTGCATTCACCCTGGAGAGAAGGAGCTACTGTCACTGGGCATAAAAGTCATGATTCTAATTCTAAAACGTAGATACTTAGTCACTGGATTAACGTGAAGCTACTTAGGTAAAAACCATATTTGAGATCTCTTGATGAATGACCAGATGGCTTTTACTTGGCAACAGCCCTCTGCTCATATTGTGCATTACACTGTTCTATAAAATCTTCTGTAATCATTAATATGTTTAAGAGGCACTCAGTGAATATTTACTCAATAAACTGTATTTGAATATCTAACTAAAATGCAAAGCTGAGCTGAATAAATATTTTTTCAAATATATGCAAAAACATCAGGGAATTATTTTATGCTTTCATTCTTCCATTTATTCATTCTTCATAATCATGCTGTCTGGTTCAAATATAATATAAACTATCTTATCAAAGAATGACTACTAAGACTGCCTAGATATATAGCAATAAAGCCATGCAAAATAACAATGTACTGAAATAATACTGAACTAGATTAATAAAACCCCATATAATTGGAAAATTGATCTCTGAACACTCTAGAAACCATGGCAGGAAAAATCATAAATTCACTGGGTCTATTACAAACTTTCTTGAAATATTTTGGACATTGCTTATTGGCAAGAGCTCTGATTTAAGTATCAGAAAACTACAGCCAAAATTTTAATTCTAGTATTGCCAAACCATAAAAGTCAACTCACTCTCATTAAGATTCAATTTGCTCAACTTTGTGAATAAATACCCATACTTACAAAGTTGTCATGGAGATCAAATGAGACAATACAACCAAAAAAGGGCTTTAGAGTCATAGGTAGTTCTACTCTTTCTGTCATATGAGCTCTCAAAGTTCTTAGAAATGTTTAACTTAGTGTTTTAGGCCAGAAGTTTGCCTTTAAATTGAGTTTAATTGCCTTTATTTTATATGGTATGAAACAAAGTCTTGGAAACATTATTTTAAAGCTTTAGTTTGGGTTATCTTCATTCACTTCATTTGCCCACTAACTTATAATAGTGTCCTTAAATAAACTTCTGTATACTAAAAAATAAAATAAAACCATAAAATCAGGGACTCCTGGGTGGCTCAGTGGTTGAGCGTCTGCCTTTGGCTCAGGGTATGATTCCCAGGGTTCTGGGATCCAGTCCCCCATCAGGCTCCCTGTGGAGCACCTGCTTCTCTCTCTCCCTATGCCTCTGCCTCTCTCTCTGTCTCTCAAGAATAAATAGATTTTTAAATATCTTTAATAAACTTTTTTAAAAACCGTATAAACCAAAGTAATATCTATTAAGCTACTTTCCATATTTCAAGTATGTTTCACTCCTTTTAATTATTAAGCAATCAAAAAAAGATCAGACCAATATGCACAGCCAGTTGCTAAATTAAAAATATCTGTAAATGTGAAGCAGGTGACATATTACTTCCAAAACGGAAAATGCAGAAAGCTGATTAAAATAACCAGAGGTCACGTTTTTTGCTTCATATTATAGAGAAGAGAGTTCTTTTTTAGTTCTATAAAATAACTGAAATTGCTGAATCTTTTATTTCACAGCTAATTTTGTTTAATAATAGAATTCACTTTATATCTCCATCTCTCATCACCTATTTCAACCTTAATGTGGCCTCTCATCACTCTGGCAAGCTGCTATGTCGATGATTTACAATGACCTTGTAATTGATAAATCAATTTGCATCTTCTCTGTCTTCATTGCTCTTGATTTCTATATAGTCTTTGTCAGTGCAGCCATTGTCCTCTGTGACATTTTCCAGTCCAAGGACCTATAATGCTATAATTTTATATTCTTATACTTAAAAAAGTCAGCATTTTCATTTCCAAGTTTATTCTTTTTCTTTTTTTTCATAATGGAATCACAATCCAGGTCAGACAGCCTCAAAACACCGGAGACATCATCAGCTATACATTTTACCCCATTGTATGATCCATTTTTTATAACACTTGACTAAGATTTTATGTACACTAACTAAAATCTGTCACTTTGCTACTTACTGTCTTCCAATTCCAATTAAAAGTGGACCAAGGGATCCCTGGGTGGCGCAGCAGTTTGGCGCCTGCCTTTGGCCCAGGGCGTGATCCTGGAGACCCAGGATCGAATCCCACGTCAGGCTCCCAGTGCATGGAGCCTGCTTCTCCCTCTGCCTGTGTCTCTGCCTCTCTCTCTCTCTCTGTGTGACTATCATAAATAAATAAAAGTTAAAAAAGAAAGTGGACCAAAATTCTTTATGGTGGATTACAAAGTTCTACTCTACCTTGTTTCACCTCCTTTTATCATTCCATCCCTTGCCACCCAAGCTGTAAGCATGGAGAGCTTCTTTCTGTCCTTTGAAAGCACCAAGCTTTACCCTCTATCTGGAATGCCCTTTCCTTTTATTTTTGCTTAACTGCATCACATTCCATCTTCAGTGCCATCCTCCTAGAGAATCTTTCCCTGACCAGTCCAATTTAAAACATACTTCTCAAGAGTAGGAAACTGCTTTTTTTTTTTTTTTTTTTGAAAATTTGTTACTCGGTCCTAGAACAGTGCATGGCATGTATTTCATATTAAATACCTTTTTAAACAGTGAATTAATATTCTAATTCAGAAATATCTTCATCCATTGTTTCTCTCAACAGTATAGTAGCTCAGAACACTAACTACCTGGACTGCATTCTTTCAAATATGGCCCCCTGATCATGGTCCTTCCATTGTCAACAACATACACTGACACTCCACTTCTCAAAGAATGAGGCTCATACATGGCATTCCATGGTTAGACTCATGTTTGACTCTCTGGTATAGTATACCTTATAAATTCTCAGTCCTCTTTCCTGAAACCAGGACATTATATTCATTCCTCTTGATAGTTGGGACTTGTCTGTCTCTTGAACATATCCTATCCATTTTGTCATCCATGATTTTTATGTCTTACTTTCTAAATTCAGACTATTTTCAAACTCTGCTAGCTAAAATCATACATGTCTTAGTGACGTTCAATTCAAATCCTACCCCTTTAAAAAAATACATTATTACTCAATGTGAGTAGAATTAATATCAGTCCTCCCTGAAAAAGTACAGAAAACATTTTCCAAAAACTATAAAGTGAGTGACACCCACTTACTTGACCCTACACAAGATTGCCAGCTTCATTAGTGAAGAGTAATCTCTTAGTACATATTTTTAATCCTTCATTTCATCTAATATAATGTCTTGAACAGAAAGATACTTCATTAATACACATTGCATAGATATTTGCACGTTTTATTTTATTTTTTTAAGATTTTATTTATTTATTCATGGGAGACAGAGAGAGATAAAGAGAGAGAGAGAGACAGGCAGAGACACAGGCAGAGGGAGAAGCAGGCTCCAAGCAGGGAGCCTGACGTGGGACTCGATCCCAGGTCTCCAGGATCAGCCCTGGGCTGAAGGCGGCGCTAAACCACTGAGCCACCCGGGCTGCCCTATTTGCATGTTTTAAATTTAATAATACTAATATGGTCTAAAATTTCAATTAAAATTTTTAAAAAATAAAATTTCAATTTATTAATTTCAGTAATTATTTCATAAAGTATACATTCAAATTAATTATTTCACTAAGTAATTACTTAAAATTATATCTCCCTTTTTAAAATTGTTTATTTTTATTTTAATTTATTTATTTACTATTTATTTATTGAGAGAGAGAGAAAGAGCAGGGGGAGGCCAGAGGGGTAGAGAGAGATGCTTAAGCAGGCTCTACACTAAGCAGAGAGTTTGATGTAGGGGGCTAGATCTTACCCTTGAAATCATGACCTGACTGAAATCAAGAGCAGGATGCTTAACAGATGGAGCCACCTAGGTGCCCCAGTTTGTTTGTTTTCATTATTCTCCTTAGGAAATAGAGTGATTGAAATTGCCCACCTAAGTTCTTTATATTTCCATTATAATCACAACTCTCTTTTGAACCTATTTATATCTTTACTAGCTCTGAATATCCTGATGTTTCTGAAATATTAAGTGTCAAAACTACCACCAATTTATCAGTTATTCAGAATTTGTTGTCCTACAGATAGTATCCTTATGCTTACCTTGAGTTCCATAAAATTCAATTAGAAAAATGAGTGAAGTAAAAAGTATACTTCTATCTCAAAAACTTAAAATATCACATTGCACATGCAACTCCTCATTGGGTCTGATACTGAACACTTTGAAATTATCTCTTTTAAACATTACATATAATTAAAAACGTTAATTAAAAATTTTAATAAAATAATGCAAATTATTCAATCTTGAATAAATACATAGATTATGCTTGTATTTCTAACAAAGGGTTTTTTGTAATGATTCAGATCCCAGTGTACAGAATACTTTTTTCCTTAAAAAAATAATTCACTTTGTCTGGTTAAATTGTCATTTTGAGAATTTAGAAGAAGCTTTGGTTGGTTGCACTTTTAGGATGTGTCATTCCTTAAATGAGATTTAAAAGTTTTATATATTGAGAGAACTACAAAGCATTCAGTATCTAATTTCCTTGTCTCATCATTCTGAAATGTATTACCTGATGTCACATCTCTAACCAGTCACAACGAAATGTGACAAAGCAAGCACTGTTTAATGGTTCCATTTACAACAAGATTTTTATATCTATTCAGTTTTTCTGTAATTTCATATGGCAAATGTCTTCTGTAGAATAAATTAGGTATTGAGCAAATGATCAGACACTTCAAAATGTACATTCTATTTTAAACTACTCTGAAGTCTTTTAGGGCAATGCTTCTTTAAAAATTATTAAATAAAAATGTTGGTAAGAGATAGCTCTTTGAGATTATCTGTGAAGTTTTTTTTCTTTTTTTTTTTCTCATGGAAATACCCAATTTAATCCCTTGTTAATTTATTTGAAAATTTCCAATTGGAAAAATATAGGTTGTAAAACTAAGTGTTCCTCATTTGCTATCCTTAAACAAAAATGTGTCTTTAGTTTTAGAATACTATGTTCTTTTAATAGAACAAGTTCAAAAGCAAAGCATAAAAGAAATAAAATTTTAAAAATTTTAAGGACACACCAGTTACAAATACTACTATGAAGAAAAGTACTGAGCCCAGTACTGGACTAATTACTTTTCACTCCTTGCTTTATTTAATACTTAAAATAACGCTAGAAAAGGGATGGAGAGAAATTTAGTATTTTACACAAATTCTGAAAATAAGTTGCAAAATTTATACTTTATTGAATATTTAAATAGAGCTACGATGAACTCTTAACTCCTATATAATTCCACTTCTTTGACCTTCAAACCAATATTCATATATACATGAATTTCTCACACACTGCATCATTTATTATACACATGAGGTCTCACGAACACACACACACTTGATTCAATGTGGAAAACTATACTTTTTAAAAACATTTGGAAATCTACCAGTATGCAGAAGGGCTCTATAAATTTTCAAAGTTTTAAATTCACGTATCTCTGAAAGAAATAGTGATCTTTGTTCTTATGCTATCCAGTACAGGATATCAGAAGAAATATTGATGATTTATGATCAAATTAACTCATAATTCATTCTTAACTCATTTTAGAAGGCCATGGAATAGTCAAGAATTAAGTGCTATAACAGTTTTCCTATCCAAGTCAATATTTATTTGCTATGTTTTTGTTATTGATATGCAACATCCCAAAACAGCGTTTCAGGAAAATTTAATCTGGCCAAAAGAAATTTGTCTTTTACTTAGAAGGCAGATGTTTTGTTTTGTTTTCCCCTCAGTATGCTTTGGTTACCCAGAGTCTGTTTTTTCTATTTTGTTTCTTAGTTTAGTGTTTGAAATATTTATAATAGGAAAGGAAATATACAAGTTGTGCATATATTTCTTTAGGATATTAGTTCTTTCTAAATTGTCCTCCTTTTTACTGCATGCTTCTGAGGCATTGTATAAATAGTAAATGTAGTGTCTGCAAAAGTGATAGACATACACACACACACATTTGTAAACATATTTACAGTTTTTCATCCTCATAGTTTAAATACTGGCAACACAATACCAACTGAACAAGTTAATTCTCATTCACAGATCTGAAATTCAGTTAGAAACAATATCCTCTATAATTATTAGAAGTTGAGATTTATTTTATTTTTCTTTTTTTTAAAGATTTTATTTTACTTATTCATGAGAGACACAGAGAGAGGCAGAGACACAGGCAGAAGGAGAAGCAGGCTCCCTGCAGGGAGCCCAATGCAGGACTCTATCCCACGACCATAAGCCAAAAGCAGATGCTCAATCACTGAGCCACCCAGGTGCCCTGAGATTTATTTTAACATAAAATACTTGATACTATATTCCCTATGAAAAGTTATAAACCTCCACGGCTCTGACTTCCATGTTGACAACCCAATCATATTAGATTTTTAATGTGTATAGGTAAGGAGTCAAGGGACATCTAGGCAAAAAATTTACAAATTGAAATGTCCATTTAACAAGTAATTTTTTAGTCTGTGCTAGGAGTTACATTTGAAATGGAAGCAAGATAAATGTGGTCTTTACCTCTGAGCACTTACAATATAAAACAGAAAGCAAGCAATTAAAATGTAAGTACAAAAAAAAATGTGGAAATGATGTCAAAGTCAGAACAAGCTTTATGGAGGCCTTGCAGACTGCAAGGGCTGAGTAAGGAAGATCACACCTGCTCCCCAGATTTGCCTCCCTGTGAGGCTGAGCTGAGCCAAGGATGTGAGCAGACACTGGGGAGAACTGTGATGAGACACAGCAACAGAAACCGGGAAAAAAAAGAAACCAACTTCTTTTTTTTTTTTTTGGAATGGCAAGTCATTGCTCATGGACATAGACCATGTGGCCCTATATACAGAACACAGGAGAGAAAGGAAATATATAAGAGCTCTTGTATCATTCAACATAAAATGACAGACTTATTTGCTGTTATCCGTACTTCTTGCCTCATATTTTGCCTTAATGTATATGCACAGCTGTTGTTTCTGACCCAAGAGACTTTGTATTCAGCCAATTAGTCTATGTTTTTTAAAGGGATTTTTTTCCATAGTTGTCATTCGCCAAGCTTTTAAAGTAATAAGTTTAGTTAGAAACACATGTTGTTATTCCTGGTGGGATAATTTCACAGGTAAATTAATATTGTATTGCAAAACAGTCTAAGATCTCTAATATAACATTTAATAATCAAAATCTTTAGGTCATTTGAAAATCATTACCTATTGCTTGATAATGTATTTTTAAATCTTAAACAAGAGTTTGCCTAGAATTTTAAAAATAAGTGGCAGAGGAGAATTTCATTTTGCATACTGCTGCAAACTATGTTATACTGGCACTTAGTATTTAATAAAAATGATTGCTTGGATTATTGGGGCTTTGGCTTAATCATTAAATATTTCCTGCAGCTTTCAAGAAATATTAGAAAATCATAAGCAGAGGAAAGAAGATTTTGGGGTCTAGAAAGTGTTCCACTTCACAGAGGCAGTTTCTCACATAGTTCTCTTACTTCCCAGCCTTCTCACACATCTCTCTTCTACCAAATTCTATTACATGCCAATATTTAGTCACATCAGATATATGCCTATACTAAAAAATAGAGGAAATATTATAGAAGGTTTAAAAGTTCAAGCTAACTAGTAATAGTATGAATTTGATTTTAGATTCAAATTCTCATTCATTCACATTTGATTTTATACAGCTTACTTAAAATTTTAAATTTCATTTTATTCAACTTTAAAAAGGAATTTATAAAACCTATCTTAAAGTAAGGTCAATAATTCCAGGTATAAATGAGTTAGGGTACATGAAAGCCATAATTCCTACTTCATACATGGTAAATTATCAAGAAACAATAATATTAACTGTTTTACCAATACTATAGTGTTTTGCTGCCCAAACTAATTTCACTTTAGGGATTGGTGGTAACAATTTATTTAAAAAGATTGAACTCTTGGGATGCCTGGGTGGCTCAGCAGTTGAGTGCCCGCCTTCCGCCCCGGGCCTGATCCTGGAGTCCCAGGATCGAGTCCCACATAGGGCTCCCTGCACAGAGCCTGCTTCTCCCTCTGCCTGTGTCTCTGCCTCTCTCATGAATAAATAAATAAAATCTTAAAAATATATATATAAAAAAAGGAGACCCATTGAGAAGTCACCAATAGCACCAATCTACAAGAGCTACTAAAGCAGCACTGGAAACGTAATGCAAAGTCCTCAGACTTTGCCCCCTCTCACCGGGTGTGTGTTTGCAAAGCAAAGTGTTTGGGTTTATCTAAACATAAGGGGAAATTAAATTGTGTTCAGAAGGATATTTTCCAACTTGAAACTGGTATCTTGTGATTGGTAAATATGTCATTACCTGAAATTATAATACCAAAGTATCACTTCTAAAGACAGTTTTTTGAAGTGGTTTTGTTTTTGTTTATGTTTTGTTTTGTTTTCTGACCCTAAAATTGCTCTCAGAAACCATCAACTCTTGAGCAGAGTTGGCATTCCTATTCATAAGGGGTTGCAGGAAGTCTGAGGAGAGATGCAGGCAATTGTTGATAGGTAAATGTTTGCTTCCTGGGTCTGCCCTTTCCATGAATTGGATTTGTTTCTAAATGGATTACCAAAAGACAGAAATTCATGGAAATGTGATATTGACCTCCAAATATAAAGAAATAGAATACTGTTTCCTGTTGCAAAATGTATTTTCCTTAAACAAAGATAAATCTAACTAGATGAACTTGTTTTCCCAGTTTTAAACTCATTCCAAAATAGGTCATTTTAAATTATTTAAAGACAGTTTTTAGTCCATGGAATATTCAAATCCTGTCCCTTCATCTTGGCTGGTCCTTTCATATTGGCTGCTACTACCGTACTATTTTTCCCAGCTTACTTCTAAAGGATTGTTTTAATTGGAGTGTATCCTTTGCTCCATTGGATCAAAATGCGAACAATGAAGAAAATAAAACTGTCGGCATTGGCTATGTTGCTCATTTCCCTTCCCTCTAGTAAAAGCTATCTTTCCCTACATGTTTGTGTTGACATCTGTTCTTGGTGCTAAACAAAATAAATAATTACTTTCATGTGTTTGGTGAACATCCAGTATTTCCAGTAGTTTCATAATCATAACCTAAGTAACCTGAAAGAAGTATAATCTCAAATTGGAGTTTACTGAAACTCCACGTTTACTTAACTTTTTTTAAATAAAGAATTTCTACCTCCCCTTATAGATCCCCAGTTCTTCTAATAGATTCCCAGTTATTTTAAAATCACTTTAGATTTGAAAAATCATCTAGAAAAATTGAGTTTACACACACAAAATTGTTGCATTGATGATGAAATTCATTCTCTTATGTTTCCTACATAACACAAAGCTGGTTGGTGTGAGAGCTACTATTTTTCTGTTCTCTTAGTCTCCTGTGTTTTCTTCTCACTAAGCAAGCATTCAACTGCCATTATTTCTGTGCAAATCAACACACATCTAGAGAAAGTGGGCCTAGGCTAGGCACATGAGCTTTCATATTAATTTTATTTTTTCACCTAATCATTCATAAAGAGTCATGAAGAAAAAAAAAAGAGTTATGAAGGTCCCAACAAAATATCCCAAATTTGAGATGAATTCACCTTTACAAATTTAAGAAGTATTATAAAATATAATGGGCAAATGTGTTTATTATTTAGGCCAAACAGAAGAATTTTCCAGAAGTATCAGGATACTTGTTCTCTTCCTCAATAGTAAATTTTTCAGCACCCTGACATGATGCTGTTTTTAGTATTTCTGTCAAATTCCTCATAAAATATAAGCCAATTAGAATCAGAGTAACACGAGTACACGAGTATGAAAAGTCACATCCCCATGGTTCATTCTTATTTTTCCAAGTATATAAATGAAAACAGTTGAGTTTTACATAGATTTGTTCTGAGAGTACAATCTTGAAAATACATACTTGATAGCATACAATTTACAAAGGAAGAAATGGTATATAGATCCTTTAAGAACCCTGAATCCTGGATTATAATAAGATAGAATGAAATTGAAAGAAGCAAAGAAATTGGCTATCTGTACTAGGGAAAGTTAACTTTTTCTGATTGTCCTTTTACTATACACATATAACCTAAGTATGAATGCTCTCTCTTCTCCTACCCTCTTCTCCCCTTTCTCCAAAGGATGGAACCTCATCCCCAGGCTCCAAAGTCTACCTATTTCCTCTTCTCTAGCCTCTAGTCAGTTTGCCAGTACACAAAATCCAAGTTTACCCACTACACGAAAATGAGCAAGGTACTCTTTGCTTATTGAAAAAGAAATTGAGATAAGTTCTACATTTTAATACTGCTTCATTTGGGTCATTATATTAAGTTTATCTAATTCTATGACTAAAATAAGAGACTCCACGTGAATTTCAGGACTTTTTCTTGTGCACGTGTGTGTGTGTGTTTTCCTTGTTTTTTAAATCTTGATTTCTCTTTTGGAGGTCATTCGGTTTTAAAAATTACCCATATAACCTGTGTTACCTGAGAAATAAAACTAGAACATGATTATAATCTGAAAAAGTTAATCATTAGAGTAGAGCTTTCACTAAAAATATGGTATAATTTTCATCTTTCATTTTTGTGAGGATTTTCGATTTTCAAATTATTATATGATTTCTGCTCTGAGAAAGGCAGAAAGGTAGTATAATAGCAAAGTAAAATGTCAAAATAGTTCCAGAATTACATATAGAATTAAATAATTCCATTAAAGCTGTTAGCGTGAACGGGTCACAAATGACCCAGAGCACTGAAAGCAAGATCTTTACAGCTTCATTGCACTAATTAACAATATTTTATAGAAAAGAGTCTTTGCAATGACCCAAATGTGCAAATATGAAATTTGTCTCATCTGAATAAAAGTATAGGAGATAGTCTTTCTTTAAATTCTGCTTTATTAAATTCCTATTAAAGTTATGCAATTTAAGAATAACTCAGTAATACACATAAATTTGAATTTTTATAATTTATATTTCTTTTTGGAAGTCATTTTCTTCACATAAGTTTTAACCTGATCTCAGTTTGAACTAAAAAGTAAACATAGTGTCATTAGCATTGTGAAAATGATGGATGTTTTGAAGTATTTCCATTTCTGACCTCCATCTTTCTCTTCATTTTAAATTAACTCTTTCTCAAACTGGGCCATATAAAAAGGACATCAAGTGTTTGTGGTTGAGGCAAAGGATGCTTCCTGGTACAGAAAGACTCGAGCCACAAAAAATAAAAGCCCATTGGATGGAGTGAAAAGGAGCTCCTTTAAAGTCAACATTGAGGAGGAACTTGCCACTGCCCTTGTTTTAGCATTCCTATTGCCCCTGGAATAAACTTTAACAACTTAAATCAACACAAATTTATTGCCTTACAGGTTTATAGGTTAGAAGAATTACAGTATCACACTTGACTAACATCAAAATTGGCAAAGTGTATTCCTTTCTGGAAACTCTAGAGAAGATTCTGTGTCCTTCCTTTCAGCTTCAAAATCTTTTCTTGTCCATTGAATTCTTCCTCCAAAAGAAAGCCAGCAAAGTTGAACTGACACTTCTTACATTGTCATCTCTCTGTCTCTTTAATGGTTTCTTTTTTCTGCTTTTAAGAATCTTTGTGATTACACTGGGCCCACCCTGACAATCCAAGATAATCTCCTCATCTGAAGATCAGTGAATACCAATCTTAATTCCATAAACAAACTTAATCCCTTCCTGCCCTGTAATCTACCCTATTCACTGATTCTGAAGATTAGCACATAGTCATCCTTGAGGTCATTATCCATCCATCATAGGCCTCTTCCCATGATCCTCATGTTAAATTCTAATATTGATTGCAGTGACGGTGAGGGAAAGGATGAAAATGTCGATTAAGTTATTCACAAATATTGACTTATTGGATGATCCAGTGCTGTTCTAGGCAATAGGGAATCCTAAAAATCAAAAGCACACCCTGCTCTTGAGAGTTTGTGTCTAGCCAAAGAAACGGTAATATAAACAATTGATTATGAAAAAATTCACTAAGTATGCATTTTATTTTGTGAATCAGAAGAGGTGTGAAGATGTTTTTAGAAAACAAAACAAGGGCAGCCCAGATAGCTCAGTGGTTTAGCCCCGCTTTCAGCCCAGGGCCTGATCCTGGAGATCCAGGATCGAGCCTGCTTCTCCCTCTGCCTGTGTCTCTGCCTCTCTCTCTCTCTCTCTGTCTCTCATGAATAAATAAATAAAATCTTAAAAAAAAAAACAAAAAGGAAATTTTAATTAAAGCAATCTTTGTAATAAGCCCTGCATTTAGAGAATGGCTTTAAATTGAATTATATAACCATACTGTGCCAATTTTACCAAGTAGTTAATACCATTTGTTACTGAAGTTGCTCTTGATTTTCTTCGCAGATCTTTCAAAGAGCATGGATCTATTGATTATCATTTTGAGCTGTATCTGAAAAAAAATATGATCTGAACACTCTCTTTACAGCTGGGATTTATTTATTATTTATTTATTTATTTATTTATTAAAGATTTTATTTATGTATTCATGAGAGACACAGGGTGGGGGGGAGAGAGAGAGAGAGAAAGAGAGAGAAAAAGCAGGCTCCATGCAGGGAGCCCGACGCGGGACTCGATTCTGGGTCTCTAGCATCACACCCTGGGCCAAAGGCAGGTGCTTAACTGCTGAGCCACCCAGGGATCCCCTACAGCTGGGATTTAAATAGAGCATGGAAGAATTATCTGGAATAATATGAGTAAGTCTACTCCCTATCCTCCCCATGTAAAATAATACTGAGACATATATATGATTGAAATAAAAAATGTTTAGCTTATTTTAACTTATTTAGGGGGATAAGAAAGGTAATATCTAAATGAACATATTCTTCACCTTTCTCTGACTATACCTGAAGGTGCTTAGTAAGTGGGGTCTTAGCAGAAGTAAAAGGGCAAAACAGCCATATGAAATTGTGAAGTTACACTAAGGTACTCTGGGTCTTTGAGTACTGAAAGCCTTCATAGCAAAAAGTAATGGACAGTATGTATTTCTGGAGGGTATTTACATGTTCATGTAAGAGAAAGAACATAGAAAACCCAATGCTTATCTTTACAAGAGGAGGAACTCTTACATAACCTATATCTAATTACTAATTGTTATATAAGTCAGGATGTCTTCTGATAATCACCAAACCACAATTCAAACTGGCTTCAAAAAAAAAAAAAAAAAAAGCAAAAACAAACAAACAAACGAAAAACTGGCTTCACAAGATTATAAAAATATATTAGTATACCATATAATTCGAGAGTTAGAGACAAGAGCAGTCTATATTGTCAAGAGTAGAATGTAGGGAGAGGAGCTACATACTATTTTTTTTCCATGAGCAGCAGATGAAAGAGTGTGCATTTGCTCTACAACGAACAAATGCCCTTGGTTTAGTTCTGATTGACCTTGCCTTTATTGACTCCAGAGAAATGCAGAACCCTGATAAGCCTTTTTTATAATTGCATCCTTGAACAGAACCCTGTGTCAGGATTGATGGGATTACCTGGATTGGCTCAGATCATTGAAGCTTATCCATAGACCACGTGTCAGTCCTCCTAAGGCACATGAAACTTGAAGGGAACTCATCACACCAAATCAGGGTACTGAAAGCAAAAAGGGAGCTAAAGCTGCTCAGACATCAACTAGTATTTTCTACATTTTATACCTTAAATATAATTTTTAACTGTAACCAGAAGGTAAAATGTATAATCTGTGCTCTTATTTTTAAAATGAGAAAATCAAACTGATGTAGGCCAGTGTGAAATATAATAGGTGAGGTTCATAGATAAAATGTACATATAAAAGCGAATGACTTTGAGGGGCTGAACTAAATAAACTGTAAGGTGAAAACTAACTACAGGTGTTGAACACTCCTGGAGAATTCTACTCATATCAGGAAGCTCATCTAAGACTCTTTTCCAAATAGAAGAGCAATAAAGGAAAAAACGTCTAATATCACTTTATATAGATTTGTCAAAATCCCAAATTAAGTAATCTATGCTTAAAATTGAAAGTTATTGAGGTTATATTTCAGAAGATGATATAATCTCTCATTGCTTTAAACTATATTAAAATAATTAAATCCTAGTTTTAATTGGATTAATGCATTTACATGATTATATATATTCTTATATATAGTGCAAATTTCAAGTAGAGATATGAACTTGCATATCTCAAATATTTTATATAAATTACAAAAAATATACTAATCAGACTATAAAAGTGTAAACAAGTAGAAAGGAAGATTTAGTTTTCCTGAGAATGCTAATTTGAAGAAGCTTAAGAAAGATATAATTGGTGTCATAAACAATATTAATAAAGTGAAAAATTGATAGAATCATTTTTAAATGATTCCTGAAACTGAATTTCCTGAGATTCAATTTTCTGTAATCTGATGCTGTTGCCAAAGCTCAGCTCTACTGTCATCCTCATGGCAGTTGTCCCAACACACACACACACACACACACACACACACACACATGCACACACACTTTCTCTTTCTGTCTTCAAATTCTAATTTATCCTACTTGTTTTTTTCTGTTCAACTCTTGTCTGTTGTCTCTATAATAATACTATATACCCCCACAGTTCTGGAGTATGCTCCTGACAAAAGAATGATAGACAAAATTAACATGAGATCAAAAAGCCATCATTTGGGGCCCCTGGGTGGCTCAGTGGTTGAGCACCTGCCGTTGGCTCAGGGTGTGATCCCGGGTCCTGGGATCAAGTACCACATTGGGTTCCCCGCATGGAGCCTGCTTCTCTCTCTGCCTGTGTCTCTGCCTCTCTCTATGTCTCTTGTGAATAAATATATAAAATCTTAAAAAAAAAAAAGCCAACATTAGATCCAACATGAATATTTAATTTAAACAAATATTCAACATTTTCAAAAAATAATTCTGATAAAAGATGAAAAACCAAAAGGACTCTGCCAGCATTGTATCATAGTTCTTATTCCTTGAATTATTGAAAATGTGAAGTTTAATATACAAATAATTTAGTATATTTCCTATCATTGAATTGCTTTAAAATATAGGCTTATCTCAAATTTCTATGAATTCAAATTTCTTTGCCCTCTCCCTCCCTTTCTTTCTCATCTCTCCTCTACTCCTGTGCCTCTTAGGCATTATTCTGTCAGTCAATTCAATTTTTTAAATTCATTTATTCCAAAAATATTTAGGGAATATTCACTACATTACAAGACTATTCCATATTCTTGAGATAATAAAAATGACATTGGGCTTGATTCCAAACAATTAAGTAACTAAAATAAAATGTGATGAAACAACCCCACAGTGCTATGGAAATAAATAATAAAGGCACCGATGTAGTCTATAAGCAAGATGTTTTTCACACAAGATATAATCATTAAGATTAAAGAAGAGCTATTATTTGACTTCGTGAAGTAAACAAAATAAAAATAGGAGAAATGCTGTTTCCTGAACTATCTAGAAACAACAATCTAGGAACTTCTAAATGCATGCAAGCTCTAAAGGGAAATTGCAGAGGATATAAATTTTGTGCAAGTCACTTACTTTATATCTTCATCTTTGTGATGAAGAGGATGACATTACCAACTCCACATAATTTTTGTAAGGACTAAATAGCTAATGCATGGATAGCACAAAGAAGTATGCTTGGGATAGTAAGTATCTAATAAACTTTAATCAGTATATTAATATTATTATTATTAGTGTATTTAGCTACATATCCCTTTTAAACTAGATGGACAGAGATAGATCTAGGGAAACAGGTCTACAGTACAACTCAAATTTTATGAGAGTGAACAAAGATAAGAGATTCTTTCATTCCATATAGAGAAAATTTGTCCATGGTGGAAGTACTTACAGATAAAGCAGTACATTTCTAGAAGGAGAACATAAGTGAATACTTTCCTTAAAGAGATAATGAATACGAAGTTCTGATGTGATATCCAATACACACTTCCATCCAAATCTTTCTCCCAGGGCATTAATTAGTCTGACAACTTTTCCTTAAATTTCAGTTTCACTCAGAATCTAGCATATAGACATAAGTGACTTGGGACCAAATCCCAATCATATCCTGGCACTCTCTATTCCTTTATTCTTTTCTTTTTCTTCCTTGAACTAATTCTCACCTCCTACTGACTAGGATGTATGTTTCTTGATGGAGGGGCTTTATGAGCTGTTTTAATGCTATATCTATTTTACCTGAAATAGTACCTGGCATATAGTACTTGTTCAATAAATATTTCTGAGTGAACTAAATGTTACAGACTATAACAAGGACATAGCAAGAGCTCAATCATTAAAGAACTCATCGATTTCCCATTATTGCATCTAAGACAAAACAATTAGGATTATTGTGTTTGGACATTGCAAGATATATCCAGGTGAACCACTGAACCACTGAATTATTATTGATTATGTTTTTATGTTTGTTAATTTACTTCATATATAAAAACAAATGAATTAAAAATAATTATAAATAAAACGGTATGGTACATTTGAAAATATGTGTAAGAAAGTAATTATGATTTACATTGCAGTGACAACTCACAGAGCAGGAATAGTTACCATTTATCCATATTTATATATGTTGATCTATTATATCTAACTAGATGTTTATGGACCACATAGGTAAATATACCTTTTATGTTTCATTTTAATTTTTATTATTTTTTTAAGACAGGGAAAGGGACAAAGGGAGAGGAGTGGGCAGGGCAGAAAGAGAGAGAAAGAGAGAATCATAAGCAAGTTTCATACCCAGTGTGGAGCCCAACACAAGGCTTGATCTCATAACCTTGAGATCATGACCTGAGCCAAGATCAAGAGTCAGACGCTTAACCAACTGAGCCACTCAGGGACCCCTAAACACACCTGTTTTTAAATATAGGAAAATTGCGTGTATCTTCATTCAAACATTTTGGCATGAAGTTTCGGATAGTTTTCCTCCTTTGTTGTAATTCATAACCCAAAGCCATATGGATAGATTATGAAATATGACTCAAATAAGAAAATATGAATATTTTATGGCCTTTTATTGTCTGTGCAGTATTAATATTAAGATGTTCTATTTGGCATATTTCTGTGTCCTACAGTTCTGGTTATATGTTTCATGTTTTATTGATATTAAATTAATGTAGATATCAAACTAGGAGCCAAATAAGAGTATTGCCAAAGGAAACTGAAGGTAGCATTTTTCTTCTTGCTATAAAATCAAGATTGTCCTAATAATGACAAAGCAGTATCTTTTTGACTAGTTATTAACTCTTAAAGATCAACTGAATATTGCTGTTTTTCTGTTTCTTTCATCAGTTCACAAACACAGAAGGCACATATGACAGGGTGCCCGGGTGGCTCAGTCAGGTAAGCATCTGCTTTCAGCTCAGGTTATGATCCCAGAGACCTGGGACGGAGCTCCATGTTGTTGGGCTCTCTGCTCAGTGGGGAGCCTGCTTCTCTCTCTCTTTCTCTGCCTGCTACTCCCCCTGCCTGTGCTCTCTTGTGTTCTCTGTCAAATAAATAAATAAAATATATATTTTTTAAAAGCACATGTGACATGTACTAGGAATATAGTAGGTGTTCAATAAGCATTTTTTGAAGGAAGGACACACAGAAAAAGGGAGAAAGGAAGGAAGAAAATGAAGGAAGGAGGGAAGGCAAAGGAGGAAAAAAGGGACAAAGGAAGGAGATGAGGAAGGAAGGAGGGAATGGAAGAAAGAAGAAAAGGTGTGGAGGGAGAAAGAAAGGAAATCTGTGAAATGCAAAACTAGGTGCCAATGCCGTCAATTCTATCCCTAAATTGAGACTCTTGGTCTCCAAGCATCTACTTTATATTATTATACATACCATATCCCATATGGAACATATGCCATATATCAGCATATAAAAACCTATTATACTATAATGAATCATTTTTATTGATCAAAAAAATGTATGCCCTGTTGTGATTTGTATGAAAGCTGATTAATTCTAAATATGTAAATCTAAAATAACGGTATTTTTCACAAATCTCAGAAAAGCAACATGTGATGATGCTACAAAAGTAGGCGAATACAATGCTTTTGTCTTTAATAGTTTACTCCCTTTTATTACCTACTGAGCATTTTTTGTGTGTTTTACAATCTATGAATGAAACTAAAGTACAACAATTTCTCAGGTAGAATTTGATTGTAAATACTTTGTTTTTCCATAAAATTACTTACTATTACTTTAAGCACTCCAATATTTACTTTTTACAGAAGACATAAAGAAGCTCTTTAGTTTATAGTTTTTGCATTCCCCTATAAACCACTGTGTTACTAAAAACATTCAGTTTCCTTTACCTAACAAAATACAATAATACAAGGTAAGCTTATGGAATATTTCCAGTAGAACATGTAACATTTAAATGTCTATTGCTTTTTAAAAAATGTTTGTCAGAGGTGCCTGGGTGGCTTAGTAGGTTAAGCATCTGACTCTTGATTTCGGCTCAGGTCAGATCTGAGGGTGGTGAGACTGAACCTCACGTTGGGCTCTATGCTGAGTGGTAGCCTAGCTAAGATCCTCTCTCTCTCCCTCTCAAAAAAAAAAAAAAAAAAGTTTGCCAAATAATATGAAAATATATTTTCTTAGCATTTTGGATACTATGATATAATGTATTTATTCCACTTTGTTTAGGGATGAGAAAATTGTCATGAGGAAATCTTTGTATTCATAGTATTATGACAAATTACTTATAACAAATTTTACTCTTCACTATAAAATGAATAAATTTTGATTTGGTCTGTACTAATCACCTGACAATTTTGTCATCTGGTAGTGCCATTATTCAAAAATAGTAATTAAAATAAAACCTATCAAAACCATACTCAGTTGTGAGCTATTATCAAGTAGGTATTTAGATAATGTGTGGTCTGAAAAAAATATGGTATGTGATTAGAGGACACCAGGTGTAGAGAAAATCCTGTGATTTAGGAAATAGTTTTCTTTAGAATTGGAAGAAACTTCCAATAGTGTTTCTTTAGAATTGAAGAAACTTCATAGACCATTTGTTCAACTACAACACTTGAATGGAGCCTAAATCAAATTTAAAATTACTCAACTGTGTAATTGTTTATTTCCTTGTCTTTTTTTTCACAGATTATACTTTCCTAATGGATAAAACAATATGTTTGTTTCTTTCTATAGTAGGTACTATATAATTGGTGCTAAATGAAGTTAGTTAATAAATTTATACAGTATAATTTAGCATAAATCTACATTTAAGGTTATAGTCAGATTTCAAAAAATATCTAAAGAATGACTTAGTATGTCACTCTTCCACATAATTTTTTTCTAAGATTTTATGTATTTACTCATGAGAGACAGAGAGGCAAAGAGGCAGAAACACAGGCAGAGGGAGGAGAAACTGGCTCCATGCCTGGAGCCCGAGGTGGGACTCTATCCTGGGACTCCGGGATCACGCCCTGAGCCAAAGGCAGATGCCTAACCACTGAGCCACCCAGGCGTACCACTTCCACATAATTTCAAAAGGTTTCAAAATCAATCAAGCCCAAGGAAAATACCATAAAAATTCATTGGTAACATGGATATGATAACAATTTAAGACTAAAATTCCATTTCATTTCAAATTCTTCTCATTTTTTTAAAATTTCTGATATGATATATTCAAAAATTTTTTTAAGATTTTATTTATTTATTCTAGAGAGAGAGATCAGGGTGAGGAGCAAAGGGAGAGGGACAAACAGGCTCCATACAGATTGTGGAGCCCAGCTCAGGGCTCAATCTCAGGACTCTGAGATCAGAACCTGAGCCAAAATAAAAAGTTGGATGTTTAAAGACTGAGACACCCCAGCACCCCTCAAGATTTTTTAATGTGTGGAGAACAAACCTTCCTTATGAGTAGTTCTCAGATATCCTTGAAGCATTAATTGAAATTAAAGTTGGAATAATTAACCTATTTGATGGAAATTTTAAAATGAAAATCTAAAGTCATTGTTTTAAAAAGCAAAGAATTCCTTGCACTCTCAATGAAAGTTTTACATTTTCTAGTTCAAATTTTATAATAATGCAACATGAACTGTGTGAGGAATTCCAGTTTTGTAGAACTGTATGGTTCATTTCAGTTACTCACTCACCTAGTCAGATGACCTTTTTTCTTTTTCTCACTATGAGCAGTTAGGCAAGTTACCCTACTAACATTCTCTAGTTTCTATACCATCTTGATTACTATCATTTACCTTATCCTGAGTCATTCTTTATCAGTTCCTTATTAATAATCTGACTGGTAGTTATTACAACTAAACGACATAGCCTCTACATAGCCTCAAGATGCTCTCTAAGAGCCTACATGCGTAAGGCCAAAGCAATTGGGAGTCAGTGGAATCTAAGGCTCCCTGCATGCTGCTTATCAGTTTTTCCATCTTAAAAAACTTATTTGAGATTTTCAAAATTCATTTTTTGCTACTATATGTATCACATAGCAATGTTGTGCCAGTTAAATAATTTATTTAAAAAAATAGAGAGTTTGATTTATAATTAGTGTTTAAAACATTGTTATAACTTTATTATTGATATTATTTACATCATTATTAAGTACTGATGTTTAAGCCTCTCATAGGCCTTCTTACACCCTACTATTTTGAGATCCTTAAGAGTAGGCATTAATTCTTTCCTGTATTTCTATTGTGTATATATATATTATATATATAATATAATATATATAATATATATAATATATAATATAATATAATATAATATAATATAATATAATATAATATAATATATATTATATATATATATAAATTTCTTCTTGGGGACCTCCTAGAAATTAGCCATTTACTACCCAAAAGAACATGAATGGATAATTTAAGTTGTGAATAAGTAAACATGTGCCACATGTTTTGGGATGATGCAGTGGTCTGCTATACCTAGAATATGCCATAGGAGAGAAATGAGTATAAATAGGACTAAATGGTTAAATTCGAATGGATTTATAAAGCATTTCATTCCATGTCACAGATTTGTAGTTTACCTGGAATCATTAGAAACTTGGTTATTGGTGTTGATGCCTTATTTATCTCTTCTTACATATTGTTTTAGGAAGATGGCAAAATAGATCATTAGCAATATAAAAACAATAATTAATGAAAAGTAACAGAAAATACCCATTAATACAGATGATAAAGACCTAAACCAGAAAATTAACCATAATGATAAAGTGGAAATAGGAAGGTAGAATCAGATTAATATCTTAGCATCTGACTGGATAACATCAACGCAGCATTCAGTGAACATATAAAGAAAGCTTTAACATTAATTTCACTAAGTAAAACTTATCTTCCTACCTATTTCAAATGGATTTAAGCTAGAGAGCATTTACTATGATTGTTTGCTTTGAAAATGACAAAGAACCTCAAGCTTTTGATACTGACATTATCTACAGGAGACCAGAGGCCCTCACATCTCCCTTTCTAACCATGATTACCAGTACAAAGCTGTAACAGTTCTTTCTCTCAGCTCCAAACAGTTTTTATATTCTGCTCTATAAAGTTGAGTCTGTGACTCTGTGAACTAAATTTTTTCCTTTACAACCAATTCCTTAAGTTGTTCTAAGTGGGAAAGTAGAGGGAGATCATAATGTGAAACAAAAGAAGCCTTCCCGTTTACTTGTTATCCTTAATAGCATCATTCAAGGATGGCTTCACATGCCAGCTGCACAGCTGACTCCTATAGTCAGGTTTCTCCAGTCTCTGTGCCCCTGAGAGACACTGGAACCAGCTGGGCAGCCTCTCTCTGAAATCTGAGATCCAGCTCTGAGGGTCTCAGTTTTCTCCTCTGAGTTTCTCTGGCACCATCATCAGCCACCCTCCTCAGATTCTTGGTATCAGAACCACAAAGACCCTATCAATCTCAAGCTTCCAAATGATTCTGGCAACCACAAACTCTCACCCTTGTTTCCCCATTCCTACAGATGGTAGTTGCTTGCCAAAGTTACAAAATCTATATTACTTCAGTGTTCCCTTTAGATATTTGTAGTCTTCAGGTATATGCATAACCAACCCTTTATTAAACTCTGTTGATCCTTACATATGCATTGCAATATAAAAGCCACCACTCTCACCTAATTCTTGAATCTTAGGGGATCCGCCTCATCTTTACCTTCTCAAAGAGACGAGCCCCAGCCACGTACTTAAATTGATTCCAGACATTTTATTCTTCAAAGGATTATTTTCTAATCCCACTGTTTCTCCACACTTTGTATTCTTTGGATTTGAATCTTCAATTGCTAAGATGGCTGCGGTTTGGGAAACATTTTTGCCCTACTCTGTATCAATCAGAGGACTAGGAGGAAATATATATACTCCAATGGTTCAACAAAAGAGACTTTAATGGAAAAACTGCTAGAAAATAATGAGAAAAATTAGATGATCTTGGTTTTGACAATACTTTTTAGATACAACACCGAACGCATGTGTCACGAAAGAAATAATTGATAAATTGGACTTCATTATAATTAAAAATCTCTGCTCTAGAAGACATTACTAAGATGATAAAAAGTCAAGCCACAGAATGGGGACAAATTATTTATAAAACACATATCTTATAAAGGGACCTGTAATCAAAATATAGAAAGAACTCTAAAAATCAACACTGCGAATGACAAAAACAGCAATTAAAAAATGGGCCAAACATTTGAACAGACATCTCACGAAAGAAGATATACGGATGTCAAATAAACATATGAAAAAAAATGTTCACCATAACACATCACTAGTAAATTATAAACTGAAATGAGATACTAATAAATACCTAATAGACTGACTAAAATTCGGTGGCCCAGCGGTTTAGTGCCGCCTTCAGCCCAGGGTGTGATCTTGGAGACCCGGGATCGAGTCCCACGTTGGCTCCCTGAGTGGAGCCTGCTTCTCCCTCTGCCTGTGTCTCTGTCTCTTTCTCTCTCTCTGTCATGAGTAAATAGATAAAAAATAAAATAAAATTCAAAACGCTGATAACAGCAGCTGTTGCAACAGGAATTTTCATTTACTGTTGGTGGGAATGCAAAATGGCACAGCCACTTTGGAAAGCAGTTTAGCAGTTTCATACAAAGCTAAATATAATTTTACTACACAATTCAGCAATCACACCCCTAGGTATCTACCCAAATGAGATGAAAACTCATGTCCACAAACACACACACACACACAAAACTTTCACATGGTTATTTAGACCAGTTTTATTAATAAATACCTCAAATTGGAAAGAATGAAAAAATGTGATATATCCATAAACTGTAGTATTATTCTGTGGTAAAATATAAATATCAAGCCCCCCAAAGACATGGGAGATTCTTAAGTGCATATTGCTAAGCAAAAGAAGGCAAGCTGAAAAGGCTCATACTGTATGATTTCATGTATGGCTTTCTGGAGAAGGCACAGTAAAACAATCAGAGGTTGACAATGGTTCAGGGGGAGGAAAGAAAGGATAAATAGGGAGAGCACAGAGCATTTTTAGGGCAGTGAAATTATTCTGTATGATTCTATAATTTTGGATACATAAAATGTATTCTTCCAAAGCCATAGAACTATAAAATGCAAAGAATAAACTACTGTAAACAATCTAATTTAATTAATAATTATATATCAATATTGGTTCATCAATTGTAACTACGCTAATACAAGAAATTAGCAATAGGAGAAACTATGTGTTGGTGAAGAAGTGGAACTGGGAACTTTTGTAACTGTATGTGCAATTTTTCAATGAATCTAAAACTTCTTTAAAAAATAAGGCATATTAAGAAATAGACTTACAAATGAATCATCTATAACTTACTGAATCCTGAATGAACTAAAATGAATTAAAATGACTTTCTATTAATTTTTGCTTAATTTGGGAATCACGGAGGGTAATTGGAGACATTCATGTTTCATAAACTTTAGGGTTGGATTTGCTAATCTACATGATCTAGTATTCAGATTTTAGTTAATGGGAAATGGTTTATATTAAATTGTTTGTTTCTGGTTTTAGTCACTTTTACAACAAGTACTAATGAAATATCAGTATGAACTATAACAACACAGATGAGTACATTTTAATAAATGCCTTGCATATTTCAAAATGGCAAATTTATTAATTTGGAGGAATTTCAAATGCCTGTAAAAGATACACACTTTAAGATATATTGATATAATAAAACATGTAAAACAGACAAATAATATATTGTAGTCCTGGAACATGGAGACAAGAATCATAGGTTATGGGTCAAATATTCAGCTATTGAGTAGTTATTTGTATTTTGATAACATCTAATCTCTGGGCCTAATTTCCTGATTTGAAAAATGAGAGTATTTGTATATATGATCTTCAAATGTCTTTATGGATTTAAAGTGTGTGTGTGTGTATGTGTTCATAATATAGTATCACTGATTTGAGAGAGACATAAGTTATAATCACCCTTCATCAAATGATGGTTGTTTCCTGCTCTTCAAGGTGCCTATATATCCCGAGGAAGATTATTAAGTGACATTTTATGTATTTATTTATTTTATATATCTCCTTCGGGAGTTTATTATGTAATTATTGTGTGAGATTTTGCACAAGGGATTTCTCAGTTTCATATTCAGTATGTTTATGGTGATTTTAAGTCATAAGAGATAGCTGGTTTACAATTTACCAGCTATGGAAATAACATTATAAGCACTCTGAAGCAAGCATTAACACTTGTTTTTGACTCTAAAAATTGACCTAGTAAAGGGTCTGGCTCTTTTTTTGTTTGTTGGTTTGTTTGTTTTGTAGGGTCTGGCTCTTTAATGATAAAACACACAGTAGTATCTTGCCTCTGTTCTTCAATAACATAAAATGCTTCCCTTGAGTTTTCAATGAAAATCGAAACATCTTCTATGTTTCAGTGCCAAAAGCACATGGAATTGGCTCCTTGGCAGATTTTAGATTTCAATTTCTTCAAAAATCAACATTTGACTATACCATACAGACTTTGATATTATGAAGCATTTGCGGTCCAAGACATCTGGGCTACTGGATGGGTTATTAACCTTCTCACCTCTGTCATTACTCTTTTATCCTATGCAGTGTTTGTAAGCTTCTCCCTTTGGTAAGATATTTAAAGCACTTCTAATACATCCACACATTACTATCTGGGTTTCTCACTTGATTTAATTCTCCCTTTCATATTCCTCCTATGATTTCTTTTCAATCTATTTGAGCCAATTCAGCCCATACTATAGGACTCCACCTCCATGGTAACTAACTGTAATCACTCTCTTGACAGCACCCCCAAACACTTCACCTCTTCTCTTCCCACCACTCCTACCCACTATGCCTTATCCTTTAATGCACTCTACAATTGCTTTCCCTGGCTCTGGGTATCTGGGTTACTGAACTTGCTGAAAAGGACACAAAAGAGCATTGATAATTTTTTAGAACACATGATCTCTAAATTCACAAGGACTTATTTAACTCAGCAATCTATTTACTTGTCCTTAATCATCCTCTGTTTATAGTCCATTCTTTTTTTCCTACTGGCTTTCATATTTAATAGTCTAGCTCCCCAGATGTTGGTGTGATACTGTCTTTACAATATACAAACTGGAGTCAAAAGAAAATGTTGTCTTCATGAAAAGATGTTTAACATAACTCATCAGCAGGGAAATGTAAAAAACCTACAATGAGATAGCACCTCACACTTGCTAGAATGGCCTAAGGAACAATACAGTAAACAATAGATATTGGCAAGGATATGGAGAAAGGGAAATTCTTTTGCACTGTTGATGGGAATGCAAAATGGTGCAGCTACTCTGGAAAATGTATGGAGGTTCCTCAAAAAATTAAAAATAGAATTGTCCTACTATCCAGCAATTGCATTATTAGGTATTTACCCAAAGGATACAAAAATACTGATTCAATGGGGCACCTGCACCTCAATGTTTACAGTAGAATTATCAATAATAGCCAAATTATGCAGAGTGAACAAATATCCATCAACTGATGAATGAATAAAGAAGAGGTGGTATATATACATATGTACATATATGTGTGTATATATATACATATATATCTACATATATATGTGTGTGTATAATATATATATATATATATATATATATATATATATATATATATATATATATAGTGGAATGTTACTGAGCCATAAAAAAGAATAAAATCGGGGATCCCTGGGTGGCTCAGGGCTTTAGTGCCTGCCTTCGGCCCAGGGCATGATCCTGGAGTCCCGGGATTGAGTCCCACATTAGGCTCCCTGCATGGAGCCTGCTTCTCCCTCTTCCTGTGTCTTTGCCTCTCTCTCTCTCTCTCAATCCGTGTCTCTCATGAATAAAAAAAAAAAAGAGAGAATAAAATCTTGCCATTTGCAATGATGCGGATGGTGCTAGAGAGTACAATGCTACATGAAATAAGTCAAGGAAAGATAAATACATGATTTCATTTGTATGTGGAATTTAAGAAACATAACAGATGAACATGGGGGGGACAAAAAAGAGACAGAGGCAAATCATAAAATAGGCTCTTAACTATAGAGAACAAACTGAGGGTTGTTGGAGGGGAGGAGCATAGGGGAGATGCGTTAAATGGATGATGGCTATGAAGGAGGACACTTGTGATGAACACTGAGTGTTATATGTAATTGATGAACCACTAAGTTCCACTCCTGAAACTTATATTACACTAACTGGAATTTAATATTAACTAACTAATTAACTATCTGGAATTTAAATAAAAATATGAAACTAAAAAAATAAAATAAAAACCAATAAAAATTTTAAAAAATAGTAATTAAAATTTTTCAGGCAAAAAAGAAAAAAGAAGAGAAAAGAAAATGTTGTCTTGAGTATGGACATAACACTAAGGAATCCTCCTACAATAACTAATTGAGAATCAATTCATATTTGCTTAATTGTATAACTGTTTTAATGTCAGGGATATGAAATTCATTGTTTCAAAAATTAAAAGAAAATTCTATTTATAGATAATTCTATTATGTTAAAAAATTCCTCCTAATGAAGCAAAATTAATATAATATTTGTATAATTGTATTTAAGTTTTCTGAATTTAAATGGATTTGATTTGTTTATAAACTTTTGAGGATAGATAAATTACTTTACTCCTACGATTTTACTGTACTTCCAAATCTTTCTGAGCTCTTTTGGTGGGTTGATCAGGTTTTGTTTTGTTTTTTTCTTTTCTTCTTTTTTAAGTGCTTTGAGAGCATGATTCTTCCAAGGTTAGCAGTTAGAGGCTACAGGAGAGGAAATCAAACAAATAAAAGACGATCTGATTTATGCATAAAATGCATTTAAACCTGAACTTTGTATGAATTTGAAAAGGAATGCTATCTAATATTCTTAAGAATACAATTATATTCCAGTATACTAAAGAGATATGTCTGTCACTGGAATTTACTACTATTAAAAAATCTTCCTTTTCATTAATGTACTCTTTATACCTCAAATGTACATCCCCAAAACAAAATATAATTTGAATTTTCGGAGAATATAAAACAATCTATATTCATTGATAAGAGAGTGTATGTATGCTTACTTAAGCTGTAACAGCCCTTTGCTTGTTTAAACATAATGTTAAAATAACTTGACCATTATAAAATGTTTTTCAATTAAAAGAAGTCTGCAGTGTGTAACAAACTCCCAAGATATGCATAATATTACTTTCATGTGGTAAAGGTAACCTCAGAAAGAAGCTCTGTGATACGATTAAATTATGTCATGGTCTTTGCTCAATGTTAAAATGGATACACTGTTATGTAAGAGAACAGACAGTAAAATATAAACATAGACTGGAGCACTTGCTGCGAAATAATAATTCAAGCTTTTACTTCTAAAAGTAGTAGAACTTGTACTGATGAGAGAAGAAAGATACTGCACACTGTGAAAAGTAGAATAATGTGGTATGAGAATTGGTTGTGGATGCATCTCAGGGACATGCACTGAGAAGACTTCTCCACCTAAAACCTAGCTGTTCTAATTCAGGGAAAAAATATTGTAAAATTGTATAATTACCAATATTTGTACAGTGCCTCTGTTTTCAAAATGCTTTCCCCTACATTTATCACAGCTGATTCTCAAAACAAACTTGTTCAGTAGTCATAGTTTTGAGCACGGCTCAAATTTACACAAAAAGGATGTAAGAGAGATTAAGAGTCTTGGTTACCTGGGTGGCTCAGTTATTTTAGCATCTGACTCAATTTTAGCTCAGGTCACATCGCAGGGTTGTGAGATCGAGCCCCACATAAGGCTCCATGATGGGCTTAGAGCCTGTTTAAGATTCTCTCTGTCTCCCTCTGCCCCTCCCCACCCCCACACATATGCATGCACTCTGTCTCTCCCTAAAAAAAGATAAAAAAATAAAAATAAAGAGTCTTATTAGTAAATAATCCATGGTGCTTTGTATATAACACACTAATATAACTAAACCTTTCAAGTAAATTTGAGGAGTTTCAAAATTTTTTTGGAAAATACAGCAGTGAGGAAGATAAACAGAGTCTTGTAACAAACTCACAAAAATTACAATTGGCTAACTGAATTATTGCAACTTCAAAAACATTTTTTTCACCCAAATTCAATCTTAATGTTAAAATATAACTCTACTTTTCAGAGATATGATATAATTTCTTCCATTAAAAATAATAATCCTAAAACTTCTAAAAACAAATGCTCTACATTTAAAGCAACTTATTAAAGTTTTCTTTTTCTTTCTTTTATGGTTTTCCACAGATGAAAGCTTTATGATTTTAAATTAATAAATTTATATTTATCTGTTAGAAGAAGAAGAAAGGAATTTAGTCTTTATAATATGGAAATTTTTTTCTCAAAGAATTTAGTCAAACAATTCATGTTATAACAAGCAGTACTATAAATAGCATAAAGGATCTTTGGAAGTTATAAGTACCTAAATCTTTGATTTTTAAACTGAATCTGAACTTAGTTACAGAGAGTTTGAAAAACATTGTATCTCTCATATCCTAAATACAGCTACACATAAAAATATTTATGCAATGCCTATTTAATGCTATATAAGTTTGAAAGTAATATATGAAAAGTTAGCCAAAATAGAAGAATTTGATATCATGAAGATCAAAATGGTGTCTGTGAAAATGATTTTTTAATATAAGAGAATACTTGCCAATTTACTAATAAAAACCATTGCTAGACATTTCTGGAATTGTTCACTACTGGGATGAAGAGAGAGTGAATAACTTATCTCAAGTTTTAAACAATTCAAGTTATCTCTTGACGAGATCTGTTATTTTTCTAGGTTGAATAGTAGTTACAAACCAAGACCCCTACAGACAGTTTCTTAAAAATTTAAAGTTCTTGGATATCACTATGTGATATCCATTCTTTGGTGTTTTTCTTTCTCTGTATTCAGCATAATGCATAATATAAAATGTTTCTATCACTCTAGGAACTGAGCTATTTCCTTAGGTTATATGGATATAGTTGGATGTCTAACCATAATAGTATATTCCAGTAGTGTTTTTATGAATAATATACTAAATAATATCTTACTAAACTGAAAGCATATTCCTTTGTTTTGATAACTGAATAAATTTTACATTCTTATTTTTATCATATTCATTTTTATTAAATAAACGCAAAATTTATATGACTTATATCACTAAAAAAAAAAAGAAAAGCATGTTTTAACTTCTAACTTCTGATTTTGCTACAACTGGACACCCAAAAGGAGAACTTTCAACACAGAGACAACTATAAAACTTCATGATGCTAGAAAATAACCTGAAGTCACTAGATATTAACAGAAGCATACCAACTGTGGAGAATAGCATATGCTTAAAGAATCAAGCAATACGAAGTTAGTCTGGGATTTCTGTGGCTTTTAGCCTGAGACTAACTGCTTCTCATTTGGCAGTTCAGTGTCAGCAGCAGCACTAGTGAAAAAGCTATAGTGTTTCTGGTTGAGGGAACCAGAAAAATGTTGGTAGAAGATCACCATGAGTGTGGGAATTCCAGAAAGAAAGGAACCATAAAATGGATAGCAAAGGTCCAATGATATTTCTTAATGACCTCAGTGCCAGGGAACCAATGCAGAGTAGCTCAGCCAAAGGGGAAAGATCTGAAGTGACACTGAAGCTGCCATCTATAAAACAAGAGTTTGCAGTTTAAGCACAAGCAAAGAAATCCTCTGGTGCACAAAGGAAACAATAATCATCAATCCAAAAGCTTTAGCACACACAATTGTAATGCCCAGGATACAATCCCAAACCACTTGATGTATGATCCACCAACAATATAGAATGAATTGCCAAGAGAAAAGATAAAAAAGTATGAACTTGAGATAAACCACATACTCAAATTAACCAACAAATATTTTAAAGGAGCTATTAATATTCCTATTCTCAATTATGTAAAAACAAAATATGTTTACTAGAGAAATGAAAATGGGAAATCTCTGGAGAAAGAAAATGATTAAAAAAAAAAACAAAAAATTCTGGAAGTGTAAAATACAATACCTGAAAGAAAAAATAATCACAGATTAGACTTGACAATCAATGAAAAATAATAACTATGTGAACTACAAAACAGAGCAATAGAAATTAACAAATAATAGAGGGAAAAGACACTGGAAGGTAGAAAAAAGAGCCTCACTAAATGTTTTACATACTATAAAATAGTCCAATGTATATATAATTGAAATACCAGGAAAACTGAGAGAGATCATAGCAGAAAAAAATGGAAAGAAATAGCCAAACTTGTTCTAAATTTGAAAAAGATATAAACATACAGATACATGATATTCAGCAAATAACAAGCCAAACAAGCACTAGAGAAAACTCTGCTAAGAAGTTTGAAATCAAAGATTTCAACTGAAAATCAAAGATTCAAAGAGACTTCTGAAATTAGCTAACTGATAATGACATATTCAGTGGAACAAGGTTTGATCAATGGCTGGCTTCTTATCAGAATGATGGAAGCCTAGTGATTGAAGCAGTATTTTTGTGTGACAAAAATAATCATCACAGAGTTCTATATCTAACAAAAATAAAGGTATTTTCAAATAAAAGTAAACTATGAGAATTCATCTTCATCGTACCGGCACTACAAAAATGTTTAAAGAAGTTCATCAGGATTTAGGAAAATGATACTAGATGGAAATCAGATCCACAGGAAAAAATGAAGAACATAAAAAATAATAAAAACCCAGAGGAATGAAAAATAGTATTTTTCCTTTGAGTTTTTTTCTTTATTCAGTTTATAAATCACATTCTCATTTAAAGTTAAAAAAAAAAAACAGCAATGTTAGCAAGGATATGGATACGGTCCTATATACCTTTTGAGTAAGATTCTTTAGATATTTTGTCCTTGCTTTTTGTTTTTTTTATTTTATTACTTGTATTATTGTTGAATTTTGAGAGTTCATTATATATTCTTTTTTTATAATTTTTTTAATTTTTATTTATTTATGATAGAGAGAGAGAGAGAGGCAGAGACATAGGCAGAGGGAGAAGCAGGCTCCATGCACCGGGATCCCGACGTGGGATTCGATCCCGGGTCTCCAGGATCGCGCCCTGGGCCAAAGGCAGACGCTAAACCGCTGCGCCACCCAGGGATCCCTCATTATATATTCTAAATAGAAATCTTATATGTCAGATTTGTGATTTGCAATTTGTAAGTCTTTTCTCTCAGTCTGTGACTTGTATTTTCATATTGCCAACAACTTATTTCACAAATCAAAATTTTTTGTCTATTATTTTTTTGCTTGTTTTTGGTATGTGACAAGAAATAACATATGTTTAAAACCTGAAAGTACAGGCATGTGACTTGTATATTAACCAAACCCAGTACATCCTAATAATTCTGTTACAATTAATATTATTACTATTAATCAACCCCTAAGTGGTGATACTTACTGAATTATGTTTTCATGTTCACTTGTTTCCTTCATGTAGGAAAGAATGTTCTTATATAATATACAGCATGTTACCTATGACTGGTCATATAGTCCCAAGACAAAGTTTTCGTCTATAAAGTGTGTATAATATTAATCTTAATATTTTTCTGGTTCTTAAAGGAAATTGAAAAAGTGAAAGTTATTTGTAATTATGAAGCATTAAGAATGAAAGATATTATTATAACTGCTGTAATTACATCATCATGTGGGATATTTTCAGTTAGGGAAAATGGTGAAATGTTGTTCCTACATTTAAGTCTTCAGACTGATCAGGTGAAAAGTTTATGCTCTTAAAAATGGCATAATTTTCCTGGTTAGAAACTCAGTATTTGATTCACATTTCTGCTCACAACCATTTAATACTTTAAGATTTCAGAATATGCTTTTGAAAGCAGTGTAAATTCTTCACATGGAATACTTAGGCTTGGGGAAAGTATGGGAAAAATAAAAATCACAATCTGTTACAGTCGTTTGAGTATGTATTAGAGAATTGAAACAGAAAGTCATTAAAGGTGTCAGTTTTCATCTCAGCCATACATAATTTTATAATACAAAAGAAAATGAGATTTAAAATAATTATTTTTTATTAAATTATGGCCTTAAAACTCCTCTGAATAATACTAAGGAAAGACATTTTAAGAATTCCAAACTAAAAATTTACTTAGAAAGGCAAGAGTCATTCCAGCTAACCTCTGAATGATCAGACCTTGTGGTCTGACAAATTGCCCCAAAGCCAGCCAAACAGGGAATTTAAGAGAGCCAACCTCACAGCTTGCCAAGGGATTCTGCTGTTTAAAAAATATATAAGACTTTCCAAAAGCTAAATAGAAGTCTATTCATAATAGTTATCCTTGTATCACCATTTTAGCCTTGATGACTCACAGGTGTAGGGACCTTATTTTGGATCTTGAGCTTCCTGATTCTATGCTTGGAAAAGGGGCTGCCCTTCAATGATGCTCAACACATGTAAGAAGAAATTTAAGACTCAATGGTAGGCCAAGATCAATAAGAAAATTCAGAGAAATTTAAGATTAATTAAAGAAACATCATACAATTTTTAAAATCATTTCAATAGCAAAGAATTAGAGCTATCACATCCAAAATCACAGCAAGAGAATTGCATAGGCAGCCAATGTTTTGTAAATCTACTAAATGGCAATGTTATATTCACTCCTTTTTATGTGAAATCTTTTTTTAGAGGTCTAATTTTAAAAGTATTTGCAAGATAAAAAGGTGCATATCCAATGACAACATGCAGTAAATTTAGTTACATTATGCCACAAAATGTCAATACTGGAAGAAATTATGGAAGCGGTGGGAAGGTAGTCGAGGAACATTCAAGTTTAACTGAAAGATTCATATTTATGCCTATCTATGTTGTCTTTTGCAAAGCAAAATAAAATTGAAATCTAAAAAGAATATCTTAGGCAATAGAATATCTTGGGCAATCTCATAATTATTTCAAAATCTTTTTGGTCCCATCTCATTCTCCAACCACTGCTACAGCAATAGATTTATAAAGACTTTGACCGGCTTTACGTTGACATAAATGGCTAGTACTTCACCCTAAGTAAGCTACATACCCCTGCTTCTGCTCTAGAGTTTCCCTGAAACTTGGCAGGAACGCACACGAGATTTTGCCCAATATTCACTTATGTTCAAATCAGAAACAGGTAGTAATCAAAACCCATGGAGCCACCTTTGGCCAATGAAGTATGAGAACAGATTGATGAATAGATCTTCATTTCGGTTTCTCTGATGGACATCTTTGAGATGAATTGCATAAAGCCTCCTACAAGATCCTCATGAGATAAAACATGAGTTGCTTATAGTATTGTGAAATCCATATAAGATCCTTGTGTTGGCTTTTCAACCTTTCTCATTTCACTAATCATGTCCTGCACTTTTGCTCAGGTATCATATTTTCTCAAGATTTTCCTTGAGGGAAATTTAGATGAAGGCAGGTACTATTCCTATTCTTTGTGCCTTAGGAGTAAGAGGTGGAGAAATTCAGAATCCTTTAGATATTTCAATATGTGTTCACCATAAATAACTGATTTTTTCCAGCAAGCAGAAAAAATAACTAAATTACTAATTATGATACAGTAATTCAGTTTATTTTAGAATACAAATCTCATACTATAAAATGACAGCCCTAGATATAAGTAGTACATGAATTGCTTATGTTGAATCCTAAAGCTTCTCTGTAAAGAGATTCATGTTTAAAAAAATTTTACTATTCAAAGTTAGCAATTACTTATTTTAAATGAGATTTATACCATATCTTTTCTAAAAACAGACTTATATTAAATTGCTTTAAAAAAGGGAATTATTGGGACACCCAGGTAGCTCAGTGGTTGAGTGTCTGCCTTTGGCCCAGGGCATGATACTGGGGTCTCAGAATCGAGTCTTACATCGGGGTCCTTGCATGGAGCCTGCTTCTACCTCTGCCTGTGTTTCTGTCTCTCTCTCTGTGTGTCTCTCACGAATAAAGTATTTAAAAAGGGGGGGGGGGTAATTATTTAGGGCACCGAATGATTCAGTTTTCAAAATGTCCATTTTTAGCAGTTGTTTTCAAAAACAGTCCTATTGTATGAAGCAAAGAATTCTTTGTCTGTATAATGGCATCATTGTCCATAGCGAAATCTCTTCCCTGTCATGTTAATCCTTCATTTAGATAGTTCTAGGTATATTCTGACATATTTACATTATTGTAAAATATCAGATACTTTTCTCTGTAAGATGTATCTGCTTTGAATAAATAGAATAAAAACTGTAAATTAAGAAACCAGATACTAGGAAATGAACAGTTTAAGCGAGATATTCTATGTCTTCATGTTACTATAGAATTATTTCAGGTTTTGCCCTCATTGTTGCAAAAAGATGTTAAGTGTTAAGTTACCATGGGGACACAATTACTACTTTTTATTGATTAAAAGATGGTCAGTCTACCATAAAATAATAGCCAGTAACATTTTCTGTGGTGCAATTGTGTCTATTCAAGCACTGGCTCAATATATTCAGGGAGAACAAAACTTGTTCTGTAGCATTTATTCTCACATATTCTCCTTCTCACCAGCAGATGAAGACTAAAGACACTGGAAAACCACAGGGGAAATGTATTCACCAATGGAGGATTTTCTCTATATAAATAACATTTCAATGGTGGTCAAAGGAAAGCTTAGGAGAAAAGGAAAAAGATATGACCATATGTGCATATTGCTTGGAAAGAAATATACAAAGTAACAGGTTCTGTCAAGTTGATTTATATTTCAAATCAGAACTTAAGGAAAACCTCAGTCTGAACCTCAATCAGCACACGGAACTATTACAAAATATTCATCATATCATGGTAGCCATGGTCTCAGAAGAAAATAAGTAATTCTCCCACCATGTGTTTAGGTTACTTACCAAAGAACTGCAGAACTATCTTCTTTCTCAACATGCATTGTTGCCAAAAACAACACAATAATAGCAGATGTGCTTTGCTATAATGTGAGTATCCTTTCACTGGAATAGACAGGGCATTACCTGTCTGAATGAACATTAATTGCTAATATTTTAAATGTATCTTTAGTGTCGTTTGTAATAAAATTATTTATGTTTATAATTATAACTTGGGGTATGTTTTGTTGTTGTTTCCATTTTTGTGTATATTGCAGTGGAATCTCCAAAGGAATTATCCTCCCTTGTTTGTGTAAATTCAAAGATTAAAAAGGGGAAAAAAAGAAGACAGAGAGAGAGGGAAGAGAGGAAGGGAGGAAGGAAGGAAGGGAGGAAGGGAGGAAGGGAGGAAGGAAGGAAGGAAGGAAGGAAGGAAGGAAGGAAGGAAGGAAGAAAGATTGATCTTAAAAGCAAAGTAAATATGCCCAAGTTCCTTATTTAATCATTCATGTGACACTATGATGTGTGAAGCAGATAAGGAAGGCCAGCATGAGAAGACCTTGAAAGCACTGTCTTGTCAACTGTACTGATGGTGAAAAAATAATCCATAGATGTACAATAGGGTGGGGGGGGGGGCGTCAGAAGTTACAAGAATAAAGATTGATTCAAGTATTTACCCTTTAGAACTCTGAAAAAATCATTTTCTATGGGATTTAATTTAGCTTGTTCTGTTAAGAATCATTTTATGTCAGCCTTTTTTTACTACAATTTTTAGTACCTAGAAATATTTCACTTATATATTTTCTTGATTTTTGTTCTATATGTGCATATTTTACATTTGTTCTAATGTATGCTCTTTAAGAAGCTTACTCTAATCATATTTGACCAAAAACACAGATATGAAAGTGAATATAAATTTCTATTTTGTAAAATATGGCAAAATAGGTAAATACCGTAGATGACATTCACACTAAGCAGGTAAAAATTCTACAGAAGATGTGAAAATTTCATTTTAAATGCATTGCCATGCTATCGAGAATACAGAACAATGAAGCCAAACTCAAAGTGAGAAAGGCGATCTTTTGAATAAGTGAATTCAGAATTCAGAAGCTAGCTTTCCATTTAGAGAATTTCTGCTAAACCTTGATCACTTGAAATTTGGATCTGAAAAATATGTGAGGGGCACAAAGGCTGGGAGGAAGTAAGGTAAACAGGGCTTCCCTTGGGTTGCAGGACTAATAGAAGACCCTAATACAATAACTGGATTACAAAGGCCTGGAAATAGATTTAATAATAAGTAATACAAACAATGAATGCTGATGGTCTCAAATGAATCTTGCTTTCTGAAGGGGAATATAAATCTACCCTAAAGAACTGTAATCACTATACAGACCTAATCACTGTACAGACCTCATTTAACCATACTAACCAATTTCACCAAATACGGTTGTACCACTAAATGTCTAGCAAATATTTCACCTTAAAGTATTCTTAGGTTTATAGTAACCCATAAGCCTAACAAAAGCAAAAGCAAATGTTCTCTGAAGTTATCAGAGATTCTCACAGTTGAAACACCATGGAAAGCAAATCATAAGGTATAAATAGAACCATGCTACTATAACCAAGAGATACCAGACAACAAAATCAGATTTGCAGATACATTAGAATGATCAGACAGAAATTATGAAATCAACACATCTACTCAGTTTAGGAAATAAGAGTGGCTCTAGAAAAAAAGCAGGTAACTATGAACATATTCAAGCAGTTATGGAAAGGATCATATAAAATCCCTAGAAATTAATGTTAGAAGTGAAATATACATACATTCAATATCAAATTAGACACAATTGAACAGATAATTAGTAAATGGAAATATAAATATGAAAATTCAGTGTAGGGGAAAAGGAAAAAGAAAACAAAGGTAAGCAGAGAGACATGAAAATCAAAGGGTATTTAACACAGGGTAACTCAGGGTTGCAGTAGGCGTTAAAAATGAATAAAACCAGGAAGTCTTCAAAGATATATAGCCTGAGATGATAAAGGTATACATAGTATTAGGGCAGGAATAGAGGAAAAAACCACATAAGGGCTTAGGAACAGATGAATGTCTATCTGGAAATATAATAAGTAACAGCTGACACCGCAGATTATTAATGAAATAAAATCCTAAAAAATCCTATTCAATAACTAATAAATCATACTAAAAAAATTCAATACCAAGTAGTTGACTTAAATGTTAAAGGAAAATCTACACCATTATAAAACTATGTATCTTACTTATATACTATATATGTACATAAATTCATAATTTTAAATTAGAGAAGGACACAAATCAATAGGAATTATACTGATGAGTTCTAAATTTAAGAACATCTATTCATTAAGGGTATCATAAAAAGAGTGAAAAGATAAGCTAAAGACTAGGGAAAAGAGAGCTGCCACAAATAGCTAAAGATATGTATCAAGAATATGATTATATATATACATATATATACATGAATATGACAAATGTACTATAATTGTATATGCATAAGAATATATATGTATACATATATATATGTATACATATATATTCTACAGATTTTCAGGACAAACAGCACAAAGGGAAATGTATTAAATCTCCCACTGGTACTTGAGAAGAACTATAAACAGTCAAAAATTATGTGAAGTGTTTAATTTATAATCAGAAGTAGGAAAAATACATTTGCATTTAAATGTAATAGATCAGTGAAACTTAAAAAAGGAAAAACGTCTAAATATATAAATAGTTGGCAAACGTGTGGAAAAGGGAAGTGCAGTTGAAAAATGATTTGATGGTAGATAGATGATATATAGATATCTAATGGCCATTATAAATGGCATTATTACTTCTCAATTTTTTACACTTCTCTTTATTCTCTTACCTCAATTTTACCATTCTTATTTGCTATTATAATTCTCAATTTTTTTTCTGAATATGGAAGTAAACAAAAAATAAAAACATCTATTTTTATGAAACATTTCATAGTCATACATGTTATATCCCCATAGTTGCATGTCAATATGATAAAGCTCAGAAAAACTGTACATAGCATCTATTAATGTTGTGCATAGAAACAGCAGCCATTGCATTATATGTTCAAGGCATTCACAGAATATTCTGTACTTTATGTAAAAAGACAAGTAAGCAACAGAAATGAATTTATCCTTAAATGATTAACTTTTTTTCCTTTAGCAAAATTCACATATTTTTTATGCAGAGCTATCAAAATCACTATTTTCTAAAACACATAATATGGCAAGACTGTATTATATAACATTCTAGGAAAAAAGAATAATGCAACTTGAAATTCTAAACCAAAGAAGTGGAAAATAGGGAATAGGAAGATGCCATTTTAAATTGTGAAGTTGTAACTGCTGTAAAACGCAGTATTTTATAATCTATTAAAAATAAAGGAAAGCATTCCTTTTATGTAGAGGAAAAATGACTCATTCTTGCTCCAGTCATTTTTAGCAACCTTGTAAGTCTAATTTAGCAAGTTAACCTCTGTTGTGTTTAACATTGTTTTTTTTTTAAATAATTGTTATTGTTGCTTTTATTGTGTGTCTTATTTTTTAAAATTTTGATCTTATGTTTGATGGTTGGTACTTTATTTGTGGATATGTGGGGAGTCACTGTTAAAAGATGCTGTTTTCCTGTGAATAGTTTTATTTATTTTTACCAGGTAACTAGCATCTTTATACAATTACTACATTACTATTTATTTGTTAAAATAATTTTTGGCTTGGGGCTTAAGGCTGTTTCCTTTCCTATATTCTCTGTTAAGTATATCACATCATCTGCTCAATGCAAAAAAAGTAGTAAATGTCTAGAGAATTAGGTAAGTGAATTATGACCTTCATATTAGAATTATTCCCCCATATTTTAAAGATACGTTTTTAAGATAAAAAGAAAAGAGGGAATCATTCCTTCATCCTTCTGTACTTTGTGATGGCTGCTATACTTTAGATGATAAAAATATATATTATGTGGTTTATAGATTCCTAATTACTTTGGATACTTTTTATCTGTAAAATATGATAGATATCAAGAGACTGATCATGTTCAATGTGGTTGCACAATTAATGATCCTAAATAATAGTGATTAGACCAAGAACATTGTTAAAATGAATTCAATTGTACTTCTGTTTGGAATTTAAACAAGTAGAAGCACAAGTATATAATGAAACAGCAATCTTGATGCATTTATTATTTATTATTTATTTTTAAAAAGACTTCTATTTATTTATTCATAGGAGACACAGAGAGAGAGGCAGAGACATAGGCAGAGAGAGGAGAAGCAGGCTCCAAGCAGGGAGTCTGATGTGGGACTTGATCCCAGGACCCCAGCATCATGACCTGAACCGAAGGCAGACCCTTAACCACTGAGCCACCCAGGAACCCCTCAATGGATTTATTTAAGTAACACTTGTAGTCTTCTTACTTCATTGGATATATTTCTATAATCTTCCCATTTCCATAGTGAGAACCAACCAACTAATGAGTGGCTCAGTCAGTTAAGTGTCTGACTCTTGATTTCAGCTCAGGAAATGATCTCAGGGTCAGGAGATAGAGCTCCGTATCATGCTCTGTGCTGGGCTTGGAGCCTTTTTTAAGATATTCATTCTCTCTCTCTCTCTCTTTTCCCCTTCTGCCCTTCCCCCTACCACCACCACTTGCCTTCTATCTAAAAAAAAAGAAAAAGAAAAAAAAAGAGAAGAAAGAAAGAAAGAAAGAAGGAAGGAAGGAAGGAAGGAAGGAAGGAAGGAAGGAAGGAAGGAAGAAAAAGAAAGAAAGGAAAGAAGAAAGAAAGAAAGAAAGAAAGAAAGAAAGAAAGAAAGAAAGAAGAAAACGAAGGAAGGAAGGAAGGAAGGAAGGAGGAAGAAGGAAGGAAGGAAGGAAGGAAGAAGGAAGAGAAGAAGAAAGAAAAGAAGAAAGAAAGAAAGAAAGAAAGAAAGAAAGAAAGAAAGAAAGAAGAAGAAGAAAGAAGAAAGCGAAGAAAGAAGGAAAGAAAGAAGAAGAAGAAGAAAGAATGAAAGAGAAGAAAGAAAGAAAGAACGAAAGAAAGAAAGAAGAAAGAAAGAAAGAAAGAAAGATATTTCCATGAGGTAGTTGATCAAAGAATTTTAATAGAGTTTGGCAGTCTATGAACAGTGTAAAAAGCCTTTAGAAAAAAGAAACATTCTACCTCTGGGTTTGTAGTGCATTCAGTATATGCTCAAACTGGTTCAGTATAGACCTTCACATTGATTTATATGGAGTTAGAACATAGCTTTAATGGAAAACATTATTTTTCAATAGCAGATTAGGTAATCAAATGAAACTAAAGCAGAGTTAACTAATGAATTGCTTGCTACAGTTTGACTCAAATTTTGTAGAAGAAAATAGACTTCTAAGCTTATAAATAAGCTATAGCAAATGCTAATAACTTTTAAAAGCTTTCAACACAAAATGCAAATTACGGTAGAGTTTTTTCAATGACTACAAAATTGGAACCACACAGTGTTTTCATTTGTATTCCTGAGGCTTTAGGTTCAATTAAATTTAAAAAAAAAAATGTGTGATGCCAAATACGATTTCTATTAATTCTTAGGCTCATGTGTATTTTATTAGGAATTTAAATCCATCTACATTTCAAATTCATTTATAATTGTCTAATTAAAAAGTTGCTTAGTAAAGCCTTTTTGACACCAAAGAGACTCCGGAGCCTTCTAAAATCACCATTCATAAATCACATCATCCTCCTGTAAATAAAGCCAACATATATGTTCAAGAAAAAAAATTCAGCCTAAATATGAATGTATATTATGCCAACCATTTAAAACAATATTTTAACTCAAGGAAAAGTACATTTACTCTCCAGTTTTTCCCATAAAATGAAAATTTAAAAATATGGACAATGTGTTTTATCTTAGACACATCCTAAGATTCACTTAGGGTCTAACAAAAATTAAGAAACAAATGCAAGTTTATTTTACAAAACACAGAAGCATGTATCAAGAAAATTGAGGCATCTGAGAACCAAGAAAGAAAAGATCTTTACATTTTCTAAGTGATAAAGGTTTTTTTTTTTGGGGGGGGGATCATATTGCAGTCAAATTTCTTATCCTAATCCTTAGAAATTGACTCAAATTAATAGATAAATAGTTAAAGAAAAATACAAATATATATTCTAGATGGTATCTTTCAAGGAAGTAAGTTTATCTGCTAATATTTTCCACGGTACTTGTCCTTAATTTTATGTGTATATTTAGACCACAATTTTAATATACTTGCATAAAATAATAAATATGCGTCCTTAAAAGCATTTTTCTGATGTATATATTTCTACATACAGAGATTTTTAAAATAAATCTTCCTATAAATTAAGGTTTTACAGTGATATTATGTTTACATATGTGGGAATTAAGTCTTTGACATTTTCTGCTGCAAATTTTTGTTAGAGCCATATAGTAAAATAAGTATAAAATGAAAATTTTTCTATCTGCTCCCTAATTACTTCTTTCACCACCTCCTGCTTGATATCTACACACAGATATGCCCACGTACATACACATAAATACACATATAATCCCCCAGTGGTGCACACAGTATACTGCAGATGAAATTATGCTGAGGAATAAAGTGTGCACTCTCATTAATTGTGTATTTTTTTCAATATTTACAACAAACATGTACGCATTTATTGCTTGTTTATAACAAGCTATGTTAATATACATGTTCTGTATAGCAGCCAATGATTATCAATTAAAAATAAGTAGTTATGTTTTCATGTCTAGGTGAGGCATACTATGTTATTATCTATGGTATGATTTCCATGTCTTTACTATGGAAACTAATCATTATTTCTTTTTTGGTTAGTTAAAAAAAAACTTATTGAAAAACTAAGAATGTAATAATAACAGTAATCTAAAATGCAAATTACTCATACTTCTATCAATAAATATCAGTGTATTTATTTTTTCCATTTAAGCCTCTAGTTCTTACTCATTTGTCTACTTAATGTACATTTGTCAAATATACAAAATTTGATGACCTACATTTATATTTAAGAGGCATTTTTTCATTTACCTATAGTTTTATTTCTCTTGATATATCTCCCTATCACTTCCTTTTCCAAATACCCTAACATACATAACTAAACGAACATCTTTGCCTTAATGCCTTAATCTTTCCCAGCATACTTTCTAAAATATACATATATACATATAAAACATTCTTACATGCATACATAGAATTTTTCAAATACTATTTTCTGAAATAGTATATTATGAATACAACATCAGTGTTCTCCCACATTCTAAAAAAAATTTATTTTAATGGCACCATAGTGCTTTATCCTGTGGTTATAATAAAGGGTATTCATCTCTCCCTTCTTGAGAAACATTCAAGGTCTCTTCAGGATACTGACCCATCAATCAAATAATTATAGTTCTTGTCTATCTTTTAGTGTGAGTACTTTTTATTTTCTCTCCAGACAGAAAACCAGGGGGGTATTGCTGAATAAGAGTATGACAAATAGATTTGTTTAAAAACTTGTAGTGATTCTCATTTTCACAAGCAACATGCAAAAATACTCTTTACTACTGGCTTTTGGTATCAAAATTCTTTCTAGTTTTTAACAAATGAATTTTAAAAAAAGGTTTTAAAAAAACTTTAAAAAAAGGTTTCAGATTTTTTTATTGTTGTATCTCTTTACGGAGTGATCAATGTTTACGTGAAGTTTATTTTTTGAATAGCTCAATAAACAATTTGTCTTCTTTTCCTATTGGTTGTATGCTCTTTTTAATAAATGTAGACACATTTAATGAAAGATCTAGCAAGTTTTAATTTAATGTTACATGTGTTGTAGATATTTGTATCAGTTTTGTTTCCCTTTTACTTTGAGAGAGATATACAGATAACTCTATGTCTCTTATAATTTTATTTTTACATTTAAATATATTTGGAACACAATTTTTTAAAAGATTTTATTTATTTATTCATGAGAGGCAGAGAGAGAGAGAGAGAG